>NC_136909.1:19746837-19849789 GCF_949606895.1 Notothenia rossii
GGAAATACATCTTTTGAAAAAACCTTCAAAAAGTCTTTCATAACTTATTGACAAATCTGTACCTGCATGATTCAACTTATGTGCAATGTTTCCAGATATATTTATACTTTGACCTTTACAAATCTAAAGTAAACTTAGCGAATTGACCAACAAAAGCCAGCAGCCCTGATTTTTAGAAGAGGAAGTTTTCAGGAACCTCTCAAGATCATTAAAAGCAGTGACTTTGCTTTGTATCTGAAATGTCTTTGAAAATGTATTCACTATGAGACCTCAGACAATTTTTGTTTGACCTTGCTGGCTGTAAACTCACAAATACATAAATAGAGGTACAAGTCTATATGTATTCACAACCCAGTCTCACAAAAAAATGTGTAATAACTACGTAGGACGTAGTATTTCTACAAAAACGCCTCTGAAATTGTAAGATCCCTACGTTTTTTTTCACCATTCATTCCAATGGCTGGCGTCTATGTCACGTGATCTTCACATTTCTCCCTACAGAAAAAAAAAACATGGCCGAACTTCGTTTTATTCTCGTGTGTAAAATGCCTATTTTAAAGTTAGTTTGGCCATTAAAATGCATTTTGATGTCATTTGATGCGAGAAATATGAGTTGTTATTTCAGATTATGTGTGCAGTGGATGTACATGATCTTTAGCTCGCTAGTTATTACGAAGATTACTTCAGGAAATTGTGTCTATACAACGTTTTCATTGTTACCAAGGTGGTTGATAGGGACGCTGCTATCGATATTATTTCTGTTATGTTGTGTAACTGTTTAATGGTGTTATCTTTATTGCTACCCCGTCAATGTATAGTGTTAGTGCACAGCGCAAACGTATTAGTTTAACAAAATCTGCATCTAAAATGGTGCCATGCAGTGTGCGAAAAAGTACACGTCCCACCGTCCGGGACGTGTTATTTACAATATCGGACAAGTAGATATTTCAATTGACTTGTCCGGCGGACAAGTGACGTTTTTCGCCCTGATTTATTGATAAATTCAGTTTACAAAAGGCAGAACTCATTCGCAAATTGTCAGTGTCCGCCATTGTTCGTTTAGAAATGTTAGTTTCGGTTCTGCTTGTCGATTCCTAAGGAAATGCATCTCGCCGCTTTCTGTACAGACGGGGGCGGGGCGGGGCAGCGCTGGAAGTGTAGCACAGTGGCAGGGTTGGGAAGCAAAACTGTTCCGAGTAGGAACAAATAACAATTGTCCGGTACCGGGATTAATAAGAGTTGTGAGGATAGGAGGCGAGGCCGAGCCCCGCGGACCACAGCTCTCTCTCTATGCTCCGGATCAGCTGTTCGCTGCATGGTGCAGCTCAGCGTCTCTCTCTCTTTCTACACACAGCGGATCCGCTGCCCGTTTAACAGCCTCATCTTTTTCAAACTTTCTTATGTTCTTTCTCTGACACGTAATGAAGGTTATTAAGCGTTTTAGCTCATGTGTTGTTAATATTGACCGCCATTTCCTTTATGAAGTGAAGCAGCCTCCCTGTGTCCTCGCGCTGTCCTCACATCCCCGGACCCCCAGACTCGGAGGAGCAAAGGGATGTCAGTGTTGTTTATGAAGCAGGGTATAGAAACTACATTATTGAAATGAAAATACTATTTATTTACTTTTACAAACAGTGAGCAGCTGGGCAGCTGCAGCATGTAATACACATGCGTAAGGACATGTGTAAGCGTGCAAGCGTCTTTGAGTTGTAGAAAAGCGAATAATTAATTATTACTTATTATTATAAGCTATTATTATTAGCCTATTATCGTTATATTTAAGGCCTAGCGCTTTTCTACATAGGCAGGTATCAGGCAGGTTGCAGTGTAACATCAGAGGAGACTGGGTCAATTGTACATTCTCAAACTGCACCACTTAGAACTAACTAAACAATGCAGAGATTATTTTTATATAATTGTATTCAATAACCATAATAAATTAAACAGTATGAAGTGATTTGTAAATAGGAATACAGATTTGACTTAATGTTTTCATAAATATATTTTTCTCCCACTTTATCATGGGACTTATTTTTACCCTCTCAAAGAACCGAAAATAACCAGAATCGAAAAGCAGAACCGGAATTGTTCGAATCCAAACGATACCCAACCCTATGTGTGAAAATGTAAAATACGATGGCGAAGAAGAAGATTCCAGTGGCCCCAATTTTTGTCCATTCTGGACAAGTGAAAAATGTATTCGGACAAGTAAATTGCCAAACTCACTTGTCCATGGACAAGTACTCTCTAAAAACTTTTTCTCACACTGCATAGATACGTTATTTTCCCCTGTGCAATTCCAATCTCACATGTCACATCACATCGTCATAAACAAATACCGGAAACAGACCGAAAACACTTTATTCCGAGTGTGCTTGCTTTTCTCTTTGGAGGTCATCACATAACGGCATTGTAATACACGGTTCGGCTGCATTAAATGTTACATATCTGCTGTAATTCTCTATTTATAGAGCCCTGATGAGAAGACTTCTAGACAAACATGAGGAACTGCCGCAAACTCTGAAAATGTGACGTGGATCATAAATATATCAGCAATTAAACAACATCTTACATTTATTTTCACACAATACATCTCCTTACAGTATCAACACTAATTCGGCTGACTTTTATATTTGATCCAATTGGTAGATAGGCTGTATTTACACCATAAACGTGCACTCCTGATATAAAGGGACACCTAGTGGTTAAAGCATGTTATTGAATTTCCTTATTTTTATTATTATTATTATTATTAATAGGATCCCTATATAAAGTATATTCATTACTCGTTATTCTCTACTAATAGTTCATTAAAGACTGTATATAATGACTATTTTGCACATCCCTTTCAAGATTTCAAGATTTTCTAAGGTTTATTGACATATATACACAAACGGTGTAGTTATGCAATGAATGAAAAACTTTGTGTATACCTCCAGCAATGTTAACTATGTTGAAGCACTTATTTTAACTGATATTATACATATGTATTATACCCTTATATAAGATCTATGTACATAGTATAAGAAATGTGCAGAATATGACAGTTTAATGGTAGAGGTATACACAAATATTGATAGATGTCTTGTGATGCACTGTTGAGGAACCTGCGACCCAAGTTTTTCATCTCCGGCCTTGTCAGGTATTGAACAATCAATAAATAAAGAACACAGAATTATTAAATATAAAACACAGAATTTGTGTGATTATACTAAATGATTTACAAGTAAACACCACTGCATATTTACAACTGTAACACATGCTGATGTAATGCAAATGTTTCCAACTTGGGATCATGATGTGACATGTGAGACTGGAACTGCACAGGGGAAAATAACGTATCTATGCAACAATTTTAGATGCGGATTTTGTTAAACTAATACGTTTGCGCCGTGCACTAACACTATACATTGACGGGGAAGGGGGTAGCAATAAAGATAACACCATTAAACAGTTACACAACATAACAGAAATAATATCGATAGCAGCGTCCCTAGCAACCACCTTGGTAACAATGAAAACGTTGTATAGACACAATTTCCTGAAGTAATCTTCGTAATAACTAGCAAACTAAAGATCATGTACATCCACTGCACACATAATCTGAAATAACAACTCATATTTCTCGCATCAAATGACATCAAAACGCATTTTAATGGCCAAACTAACTTTAAAATAGGCATTTTACACCGAGAATAAAACGAAGTTCGGCCATGTTTTTTTTTTCTGCAGGGAGAAATGTGAAGATCACGTGACATAGACGCCAGCCATTGGAATGAATGGTGAAAAAAAACGTAGGGATCTTACAATTTCAGAGGCGTTTTTGTAGAAATACTACGTCCTACGTTGTGGACCAACGTAGTTATTACACGTTTTTTTGTGACACTGGGTTGGTATTCATAAACAAACAAACCATCACCACTACTCCTGTTCAGCTATTATTGTCATTCTTTGTCACATGTATTTGCTTATTGTGCGAGCCGTTTCACTTCATAGAAAATATCCTCTACTCATTTCCATGGCAATCCCATTATTGTGTCGTCTGTCACTGTCTATTCTCTAAGGAGCTCCAGACAAAAATTTCCCAAACTTTTCACTGAAAACAAATCTGAAACAAAAGCGTAAATAACCACCACAAATGGAAGTGGTTAGTTCTGTAGTTTGCGATAGTGCTGGTTGAGTTGCTGGCTGATATACAGGACTGTCTCAGAAAATTAGAATATTGTGACAAAGTTCTTTATTTTCTGTAATGCAATTTAAAAAAACAAAAATGTCATACATTCTGGATTCATTACAAATCAACTGAAATATTGCAAGCCTTTTATTATTTTAATATTGCTGATTATGGCATACAGCTTAAGAAAACTCAAAAATCCTATCTCAAAAAATTAGAATAGTTCCTCAGACCAAGTAAAAAAAAAAGATTTATAACAGCAAAACACAATCAAACATTTGAAAATGTCCATTAATGCACTCAGTACTTGGTTGGGAATCCTTTTGCACGGATTACTGCATCAATGCGGCGTGGCATGGAGGCAATCAGCCTGTGGCATTGCTGAGGTGTTATGGATGCCCAGGATGCTTCAATAGCGGCCTTTAGCTCATTAGCATTGTTGGGTCTGGTGTCTTTCAGCTTCTTCTTCACAATACCCCACATATTCTCTATGGGGTTCAGGTCAGGGGAATTTGCAGGCCAATCGAGGACAGTAATGCCATGGTCAGTACACCAGTTACTGGTGGTTTTGGCACTGTGGGCAGGTGCCAGATCATGCTGGAAAATGAATTCCTCATCTCCATAGAGCTTTTCAGCAGACGGAAGCATGTAGTGCTCTAAAATCTCTTGGTACACAGCTGCATTTACTCTGGGCTTGATGAAACACAGTGGACCAACACCAGCAGCTGACATGGCTCCCCAAACCATCGCTGACTGTGGGAACTTCACACTGGATTTCAAGCAACTTGGATTTTGCTCCTCTCCAGCCTTTCTCCAGACTCTGGCGCCTTGACTTCCAAATGAAATACAAAACTTGCTTTCGTCTGAAAAGAGGACTTTGGACCACTGTGCAACTGTCCAGTGCTTCTTTTCCTTAGCCCAAGTCAGACGCCTCTTCCGTTGTCTTGAGTTCAGAAGTGGCTTGACCATGGGAATACGGCTATTGTAGCCCATTTCCCGGACACGTCTGTGAACAGTGACTTTTGATACCTGGACTCCAGCTTCAGTCCACTGTCTTTGAAGCTCCCCCAAATTCTGGAAGCGACTCTTCTTCACAATGCTGTTAAGGCTGCGGTCATCTCTCTTGGTTGTGCAGCGTTTCCTGCCACATTTCCCCCTTCCAACAGACTTTTTGTGGATGTGCTTTGAAACTGCACTCTGTGAACAGCTTGCTCTTTGAGAAATGTCTTATTGTGTCTTACCCTCCTGATGGAGGGTGTCAATGACGGTCCTCTGGACAGCAGTCAGATCAGCAGTCTTCCCCATACTTGTGATTTAGTTTACTGAACCAAGCTGAGTGTTTTTCAAGGCTCAGGAAACCCTTGCAGGTGTTTCGAGTTAATTAGACGATTCAAGTGATTCGTTGAACACCCTACTAGTATACTTTTTCATGATATTCTAATATTTAGAGATAGGATATTTGAGTTTTCTTAAGCTGTATGCCATAATCAGCAATATTAAAATAATAAAAGGCTTGCAATATTTCAGTTGATTTGTAATGAATCCAGAATGTGTGACATTTTTGTTTTTTTAATTGCATTACAGAAAATAAAGAACTTTATCACAATATTCTAATTTTCTGAGACAGTCCTGTATGGTAATGAAGGCCGCTTTTAATGACTAAATCATTTCTGTTTTTGGGGCCAAAAAGCTATTATGATGCTTATTTGCTGAACTTTCATGTTGATTCACTATGCAGAACTTTATACACACATTTTGAGGGCCCTCACTGGAGAGTGTGCCAACCCTTAGTGTTTATGCCAATTCTGGGGATTTTCTTAGATAGTTGAGTCCCCACCCAACCAAAATATCCTGTTCTTATACTTTATCTCCTCATGTAATGCATTTGTTTCCTTTACTATTATCTTCCTTTAACTCCATTCCTATTGTTTCGTGCCTCTACTGTGCGTAACACTCCAGGTCTCTGCCTTCTTTTTCCTGCACTTCTTTTCTGTCTTCTTTGTTTTTTCCCTCTGTAACAACAGTTGCCAAACATGATGCTTCTCTACAAGTATGTCCAGAGAGGGACGTGATTCACTGAAGGTCAGCCCTTATCTCTCTCTCTCTGTCTGCCCTCTTTTCTCACATCCAGTGTGAATCACACACACACACACACACACACACACACACACACACACACACACACACACACACACACACACACACACACACACACACACACACACACACACACACACACACCATGTATAAATCACTTCAGGGGACATTACATTGACACACATGCATTTCCTGGAGACTTATCGTAACCTTAACCATAACCAACACATGCATAACCTTAACCCTTACCCTTAACCTTACCCTAAACCTAACCCTAAACCTAACCAAGTCTTCAACCTAAAATTAATGATTCCCCTCATGGGGACCTCCATTTTGTCCCCATAAGGGGGGCGAGTCCCCACACGTGACTGTGTAAACAGATTTAGGTCCCCACAAGTATAGTAATGCTAGGACACACATACCCACACCCACACCCACCCACACACACACACATGTATATATATATATATATACACACACACACACACACACACACACACACACATGTATATATATATATATATATATATACACACACACACACGCTCACACAGAGCCCCACCATGCGTTCAGATTAGAACTAGTTTCAGATGAGAGCTTTGAAGCCATGGAAGACTGGCTTTCTTTCATCCTAGTATTGACTCATGTTCCATTTTCATAATTTGGTAATTTCATGAATATGTAATGCCTTCCTGTTGACCTGACTAATATGCAGGAGCCACACACACACATGCGCATGCACGCACACACACCACACAAACACGCGCATGCACGCACACACCACACGCACACACACACACACACACACACACACACACACACACACACACACACACACACACACACACACACACACACACACACACACACACACACATACACAAACACACACACTAGGGCTGTATCCAAATATTCGTTCGTTGGAGTACTATTCGGGTTTCAATTTCGTTATTCGGATATTCGTTTTTTATTGAATTTATTGAAGTCTCCAATATCAATGTAAGAGCTTATGCCTCTTCGGGGGGTGCTAACACTTAAAGAACATCTTGCAGGTTTTTATTTTTTCTACATTTATGCTTAAACTTGCTTGAAAATTACAATTAAAAAAGTGAATGCAGGATTTGATATGTTTTACGAGACATAAGGGCAGGAATTCAGAGGGAAAGGAGCAATTTTGAGCTCTGCTCTTAAAAACGGCTTTTTTTTAAGGTCATACGTCAAACGCGTCATATTACATCACACAGGGGACACATCTCCGCTCTCTGACCGCGGGTATAGTAGAGTTGCGTTGAGTAGAGCGGTTGTGTTTTAAGGAGCTGGTATTTTTCGGTAGTTTTACATTGTATTTCACCATTTGTAATCATGGTGCAGTATTGTGTTTGTGCAGGTTGCACAAATTCCAGCCTGTCAGGACATTGAGTCCACAGTAAAAAGGACCGGAGCTAGCGTTCGTTCCTGGGTGCGTTGTGCATCCACCTCCCTGCAGCACATACTCTCCACAGCTTTATCAGGAAACCGTATTACTTCTCTCTCCCCCCCCCCTTTTCGCTGCTCTCTCCCCCCCCCCTTCGGTGCACGGCACCGTAAGACATTGCATTAGGTAACGCTGTGGTGGCTGTACTGCTCCAGCCGTCTCCTTTGTGTTTGTTTGTTTCCCCCTGTCTGTGTTGTTTGTGTGTGCGTGGTGGCTGTCACTCCTGGCTCCCGGCTCAACCTCCACTCACCTGCTGCAATCAGCTGTGCACCCTCCCCGACTACTAGGGTGACCAGACGTCCCCGTTTTCCGGGGACAGTCCCCGTTTGTATTAGCCTGTCCCCGGTTGAAACTGTCCCCGGAAATGTCCCCGTTTTTTAATATACGTTAAAAACACATAGCAAGGTAAAACAAAACGTTTTATGTCAGGAAACACTGGGTAAACAGACTGTGGTCAACAGCCCCCACTTCGGAAAACACAGTCAAGCCAGCCCACACGTTGTGTTGCGGTGCGCGAATATCCTATGCATTACGGTAGAGGCCTGTAAAAACTGCCTTCAAAATAAAAGCGTTTACTCGGTCAATAACAAATATACCTAAAAAAACATACCAGGGTCATTCCAAGCATTCGGTGCCATTTCAGCTAGGGTATTCAAAAATAAAAACCATAATTTTCCATGTTTTTTTAAAATTTAATCTGAATGATGGCTTGTTAAAGTATAAGAAAAATATTTTGGTCAAGCTCAGGATATTATGCTTACATTTTTTTTTTTTACCATCCCCAGTTACTGTGTGTGCACCCTGTTACTGTGAAAAATAGTAACAGGGTGGACATTTTATGCTAAACTTGGCTATTGCTACATGTGTGATGATAATCAAGCTAGCACTTGGTGACAACAGAAACATATATTTGATAGATATATTCACCATATTTTCTAAATGTAAAACAAATGATCAGTTCCGCTAAAAATGAGCATAACAGGGTGGACATTTTATGCTTTAGTTTACCGCAATAGTTAGGTTCTTTAAAACATTAGAAAAACGTTGAAGGAAGAACGCATTCACTCTGCTTCTTGAAGATTATTTCCCACTCAAAATGTATCCTTCTTCTTCTTGAGTCATACAAATAGTAGAATAGTAAAGGGGCGTGTCCAGAGGGATTAAAATCAGAGTAACAGGGGGGACATTCAAACAGGGAACACACACTTTATTTTTAATACAAATGAATTAATAACAACAATTTCAATTTGGTGAGGAATATTAGCAAAAGGGTCATACAACACTCACAAAAATGTAGAATTTTGTTTGTATTTCTTTGATTTCTTTTTGTATAGGCCTATCTGTTACAGAAGTTGAGCAAACATGATTGGGGACACAGCAATTTGGCCTACTTGTGCTAAAATCAGAGTAATTATTTAGAATTTTTAATATCCTGGCTAAATAACATTGTTGTTTTATGGTAGAGGGTATAAACATTTAAAACCAAGCTTTTAAAAAATAAACATTAGACCTTTTTAAATACAAAATATATGATATAATGTGGTGGGGACCTAAATGGCACCGAATGCTAGGAATGACCCACCAAACATATTCATATATACTGGAGCTTAAATTAAGAAATATGTACTATATAATGTGATCGATAATAAATTAAAACAAACTACGTATAACTACCAAATTATAACTGAGTGAATGTAAAATGTAAGGATACAGTTATGAAGACATATCTAACATTTCCACTGGGTGACTCATTTCAATTGATGTTGACACCATCTCTCAGCACTCCTAAAATAACATTACTTTCTGAAGCACAATTTAAAATGTATGCTGTTTAAAATCTCAAATTAGATCTATTGTACATCTATATTTTGATTATTATTTAAAGGAAACTGTCCATAATCAAAGAGTCATTCGAAGTAAATCAAATACTTATTTCACTTCAGGGTGATAGCAGGAGACCCCATCTAGTCCATCAGAGAAAATCAGGAAATTCTGATGTAGAGTTTCAAAATAAAATACTTTTGAAATCTCATATATGGGCTATCGTCCTTCTGTTTTTATACAAGAATAAATAAAAAACTGTCAAATGATCAAATACTTATTTCACTCCAGGGTGATAGCAGAACACCCCATATAGTCACTCAGAGAGAATCAGGACAATCTGATGTACAGTTTCAAAATAAAAGACCTTTGAAGTCTCATATATGAGCTAGTCCTTCTGTTTGTATCCAACAGTTAAAATGTACGAATTACATTGAACCAGAATTGTCCCCCTTTTTTCTTTAACAGTGAAGAAAATTGGTTATGTTAATGATATATTGACGGCAAAACTCAAAATGTCCCCGGTTTTAATTTTGAAAATCTGGTCACCTTACCGACTACACACCTGCTTTCCATCAAGCCATTTACAACGGCATATCAACGGAGGCTCCACAACCTTTCTCTGCCAGATCGTCAAGTATCAGCCGTATCTCCTCCGGTACACAGCACCGTAGTGTTGAGTTGCATTAGGTAACGCGAGATACGGCTGATACGTGCGCATTAGTTTCTGTTATGGATCAGTATCAACAGTCCTGCCAGTAACGTTACTATTTATCAATGATACTTTAGTTATAGCCTGATATATGATAGCTAACTTTACAATGTTGTGATGTGACGTTAGCTAACATTCTGTAGCTAACGCCGGTCACTCACCAAGATAGCTGCCCAGTTCTCCACTGGTTCTCCTCACACCACAGCTCAATTTCTCTCCGATGGCCGTTATTTCTTCTAATCCTTGGCTGCTCCTGGTCTCTTGGACGCCTAGCAGGCTCATAATTCTAAGGTTGTTGTCCGTCATATGCATTCGAATATTCATGTTCAACTTCTTCTGTGTCTTCTGTGTTGAAACTAGCATTGGGATCCATGTTTATTAATACGTTAAACCGGCCGCTCTCCCCCTTGTGTCCCCCGTGTTACGTCACACGCGGGAGGTCATGTGCCGAGGCTTTTTTATGCGGAAGTGAACATTTCTTACCAAAACGACGCCAGATATCACTGTAGGGTATATTTTTGTATATGTTTTTGAAAATCTAGTGTCTTCATCATTTTCCTACACATTTATTCACAGGTGTCTTTAACCTGGAAGTTGCTCTTTAACCATAAACTTTACCGTTGATTTTCTCCGTCTTTATATGTAGATATTACTTTTCTCCGTTAATCTCCGTCACGTTGTTTCCATAGCAACAACAATTTCCTGTTAACAGCGCTAACACTCCTTCAAAATTAAAGCATGTCCATACAAAATAGAAAGCCAAGCCAAATTAGTATTAATTTAACCCTCCAGAAAAACGCGGGCAAAAATCCTTGATTATGCGGGCTAAAATCCTTGATTATGCGATTAAACATGCGGGGTTTGTATGTGATTTTATGCGGTGAAACTGCGGGATGTTGCGAAATATGCGGAAAGTTGCGAAATATGCTAAATATGCGAAAAAAATTATCGATTTCTTTTTAAATATTGGGCTGTCTTATTTATTCTCTCTCACACACAACCTGCCACTAACGTTAAACCCCTTTACTATTCAATTAAACACATTCAATGTTTATTTATTGTAAAAACAATTGGGCTATTTTAATCTCACACATACACACACACACACACTTCTCCGCTTCATTCTGTTTTCATTTACTTGTAGCCCTCGAAAGGGTTTTGGAGGTTGATGCCTCGTGAACGTGAGTTGTTTGGCTTTCTTGTCCGCAGCAGCAGAAAGCATTTTCGAATGTTTGAATGAATCAAAGTGGGTCGTCACCGTCGATTTTCTCTTATGCTCCAACACACAGTTGCACGGGGTGCAGAATAGTTTCCCCCCACTTTTTGCCCGGTCTTTAGTAGAAATGTTCGTCGGTAAATGAGATGGATTAGATTTTTTCATCTTGGTGTTTTCTCTATCGTGTGAGCTCCACACGTTCACTCTATACAGTGTTGTTTACATTCTGTGATGCGCGAGCTGATGACGTCACGTCAAGACGAGTTAACTTTTTTTCCTCAACTTTGTGTGGAAAAATGCGGGGATTATGCGGCCTTTTGATAAATATGCGGCCTTTTAGAAATCTGCGCCATTTTGCTGATTATGCAGTAAATTCGGCGATCGCAGAATCGCGTTTTTCTGGAGGGTCTAATATACAACTGCAACGAAAGTAACAAACGCAATGCAATATCCTTTTCAATTTCAAAGAACACAAATTGGGTTGTATACATTAACAAATAAATATAAAACAACAATACTGTAGAATAACAAAATTAATGTCGCAAATAAACCCGAAATACATAGTTGAAGCGGTTCGCTGCTGATTACTACAAATGGCCAGCCCGCCACTGCTCCTAGCTTATTAAGATCCAAAGCTTTAGTGCGTTTTGAATCAATGCTGAGTACAGCCAAACTTGACAGTCTCTTCTCTGCCATTGTAGACAGAATGCTTCTCGTTTTGCGCCGTCCCGTTCAAATGACAATCACATTTCCATGCTCGCGCCAGGGCCGAGGGGGGGGTTACAAGGTCTTGTGCTGCATTCACTTGCACTCGGACATTAGGGATTTTCTCTCATAAATGTCCGATGAGCCAAAACTTTTCTTTCAAAACAAAGCTGCCAACTGGAGTGGCAGCATATGCACCATCAACCCTCGCCCTCCATTATCAAGCGGCTTCTCCGATTTTGTTGTCAATGTTTTGACTGAACTTAGTTACTGTTCGCATAAGTAAACATTACGTTTGAATGATTTAGTGAGCTGGTGTTATTTTTTTCAAACCACAAACCGCATGTTGGTTATTTCAGCACGACGCACTGTCCACCTACTTATTGATCCACTATCAGCGTCAGTGCACCTCACTGCCAGATTGTGCCTGTGCTGTGTCATTCACTCTCAACATGGATGAACGTACAATAAGCATTCTTCAGGTGTAGGTAGATTCTCTATTCTGACATTATAGCCTATATGTGCGACTGTCGGTCAGATATTGTAAAAAAAAAAGATCTCAAAATAATCTTTTATTTTTATTCTCAAAATAATTTTCTGGGCCAAATATTATTGCTGACCAATGGACCGCCTATTGCCGACCCATGCTCTACACACTCATTCACTACCACACATTTTGCCATTGGCACTGACTATTGAGGTAGATGTGAGGTGCATCATCCACATGGCCATTGCACACATTGCTTTAATTTTGTAACAATTGGACTTAATACATGAAAAACAATATCAGCTTCTGGAAAAATATTTTTTTCTAACCTCGTCTCCAATAAAATCCTTCAGCTGGACTTTGCCAGCAGATTAATATTACTTTCAATGCTTATCATTTTTCCAAGTTCCTTAAAGGTCACCTATAATGCAAAATCCACTTTTTCATGTCTTATATACATAAACATGTGTCCCCTCTGTGTAAAGAGATTCTGAAAGTTTCAGGTAAAAATATAAACCTTTTGTCCTGATCCATTTATATAAAAACCTGTCTGAAAATGAGCTGATCAGATTTTGGCCACTTTATGATGCCATAACGATTTTTTGGCTTGTGTAACCATTAGCCAATAACCAACCAAGGTAATACCGGCCCCACCTTATCAGCTGAATCTCCTCCTAGAGCACCATTGTGTTATTTTTAACCAAATATATTGCAGAGGGGCGTGGGGCAGAGTTCCCGTTAGAATATTTTTTCGCCGGTCAACATGTCCGTTAAAGTTTAAATCTTCCGGACAAAATTTGAAAAGTGCCGGTCAAAGTTGTTCTTTGTTATTTATTGAGCTTTCAAACTAATTGATATGATTCGATATTAAACAAACTAATAATAGTAGATTAACTATTCAAAAGTGTATAGTAATTTACAATAACACAGGAATAATAAACGGAGCGCTCTCTCCCTCTCCTGACAGCCCGTCAGTATCATGCAGCTCGCGGACCAGTAATGAGTGACCGGACATTAAAACTAAACATATCTATAACTAGTTTACGTAGTTTGAGAGGTACAGTAATTAAAATAGCTACGTGTGATATACTAACGTGAAGTGTGTGTTTTGTTCCGCTCACCGCTGCAGGTGATTATGCAGAGCTGCGTGTCGACTTGTCAGCAGCAGCTGATCTCTCTCTCCCGTCAGATTAGACTTTACTCGCTTTTATGTCCATATCGATCAGATCTAGCTAGTTCTAGCTAATTATATGACTACCTGCTTATTAAAATACACCTAAATAATAAGCGTCGCTATGCAACCGGGTGAGGCCGCAAAGTATAGCGCAGCATTATGCATTTGTTTACATGCCCCCCGGAACCCAGAGGTATTACCAACAGATCAATGCACAATCAAACCATACAGGACATCTAAGCGCAGCATTATGCATTTGTTTACATGCCCCCCGGAACCCAGAGGTATTACCAACAGATCAACGCACAATCAAACCATACAGGACATCTCTTTCTCCACATTAAGTGTTCGACATTAGAATTGACTATTCTTGTCTGTCACATACTCTTTTGTCTGTCACATAAGTGTGGCGCAAGTTGCGCAACTGATGCAGTATTGCGCTAAGGTGAAATTGTTTTTACCGGACACTTTGACTGGAGAGATTTAGATTTGCCGGTCTTCAGCATATTTTACCGGTCATAGTCCGGTAATTACCGGCTAACGGGAACTCTGGCGTGGGGAGTGGCTCCTTATTTTCATCTAAAGCTACAGACACACAATCAACACTTTTGAAACAGGGCTGAAACAGAGGGGATTATGGAATGCTACAATGGATGATCTTGGTATTTCGCGCCAAACACTTCAGAGACATGTTTTATCCTATAATATATTGATGAAAAACAGTATAATAGGGGACCTTTAATGGTGTGAAAGATGAGTTGCATAACCTTGAACCTATCCAAAACGGTCTTGCATAATGCAAGCACACAGACAAATAAATAGTTTATACAGTAGGAAAAAGTGCATGTGCAGTGTGAGAATAAGCGGTAATGGCTAAATGTTGTTGTCTGGTATTGCCGCCACCACACGTATGTGGTTGTCTGTCCCTCTCTTTTCGCCCCCTGCCTTTCTCCAAAATTCCCTCTATTCTTTTCATGCTTCGTTATCAGCCAGGGTGCAGGCATGGGGACCGCCCACGGAGAGGTGCCCATGAGGCTCAAATTGCCCGCCTGCCTCTCTCCTTTCTCTCTATTCTTTGTGCTTGAGGTCGGACACCATCAGGGGGTGCGATTCAGTGCGATAAATTGCTGTCTCATCCCAAAAACACATTGCGTGCTCAGAAACCGCTCACACTTGATCTCGAGAAAACACACGAGAATGTGGTAATACAAT
The DNA here is from genome assembly GCF_949606895.1 of Notothenia rossii. NCBI lineage: Eukaryota > Metazoa > Chordata > Actinopteri > Perciformes > Nototheniidae > Notothenia > Notothenia rossii. The sequence continues at coordinate 19,761,910 of NC_136909.1, forward strand.
TTTTTGTCACACACATGTAGACACGCAAGTTATCACAATGACATTTTAAGAACGGGACTCACACAGAGGTGGGCACAATCACAAGCAAACAGAACAGCAATAGTCATATACTGTGTGTGTGTGTGTGTGTGTGTGTGTGTGTGTGTGTGTGTGTGTGTGTGTGTGTGTGTGTGTGTGTGTGTGTGTGTGTGTGTGTGTGTGTGTGTGTGTGTGTGTGTGTGTGTGTGTGTGTGTGTGTGTGTGTGTGTGTGTGTGTGTGTGTGTGTGTGTGTGTGTGTGTGTGTGTGTGTGTGTGTGTGTGTGTGTGTGGCGTGTGTTGTTTGAGCAATGAAAGTGGTTTATAAGTTGTTTGTACACCTAAGTGTTTCTGTGTTCGTTGACTCGTACTTCAGAACGTCTACATGTGAATTAGGGCTGTGCAATTAATCGTATTTTAATTGCAATTACGATTTCGGCCTGCCACAATTACGAACACAACATAATCGAAAAAAAACGATTATTTTGCTTTGCTAGGTTGTGACAGTGCACTGCAACACATTTGATCTAATTTATTTTGGTCTAATTTATTCGTATTTATCATATTAATATGTTTAGTAGGTTGTGGAAGTGCGCTCCAAAATATTTGCTTATCTTGTTTATTGGTATTTATTATTTTGTTATTATTTATTTGAATGTAAATATAAATGTATCATTTATTTTTGTATTGGTTTTTCAGTTGAATTGTACGTTCAGGGTAATCAACTGTTAAAAAGATGCTGTTCAAATTATTATTTGTATTTGTTTTAAAGTTCAATAAATGGATGTTTTCAAAGTCAATGAATAATCGTGCTATCAATTATTGACCAAAATAATCGTGATTATGATTTTTGCCATAATCGAGCAGCCCTAATGTGAGTGACACTGATTTGCCTGTATTCATAGAAGTCTCTTAATGAGGCTGAACCATCACTGTTGGTGTTTTTGAGAGATGTGTTTGCATGTCCGAGCTCCTTGTCAAACTGAAATTAATCGATATTTGAACTTTCTTTTTTTGCAAAACATGTAGCAATCATTCATCCGAAAATGGTGTACCAAGAAATGCTTTAAATGGCTCACAAAGGAGCAAATCTGCTCAAACACTCACAGACACGCTAACACAAAGCTTTATATTCCGTTGATTGCTGTCAAGACCACTTACAGAGTTAAAAAAACAGCAGATTGAAGGCCATTTGGCCAAAAGGGAAACACACACACACACACACACACACACACACACACACACACACACACACACACACACACACACAAATACATTTCTTTAAAAATGACGGTTTCAAGGTGAAATAACACTTACAAGGTTTCTAATTTCTCTAATTTCCCCTCCTCGACTCCTCGGTCCTCCGGTAGTGACCCGGAAATGGATTTCAGCGCGCCATGTTGAAGGACATCTCATTTCTCTAAATGAGCATCGAGGGGGCTCTCTGGAGGAGCTATAACCGAGGATATACAGATGGCTCCTTCGCAGATCCCCCGCGGATGTATTTCCGGCAACAGTGATGTTAAAAAGAGTTGTGACGCACGGCCGGACTTATCTCAACCAATGACAGCTGTGCAGGATATTATTTTATGAACTGCTTAGTTAATCTGCTTAGTTATATCCAGTCTCTGATAGTGTTACGTGTTAAGTTTGATTGATTGTTTGATTCTGAAATTGTATATATGTATATAAATACATATATAAATATATATGTGTGTGTATATGTCCGCCTCTGTAGTCTGTTATTGTCTCATTATACCGCACTGTCAATGAATTAAAAGTAAATAAGTCCTCATGAGCACAGTCCTGTCCATCAGACGGAGGATTTCTAATTTCTCTAACCGCCTGCTGCTTCCCCTCCTCTCTCCTCGGTTCCCCTCCTCGACTCCTCCGTTCACATCTCCTGTGGGCGGGACTAAGACACGAGGATAGGAGTCGAGGAGGGGAATTAGAGAAATTAGAAACCTTCTTGGTGTAGGCTGTAAATGCAACTGTTGCCCCTAATGCATTGTTGTATAAACGTCTGCATGTGCGTTTGTGATGCCCTCCTGTGCTTTAATTTGTTTTTGTGGTTACATTTGCTGTGATTGTTTAGTACACATGTAGCCCCTGTGCATTGTGCATCACCTTCTTATAGAAGATAGCCTGTTGTAAGTCTGAGGACTTTACATATTAAATCTTCACAACATAAACAAAACTATTTCTCAAATTATTCGGAAGTATTCCAAGAGAGGATTAGAACATTTAAAATGAATTTTAAATAATTTAAAGTGGACCTATCATGCTATATTTGAATAATATATTGTAAGGCCATACCTATATAAAACAAGTCTGCAAAGTTTTTTTTTCAAAATACCAAACAGATCATGCATTTTAGCCATGCCTCATTTTGCTCTATTTGCTCTTTTTTAGCCCTGTTTTGCAAGGGCTGAATCTCTTAGAAGTGTTCTTCGCTGCTTTTGTGGCAGACTACAGCGCCATCTACAGGCTTGGCATATTTACTACAGCGTCTCCAGCGCTTTCGAATGGCAATGGCCGTGGCTGTCTCCTCCTGATAGGTGGAGAGTTGCCCATATAGGCGGAGCTCCTCGTTTCTGACATCAGAGATATTTCAAATCTGGATCAGTCTGTATCAGATCCGTTGCAGCCCAGTTTTTAGAGATTTGGGTATGGAGGAGGGTTGTGTTTTCTGACACTTGGTGAGTTCCCTGACACACCGGGGACAGATATTCATGTATAAAAGACGTACAAAAGTGCATTTTGCATGATAGGTCCCCTTTAAATTAAACCCATTTTTGGATTGGAACCAATGATTATGAGGTTAAAGGCTGTCGCTAAATATCAATAACAAACAAATTGATGTTTAAATAAATAAAAATAATTAGAATTGAGCTTCATTCAAAGTAGCATTGAAAAAAAATATTTTTCAAAGTTATGCTATGATACAGTATATTAAGTTACTTGTTTAAATGTTTTGCAGAAAATGATCAATCTGATTCAATACAACATGTTTCGACGGGTGGGATTTGGGGTATATTAAGCCGGTGAAATGAATTGATACTTTCCAGAAGGCAAAGTGACACAGTTTTGTGAATGAAACATGTTATAACATCTACATTTTTTCCCAAACCTCTCCCAAGACCAACAGCATATGCTTTGAAGTTCTTTTGATTCAGATTAGGCTGACAAATCCAAAAGGCGTCTACATGCCCTCAGGGTTTGTTCCATAACTTACTTTCTTGTCGTCAAACTGCATGCTTGTATGACAAACACACAAGTTCCATCCAAGCATATTTTACCAGAGCTAAGTCAACTTCTCTCAGATTAGCTTAATACCAGTTGATTTGTTAGGATGCACGTATTCATACACGCAAAAAATGAATTTAGACATAAATACTTCTTCTTCTCTTTTTACAGCCTATTTCTCCCTCTCTTCACCACCTCCTGACCTCAGTGTGTCTTTCACTTTAAACTTTTTACTATTCTCTACTCTTGTTCTTGCTGTCAGCCTCTCTCTCAAACACACACACTGAGTTTTTTGTGTGTCTCCAGGGTGGTCTCTAGCTTGGCTCTGTGTTATAGTATATTTGCATCTTCTGTCATTGAGTGAGGACAGAGAGCATAATCCCACTGAAGGCCAACAGCTGACAGGCAGTTTGACATACTCAGCTAAAATAATTGCCCTCTATTGCTTTTTTTTTGTGTAGCTACAGTAAGTCTTGCATGTCTATAATGTCCTAGTTGAACCTATATTGTTATACATAGCCACAACATTACTAATTGCAATACCTACCAGAACCTATGTTCCTGCTTATACAGATACGTGGCAAATTGACTCACATCCGGTCGGCTGAATTTCCGCCTTGTTTACTCAAACATTCTGAAGCAATGGCCATCTTCTGGTGAAGCAACTTTATCGTCAGTCAAGAACGACACTAAACAATGCTTCAAATGCAAAATACGTTTAGGACATGTATTTATTTTACCCTGCTAACAATTTTTGCTTTCCACAATAACTGTACATTTCAAATACGATCTGTTTGATGTTTAGGAACTGAGTTAGTGTTTGGCAATTACCAAGCTGAGTTAAGGTTACGGACATGTTGTGTTTACGGTTAAGAAATGGCAAATTAGAGCGTTTTTGTGACAGAACCCTGCCATGATTGGTTTCATCAGCAGCTGATTGATTAGTGTTTTGAGTCTCAAATACTTAGCTTGTTGAAATTGACAGGTGCAGTGCAAAATCCTGCCTTGAGCAGTCCCTTTGTGATCCCCTCTTTCTCTTCAATAAAGGCACTGGCAGCCACATAAAAAGTGTGTGTGTATCTCCTTGTGGAAAGAGGAAACACGTAGCTTGAGTTCAGTTATTTTTCTGCAAGTTTTCATTCCAGCCCAAGACAAGACGGGTGGATCTTCTCAAAGTTTTAATACGTGAGAGATTCCAATGTCTGGCTGTGTAATTGTGTCCAAATATTTGTGCTTCAAATGTAACAGATAAACCTTACTCCCTAGCTAGGCCCCTATTTTCTCAAGTACCAGAGTGATCTGGTTGATAGAGGAAGTCTTTTTCCAATCAGACATTTTAAACAGGAGCAGAGCCAGCAGCGGCAATGCATTGTTGTACCTTTGATTTTCATTTCATGCTTGCCTTCCAGTTAATTGTACTCCCTCCCCACCTTTGTTAATTAAGAGGTGTGAAAGGGAGTGAAGATTAGTCTATGGAAACACATACTGAATATACTTGCACACTCATCGCGCTATAATAAAGTTTGCGTCTGCCTTCTCCCGAGGAGGACTTCACTGTTGGGTGTCATCAGAGATGCAGAGTGGTGAGTGAAGCACTGCTTTTTCTCCTGTTTTGAATAATCCTTTAAGTATAACATATGCTAAACTGAGGGTCACTGCAATTGTGTGTATGTGATTCATAAACATTGATGAATGGCTGTATACATAAGTATCAAGTGAAAGCAACACTGGTCTGTGTCATATGACTCATTTCCATGATTGGTGCAAAGAATATAAAGGATCATTGACCCCGAGTTAAATAGGAAACACTATAATCAACTCATGAGACCCATCTTTTAAGAGTATGTCTCACCCGCCATTTGTCTCTTTCATCTGGTGATGTCATGCCAAGGTCAGATACTTCTGTGAGAGAATCACACAACGTTTCCTGAGCATACACTGTGTGGGAAGTATCCATCTGTCTGTTTCTTTTTCTGCTTTTCACAGTTTCTTTCTCTCCGTTTGTCTCTCTCTTCCTCTCTGATGGAATTATAACCTTGTCAGTCACTTCCTTTTAGATAAAATCATGGACTAGAGGTTTGACTGTACATTCATAGTAGACGGCCGTTCATACTCCTCTACAAAGGATGTGACGATCCACATTGGCAAATACAAATTAAATTATCTATAAATAATCAACGGCAGAGCTCTCACCACCTAAATATCAAACAATAATTTGGAAGCTGCTACTAAACCTTGAAATGTATTGACACTTTTATTTACACTAACAAATAGACATTTAGGGACTCACAATTAGGTTATATATTCTGACAAAGTGTCCACCTGCTGATTAAAGGGAAAGTACAGTGGTTAGTTAACTTTTTACAAACTGACAAACGCTGAAGAGAAGTGAGAAGATGCTAACATTTGATTTGTAGTTGTTGTCCATCATCTATGCAGTGTTATCAATGAGTTTTTTAAAGACAACTTCAGATCCAGGAGCCTGCTGGAGAGAAGACATCCACTTGCATATTTTTTTAATATTTAGTCCCCATAGAAATTTGGTTCACTACATTTAATTAGCCAACTATTCATAGTATCAGTATTGTGTTGCTGTGTTTTCATTTATATTGAGCTGGTTACTCAGCCACTGCTGATTAAAAAGTATTAAATAAAAAAAAGTCAATAGTTGACATAGAAAAGAAGCAAACTATTTGCATGTCTTCGGCTGTAATCATTGAATATTAGGCCCAGCTTTTCTGTTTACTCTAATTAAATGCAGTTTTATTGATTTTGTATTTTTGCTTAACACTGCGAAAAGAGTCTTCTTTTCATGAGACGTCTTGCACAATCATAATCTAAAGCTGAAAAATAAAACAAGAATTACATTTGTAAACATTCTATCTGTCTGTTTCTCTTCTTTCTTTTTTAAAAGCCAAAAGAGGAGTGATAATAATATTCTCATCTAGCTGGACCTTGAAGTGTCTGCTACTTATGTCTTTAGCTGTAGACAGATGTTGGAAAATGGAAATGATATTCTTCCTCCACTTAGGTTTTGATAGTTAAGCATCTGGGGGCACCTTACAGAGCGATGTGTCGATGTAAAGAGAGAAAACGGCTTTTCTAATTGCTAGTTAGAGGAAACAGGTCATCTGGATGTCACATTGTAGCCGCCATAGAAATGTAAAACGTCATATTAACGACTGGATAGATAGCAACCGCCCTCGTGTGTAACTTTGATTTATATTTCAGCAATGTACACACACACACACACACACACACACACACACACACACACACACACACACACACACACACACACACACACACGCACATCTTGTCCAGACAAGGTTGGTAATTGGTAGCACAGGTGCATGACCTACTGTACTGTATGTGTGGCGCAGTGGGCTAGTGCGTTGGTGTTCGGATCAGGGGAGCATAGGTTCAAACCCCGCTGCAGTCAGTGTCAGGATTGGGGGAAAGGTAGGACCCAAATGCAGTATAAAAAAGATTTAAAGGTCAAGGAACTAAAGGCGAGCTTTATTTAAAAAGCTGATAACGGAAAACACATGACATAAAATGAACAGGTATCACGAGGTAGCATCCAGACAAAACTGAACGTGACAAATATGGAGAGTGACAGCAAAGACAATGAACCGACATGGAGCACAGGGGAAGACAAGACTAAATACAAAGAAGGGTAATCACAGGACAAGACACAGCTGGGCAGGGGAAGCAGAAACATAAGGGCAACAGGTGAACACAATCAGACACAGGAAGGAAAACACAGGAAGGAAGACAAGACAAAGGGAGAACAGAATTGCTAAATAAAACCCATGACAAGTCAGACAAAACCAAAATCGTGACATAAAACTAAGATCGTGACAGTCAGCATGTCGTTGTGTCCCTGGGCAAGACACTTCACCTCAAATTGCTCCTGTGGGGATTGCCCACAGTATTGAGTATGTACTGTAAGTCGCTTTGGATAAAAGCGTCTAACAAGTAACACGTAATGTCATGTGTAAGGAAACGTGTTACTGACGTCATCAGCTTTGGAATAGTGTTGAAAAAGGTGTCATATCACATCGTCAGGTTATTGTTCACCCAGCCCTTGTATTGACAGGATGGGGGGTGATAGGGGGGCGTCATGCACCAATGTTAGGCTCTGAGCTAAGTAGGATCAGCCTCGGGATATGTGGCATGCTATAGGTGAGCTACCTGGGCACCCCAGAAGTAAATAGACTACATAGCAAATGATCATCAATATTACAATTCTAAAAGACCAGTCATCAGTTCCAACTGCCGGTAGGAGAGGACGCTGGGGTGGTTTTTTCGCCGCTTCTCCACCGCTATCCTACTTTCAGTTCGTGTTTGAACATATTTTATCTGCTTTTTCTTTATTCATCGGTTAGCTATATATAACATCTGTCAATATTGGCTCCAAACGAATCCAACAATCTAGTCAACTCCCTGCCGTCAGCTGGCCACTAACATTGGACACCCTCATTTCTGCACAACACAGCTACGGTGGGAAACATTTTCACGAACAGTCTCTCAGCTGTCCCGGTGCGATAAGCCCTAGTAGCCGTGACCGCTACCTCTACAGCTAGTCACCGGATGGCTACATGCTAACACTAGCATCGGACCGTTCTCCCTCTTCGTCTCCTAGCCTTCATTCCATTGACTCCCGCAACATCACTGATTGTCAACAGAAACTTCACTACTCACCCCGATCACCTGCCATGATGTGTGCTTTCCTGAGGCCTGTACTACGAAGCTCGTTCAACTTAACCTGGATATGTTTGAGTTAGCCGGTTGGCCTAATCCAAAACATACGCGCTCTCGCTAAACGGTACTACGACGCGGGTTATCAAGTGGATCGCTCTAGCCAGCCGTGCCCTATCTAGTTAGGTGCGCGTTCACATGAAGGGGGTGGTATTTGGAGCATTCGACCTATCACAAATATGGAGAAGCGTACTGACAGCGCAGCGTGATACTTCCTGAATGAAAAGTGAACTTTAATATTAGTAAAATATGAAGAAGTTAAACTTTAAACATCCATGACTTAAACACTTTATCCAGGATAAAAGTCACATAGCTGCACCTGCAAGGTGAATACAGCTGGTAAAAGAAAAAGTGTTTGAATGCGTACATTAACAGGTTTATGATATCACTGCCCCGTCTTAAGACACGATCTGACTTTAATTACATTTGACTCGAGTGTTTCGTCAACTTAATGTGTTGCTTAAAATAATACTTCTGCATACAGTATGTGACACTGTAAGTGTTGCACGGCCAGATACGGCTCAGCTAACTCAGATAAGGAAATATATATGATACATTATGATGTGATATGCCGCGGACTGTAATTAATGTTACTCTGATCCGGTTACTTATGTATGTTTTGGCAGATATGTAAGTAAGCTTTCTTAACGCTAGTGTTATAATAGTCAGATTGCTCTGAAGATGGGAGGTGATATTCTATTAATGTTCACGTTCACACAGTCAGTGATTTGTGCCGGCCGTCTTTCCTGCAACGGCAGCTTTTCTGTATTTCCTTTCTCCTGTAATATGACTTGATCGCTTTAAACTCCGCACACTGAGCTTTGATTGGTCAGCAGGCAGTGCTTTCACTCAGTTGAGCTCTTAGCCTGCAATCTAACCTGCTCCGGGGCAGGTTAGCCGCACAGCATAAGTTACCATGGAGATCTAGCCTGCTAAAAAGAGAACCAGCTTCGTAGGACCGGAAACCCCGAGTTTTCCCTGAAGTTAGCAGGATCTCACCTCTATTAACTCCTGGAAAACCAGGTTCAATTAACTGCTGTTTCAATTCAGAAGACCCACTAAATCTGTTTAAGCGATCCCGAAGGATTTCGATATCAGTAATGAGAGTGTGGCAGTGTGCATTTCTTACCTTTCAAGCAAGAGAGGATAGCGCAAATGTCTTTAAAGTTGTCCCAATCCAAAAGGTGGGATCAGTTTATTTGAAGAAAAATTGTTCCACACTTGAACAGGGTTTCTACCTACTCTCGTTACAACATAACAATCCAACAAAACATATCATGCTGTGGTCAGGTTCTAATATGAACAATACTCTCCTCCTGTCTCAACCAACTCACTCCAATAAAAAACAAGTATGTCTCTTTCACTCACTCGGCCCCCTGGTACAACGATCATCTCCGTTGCCTCAAAACAAAAGGTCGACAGCTCGAAAGACATGCTAAACGAACTGGTCTCACTATCCACAAATACATTTATAGACTGCACCAACAGGAGTACAAAGATGCCCTCAACAGTGCACGCTCCTTCCACTACTCTGTAATACAATCTGGCAGCAATAACCCAAAGACCCTTTTTTCAACTATTAAACAAGCTCCTCAACCCCATGGATAATATCTCCAATTCCTTAACCACCTCAACGTATGAATCCTTCCTCTCATTCCTCCAAAGAAAAATCTAAATAATACACAGCAACATAGCCAACTCCTCCGTCTCGTCCACCTCCCATCCTTTACCGGAACCTGCCTACCCCCCTCCTTCCAGGCACCCTTTTACAGCCTTCAGATAAATTACCTCACTGGACATAGTTGCCCAAGTCACCGGCATGAATACCTCAACTTCCATCCTGGACCCCATGCCCTCCACCCTTGTCAAGGCCTGCCTCCCCCAACTCACTCAACTGATCACCACAGCCATTAACTCCTCTCTGTCCACTGGATCTCATCCCCCCTGCTCTGAAACTCACTGCTGTCACTCCCATACTAAAACAAACTGGTCCCAACCCTGATTCCCTCAATAACTACCGGCCCATCTCTAACCTCCCAATCCTGTCAAAAATGCTGGAGCGAACTGTTGCCTCCCAACTCAAATCCCATTGAGACTGCTATAACCTTCATGAACCTTTTCAATCTGGTTTCCGTACTCGCCACAGCATAGAATCTGCCCTACTCAAGGTCACAAACGACATTCTCCTCTCTGCTGACTCTGGTTCCCTCTCAATTATCATTCTCCTTGACCTAACAGCCGCATTTGACACGATCAACCATTCCATCCTCATCAACCACCTCCAGTCTTCCATTGGCATAACCAGTACTGCCCTCTCCTGGTTTAAATCCTATCTCTCTGACAGACATCAATTCATCTCCATTAACAACTCCAAATCCCCTACAGCCCCCGTCAATCATGGCGTCTCTCAGGGTTCTGTACTTGGTCCCCTTCTGTTCATCATCTACATCCTCCCAATTGGACAAATCCTCCGTCAACGCCAACTCCAGTTCCACTGTTATGCTGATGACACACAGCTCTACCTCTCAACAAAATATATTTCTCCAACCACACACTCCCAGCTCAGCACCTGCCTCACTGACATTAACATTTGGATGCAAAAAAAATTTCTAAAACTTAACTGATAAATCGGATCTTATAATCATCGACCCAAACTCACTTACCCGCTCAACCCAAGATTTTTCACTTACCATCGACGGCTCCATTGTCAACCCCGCCACTCACAACCGTAACCTTGGCATCATCCTCGACCCCACCCTCACTTTCCTTCCTCACGTCAACCAGGTCACAAAAAACGCTTTCTTCCATTTAAAGAACATCGCCCGCATCAGACCCTCCCTCTCATCGACCACTACTGAACATTTGATCCATGCCTTTATAACATCCAGACTGGATTACTGCAACAGCATACTTTTTGGATCACCTGCATTCATACTAAAAAAACTTCAATATGTCCAAAACTCAGCTGGCCGCTTGCTCACCTTCACCCGACGCTCCGACCACATCACCCCTATCCTCCATGACCTCCACTGGCTCCCCATCAAACACTGCATTGACTTTAAAATCTTACTTTTCACTTTCAAAGCCCTCAACAACCTTGCCCCCCCCTACCTCTGTGACCTCATCCAACGACACACCCCCACCCGTTGCCTCAGGTCTGCTGAAGCTAACCTACTGCAGCCCATCAGGACAAAGCTCCGGACCTGGGGTGACAGGGCCTTCGCTGCAGCCTCCCCCACACTCTGGAACTCCCTCCCCAGCCACGTCAGATCTGCCAACACTCGCACATCATTCAAACAATCCCTCAAAACTCACATTTTCACACTTGCCTTCAAATCCTAATCCACTAACCCCTCGCCCTTATTCCACCGAGCTTAGCACTTTTTACTTTACTTGCTTGTAAGCGCTTTGAGCACCAGGAAAAGCGCTTGTAATGTATTATTATTATTATTATTATTCCCATCATAGCAGTATGAACCCATTGGTGTTAGTCGCTTGATGCTGCTATTTTCTTTTTTTACAGTTGTTGGATATTTTTTCTGTTTCTTCTTTTCTCTTTAATAACTGGTGAGCAAATAGATACAAAACATCCTCTGTAGTAAACCTTCTCAGCCTGGAAATAATGAGTACTCATGCTGAGAACCCTCTAACACTTGTGTGTCTCAAAAAGGTCCCGAGGCATATTAAGGATTCACAAACCAAGTCACTTCCCTTCAAGTTTGTCCTTTGGTTCCTTGCTTAGTTTTTTATGCAAAAACTCCCTTTTTGGTTGCACTGAGCACACATCTATTTTTCACTTCAGATTTTGCGCTATGAAAGTCTTAATTAGAGTTGTCACCCTCTTGTGTCAGAATATTTAATGTTTTAATAGTGGGATACAACTCAACTGTAATGATGTCTCATTCTCTATCACAGCATGATATGATGAAGGGCATATCTCTCTCTCTTCAGAAAGAAGCTAATGATGTTTGGGAAAATATCACAAGTTAGAAAAGTTACACCACCATACACAGTGACATCACCACGCTCTAAGTATTCAAAGCCTCGTGGTTTCCTTTAATTTAACAATTTTACATCTGTAAAACTTTTGCTGTGTCATTTAGGAATTAAAACACTTCCTTCCATGCCAATGCTACTGTTTTAATTCACTGTAGATTCCATTTATATCTGAATACTACAGTACTGTATATATTGTGGCATTCATCTAGCTTTAGCCCACAGCAATGATGTATTCCAATAAACCTCTATGATTAAAAAATCATTTCAAATGTCCCCGTAGGCCAATTTGTTATTTTTCTTTTATCAATTATGTTTTTTGAATATAAGCACACACATTTATTAGAGCGACCATTTTAAAGTGATTTATTTTTTTGTTTCTGTAGAGTCATTTCCAGATAACTTGCAACAAGTTGTTGCTTTAATTGCCTGATTTTTCATGAACAGGAACAATGTCTCAGCTCTCAATGCCATGGAAACTGCTTTTAATGACTAAAGCAACTTGTGTGTGTGCGTGTGTGTGTGCGTGTGTGTGTGTGTGTGTGTGTGTGTGTGTGTGTGTGTGTGTGTGTGTGTGTGTGTGTGTGTGTGTGTGTGTGTGTGTGTGTGTGTGTGTGTGTGTGTGTGTGTGTGTGTGTGTGTGTGTGTGTGTGTGTGTGTGTGTGTGTGTGTGTGTGTGTGTGTGTGTGTGTGTGTGTGTGGGGGGGGGGGTGTGTGTGACTATTTGTACTTAAGTGTCTAAGTTCTTCTTATCCTTTAAGATCCGTGTGATTTCCTACATTTAGCTGCATTGTTCTGCCAACACTGCTGCCCATTTCCAGCCTTTATAAAGCATATAACCATTTTTGATGCTCAGCTCAAGTCAGCTATTAGTACCGACTAATACATTTTCAATCGGGACTTTGTTTTTTGAATACTGCTTTGCCCTCTTGACACATCGTTCACGCAACCTACACACGGTTCCGTCGCATTGACGCTTGCCGGTGGGCGTGTCTGGCGCTTGGGGTTAACGCGACCAACAACCAATCACATTAATCTCCCGCCCCGGACACACAAAGCAATACTGCAATGATCATTTTCTCCTCCATTTTTGGGAAAATTACGAAATGACCCGCGCTCTGGCTCTCCCAGCATCTTTACATACACACTGTTTGATTGGCTAGCGCTTGTATTGGCATATTTGCATAAATTGGATTTGATTGGCTGGCGCTTCCGTCGACGCTTGAAAAGTTGAACTTTTCTCAACTTTCAGCAAGAGCAATGCAGGCAAAGCAAAGCCACGGAACCACAATGCTGTTCGGCAAAGCGTGACGTCACCCCATTCAAAGTGAATGGGAAGCGTCTCCGTTGAAGCTTCCAACGAAACCGTGTGTAGGATGCTTAAAGCCTAAAGTGATACTAAGTTGTGCAAGTGAGTCTCTGTAAAATAGTTAAAGTAAAAATAAATAAATGAGGATATACAGACATATGCGTAATATTTTCATTTGGTTTGACTTGAGAAATATAGGTAATATTTTCATTTGTTTTGATGAGCAGCCCCCTTCTCATGTCAGAATCAGAATACGTTTATTAGTCCCACAGAGGGGACATTTACATTGTTACAGCAGAACAGAGCCAAACACAGCTTAATGTTACCTATGTCTCACTCTGTCCTCCTCATGCATATGTCACCTATGCATATGCAAGCACAGGTTGCTGTGCATCAAGCAGCATATCTACTTGTAATAATAGACTCAAGCAAAAGCTGCAGGTGGTGTACATGGTTGTCACGGTGATGAATGGTCTCCAGGGCAACACAGGAAGTCAATCTGGGAAGAATTCTGAAAGAGGAAGTAGATAACAGAGATTTAGGAGACACCATTGCTACCTGATTTATTGAGTATCATCCATCATCTTAAACTGAAGCTATTGGTTCCTACAATGAGTAAATGGCCAATAAACTATTTTGGGCTTTTATGGCCCCGGAACAAGTAACAACAAACGATATAGGCTCATATGAGGGGGAAAAAACAGCCAAACGTTTTCACACTTGAAATGAGAAAACCAAAATAGTAGTTTCAATTTGATGTGAGACCCGCAGCAGCAAATAAAACTGGTTAAGCATAACTTTGTCTCTTTCATTCTTACCCTCATTTGGTATTGCTTTTTTTTTCTGTTTTTCTTTTTTCTCTGATTCCTCTGCCTGTATCTTCTCCCTTGCAATCTGAACAACACCCACTCATTTTCTACCGCTCTTTCAGGAAGCAGTATTCAGAAGGTTAGCATTTAAGTCCTGTTAATGACTGTAGTCATTTGAGGTTTCATGGGTTATCAGAGCGGATTCAGTATGACAGTAAATAGTCTCACAGTGATTTTCATGTAGCCTACTAAACATTATTTGTACTCACTCACTAATCTGTATGTGCATTACTGAGATACTGTGCATGCATAATGTTTTCTATGCTCACTCAGTGATTAGTAAACAGCTCATACTTCTGCTAACATGAAGATCAAAGGGAATTTTCAATGTCACGCTATAAATCACTCATCCTGTGTGTGTTTGTGGAAGTGGCTTTTATGTGTGTCTTCACATGTAGAATATATGACGTGAGGCAAAATCAGAGGGAACAAGGATCATGCATTACAGAATCACTGACTTAAGTAGTACACAAAATATATTACATATTGGTTGGGAGGAATTTGTAAAATGTACAACAAGTTTAATTTATTTCAGTAATTCAGCTTTGTAGAGTACTGAGAGAATTGATTTCAACATGTTTTGACTAAAGAACACAAATAGCCCTGAAATCCGCTCAGTGTTATAATGCTAATGCCATAATATTAAGCAACATCTTCGCCCACGGCAAGAAACTAAACATTGCAGTCAGGTGAAGGATCAAAGGAAAGACCTGAGTATATAAAAGGATAAATAACTAATGCAGATGGTTTTGAAGAGTAAGGAATTGATGTCAATCATTTTCTATATCCTTTGCTGTAACCAGGTCTTTAGCCTATTTGATGATTTGACGGATAGCAAAAACAAATATATCTTGGAAGAAAAGTGCTTGTGGGATCCTTTCGTTTTATGGTGGCCCTACACTTTACTATGAGATTTGATGTTTTGTTTGTCATCTGTTCATACCAGTGTTGGAAATTCAACCAATCTGTTGGTTCCAGTTAAATGGCCCTTTCACATCTGACAGACAGTACTGTACCAGCGGTTTGCTATTTTTAGGAGAGATGCATTTATTTATGCGTTGTCAGTTGCACCTACTAAAGGCACGTCTTGGCATTTTCGGTATAATTGTGATAGGGGGAGATTTTGCTTTATTAAAGGTGGGGTAGGTAATTCACTTCAGAAACACTTTTTGTTATATTCCATGGAATGCTCTCAACATCCCGATAGCAATGAATATATTAAATGCTTTGACAATAAATACATAAATAAATGTCATCTGTGGAAGCCGTAGCGCTGTAAAAAGCTAGACCAATTATTTTCACCGGCCCGCCGAAAATAACTGGAAGGTCTACCTGCCTGTCAGCCTTCCATCTGTGAACAAACTTATCTCGTGCCCTCATTGGTCATGTGCGCGTTCGTGTGTGTTGGAGGAGGGGCTCTGTAAGGAAGTCTGAAGGAAGGGGCAGATTTTTTTCGGCTGCGTACTTTCAAATTCTAGCGCACTCAAGTTGGTTTCTCCATTCTTACCTACCCTACCTTTAATCGTTTGCAAATTCATTACACAGAGCCTTTTCAGTGAGCATTTACTAACCAGGAGTTCGATTTCGGTACATCCCTGGGCTGCTGCTAAACATTCTCAGTAGGAGGAAGTAATGGTTGTTGAAGCGCTGCTGTGATGATAACTTAATGTATGTGTGAGGTTAATGGATTTAACCCTTCTATTGTCTTTGTTTCCCCCCCCCTTACTTTGGTGTTCGCGGTCAAATTTGACCGGTCTTGTTTTAACTGCTATTACATTAACACAAAAACCATTAATCATCACCAAATTTCATTTAACACCCTTCCAAACTGTAAATATATTGTATCAGATTACTGTTTGTGTGTGTGTTTTATCTGACCCGGATGGTTACTAATTCCTTTTCTTTATGGCGGTCATTTTTGACCGGGAACACCATGGGTGTTACAAAGTTGACTAAATCATCCAAAATTCAATGAAAGTGGTGATCAGCAATTTTATATATTCAAATGTCTACTGTGAAGGATACCATAAAGCCTTAATGCAATCAAATTTAAAACAAAAAAGTTATGATTGAGGAAAGTTGTAAATCGGTCAGATTTGACCCGAAAACAACAGGAGGGTTAACGGTCCTCTAAGTCATCTATCCTACCCTTTTATTAAATATTCTAGTCAGGTATTTTTTCAGTTTCAGATCATCTGCCCATTAAAGTTAATGCTGTTTTTCCCCTAAGAATCACAAATGTCTGGTTGTTATATGCTTAAAACATCAAAACACTGGAATCATTTATTAAAGTTTGTCAAATTGCTAAAGCTCTACAACCAATAAATAACATAAATGAAGCTTGTTGTACAATACAACATCTCTCAGTACTTCAGTTAAAACTGTGCATTTGCAATTACCCTTTAGCAGAGAAGTAATGCTGCCTGGTTTCTGTGGAATTACCTTATCATAATCGAGGTACGGTTGAATAATAGTTCAGATGAAGAATTATATCCTAGGGCTGCCAGTGATGGTTCTCTAGCACTTCATGTCCATCTACAATTTAACTTTGCGGTGCACTATATGGAAATCACACAACTCCCTTTAGCAATTTCACCACGTGGCATGTGTACATCATTTGCAAGAGACAGAGTTTAACATTGACACAATTTACAGTGAGGCCTAGTTAGACCTGCCTGTCTAGCTGTCAGAAATCTGTCCCTGTATATCAACCTACCTGTCTTCATTTGTGACCGTCTGTACGGCCGTGCTGAGTTTCCATCTCTCCATCTGTCTGTCTAAGCATTTAACACTATCAGTCCTTTAGCTTCCATCCATCAAACTCCACACAACTTGAATTGACCCTGTTTTTATACGCTCATTACTTTCCCCACAATTATTCCTTCTTCCTACGTCAACAGTGTCCTTTCATTTACATCTGATCTGATGTCAAGCTGAGACCAGGGCTGCCAACATTTGAGTTCAGCTTGGAGTGAGATTTTTTTTTTGGTGAACCGAAAAAAGAAATGTTCATGTGTACAGTGTTACAAATGTATTGAACATGTACAAACTACAGTTTCCCATTAATATACCGGGCGCTAAAGTGGAATACGCACATACAGTGTAACCGCGACTCTTACAATGAAGGCTCGATAATCAGCTCACAGCATATAAAATGGCATATAGGTGTAAACAGAGGTAATGTGCTATTAATGTGCTATTTTTTTTTTTAAATATTGAAGTTAAATGCATCAACCTGGTGCATTTTGAGAGCAACATTAAGAGATCTATGGATACATCTCTCAACACCCATATGAAACAGAACTGTAAACAGATTTTCTTTATGGATATTTTACAAATCACTCCCCTTTTAAACTGTATTCTTGTTTTACTTTCATATAGTATTTCATAACTGTTTTTTATTTATTCTCATAAATGGTGACCAAACCGTTTGAGACCCACTGAGATAACTAGACTAAAGTTAACTATCTAAACACTCACAGAGTCCCTTACCTCACTGAGCTGTATCTCTCTCAGTCTGACAGGACAGAGCTCTCCCTCTCATTGTTTTAGAAACAGCTTCTAACATCCGTTAGCACAGCTAGCTAACCAGATGCTAACAACAACAATGCAAATAGTGAGTTTGGTAAAAATATACTGTATGACAGTAAAATTATTGAAGATGATGCCATAGTTATTGAAGATTTTACATTATAAATATTCCCCAAAATTATTCAAAAGCATATTCTTCCAAACTCCTTGCTGTAGTATGACACACAGGAGACCATTGATGTGAGTTTGGTAGTAATAAGCTGTATAATAGTTATTGAATATTATTTTTGAACTTTGCAGACGGTCCCTGAGCACTCGTTTCGTCTCCGGCTGCGGATAGAGACCAATGTAATGTGTCCAGCTCGGAGGACGGCGCGTATTGGCTTTTTTTGATCAAAATGTGATTGTAGTTCGTTGTCAACCTTAACACGGTACTTAGGAGACGTCATTTGTGTCTGAATGACGTTTTGTTCATGAGTTATTAATCCGTTCCAACTTTACTGAACTAAGCCAGAAGACCGTCTCATTTCGTAGACCGCTTGGTTTGCTGTTCCTTCACTTTATTTTTATATTTATATACGTCTATTTTGGACGAAAACTTAGCGTGAGGAAATGCATGTGTGGCGTGAGTGCGTGAGATATGGGTTAATTGCGTGACTCTCACGCTCAATGCGTGAGTGTTGGCAGCCCTGCTGAGACAAAGGCCTTGACATTTTGGCGGGAGAAAAGGTTTGGACAATTACCAACCTGAAAATGTATTTTCCCTTGTGTTTACTCTTGCATATCTTTTTGTGAGGTGTAGTCAATGGAAAAGAAAATAGCAAAGATACGAATATGCAGTTCTGAATAAAGCCTATTTTGCAGACTTGGAGTCAAATGTGTAAGCAGTTTGTTTTAGCAGCATTTTGAGATTAACACTAGAACATGAAGATTACACATTGAAAGGTGACAGTAGCTCATATTGAACTCATGGCATAACCAGGCTATATATTGCCTTGGTGTCACTTTACAGGTCAATGGAAATGGCTGCTTTATTGCTGAACTTATACCCATTTATGGATTTAGGATTTTTCTAAATATGGGAAGAAGACAATGAGGTGGAGGCCAAGACGCAATCATTGGAGGTAAAACCAGATATATAAGCTTAATAGATGAAGTGCTGACAGTGTGGAAAGGCCTGTTGTAAATGAAAGTGGGTCGTGTGTGTCACTTTGTGTTGACAGGCTGTGTGTCACCACTGGGCGCTCTGTCTCGTCCCTCTGGAGGGACTGACACTGACACAGGGACAAGGACTGTCACCAGGGCCAGCCCTATCCTGCCCCTGTAGTGTGTGTGTGTGTGTGTGTGTGTGTGTGTGTGTGTGTGTGTGTGTGTGTGTGTGTGTGTGTGTGTGTGTGTGTGTGTGTGTGTGTGTGTGTGTGTGTGTGTGTGTGTGTGTGTGTGTGTGTGTGTGTGTGTGTGTGTGTGTGTGTGTGTGTGTGTGTGTGTGTGTGTGTGTGTGTGTGTGTGTGTGTGTGTGTGTGTGTGTGTGTTCACACTGCTAAACATGCCAGTGTTTCGCCCGTTCATTTGTGTGTCATGCATGCTGGCACTCTAGTTAGTGTGTGACGTGTGTGGCCTGTGTAAGAGACAAGTTGTGTGTGTTCATGTCTCTCAGCAGTGACACAGGCCTGAGCTGGTCACACACTGACAGTTGTGAACTCTCCCAGAGGAAACACGTGCAAAGACAAGCATTTTCTAACTCAAATGGCACTTTCTCTTCTTATGGTTATAAAGTATATGCAGTTCAAACACTTTTGTTTTTGATGGCAGTGAAGTTTTCAAGGCTTTTTTATAAAGAAACTTGATGCAGTACTAAAAGTATTCACTTTTGACATTCCTCTTGAACTTTGAATCATGGTCAAATAATCAGGATTGTGTGTGTGACCTATTCACAGAAAAACAGTCACAGTGGGAAAGACAAATGATTCACGTCATTGCTATGACACAAATGAACCATTACTCATGCCAGTAGTTTCTCAAACTCAAGCAAAACAGTTAAATTAAGATCACTCGTGTCGTTTATCAGTGTGTGACAGGAAGCTTCATTCTCATAAATCTGGGCCTGAAAGATCCAAATGGCATTTTTAATGATTACATCCTGCCAGTGTTAAAATGTTGTTAAAACATAACTTAATAAATAAAATGATATATTATAGAAGGTCATTGAGCCTGGTAATGTAATCTATTGCACCAGTGAGACTCAGGACATTCACTTTTTTTCCTTAGATTTTATTGTCTGTAGAGTTTCGTTCTTTTAAAAGTTGTAATAATAACCAATGTAACAAAGAAAAATAACAATGCTTAATGACGGTGGTTTGAACCTCACATGTTCCACTGTCCTTTTAGTATACTGAACAAAAATATAAACGCAACACTTTTGTTTTTGCTCCCTTTTTTCATGAGATGAACTCAAAGATCTAAAACATTTTCGACATACACAAAATAACCATTTCTCTCAAATACTGTTCACAAATCTGAAAAAATCTGTGATAGTGAGCACTTCTCACTTCTAGGGTTAGGGCAATGTTGTGAATCGAGTGGCCCATGATGGTGGTGGGGTTATGGTATGGGAAGGCGTATGTTATGGACGATGAACACAGGCCACTCGATTCACAACATTACCCTAACCCTAATCCTAACCCTCACACCAGATACTGACTGGTTTTCGGACCCCCCCAGACCCCCCCAATAAAGCATAAATGCATGTTTCAGAGTGGCCTTTTATTGTGGCCAGCCTAAGGCACACCTGTGCAGTAATCATGCTGTCTAATCAGCATCTTGATATGCCACACCTGTGAGGTGGGATGGATTATCTCGGCAAAGGAGAAGTGCTCACTCTCACAGATTTTTTCAGATTTGTGAACAATATTTGAGAGAAATGGTTATTTTGTGTATATAGAAACATTTTTAGATCTTTGAGTTCATCTCATGAAAAATGGGAGCAAAAACAAAAGTGTTGCATTTATATTTTTGTTCAGTGTAAAATCTCACTTCCAAGGAGTGCACAAACAAATGCTTGTTTTGCTGTTTCTGGCAGAATGTGATCCCCTCATGGTTAAAGATAGATACCGGGGTCTCAGATGGAATCACTTCACTTCACCAAACCTGGTCTGTGTCACAAAGCATTAAAGATAAAGATTTTTCCTATATTCAGTTTATGATTCTGTGCTGACTACTAACAAATTCTACCAGTCATAAACTTAAATGCGAATTTAATACAAATACATCTCTCCATTTATCGTTTTCTTTCTGCTTCTTTCTCAAGAGTGCAGGTTTTTCTGTATCAGTCACATGTTAAGCTTTTGGTCCTTTATTGCAGGGGTGTCAAAACTACGGCCTGGGGGTCAAATGCGGCCCGCGGACCATTTTGAATCAGCCCTCAGCAAATTCAAAAAGTATATTGAGATATGACCAACAAGTTAAACTTCTGCTTGTCTTGTATTATACTTCCTAAATGTACATGTTCAAATATATTACACAGTATTCAAGCCGATTTTTGAAATGAATTCACTCAATAAAGTTGAAAACATTTTCTAACAAATCTAAGTTGATACGAAAAACCTCAATAACACATTTACATAACAACCTTGAAATATACCCTTCATATTTCCTCTAATTATAAGCAATCTGAAGCTTCTGTTTAAAGGCATTCAAACACTTATTGTAACAAAATAAATGAAACCCTATGGAGAGCTGTGATGTAGGCTGTTTTTTTCTTAAAAGCATTTTCAAGTATCACAAATAATTTACCTACATTTGATTGATTTTCCTAACTTATAACTGAACTTATGAGGCAATTTACCTCTGTAGGGAGTGGCCCAGCCCTTCATATATCTTTCTGTATGTGGCCCTCAGTGAAAAAAGTGTGGACACCCCTGCTTTAGAGCTTCCTCGTAACTAAATTCAGATATAGAGTAAGTTAGTTTTAATTCAGTGTCTGTGCACATACTCTCTGCATGTCCACACTTTGGGATACATGAGAATCTATTTTCTGTTTTGATTAGTAATGAAAAGTGATGGTTTGCTTAGTTAGGTTAAAGGTCCCATGACATGCTTTTCCGGGTTATTATCCGTCCCCTTGTGCGTTATGTATCTTTTTAGGCATGTAAACTGTCTGCAAAGTCACAAACCCTCAAAGTACAACCTGTAGTGAGTAAAACTCTAACACAGAAAATACCTTTCTATGCTAGGGTGACCAAACGTCCTCTTTTGCCCGGACATGTCCTCTTTTCACGCCCTGTCCGGGTCGTCCGGGGGGGGTTTATAAATTCATGAAAATGTCCGGGTTTCGCGGACCGTTTGCATGTACTTAAATTGACTGGCGAATTGCACAGAATACTACGGTACTCTGTTGCGTGTGTGACGTAATCCCTGAGTCTGAAGCTTTGTGGGCGGCTCTACAACTACGCTGACACACAAACAGAGGAAGGGGACAGAGCGGACCGCCGCTCACATTCACAATGCCAAAGCGCAAATGTACTTTTACAGATGAATTGCAGAAGAAATTCCAAATGTACCGGCCCGGTCGGAACAAATGGGAGGCGGAGTGCACCGTGTGCAAAGCTTGCACATACGTGTGTGTCCAATAAAGGTGCAGGCGATCTTAAAGCGCACATGGACACAGACAAACATAGGAAAGCTGTGCAAGGTGAGAGTTTGTCGGCAAAGTTGACAGACTTCTTTGTTAGACCAGGCAAAACAGAGGATGCTGTAAATGCAGCGGAGGGTGCGTTTGCATTTCACACTGTGAAACATCACAACAGCTACAGATCTATGGATTGCACTTAAGTGCCTTGCTAAAAAAAGCATATCCAGACTCTGACACTGCCAAAAAATTCAGTAGTGCGCGCACTAAAACCGAAGCCATTGTCAATGATGTTATAGCGCCCCACTCGATTGATGTCGCACATGAAGCACTTAAAGAAATCCAGTACTGTGGTGTTTCTACAGACGGGAGTAACCACGGAGCAGTGAAAATATTCCCAATCATAATCCAGTACTTTGACTGGAAGAGGGGTGGCATGCAAACAAAATTAATCGAGTTTAAAGACACACCAAATGAGACAGCAGAAACCATTGCACAATATCTCATTGAAACATTGGCAAAAAACAATTTGTCTGAAAAATGCATTGCATTTACTGGCGACAATTGCAACACAAACTTTGGAGGAATCCTACGTGATGAAGGGGGAGAGAATGTGTTTGCAAATTTGAAGAGGTTGCTGCTGAAGAACACTCTGATCGGTGTGGGTTGCCCAGCACACATATTGAATAATTGTGTTCATCATGGGGCAGACAAAATAGATATTGACCTTGAGAATATCATGTTCAAAATCTACCAGTTCTTCCACATTTACACTGTGCGCACTGAGAGCCTGAAGGAGTACTGTGATTTTGTTGACATTGAATACAGAAGGATGCTTTCTCACAGCAAGACAAGGTGGCTGTCATTGTTCCCAGGCATTGAGAGGATGATACAGATGTTTCCAGCCTTAAAGACATTCTTTCTGTCTCAGCAAAAACCACCCACAGTGATCAAGAAGTTTTTTGTAAACGAATTCAGTGAGATCTACCTCTGGCACATGCACTCACTCATGTCTGCGTTCCACACCCACATTCAAGACATGGAAAAGGAGAAGAACTCCATTATGGAGGTAAAGAAAATAATGAACAGCATCCACACCATTCTTCTTGAACACAAGAGCAACAACTTCATGTCCCTTAAAGTTAAGGGACTACTGGCACAAAAGCGTAGTGATGGACTTGGTAAGGAATATGAACAGTTCTGTGCTGATGTGCAAGGTCTGTACAGTACATGTCTGGAGTATCTGGAGAAGTGGATGACTCCCATGGAAGAGTTCTCCACATTCACGTGGATGGATCTGAGTGAGCCACCAGAGTGGAATGATGTGGAGGCCTGCATCAAGTTCCTAGGAGAGAAGGGGGTGGTAATTGATTATGTCAAGTGTTTTGACCAGGTCACCAATCTGAAGAGATTCACAGAAAGGTGCAACCGTGATGAGGAGTTCAGTGGCCTGCAGGTGCACCAGAAGTGGACCAAATATTTTGAGAAGGCCAAAAGCATTGCATGTTACTCAGAACTACTGAAGATTGCACAGTTTGTCTTTGCACTTTCCTCTCACAATGCAAATGTTGAGAGGGTTTTCTCACTGATGCAGAGCCAGTGGACCAAGGAGAGGAACCAGCTGTCTGTTGAGTCACTGAAGGGGATTCTATTTGTGCAATACAATTTGAAAGACATGTCTTGCAAAGACTTTCATGCTTATTTGTTGAGCAACCGAAACCTGCTGGGAAAGATCAGCTCCACAGCTAAATATCGATGGGCAGACAAGGAGGATGAAGAAGAAAAGCAGGATAAAGAAGATTGAAGTATGCAGCTATGCAGAGAGAGAAAGCTATGTAGCCGTGGGAGAGAAACTTTAAACTTTTAATTTTAAATTGGGACCCTAGAAAACTGTTTGAAGCTAGAAATATGTGAAAAGTTGTCGTTTCACTGTGGTTGTTTACAATGACAGGGCCTGGAATTGTGTTTACAAACATTTAAAGTAGGCTTATATTTGGTTCATGGTGCCTCAAAATGTGTTTGGTTTGATTTAGGCAATCAAATGTTATGTTAGGTTATGTTCACTAATGGAAATTATGCAAATGTGAAATCCAAAACTGCATAGTGCACTTTTAAAATAATTACATTAGTATCTTAGTGAGGTTACTGTTTTATTGTTTACATTGACAAGATACAAAGAGATTATTTGTTAAAGCTGGATTTTCTATTTTCTACTATTTCATATATTTTGTTATTTATTTTTGTCTAGTAAGACTTGAAAAGAGAGCTATTATTTTGTTACAGATTGATGTTTAAGTTATTCTTGTGCATTTGAGATTTGTCAGAGATAATTTTAGGTATAATAAAGCATGTTGATTGTTGAGTAACCTTGGTTTGGTGTGTCTTTGGTTATAGAGAGATATTATTGTGTTATATACAGTAAAATAATATAAATAATAATTGTATATCCATACAGAGGAGGCATACTTTAAAACAATAAGGCATCTTTGAGTAAACGTTGAGTATCATTAAGTATCTCGAGGCTGGGGGCAGCATGTCCTCTTTTTTGGAAATCAAAATATGGTCACCCTAGTCTATGCTGCCCCAGAACGCCTCGTTGGAGATTTCTCTTTTTCCATTTTTTTCTTCCTGGTCATAGTGACGTAACGGTCATAGTGACGTACCAATCCGCGGAGCTCCTCATAAACACACACATTCAGCCTTATCTTTTCTCAGCCGCGGATCTCCGCACACACACACAGCCATGGAGTGTATGTGTGTGCTCAGGCTGAGTTCCGCGGTGTCTCGCTGTCTCGCAGACCCCACGCAGCAACCAGGAAACTACACCAGTAACTCTATACAGCTCACACTGTCCGCTCCTCGATCCTGAAAGGGTGGAGCAGCGAGCCCCGCAACGT
Organism: Notothenia rossii; assembly: GCF_949606895.1. Taxonomy (NCBI): domain Eukaryota; kingdom Metazoa; phylum Chordata; class Actinopteri; order Perciformes; family Nototheniidae; genus Notothenia; species Notothenia rossii. The sequence continues at coordinate 19,787,165 of NC_136909.1, forward strand.
CCCGCCAACACGGCACCCAGACCCCACGCAGCATTCTCATCTGTTTGTCATTACTGGTGTCATTTTCTGGTTGCTAACAAACGCCATTGTAACACATAAACACTGATGTTCCGCTTTAACGGTGGTGGACTCATCAGAACATAGTGGGCGAGCTGACCAATCAGAGCACAGTGGGCTCATAGGGAGGGGGGGGCAGGAGCTCCAACAAGCCGTTTAGGACAGAGAGTGAATACACATACTATACAGAGATGCTGTATGAGAAACCAATGTGAGTTTGGAACATTGAACAATGTAAATCTATTCTCGTAGACCTCAACAATGGAATTATGATCAGTAGAAATGGCCATGTCATGGGACCTTTAATTTAATTTTGGGAGAAGTAGTGTTATGTTTAAACTAGTACAGGAGCGCATGCAGTTCATAAAATAAAAGGTGTTATTAATCAAACTACATTACTCATAAATGGGTTGTTGAAAAGCAAATGTTCTGAAGTAAGGAAAATTATGTATCAAGTAATGTTCCTAAAATAACTAATTAAAAAGGACATTGGGTGCACATGAGTATACGCAACACCCTGTCACATAAGATTTATTTTACAACACTGTTACCTTCTCTATAGAATTAGTGTCATTCAACTACATCATGAGGTAGAAGAAGTCATCACAGAGCTCAGAATAGTTTCACAGGAACTTCTTTCTATAAAAGAAAAAGTCCTAATACAACTGTCAGGCCTTTCAGAAGACCAGCAAAGGAAATTAACTTTGGAAAGACGTGTTATTGAGTTTTTTTAAATGTATTTTTAAAGTGCTTAGAGCAGCTAAAATTGATGAATTAATAAATACCTCTACAGTGATGTTGTTGTTATTTGGAATATTGTCCAACTTACAGTACCCTTTAGGATGATAATAATGGATCTGTGCATCATATTTTAATTAAATCAAGACACATATACATAATGTTTATTAGAAATGTGGTCTCAATGCATTTTCACAAATCTATTCTGGAACCCCTCAAGGGCTGCTTTGTTAACATTAGCATGGACGTGACAAATGTACGATATCAGTCAATGTTGGTCAATGGATGGATTCATTTTTTTTTTTTACACGTTGTTGCGATTTTATATTGCAGAGAGTCAAACTCAAATATCCCACAAAGACATCTATCTTATTTTATCTTAGCTGCTGCTGGAAAGGTTACTTGTTATCACAAATATACAAGCAACACTTTGATGATAAGTGTATTTCTTGCTTATTGATATCCGAGAAATGTCCAATGAAGAGATGTTGTAACCTTCATCATTCTACCGTCATTCTATTTTTAACCCTCAGTTTTAACACATTAGTTGTCTTTTAGTCATACACTGTTACACTTTATCTCAACACCATTTCTTCCTTTAAGCCCAATGCGGTTTCTTTGTCCCTCCCATCTTTACAACACCCCCTGACCTCTCCCAGAATCTTCTCATCCATCCTCTCTGTCTCTCTTTCCCTCTCTTAGGGCGTTTGTTACTCCGGATTGTTGTTAAAATAAATGTCTTCTTTCCAATCTATTTACTTTTTCTTACTTCTTGGGAGAAAATGCTGATAAAGGGGCAGCAACACCTGCCTGTGTGTGTCGGGTTGTGTGCTTGTGTTGGCGGGTATGGATGTGTGTGTGTGTTTGCACCTCAGCTGAAGAGAACTCTTGCTTCCGCTGTATAAATGTAGTTAAGTGAACGCTCTTGAGAATGAAACGTAGAGTCCTGTTTCTCTCCTTCAGAAAAGCATTCGCTCAAAGGCGTAGACAAACACACACAGACGAGTACACACACACAATATTACACACACAAGCTCTTAACTGGTTGCTCTTTAAGAAGTGAGAAAATAAACTTAAACCCCCTCTCTTCTGCCATCTGTTAGTGTGCAGGCAAAATCAACTCTCCCCGCCCTCTGCAATCTGCTGCATCTCTCACTCACTCACACACACATACACACACACACACACACGCACGCACGCACGTGCACACACACACACACACACACACACACACACACACACACACACACACACACACACACACAAACACTCACCCACTCTCTCTCCTTCACACACACAATAAAGACAATCAACATTTTGCTTGGACTTTAAACATATTATAACACTTGCCATCCCTGTATAGCTGCACAGACTGTGTGTGTGTCGCTCTGTCCTCTGGAGCCTGTGGACAACCAGGAGAGAGAGGAGCTTGTGATTGATCTCATTAATACCAAAGAGCAGACACTGCGCATGATGTTAACAAATCTTCCTGGAAAACTCTACGACACTGAGAATGGCTCCGCAGGGACAAACAAATGAACTAAAGTAATTGGAGAAAGAAGGGCTGGTTGGAGAAGAGAGAAACAGTGTATCCAAAGACCAACCAACACACACATTAAAAATTAATAATCAACAAAAATAAGTACAGAAAGGATTGCAGGAATATCTTTAGGCTGTGTCCGTGTTTAAATTAAATAAATAAATACCTGCCTTCTAACTCCTCTGTTTACCTGAATGCTATACACAAGCACAGTCAGATTTGCCTCACATATGGGACACGCTTCTTCTCAACACCAGAGCTCATCTAAGAGGGAACAGCAGCAACTACAAACTGATTGGTTTATTATCATCAGGCAGAGGTTTGAACACCAAAGAGTATTCGAATAACTTTGCACTGTATTTAAACACATTTAAGACACATGTTTAATGTAGTACAGTTTGACATGCTTCTTTCCCAGGTGGTTTTATTTGCCTTTACCTAACTATTCAATGATCAATAGATGCACACAGTTCCTTTAAGACCAAATTATACTTCCATCTACATAGCTATGAGGGTATCCGACCATCAGTGTGTGTAACATGAGTTTTGTCAGTAGGTCACATCTACGAGGTTTAATGCAGATGCCTAAATGTATCCCGTATTTAAGTTCTTAGTACACAGTAAAATATTACTATGTTTTCATAATATTTAGCTGTAATATTTTACAATAAATTACTGTTTTACCACTTTACAGTCTTTACCTGTAATGTTCACAATATAACACTGTAATTTAGAATTTCACAGTGAAATCAATACAGGCACAGTTAATTACTGTGAATGTACAGGATAAATGATTACCAGGATTTCACAACATGTTACTGTATTATTTCACAGTAAAATACTGTATTAAGACCATCCTCTGTGATAACACAACAAATTAAGTGATTTTCTTGCTTTTATCGCTCTTGCTTGGCTTTAAATACTAATTTCTTTCTTTGGTGCAGGTTTTACTTAAATTGAAAGGGGCACCGCTGCATGTGCCTTAAAATAAACGATGCAACAAATAAATCTATGTAAAATTGAAATTGTTGTCTTGGCTTAGTGTTTTCAGGTGCTTCCTGGGCATTAATCCTGAGACGGGCTCAAAAGCCAAAAAGAGGCATGGCAATTTAAACCCCCATGTCAGCACATTTTTCAGAAAAATGGTTGACTTTGAGTGGATGTCTGTGTAGACATGTGTTAAGTGCTCCCCTCCTTGTTTTCTGTCTCCCTGGCTCCGCCTCTGCCCAGGTGCACCTGGTCTGCCCCTGGCTCCGCCTCTACCCAGGTGCACCTGGTCTGCCCCTGGCTCCGCCTCTGCCCAGGTGTTCCAAATTCCACTCAGCCGTGTGTATATATAAAGAGAAGCTGGAGGAGAAGGATGTCTCGCCTATCCTAACGCCGGAGAAACTGTCCTTAGAATACCTCTTTGCCATTTTGAGCTGTAGGCCATATTTTTGCAGATGTGTTTATGTTTAGCCTGGAGGACCTGTTAGTCCAGTTTTCACAGCTTTATTTTGTTTCCCATAGGGTTTATAATTGATTTCTGGTTAGTGGGGGGGGGAGCTCTGGGTCCTACGGCCCGTGGTCTGGCTGGCTCGGGTTCCCTCCTTCTGTTTGTTCCTTTTGGCCAGTCCTCCAGACCTCTTTTTGTTTCCCGTTTCGCTTGTGTGAGCAAACGGCTGATTATCAATAAATACTCGTTACCAAGTACCGGTTATTGCGTGTATTCTTTCATGTTGCGGATCTCAGCACGAGCCACTATCGCGGAGTAGAGGTTGGGGCCGTAACAACATGTCCAAGACACTGTGAAATACTTTGCACTTCAATGGAGTTATACAAAGTCAAATGGGCATTTTCTTTGTTTTTCTTTGTAGATTGAGCTGATTTAATTGTGTAGTTATGGTACAATCCCAGTCAAATTTACAATATATTATCATATTATTTAGATTTGTATATTTACAGGTAATTACTGTAATTTATGTACAGCAAGGTACCATATTACCAAAGCTCTGTACTGCTATATCACAGTAATTTCATGGGCGTGGCAACTGGAAAGTCACAGTATTTAGTTGTACTTTTATTCTAATTTACTGTAAAGTATCTACAGTAAATTACTGTGAAATATTTACAGTCAATTACTGTGAAATATTTAAAGTAAATTACTGTAATTTTACAGCCAAACATTTTACAGTGTATATCATGCAATGTGTATTGTTCAAACACGGATCAATTGGCAATTAAAAAGACATTTTCACTCCAACAATAATGAATAATGGTGTAAAGTGTTACACAGGGTGATTTTCTGGGAACCCTCCAATGACGCATTTGTATTGAAGCTCTGATAGCTGTTTTTTGTGTACCTAGGGTCAAGGTTCAATAATATACAGTATGTTGTTTCATGTCCTTGAGAATACAATACTGGATCTTATTTTCTGCAGTAATTGCATCGGGCAGGATTTGTGGTTGAACATCAGCATGAAAGACTAGCCACATCTAAAGCCACAGTACAATACATGTTCTAATGTGATTAGGGCTGCGTCTATCCCGGTGAAAACATATTTCCGATTTGCACCAATATTGAGAGCTACATCTGTTTGGGATACATAAGTTACTATATATCCTGACTGCAGTCTCAACTTATGGAGGAGAGAACAAGGGAGTGCTGATCTAATTTCTGCTCTATATATAATCATATTAATGAATTCAACAGCCAACATTTAATGAACAAGATTTTATCGCATCTTATGTTACAATAACTCAAGTCTCAACGATCTGACGTCCATTGACTAATCTAGATCTACCAATTTCAGAGTCAACCTGAAAGAGAAAATACTGGAGAATCGAAGATGAATTAAATTCTCTGCTCATTGTCCCAATTGCAAAATGATTAAATAAATACTAAAACGTTTTACCTAGGTCTAACGCTGAGCTGTGGAAAAGGCCCTTTTGTCACGGTTCATTTTTGCACTGCCTTTGTTGGACCAGAACCTGACTGGATTGTACTGCTTTGCAGATCACCTATTTCATTTTAAATGAACGGACCAATTTGAAATAGCAGAGCAAAAGCCACAAAACAGAGAAGTGCACTGCAAATAAATAATAACCCAATCTAATATCCCATTGCAGAAAGAGAGAAGAGAGGATTGTGGGAGGTTTGCGAGACCTATAAATGAGGGGGATTGTTTCTATATGTGCTGTTATTGTTTCTTATACCTTCCTCATCTCATAAAATAACTGGAAAACTTTATCCTCATAACAATCGCAGTCTGCTTTGGTCCACTGATCCAAACAAATGCTATCAAAACCGGTTTCTGATTAAAAAAACGAGGAATATTTTTTTAATTTGGCTTCTTGCAGAGCAATTCACAGTGAATGGAGGATGCTTCAAGGTGTTCCTCGGGGACCGGTTGACAGTTATATTCATTCTTGGTTATTCTCCACAGGCATTACATTTCCATTGAGGACTTTCTAGGGAAAAACAGAGTTGACAGATATGCTTCAGTGACTTCAGTCATATATGCAGATGACACATGCAAAGGGAGAAAGGCTGGCAAGGCCAGAGGGCATCGGCCAACCCTGCCAATATCAATCTCAGTGAATCTGACACTGAAAAGGAAAATGATGCCGTACACAATTCATACAGTCTGCTTAAAGGACAGCATTGAAAACAATGCGTCAGACCTCTCTGAGTTACCTACGTATTTGGGACCATTTGTTTTGATGATGGTTGCTATTTTGGTGTTTGCCACTTTGAGAATAATTTTTGCTCACTGTTGTCACACATATTTATTCACACATCTTCAATCAGGAAAGACGATTGGATAGATGAGTTGTACTTATAAATTGGGCAATTTGGGACAAGAGGTCCTAATGAGCAATAGCCAGGCTGCAATTTGAATATGTGGAGGAGATGATAAGGGCATTTTTTTCAGTGGCATCTCGATTGTGCATTTCTACTAATCATAGCTATAGCACTGCAAGGAAAGGCTTTCCAAACACGCCTGAACTATGGTCGGCAGATCGAGGTCTCAAATTTGTTCTCTTTGTATTTGAAATGGAATGAGTCATTGGTTGCACAAGCAGGAGGGTTGAGTCATGATTCCTGATCGACAAGTTGACAGCATACATGTGTCAGCATTTAAAAACAGACTTGATTGAGATAGAAATGGTCTGTGAAGAACGAGTTTCTTTCATCATAGAGAGGCAGCAGAAGAGGCTTTCTCTTGCTGTGATGTGTGTTGAACATTGACATTGATGCTACAGAATTGTTGGCTGGTGCTCAAATAAATACATTGCCTATAAGTAATTATATAATCTCCTCCTGCAATGAAAAATTGATCCCACATATATGGGTGTCTCATAATCTAATCTGCGAGATCGCTCTCACAATAAAATTACAGACCATATATTCCAAATAAAAGTTCCATGTCTGAGGATCTTGTTAAAACTAGTTATTATGACGAACCAAGCAAATCGTTTTTCATCTTAATGATAGCAATCATTTTTGTTCAAGACAAATCACTATCATTGAATTTGTTCTCTTGTGTTGTTTTCATTGATTGCCCTTTTTTTCCAAGAAAAACCTCAAGTCAACTCTTTATCTTGAATCTTTGTGTGATGTGTTGAGCACTCTGCAAAGCTGTCCACTTACACAGTGGAGAGAGGACAAATAAAAGTTATAACATAATTACAAAAAGTAAGAACCAAGCCTTGAAAAATGCTTTGTCATTGGGGTCATATACTGTATGTGCCAGTAACATAAGCTGATTTATTGGACCCTGCTGTTACAAAAATTGAACGAGTTTCTCTTCATCTATCAATACAACTCATAATACAAAAAAAAGAGAGACAGCCAGATGAACAGACATGAACTTTTACCAAAAAAAGCAGACAGGTAAAGGTGAACCACGGAGAGACATTGACAGACAGGTGACAGCTGATACACAGATATACAAGCAGGCAGGCTGCGAGACAGGCAGACAAATAAGCCAACAACAAGCAGAGTTGCTGCATAATACACAAACATATACATTGTATTGCATATACTGTACATAAGAGCAGCATCCACTGAGAGCAAAGAAGAAAATCTATTTCCTCACAGTTAAAACCCTACACAGTTAATGTCTGAGAGCTAGAGCATCTCTGGGTATCCTGGCGTCTCATCAGCGCACACAATATGCAGCTCAGGAAATCCAATCTGGAGTAAAAAAATCCTGTTCCAACATTACTTTCTCCTTATTTACCGACCTGTATGGGGGTTTGTTTGGGTTTGAGATACTGTATCTTTTGCTCACTCGCTCTCCCCCCTTTTTGTTATCCCTTCCTTCGCTCTTTAACCTCTTACCTCTCTTTCCCCCCTCTCTCTCTCTTTCTATGCTTTGATGTCTGAGCGCTCAGGGCCCACACTCAATTAGTATTCCCTTCATGGTTATTATGAAGGGGAGTTTGGGGTTTTTCTTGGGGTGGGTGTGCATTCGGTAAACTGTGTTAACTGCTAATGGAAAGTTGACATTGCCTCTGTTGCCCCATTCATACTCCCAAATGGAAGTCTTTTGGCTCTAACATGTAACACATATCAGCAACATACTCTGAGTATACACTCAGTATCCCATAAACATTGGGTCATTTATTGAATCCAGTGCTGAACCACAAGAGCTATTTTAAAATAGATATACCACTTCTTAACAATGACAGACAGCAAACAACACAATTAATAATAAAGATGTGGGGTCATGTAAACACTGAAGTAGGTGAATGTGAAACAGCATGATGGGTTGGAGGATGATTTAATCAGACCGTCTGAGAGAAATGGTCTGTCGGCATGGCAGCGGGGATATTCTGAGTCTGATCAGCTTGACTTTAGATAGTCAGTGTGCTGTCATTGACAACATTATCTTATCAACAATATTATCTTACCCTGTCTTTCTTTCTTTTCTTCTTCAAGACAATCATCCTGTTTTTGGAAAACTCATTCAGTGCATGAAAAATACATCTGAATGGCAGAGAGCACTTTTATCGATGAATGTGTCTTGCAGCCCCGGGGTGGCATGTGTCCTTGTAGAGGCAATGATTAACACTTCAGTCAGTCTGGGCTGTCAATAACAGCTCTATGCTTGGACTTTTGACCTTTGTTCTTAAATCAAAATGTCTTCCTGATTTCAGGATTTCTTTAAAGTATGCACTCGTCTTTCTTTCTGCCCATTCTTTATCTCTTTCCAGTATTATTTTATTAAATATTATGTATTTATTTCAAAGAGGACCATGCATACAAATACATTAATCTCAGAAAAGAGAAGATATGAATTATGCCAGATTATAGCTAACAGCTCATTTCCATCTGCAGTCTTCAGGCAGGTACATACAAATTAACAAACACTAAAAACATTACACCATCTCTGTAACACAAACAATTATAAAACATGATTTAAGTACAGGTCATTAGAATAATACATAGATTAAACTCAGATTACAGTGTAATTAATGTTGGCATGACTGCTTGCTTAATATCAATTGTTTTGCACCATACAGTAAGAGAATTTGTTAAAATCAGTACCTGTAATTTGGTTTGTGAACATATTAGTTTCATCTCCAACAAAGGCGTTATATCTTCGACTCTGTTTGTCAAATCAATCAAACAAAAGTTATCTCACCCTAAGATAGAACAGCATTTATTTGCTCTTAGTTGCCAAACAAATACTGGAAACACTCCCAATAGAATTTTCTCACACACACCAAAGCCGGAAGAACCATTCGGGAAACTGTGTCATCCGATGATCATTTGAATGCTTCTTTGGCACTGGCCTCATATTCATTTTTCAAATTAATTGAGAATCACTGAGTTCTAAGACATTATGTAGAGTTGATGAATTCAGAGAAATCACGCTTCCTTCAATTGTTCACTTTATTTTCACCCTTTTTACTAATTACCTTCTCTACTTTTATTTTCTATTCACTCCTCCGCATCTCCATTCTTCTGTCTAGTGTTCCTCCTCTTCATCTTCATTTCTCTTCTCTTCCTCCACCCACACTTGAACTAAAAACCACAGATGGATGGGCGAACCACAGCTGAGGGGTGAGAGAGTCAGCTGGTCCCCTGCTTTAGCCTCCACTGTAACTGTGTCATGTCTCTCAGGCCTGGCCGACCCTCACACAGTTGAGAAGATGCCAGAAGGAAGAAGACCTGACTCTTCTCCACACACACACACACACACACACACACACACACACACACACACACACACACACACACACACACACACACACACACACACACACACACACACACACACACACACACACACACACACACACACACACACACACACACACACACACACACACACACACACACACACACACACACACACACACACACACACACACACACACACACACACACACACACACCATGATACAGTAAATACAGTATGTATTCACAGATTTGCACTGATACTGCCAGTAAATGCTGACAAATGATTTGTTGACTGCTTGACCAGACAGCTTAGTATATGTTTTAAATGTTGTCAACATTACAGTTATGTCCATCCATTTTTCGATGAAAACAACTTGTTCTGTTAATATGTTTGCAGCATACCCAAAATGTCCCAAAAGATTTAGTATGTCAGTATCTGTGATCAGATAACCATGTGATGTGATATGCTGCTTCAGTACACTTCAGGAAAAGTATGGGGGAATAACTTTATAGACACTCCTCAAAGGTTTTCCTGAGGAAGTTGAAGGCATTGTCCACATGCACGTGTAAACATGATCATGATGGTACCACCTCCGCTATGTTTTTGAGCCACGAGGAACCCTGAGTGTGCATCTTCCTAATTCAAATCATACTTTGTAACTGTATTACATTGAAAATTGCATTTTTAAATCCACACATTGTGCATCTCTTTAGCTCCATTCTTCTCTCACTTAGTGTTTTCGATGTCTAGCACTCTGTGATTTGATGTTTGAAAATGTGCTGACATTGTGCTTTGTTACTTTATGTATCAACATCTGATTGCTTTTTTGACAGCCTTATTCACTCTGACTTTATTACAGCTTCATTTGCAGTCTAACACACGTTCATGTTTAATTAACAAGTCATTGAGAACAGACAGCTTCACATTTTCGGGCGTTTATTAAGGGATATTAATTAGCTTCAATGTGAAATTTAAAATATTGACAATAGTAACACAAGTCCTTCTTTAGCATTTATAGTATATGTCCAAGATGAAGCAGCTCAGTTAAAGGGACATTACATAGTCACTGTTGCCTGGATACAGAGACTGAGATACAAGGTCCTTTTAAATCCTTCCTGTAAAATCCAGCATGGGAAAACTTGTAATGTGACTGCAGATATAGCTATTTTTTGTAGTATATGTATTATGCGGAAATACATTACCATACCCATAAGTGCCCTGCAGCAATTCAAATGGCAAACACCATTCCTTCCACATTAATTTCCTGCAGTACAGCAAAAAGTTAGGAACCAGAAGAACAGCATTGATAGGAAAATGTCTAGAAGACAAAAAACAAAGACAAGCAAACAACTGTTCTGTGTGTTATTTGCTTTTGATTGGGTATATATATGATCATTTAATAAGGACAGCTGTTAAAAACACCCTTCAGGTAACTGCTCCTGGAAGTTTGGAAATGAGCTGATCATTATTTTGTTATAAAAAGCAAAACGTTTTACTGCTCACATATGGTATAGGTTAGCAGAGAAAGCAGTGGATAGTATGAAGTCTAGATGAGACAAAGAGACTGTATTTTATTTTTCTTTGTTTATGTTTGGGTCTGTTGTTGTTGTTCTGTGTGTGGTAGCAGGGTTTGCCTGCGGGAATTTTTTAACCTTACATAAATAAATGCTTTTTGTCTTGTCTCTCAATTGTGAACCACGATTGTTTGCACCGGCCTTGACTGAAACTGAAAATGGTCGAAATACACTTTCACACACGTGAAGATTAATGAATTGAAGGTGGTTTGGCTCAGCAGGTGCAGCTTTGTTTGTGTTTTATTAGGTTTGAAATGTAGTATTAACCTCTTACATGCGAGCAGGCCAAAGTGCTGATAAGTGCCTTCAACCTGAAACATAACGGAAAGAAAAGGCAATTAATTTTTTTCAACATTTTTTCTTTTAATTCGTGTAGAGGCATAGCAAGGACACACACATGTTCTTTATATGTTAAGTCATTAGCATTTAATAATATTCTTACTTTTTCTATCATTGTTTTTATTCTACCATTTATAACAAAATGCGGTTCATAATATCCAACTTGTCTGCTCCTCTGTGACATATGGCATGAATCCAACCGTGTAAGAAGTCTTCTCCCACTTAATTTGTTTTTCTTTGTCGTGTGTTGTGCACCCATTTATATCACTCAAAGTAGTCTGAATATTAGAAACTCTCCTCAGTACAGTGCAGTAAATGGTGACAGAAACAAACTGCAGACCAAAATGGTCATAAAGTTGAATTATCATCCCTCTAAAACAGTTTGGGAACAAACTGATCATTATAACCTTCATAAAGGTGTATTGTGGTGCTGTAGTATGCAGACTTCATTAGTTTGTAGCTGGGTTTACCTAATGAACTGGCATACTTTATTAGTGAATGCGAGAGCGATGCAAATACCAATCACTGCCAAATTCACCAAGTTTAAATATGTACTGGTCTTATCTTTTTTAAGTAATTATTCATACCCCAATCCTTGCACAGTGTGGTTTGGAATATAAATAGGAATAATGTCCAAAATAACAAGAAGAAAAACCAAAAGAAATACATTAATTCAAACATTTCCTGACAGCAAGTTGATTCGTTGTGATCAAAGTAATGAGGCTGATGCATTTTGCTAGGCGCAGCCGTCCATCAGAGCACTGACCTCAACATCCCCGACTTCATTTTGGCTTCAGCCGGAGAGAACGTGGAATTTTAAAATGTGAACAGCGGTTTTCAATGTAAAATTAATAACCACCTCAGACATATTCACATGCTTGTGAACATAATTCACCCCTAAGTTTTTAAAAGTGAAAAATCTCATTCCGAAATGCTCTTCTCTTGCTTTTCACAAAACCTTTTTGGCCTTTCTGAGGAGGCGATCTGCTTTTATTGAACTAGCAGCTGGATGCCTCCTCAGCTTGAAGCATCTCTCTGACACTGAGCTCTGAGGCTACCATCACGGGTCACTGTCCTCGGCCTCGTGCCAGGCTCAGTGGGTACATGCTATGAATCAATAAATCTCTTCACTCCAATTGTGACTTTGCTTTAACAACTGAGCAACATAACTTTTCTTATCAAAATCATCTAGATCAAGGAGAAAAACTAACTATTTCTTTCCTTTTTCTTGTTTTGCAGTTTCTTTTATGACAAAGAGTTTATAGACAAAATAATACTTTTAACACATCACACAATAATTGAACATTTCTTTGTAATCCTTCGACTTTTTTTTGGGACGCATGGACACCATTGCACTTATTTGAGCAATTTTTGTGTTGGTAAAGAGATATGGATAAGTTGTTGGACATGCAAGGCCCTTTCCTTACTCCCATGGATTCTGTGTTGGGTAGTCAATCCAAACCAAACTCCTCTTTGTACAGTCTTTTTAAGGGACAGGAACTGTATCCTACTTGAGCGTCGGCAAAGTCAGTGACCTACAGAGTGGTTAGGTGACAAGGTTAGAGTCCTGTGCTTACAGAGAAGTGTAGCAACAGCTGCACTTTGACACAGGCTCCACGATTTATAAGCTTGTTTTCATTGCTGGTGAGGGACAGATAATATAAGAGCTTTCAAGAGCTAACGTTGGACTACAAACATGCATTGTATCAACACATAAATATATTTATTTGTACAGATGACCATGAGGTCTCTGAGAAACGCATAATCCCAGAATGTTGTGCACTTGACTTGTGCTGATAGAATAACATCACCTGCAGGTACGCATCTCTACTGTACTCACGCACCAAGCTTGGCTAAAACATTTTCATAATATCCTTCTTAAATTGGCTCTTTTCTTTAGAGCTAGGACACAAGTCATTAGTCTCCGTACATGTTTACAGCTGGGATAACGTGCTAATATTTAGTCAATTAACCTTTTACATTGTTTAGGACTTTACCATCTGCTAATCTGCAACTATAACAACCTATTGCATTGCTGAAAATAGTTGATTTCTATTGGTTTGCTTTGTCTAGTTAAATTACCAAACATTAATATATGTCTGACCTTTAGCAATGAGCTAATTTTTCAGCGTGACACGTTCAGTATGAGAGTGGCTGTGCGTCTCTATGTGTTTGTTCTACTTTAAATCCTTGCTGAGTTTTATGTGTGGATGTCTAAGATTGCTTGTGTGTGCACATGTTCTTGTATCTTTGTGTAATGGGGTGGCACATTAGCGACATCTGTAACGGAGCTGAAACAAAAAGCTCAGCTGGCCTCTTTTGTTTTAGAAGCGCATATGGTCATGTTTAATTCTTTTGCCTGGTATTAGAGGGTGAAAGAGCCCTTTATATTGTGTGAAAGACTTAGTGTGACCATTGTATGCATGTGTGAATTAGCCTTGTTAAGCCAGTTTCATGGTCTTTTCATCAGTACATTTCACTTGGGGTGTCTGCAGCAGAATGGGTGGATGTGAGGGGGGTTTGCTTGAGTGTGTTTGTGTTTGGGGGCCACAGGGTTTGTGCAAGGTAGTGTAATCCTTAGTGTTTGTCATTTGGGGGTTTTCCTGCATCTGGTTAATATCCCCAGTGCTGATCAAAAACAAATTAAAGATAGGCACACCATTACCGCTCTCGATCTCAAATTCAAATGGCTCTACTGGCATGACCATAATGACGTACACTGTTGACAAATCATGGCACAATTACAACCAACATCTATACATACATTTGGAATATATTCCTGCTTGCATATCTAGTTTGAGCATGAACGAGCAAATTCACAAAAAAGCCCCACCCCTTTCCTCTTTCTTGAAGTGACAAATACACACAAAAGAAACCCAACAACAACTGAAAACACATAGGCAAAGTGTTGATTATTGTACCGAATACTGCTGATTCATCAACAAGAAGGAAATAAAATACTCTCACTCTCAATCGCTCTCGCTCTTTCTCTTTCTCTCTCTCTCTCACACACACACACACACACACACACACACACACACACACACACACACACACACACACACACACACACACACACACACACACACACACACACACACACACACACACACACACACACACACACACACACACACACACACACACACACACACACACACACACACACACCACACACACACATTGATAAGGGCAACATAAACAGAAGAAAGTTATCAGTCTCAGGGGTGGTGCTGGTTTCACAGGAAACAGACTGATATGGGAGGCTATATATTTCAACACAAAAACATACTGACTGGCTACATTCCTCTAAACTGATATGGGATTGTCCCACTGGAGTTTTCTCTGGAAGTCAGGCTCCTAATTTCTCTTTACAAGGAATTTCCTCTTAGAGGTTCATGTTGTGTGAACTGAAACTTGAAGCAAAAATAACATAATAAGAAGAAAGGTCTGCTTCCTTAGATATGGCAAAGGAAAAGCACAGTTAGTCAGAAGAAATGCTACACTACCTCTTTATGCGTCAGAGCAACAAAAAGAGCAAATAATATCATAGCAAAGACTCTGCTACTGTAATCTTTTTTCGATGTTTTGCCATGTAGAGGGATATTCAAAATTAAGCATATGGGATCCAGTTTTAAAACTAAATTCTTTAAAGTGATTACTTTGTTCTCCTTGCCTCCTCTTTTTCAGTCAAAGTGAAAGGCTTTTTATCCTAAGCAGGTCGGGAGGGAAATATTTTATTTTCACGTCGTTAATGTTTTCCTTTTTGGTTTGCATATCTTTAGCCTCCAGCCAAGTGCTGTTGATTAGGTAAACAGTTCATTCCCAGACCAAACGCTCCGTGCGCCAGGACGCACATGTGTTTGTGGGCTTCAGCGTGCAGGTATAAGCACATGTGTGTGAGGGACTGTAAATGTGAAATTCAGCATAGAGCAGCAACAATAAACAATACATTCAGCCGTCATAGAGACAGGGAGTTGAAATGCACATAGTGAAAAGGGAAATCAAGAGGTAAGTAATGCATAAAGTCATGCATTATTAAACGGCAGCATTTCAAAGGTGGAGATATTCAAAAGGACCCAAACATAATTATTTGAATGCCAGTTACTGCACTATTCATTCAGCCGAAAAGGGAAGATAAAATACTAATAAAAGAGAAAGGGAGAAGAAGATATTATGAAAAAGGGAAAGAAATGTGATATTCCCTCTCGTTGTGTCAGGCTCACTGGTGTGTGACATGTCCGTCTCAGTGGGGACTTCCTGCCTCTCCATCCATATCTGTTTTTTTTTTTACCCATAATGCTATCCACTTCCTCTCCATCCTCGGCTATAGCTCTATTTCTACTCCCTTCACTGCCTTCTAGTTGTTCAACCCTCTCATATATTCTTTTTTTCTTTCCCTCACACACATCCATACCTCCATCACCTCCCTTCTAAACTCGCTGACACAGAGCGTGACACTCTAAACATAAACTGTGTTTTGTGAATGTGTTTTAATGTATTCATCTGTTCACAGTATTCATCAATGTGTTCCAGATTGGCCTAAATGGGAGGTGTGTTTATCACAACAGGTGGTGGCCTGTCACTACTTATTGTGCCACAGTTACAATATTCACACCCCGCAGTCACGCAGAATTTAAGTGAAGCTTTCAAATGTCACAAAATAGATTGAGTAATGTATTGTAGCTGAGATCAAGCAGATTTGTAGAGAGAAGAGGACAGTTGACTGCTGTCCTTTAAACTGCCATAATGGACACATTTATTAAATTAGCTTAGTGATATTTCAGAGCATTTGTAATTTTGAAATGAGCAACTTCCAACCAAACATAGTAAAGTTAAAGTTCTTATACAATACTTTTCACCCAACATAGTGTTTGCAAAGAAAACCGATATCATTAGCACATTGGGGTTTTATTTACGTTTTTTTTCATAACTTGTCACCTAAATAAACCAGTTACTAATTTGGTTGGTGACCTAACATACTTTAATATGGCGACATACCTGGATACCATATTTTTTAAATAAAACTTTGTAAATAAACACATATATTTCCTTCCCTTCCCCCTGTTCAGAGACTAAGTGCCTCTTAGTTTAAATTAAAACACATTGAACTTAAACACTGGCATGTTATTTACCTTCTCCTAATCCAACTTTTCTTTTTACCATAACACAATATGCTTTAATCTGTGTAATGTTGTGGTAAACTGGACCAGGAAGATATAGGCTCATGAGAAAAATGGTGGAAGAGACACTGGAAAATGTTTTTAATCATTATACAGATTTTCCAGTAAGACAGAGATATTGTTGTTATCTTACCCCAATGTCTAAACGCTAAGTGTTGCACCACTATCATTGTGCGCCGTCAATCACCACTAACTGGCTGACTTGACAGTCACACCATAAATTATGGGGGTGAGTCTTCTGAGGAGTCACTCGTTATCTGCTATCCAAACCCCTCCCATGGCTGTGGTGAAGGGAGACTGATAGTGGAAATGAGAAATTAGTTTCTCAAGGTTACATACACACTGAGATGAGTGTTTACTCTCCCATCAAAGATTGGGAGTTCAAGAAGTTACTGACCCCTAAGTAGGGAAACGAGAACAAAGTGTTAAACCAAGTGTTCACTTTAGTGCAGAGGGATAAGCAATATCCAGATTTTGTTACAGACTATAATATTTAAATATGAGCAATATTTTTAAGATCTGGAACAACCTCGCAAAGGTATAAATAAACTGTCTACCCTACCAGTTCACTGTTGGTTTACAACAAATATAAAATACCATAACTGCTTTCCTTTAACCATGTATAAAGTATTTTAAAACAGGAATTTGTGAAACCTGTTAGATTAACAATCTGGTAGAAAGCACTGAGAGGTTCAACTGAATCAACACACTTTCCTTTGCTTATTATGTGCTATTTCAATCTTCTTCACATTATGTTTTATTCATCTGAAAATGTCTTTTTTTTATTTGTATAAAGAGAATTTATTGAAATGGTACAAAATAAATAATGAAACTGCTGGGATTTATGTGATGAGTTTGTTAGATGTTGAATCGTTCGGCACTCCATGCAGGTCCCTGTGTCTCCCTATATGAGCCACTGAACATATGGATTTATTGAACTGACTGACTTTAGATGATAGGTTACATGCACACAGCCTCCTCATATTCATCTTCACCCTATAATGAAGGAATCATTATGCCAGAGACACCAGCTGCATCAGGTGGAGGGAACTTGAATATGTTAATGACTTACTTTAGAATAGTTATAGCTTTGAATGGTATCCATAGCAACAAGCATGATTCTCTGTTCCTGAAAAAAGGTATTGGTGTGCATCTCATAAAGTGTTTCTTTTGTAATACTCATCATCCCTAACAGTGTTCACAGACCTCTTTAGATGATTGAGTGAGCTTTGCCTTTCAAACACAAACTAAGTAACTTAGTTTGTGTACTCTCCGGAAGTAACAAAGTCACATATAGTCTGCTTCAAAATAACAATATGCACTCTACAGACGTAATCAAATCTCCTCTTCTGATACAACTGCTCCATTCTCTGTAAGTCCAAAAAGTCTCCAAATATCATTACCATCATACTGAATTGCGTGTTATATTTTATATACCTATATTTACCCTTTGAAAACCAATACTATTATAACATAAGGAAAAAAGGAAGGGAAGGAAAGTCATTCAATAGTTGTTATGTATAATAGTAATCTAATTTTCCTGCCACTCTGACTGATTGCAATCAGCAAGGGTCCCTCGCCTCTGTATTGGGTCTGAGGCAAATGCTGCTGAAATCTAATTGAACAGCTTTGTGATGTGTCTCCATGAGACTTCCACTTTGCTGTTTATTGCCAAGCTCACAGACTGTGCGCATGTCTAAGTGTCATCTCTCCCTTTCTTGCCGACCCTCTCGTCCTTTATTCTCTGACTCCTTTTGCCCTGCTGCCAGACAGTTTCCTTTGTAAAAACTACAAAGTCCCCAGTAAATGCTGTCCAAACCTTTTTACAGAGAAGCTCTAATCAACAAAAAAGCCTGGCAAACATTTGCCAAACGGAAACAAAAAGTAAACGAATCTTGTCGAAAAAATTCCTAGCTTCAATTTTAAATTAAAGCCAATCAATAGTTATTATTTAGTAAGATCAACAAAGAAAAAAAAGTAATAGATCGCTTTGCTTTATCACACTTTCTGTTCTCTAAGCCAGCAAAGGCAAGCCAAACCAATCGCTAACACCACATGCCCAGTTTTACCTAAATTAGCTACAGCCTTCTGTTCACTTACACAAACTTTTGGTTTATAAACATTGCTTTGAAAACATCAAGTCTTTTAAAAATGTTATAGCAAAAACTATGTGAGATTTATGAGAAACGAATGACATCTATACTTAATAGTAATGGCTAATAACTGTCACGATTACAACAAAGTCATTCAATATACCCGTCACAACTAAAATGTCAACGATATCCTGAGGCTCTTTTCCTCTCTTGGGAAATTAACACAGACTCCTATAAATCCAGACATTGTAATTAGACAAAGATACTACTGACTCCCATAAATCCAGAGGTTATAAGTCTACTTCCTGTCAGGAGAGGGGCACACTTCCTGTCAGAGCAACAGAGGAGGTCAGAGTTCAGGGAAAGGGTCAGCAGTCTGTTTTCCATCAACACCCCTCAGCTTTGTCTCTCCCTGCATTTACTCCACAGTCTGTTTTCACTGCATTCTTTCATTCCTTTTTCCTATCAATTGCCGTCTATCTGATTTTTCCTCATTGTGTCTTCCTCCTCCACTCAGCTGCTCACTCTTCCCCTCTCACTCTCCATCTCTTGTTGCTCCTCTCCCGCTGACATGCTCTCCCCCTTCAGTCCCCCCAGGCTACACACACTAGAACAAACCTGACTATATCACCCATTCAGCCTCCCAAATCAAATTACCATGGACAAAACAGAGTAATAAAAAGTAATGGCTTGTTATACGAGGTACACACTCAAAGCAGAACAAGTCCTTCAGCACTCTGATCCACAATATTCTGTTTTCTGTTACTTACTTCTAGCTATGCTGAACCCACTAAACTGGTTTTAGATTTACAAATCTGTCCAAAAAGACAAATAACATGGACATAAACAAATGTACTGTTACCTTACCACACTCTTAAAATATCAAATTCAGCTATATTACTCATGGATAAGGATTTATATTCCTTGGATGCAAATCAATGGAATGGAATAATCCTCATTTTTTGATGAAAGTCAATACACTGGAGGCACATAGGGATTTTGTTTTGAATTCACATTACTGTTGAATAATTATTTATACCATTTCAAGATTTGGTTGTGATTATGAAAACTTGTAAGTATAAGACTTTGGACTTTGCCTCAACTTTACCTTCCTCCAGGGTGTATGCATGGAGAAATGCTCTAAAGAGGTCAACACAGAGGTAACAATTGTAGCATAAATAACGACTTTATTATGAGACGTTGAAAAGAATGGATTTGTTCATTACATTTCTGACCTTCAACTTTTCCTCCAATGCGTCTTTGCAATAGCATCTGTGTGCGTGTGTTGGTGTTTGAATGGAATGTGTCACTGAGAAATGTGTTTTCCAATCAAGAACAGACTTACCATTGTTTCCCTGTAACCACTATCTACTTTGTTCAGGTGTTTAGTCATCTTATCTGCAGGTGGTCATTTAAACTCTGACCTAACGTGGGCTTTATGCAATAATCCATGGTTGTCAGCCATATTGATTCCTTTCCTTGTTGAATCACTCATGCAGTAAACATATTTCCTTTCTTGTTTACTTTTAACCATGTAATGAAATGATAGGACATGGACCACTTTACCTCTTTAATGTTAGGGGTAGCAACATCCACCAGACATCCACCCGAGCACGCAAACAAAGTATTGTTGTTTTTGTATTGTTGTTTTTGTATTGTTGAGTAACACCAAAAATACTAACATATCCATGTATGGGCATGGTGAAACATCTCTTATCAGAAGCATATTGTGAATTATTCATCATGCTTTAAGGGAAGGGAAGTGCAATATTACTCTGAGGTCCTCTTCAGAGAACTGGTATTTTCTGAATGTTACTAAATTGTTTGATTATTTTTTTTGTCATCCTCCCACTCTTGACTCATACTTGTTTGTTGGTTTGTTTATATTTTCTCACTTTGTTCCGGCATCCCACAGTGTGCTGACACATGCACTCATTATGTTGTGCCACCCAAAAACATTGCTTGGCACTACAGGGTGATTATTATGAGACTAACTGAGTTCTCGTTCTAGTTGAAAACAATATAAAAACAATACATGCAGAAAAAAATGCAGATGTTTTTTTTTGGGGTAAAAATGCTTTTAGGGAAGGGTAAGATTTCTTATTGAAAGGCTCTCTTTGTGCAAAGTTATTCTCTCTGAGGACACTTTCTGGACAGAAGACAGTCTGGTTTGTCATGATATGCCTAAAGTAAGGAAGCCTATTTCCAAGTTCCAATTTGGGAGAAGCAAGTCCTCTTATATTATTATTTTTTAAATATTATTGACCTGCTATTGGCCTGTTTCTGTCTTCCTGCACCTCGTCCAACCCACAGACAGCCCTGCCCCCCTTCCCCCTGAGGGGAATGAGGAATTCTGCCTCCTATATACAATCAGAGGACTAGTGTTATGCTCTTGTTTATTTTCTCCTATCTTGAGCTTTTGGGACTGTGCCTTAACCTGTTAAGCCCGAGAGACCCCGGTACCGGGGCCCTCCTGCAATATCTTGCAGGAAACAGTGTCTGAGGGCATGTTCATTTAATAAACTATGAATGTTTTATATCCATGTAACGGGAAGAAACTCATCTAACTGAACCTTTTTAAAAAATTAAAAAAATTAAAACCCACAATGCTAACGCTGAGCCTCTGAATTAGCAACCAGCGAAAAATGCTAACAGATGACTGCACCCAAATTCACTCACAAAACCTTATTATTTATCTTCACATCCAACCCATCGTTTCACATCGTGAGATGACACAGAATCGAGGGGTACCCTTCATTATCACTCAATTATACGAACTCTCGGAGATAATAACAAGAACAGACATCAAAACATATGGCGCTAGGTAGCTAAAAACGCTAACATGGCTCACCTGTGTCGTAGTCTGGTCAAAAGTGGTCTTCAATGGCATTAAAACGATAAAAAACGCTGCTGAAGTTAATCCATAGGTTAATCCAATGTGTCTGTGTCCCTTTGAAATGATTTCTGATAATCCATCAGCCATAAACCTGCTTTTCGGTTTCCAGATGTCTGGCTAGAGCTATAGCTTCACTCTCATGCAAAACTGCGTCCGCGAAGCCCCCACCTTTTAGTTTTAGTGTGAGTAGGGAGATTCCCCTTCGATTCTATTGGCTCTAACGGTCAGAAAGAGATGTCAATCACCAAAATCGACCAATGGGTTCCAGAGAAACGGTAAAACCCCCATTTCCACCCAAATCACCTCAGAGGGGCAGTTTTTTTTAGCTAAACCTCTCTAAAAAGGTCAAATGTCACTAGTTTTGCATCAATCTCGATACTGGGTACTTATTATATGTTGTACTTTGGATTCCCAAAGCTTTTAGTCTACCTTACCATCATCCAAGGGTAGTTTTCACTATAAGTAAAAAATAATTTTTGGACGGACACAATCATTTACAGTTTTTTACTGTTCAATCTGAATTTTCTTTAAAATAAAAATATAATGAAAATCTATATTGATTCTGACTTTTCTACATCCAACTCAAAGGTTTATAATAATAATAATAATAATAATAGCTTATATTTATATAGCACCTTTCATGGGACCCAAGGTCGCTTTACAAGGAAGAACAGGGCAAAACAAACATAACAAAACCAAAGGCAATCAGACAACCAGTCAGACAGACAAAAACAACAAATAGATTAGGGGCCAAAGGCCTTGGTGAACAGATTGGTCTTGAGGGCCCTTTTGAAGGCCTCAAGCGTGGGGATGTTGCGGATCTCCACAGGGAGAGCGTTCCAGAGGGTGGGGGGCTATCATTACTTACTTAGAAAAAATATTATTAATTTAACCCTTTTAGAAGGGAAGATATGGTAATTTGTTCTGGGAATGTCATTTTCGAGCCTGAGACCTGAAAAACAGGCTCAGGGCTAAACTGGTTAACAGAACCTACACAAGGTTCCGTCGCATTGACGCTTGCCGGTGGGCGTGTCTGGCGCTTGGGGTTAACGCGACCAACAACTGATCACATTAAAGGTGGGGTAGGTACGTTTGAGAAACCGGCTCGAGATACACTTTTTGTTATATTCCATGGAATGCTCTTAACATCCCGATTGCAATGAATCAGTGTTTCCACCATACCAGGGCTGAGAGGGCATCCACCCATAGAGCGGACTTGAGCCGTCCCTTATAGATACTGTCTTTTTACGTTAGTGAGCCGGATCATTTGGCTCGGCTCTCTTAAAGCGCCGGCTGTTTCGGCTCCCAAACGGCTCTTCATGTTACCACAGTTTACCACGGAGCCTCAGTTTTGCCGCTGCGAGGCTCTGGTGCTCGGAACGTGTGGAGTTTGAACGCGATGAGCACCACAAGCACCGCTCATCGCGTCCAAATCGTGCACGTTCCGTGTTGTCCTGTAGCAGGCACCGCCGATGTCGGGGAAACGATCTTCAATACTCCGAAAATAATCCCGCCAGACTTTACCTTTGCCCCTCCAACAGAGGGATGTCCTTGTCCTTTTTCGTTATTTCAAGCGATAAAAACTCTCGATCTTCTCTCGAATTATTAATATTTTTGACGGCAAGACGCCCCCCTGGCGGAAACGCTGCAATGAATATCTTTGTGCTTTGACAAAAAAGCCATACAAAAATGTCATCTGTGGAAGCCGTAGTACTGTAAAAAGCACGAGCAATCATTTTAGCCGGCCCGCTTAAAATAACTGGATGGCCTACCTGCCTGTCAGCCTTCCATCTGTGCACAAACTTATGTTGTGCCCTCATTGGTCATGTGCGCGTTCATGTGTGTTGGAAGAGGGGCTCTGTAAGGAAGTGGCATATTTTTTACGGCTGTGTATTTTCAAATTCTAGCGCACTCGAGCTGGTTTCTCCAAAATTACCTACCCCACCTTTAATGTCCCGCCCCGGACGCACAAAGCCCGTGGTTTGATTGGCTAGCGCTTGTACTGGCATATGATTTGATCGGCTGGCGCTTCCGTTGACGCTTGAAAAGTTGTACTTTTCTCAACTTTCAGCGCGAGCAACAGAGGCAAAGCGAAGCAACGGAACCACAATTCAGTTCGGCAAAGCGTGACGTCACCACATTCAAAGTGAATGGGAAGCGTGTCCGTTGAAGCTCGCAACGGAACCCTGTGTGTGTTCCGTTATGGCCCGTCCACACAGCGGGGTTAAAAAAATCTTGAAAATCTTGGAGGTGGGCGTGTCTGAAAGCTTGGGGATTTTTGGCGAGCAACGCGACCAACAGCCAATCACATGAATATCCCGCCCCCGACATACAAAGCAAAAAACCCCAGTTCTTCTCCACTATTGTATACTTTTGTCAGCGGGAAGGGCTATGATGAACATTTATGAGATTCATTTCTATGGTGCTATTTTATGCTACATTCCATGCTGGCTAAAGATACTGTCTATGCTTGCTAGCAATGTTTAAACGAAGTAAACTGGATATAAAATCCCCAAACAGGCAAAAACCTACCAGTTTCACCCACTGTCTCTGCCACCTCCCTCCATGCCTGGTTCCTCCGGTTTGTATCCCGGTAAGTTATTAGCGACTGGTCATAAAGAATCGGGTGATTTGCTACCGCAATAACTAATTTCTCCTCCATTTTCAGGAATATAGAAAATGAACTGCGGTCTGGCTCTCCAAGCTTGCACGCGGTTTGATTGACTAGCGCTTGTACTGTCAGATTTGCATAAACGGGATTTGATTGGCTGACGCTTCCACCTCAGCTTCAAAAGTTGAACATTGCTCAACTTTTGAATCCTGAAAATCCTGGAAATCCTGGAAATCTTCGCTTTGCTTCCCCACAATGCAGTTCGGCGAAAAGCGAGGCAAAGTGACGTCACCCCATTCAAAGTCAATGGGCAGAAGCGTTGGAAGCGTTGGAAGATTTGTTTAACGCTGCTGTCTGGACGGGCCGTTACTGAACCAAGAGGAGCCTGCAACCTTCTCACTAAACTCAGGGAGCCACTTGACTTACATACAAAGTCAACAGGATGTAATGCAGGCTCATGGTAAGTAGTGCTATTGCTCTGATTGGCAATGTTTTGTTCCCACAAGTTGGACATGTAACAATTTGAGTGAAACATGTTGGCCTCCCCTGAGCTGTTGGACTGACCTTAATGAATTTACAGAGATGAGAAGAGAAGAAAGAGGGGCTGGAGGGAAGAAAAAACACCTGCCGTTCCTTGTTATTTTTTAGTCTGAGTCATAACAGCACACATATGCAAAGTTACACTCTTCATAAGCACTCCACATGTTGTTATCTTTAACTACAGCTAAACGAGTGTACCCAACCCTTAACACACAATTGGCTCAATTTGTGTAGATATAGCACAAGTTGGCTTTGCATGCAGCCTGAAATCACCTTGAAATGAAAGGAGAGATAAGAATATTTGTTTGAGATTGTTATCAAATACCACCAAGTTCCTGATGTGGCAGATGTGTGTGTGTGCACTGGTATAAAAAGTGAGAAATAGCCCTCAGAGTGCAGGCCAGGTGTGTGACTGTGTCCTCCAAGCAGAGAGAGCTGGGGACATCTGACTGAAGCTCTGAGTCTCTTGGCTGTTGAGACATTGTGAATACACACACACACACACACACACACACACACACACACACACACACACACACACACACACACACACACACACACACACACACACACACACACACACACACACACACACACACACACACACACACACACACACACACACACACACACACACACACACACACACACACACACACACACACACACACACACACACACATAGAGACAGTCTGAGTCATTGGTCTGTTCCTTTGGAGTGCTGATAACAGCGTTTGCTCTGGGGCCTCTGGAGCAGGGAGCAAGTTTGTGTGTCTGTATGTGAGTCCATGTGTGTACTTTTGTGTTGTCCTTCATGTGTGCAGAAGAGGTAGATATTGGGCAATAGGTAAAAGAGTAAAAACACATACTTCTAGGATTTTCTGTGTGTGTTTGAGTGGGGGAGAAATGTGCACATTCATTAGTTTGAGTGTTTGTGTTATGTGTGTCTATGTGTACTTTCCTACATAAAACAGGAGCCAAAGACATCGTTAAAGTGGCTTCTGTCAAGCAGGATCAGAGATAACGTGGTGAGGGAAAGCAAGAGATGAAGGTAGAAAAAAGGTTGAACACAAAGTTAAAAAAACGATGGGTGGATGGAAACACTGGAGAAAAAGAAGACATTATGAATATCTTACAAACGATGGAAAATCAGAACATTGAGAAAAAGTGAATTCTTCAAAGTGTTTGTGTGTTTTGCAACCATTACTGAACGAAATGCCAACAGTCTATTCCTGGATGCAGTATGTTTGATCACAAGCCACCAAAAACTCAATAGCAAGATACCTCATTATTTATCCAGATATCTATATTTTATTACATAACCTGTTCACAGTAGGCGGGAACCAATCCCAGCATGCACTGGATGAGTGGCAGGGTACATCTGGTGGTCAATGAGTCAATGATAATCAATACCTTTGTCTACGTATTCAAAGGTGTGTAGACTATGTACAGCGCACCAATCGTTTCTGTTTTAGTCATCCACACCTGTCTTCTAAAAGGTCAACACATGCAAGATGTTGATCAAATCCCAATTTTATGATAGCAAGTCCGTCGAAAAAATAGCAGTTGACACATCTGTGCTGAGGTTATGGCAAGGATTCAAAGGCTTGATAGTTGGTTTCGCGTACTCAAAATGATGACCTTCATGTATTACAACTGTTTAATTTAGGTATTAAAAGGTTAGTGATAATCATTGTTTTGGATATGCGAAAAAATTGAATTATTTTTTTAAGTCAAGAATGTATGTAACAGAAAATACCTAAAACTGTGGGAATTGAGACACAGCTCTCTGTGCCAGGAGATGAGTGCAGTTCCCTCAGGAAATAGCTAATTTACCTATTCAGAAAACCCAAGATGATCCACTTCAGAAGTGCCCAGGTACAACCCCACGGTCCTCTATCTGTCTCCCTCTTAGCAAGTGGAGGTGGGCGTGATAATAATTTGCAGTCCCATGATAATTGTGGGAGGGACCTTGCATCACACAAGGCCTGTTCACCTGTATGGTTGTTTTTTGCTTTCTGTCTGGGAGCTGCTGACATAAAATAAATCCTGGATCACCACATTACAAGACCAGTGGTTGTAGTCTCACCATGCAGCGGTGTTGTATGTGTTTGAGAGAAAGCAACTTGGCAGGTTAACATCATCCACCATGCATTGATTTTGTAAAACACAAAAAAACATACTACCAAGAGACCTTCTTGTAGAGTGAATCTGTGTTAGTTCACTTTTTTGTCATTTATGGATACACATTATTGTTGTCCTGATACATTCAGTGTTGGTACCTCAAACATTCAAGCTGGACTTCCCAGTTTGAATTGTTTCTTCTCGTTTAACCGGAGCAACATGTCTGAACCAATGCAGGCCGTTGTGGTTTTGAATAACGTGATTTTAGGGGGAGGATAGACGGATTAGAATGATCTCTCCAGACAGGAGTGGTTATTGGCTGCTTAACAGCAACACTGACACTCAGCTGTATTATCCTACTCCAGGTTTTTTGTTTATGCATATGTTCTAAATGCTTTTTGTCAAAGAAAGGGGGTATTGTTTACAGATTAGTTGGAGATATTCAAATATAACACCCAGTATCATTATCTTTAAAGGATTAGTCTTGCTGTATTTAGTTTGAACTTGTGTGTCTCTATATTTGGAGCTTCACCATTCTTCGCCACCTTTAAAAAAAGGAGCTGGGCACTTGCCCCACTCTCTAAACTACGTAACAAAAGTTGTTACAAACATAAGGGGTAGCATTGTGGAGCAGCGCTGCCTGAGGAGCCATTGCATTGAAAACAGAAACATTTAATTCCATAACAACTTTTTAAAATTCATTTCAATCTGTTCTAGTTTTAATTTCTTTTCCCAGGAAGATATGCCGTCACATTGCCCGAAAAACTTGTCAGTTGCATCACAGCTTTAGTGCTCCAAGGCAGGACAGCCTGGGGGGTTATTTCCAATGTGTTGCATTAATTACAAGTTCTTGGTGTCCATGTAAATGCTACTGTGTACTTTGTGCTGCTTCTTCTTTGCATCTTTTGTGATTAAGTATGTCAATCGTCAGTGTAGCCCAAGAAGTAGTCTTTGTGATACAAATACACTACATGGGTTTATGTTGGAAATAAGAATCAAAGTTGTAGTTTAATCGGGTAATGGTTTATACCCAGATCCTTTTAGAATTGATTTATTTTTGTTGCTATTGTATGGATATACACAAAAGATTGATTTTAATTATTTTCTTGGCCTCAGTTTTGCCTCATGCTTTCCTTTTTTTACATTCTTCACGTTACACTATACTAAAAAAAAGCCTTTAAATAAATATATATATATGTGTTCTTCTGTAGACAGGTTAATATAATGACCCTTGATTAGTTTTACTTGTGGTACTTAATTTACTGCCTTTTTTGTTAGGCCATCCATCTCAAAATAACCAGCACTTTAGCTGACTCTGGCACTGAACCCCCCCCCCCCCCCCCCCCCTTTCTACCACCTCACTGACACAAGACTTAATTAACTTCACCTTCATCAGTCTCCTTTTAGTAATTTTCCTCTCCTT
Source organism: Notothenia rossii (assembly GCF_949606895.1). NCBI lineage: Eukaryota > Metazoa > Chordata > Actinopteri > Perciformes > Nototheniidae > Notothenia > Notothenia rossii. The sequence goes on from NC_136909.1 coordinate 19,815,458, forward strand.
CTCTCCATTCCAGTAAATTTCACCTTTTCCCGCCTTATTCACCTTTACTTCCTTCTTTTCATTTACCTTCCTTTTGCTCTCTCTCTCTGCAGGCACCTTAAAAAGTATTTGTTTTATAATTAATATATTAATCAGAGTAGAATAGAAGCTACAGCTGTGGCTTGAAAAATAATGCATGATTTATAACCTTCAAACTTCATAGGCACCTTCATGGTTCAAGATCTTCTCATCTTTTTCAACCTTTTTCATGCACCTTTTATTTAACATTGTATAGAAAGTGTGCCAATTAACTTGAATTGTCACAGCATGCACGTCGCTCTTTTAATTGAGCTTGAGTTGCACATTGTGTCTTTCCGATCCGATGTGTTGTGGCTTTCACAGACTTTGACATACATTAAAGCTGCTTTTTGTACAATTGTGTTCATATTTGCTTGGTAAGCAAGGCATATTGTTTTAGATATGGTTGAGAATTAACCATGACAAGTTTTTTATTTTTTTATTTAAACAACCAACTATTTTCCAAATGTTATTTTTCATTTAAGATATATACCGAAATATATTCTTGAAATATACAGACTCTGATATGATAGTAGAGCAAATATACTATAAAGCTCTTCGTCCACATGATACAGTGTTAAACCTCTTTGTTTAGAGCCTCTTTGTTTAGAGCCTTTTCTTATCAAGCTCCACTTTTGTGGAATCAGCTTCCAGTTTGTGTTCGGACGGCAGACACCCTATCCGTTTTTAAGAGTGCGCTTAAGACCTTCCTTTTTGATAAAGCTTATAGTTAGGGCTGATTAGATTCAGCCCCTAGTTTTGCTGATATAGGCTTAGTTTGTCGGGGGACATCTTACTTCTTCCTTCTCTCTGTCTATACCTGTGTACTCTCATGTTCCGATTAACCCAGCTTCCCCAAATTTCTTTCTTTTTGGTGTCTATATACGCCGGGATCCGGAGTCATGGATGATCCTGCGGTCCTGTGTCATGGATTGCGAGTCCTGGATCTTGAGTCGTGGCTGCGGTCCTGGATCATAAGTCCTGGATGGATATCCTCGTGGATTCATCTTCTTATTATACACACATGCATTTCAAAACATTTGGACTACCTATGTTGCAAATGTATTATCTTTTCAATTTACACACGGCATCTATTGCACGTCTGTCCGTCCTGGGAGAGGGATCCCTCCTCTGTTGCTCTCCCTGAGGTTTCTCCCATTTTTCCCTTTAAACTGTGGGTTTTCTCTGGAAGTTTTTCCTTGTACGATGTGAGGGTCTAAGGACAGAGGGTGTCGTATTGTCATACTGATATTCTGTACAAACTGTGAAGTCCACTGAGACAAATGTAACATTTGTGATATTGGGCTATATAAATAAACATTGATTCATTGATTGATTGATTGTTACTTTAAAAAGCTTAGGTCATAGATATTTGAACCTCATTGAACCCCCATCCAATTGTTTACTGAATATGATTGAAAACAGTGTTTCTCATAAATACATATAATATAATCATCTATAATTCTCTTTTTGCTTTCCCCAATTCAAAGAAAGGCCGAATGAGAGAGCAGCGTCCCTGAAGCTCTTAGGAATACAGGTTACTTCTGCCCAGTGAATGCAGTGTTCTCAAGTTGAAGGTCAGGCTCTTTATGATGAACACTGATGAACACTGATGTCCTGAATCTGCATCATGCAACTCTGATTCCTTTTACATGCTTCATAGTATATGAATGCTTGGTGAGGTATATTCCAAGGAGAAGCACATAAGTGTCCTAGTTTCCAAAGAAACAACATCCAGGATGAATTTTCACCCCACCCTGATTTAGCGTGAATCAGCAGTGCAGTTACCCAGCCTTCATGATTCCCCAATTTCAGAGCAGCACTGCCTTTCCACCTTGTTAAAAAGGTTCTCGGATGCACAGCGGTTTCTCTGATAACCGACTCTCCTCTCCCTCCAGGCAGAGTGATAGAGAGCGAGAGAGAGAGAGGCAGGCAAACATCAAAATGTGTTCCTCCGTCAAAGGTAATGAAAGAAGCCCCAAATTCTTTGATCACACGGCAAGGGCATCAAGCTTGCGTTAGATTTCTGAAATATCTCAGATGCTCAAAGTCTTATCTTTTTGCTAACACACACATACACACACATGCACATATTATTTTGGTGATGTCATGGGCTCACAGATGTGCATGTAAATACATCTAGCACATAAACACACAGGCATTGAGGAGTAGAGAGACTTTCAGTGCTGTCAAAAGCAGAAAAAAGCCTCTCAAACTGCGATGATAAGTAGGCGAGGCAGGGTTGATTTCGATCACTTTTCCGAATGATGTTGACACCAACAAAAAGCCGCCTGTCTTGCCTTTTCCTTTTATCCCCCTACACCACCTTCATCCTTTTCTCTCACTTATCTTCCAGTGGAATATTTAATCTTTCTATTTGGGTGCCCCATTTTTCCTCCAATTTTTAAATAACGTCCCCTGCTAAGCTCTGGCGCTGGTTTTTGTGTAAATAACAAACACACAATTTTAGAGACTGTGGAGTATTTGCAATGTGCAACATTTTCTTTTGTTTTTTCAAGCGTTGTGTGTAAGCTATCAGTGAGAATGTTCCTGTCTTCTTCCATGCCGAGTCTTTTCCAATCGATCTGTTTTCCTTTCTCTAAATCCCCTCTCTACCAGTGGGGTGCCTTTAAAACACACTGAGCATCAGCAGCACATTCGGGGTGAGAAATGGGTGTGGGGCAGTGCATGTACCCTGTAACAACTGCAGTGGAAGAAGAATGAGTGTAAAAAATGAAATCCTGTGGATATAGTTGTTTTTAATTCATATTTGGTAAATATTACATTTTGAGAAATATGTATACATTGTCTTGAGAAAAGTTAGATGAGAAGATCAACATTTGTCTCTGAAGCTACAGCCAGCGGCCGGTTAGATTAGTGCAGCATTAAACACTGAAAACAGCCAGCCTGTCTGTGTTAACATCCAACCACCATTACTTCAAAGCTCAGTAACAAACAGGTTTAATCTGGATTATTTATTATCAACAAAAAAGAAGGTTTAAAAATAACACTTTGTGTCTTTGCAGAGGGGCTTTCTGCCTGACTACTTCCTAGAGTCTCCTCTGGTTGCCTGGCAATATATATTGTGGGAACAAAACCCACGATGCAGGATTATCATTTGTTTTTGTCTTAAACAGGTCAATAGTTAAGCCTTTTTGGTGCTGAGGTGGGTTTTGTGATAGCCAGGCCAGTTATTTGTCCTTGTTAACAATCCCTAAATGAAGCTAATAATCTGTTGGCCATAACTTTATACATACATATATGAGGGTTGTGTCCATCTCTTGGTAAGAACGTGAATAATATTCATGCAACCCATAATGTCAAACTATGACTTAAGTATTTAACAACTGCATCTAACTTAAGGGGAATATGTATTTGCATTATATAAAAACTATTTTCATGAAAAAACACTGTGTTTGGAAATTGATTTAGAGGTGCATTATTCACATTGAGGTAACGTCTGCAAGTCCCAACACAGGATGTAATTGTCATCATAGCTCATCGCAATGAAGTCAAGGATCCTCCTCTCTTCTCCCCTTTGTCATGAAAGGAAAGATGTTGAAAAATGAACCCATTAACTCAACAGCACATTACCCACATCACACTGTCTGGAAGAGGGAGTGTATAAGGAAAGGTAAAGGGATGGTGGGAAGTATTTACGGTGAATAAGCCGAAAGGCAATACTGTAAATCTGGAGAAAAAAACTGTGTAGTGAAGGAGGGTGGGGGAGTTATGGAGATAGGTGAATAAGAAAGGCCAGAGAAGAGCAACAGTGGAGTAGAGAGAGAGAGATGGATGAAAGAGTGTGTTAAGAGAGGTGATAGAGGACAATAAGGGAAAGTTGAGTGGGCATATAATGTCTGATGCTCAGATTTTAGTGGAAGGCTACAGATCAGTTGACTGGTTACAAGAGGTTTGGGATTTGATTCCCTGACTTAACATCTAGGACTTTGTGATCGGCACACAGTGTTAATGGAGAGCTAAGCCTCAATGAGACACTGGTGTCCTGTCCAGGGGGCTGCTTCACGCCACAGAAACAGGAAGTAAGATCCTTGCTTGTGACGCAACGTGCCTTGAAAACAGAATACATATTTTAGAAAAGATTGTGCAGGGGCTCGTGATGAATGGCTTCGTTTGAATGACCATGAAATCAGGATGACGGAGGAAGGAGGGAGTTGGCGAAGGGGAAATATGGAAGGAGATGTGTAGGCGGGAGTGAGGACAAAGAAAAGCATGGTGAGGGAGGGAGTTGAAGGTGGGAAGATAGAAAAAAGACAGGAATGAAAACTGTGGAGAAAGTCTTAGAGGGGAGATGAGGAAAGAGAAGCGACAGAGGGAGAGAGTGGAGATGGTGGGGAGAAAAACTGTTTGTGTATCTGCGTGAAAGAAAGAGAGGGGAATACAGAGCTGTGGCCTTGCTCCAGGCACCACATTTCTGTCAGCAACGGCATCTTTATCTGCCAAATGCACTTTTGATGCCTTGCCACATATGTTGCTGTAAATTACTTTTAAGACCCTTATTAAATGGACCGAGATGTGGGCCGGAGTGCCGTTCTTTCGCCCTGAGTCTTTTTTAATGGAGAGGAGAAAAAGGAATATCTGTGGCACCAGTTTCTCTTTGGTGGGTTACTTACAATACACTACACCTTCTTTGCTTTATTTTCTGTTTCCGAGCAGACTTTTTGGTTTCATCCATCCCTTCATTCCCTTTCACTTTCATCTTACTTCCCTCTTGTTTTTGTACATTTCATTCACGTTCTACTGTTTCCAGCCCCTTCTTTCTTCCCTCCGTCCGTGCGTCTTATATCTACAACTCTTCTCCTTGCCAAATTTTCTTGAAGATATTGAATTTATCTCAGTTTTTGGTTAATGGCTTGTAAAAGGAGAAATAGGCCCTTAGCCATATAAGGATCAAGAGTGGAGAAAATAGCCTACCTTCCTTAGCATGAAACTATAACTCTCAACGTCAAGTGTTATTAGAACAAAGCATACAGGCAATATAAAATATTGTTAATGCTGCTAGTGCTGGGGTCAAAGGGGTTATTATTATGTATGATTTACAGTCATTACACCCATTGCTTTACAACGAGGCAGGACATGAAACAGGATACATTAGGTGTACCAGGCTTTGGTTGACATTACAATCGTCTGCATAATAATTAAAGGAACCATTATTTATGTGTATCATCCACTGGTAGCGTGTATAATCACTAAGAGGGGACCCAGCATAGTACTCTGTGGAACCCCACCAAAAAAGAGCATGAAACAAAGGCCTTTCCACTCATACAATAAACAAGCTTTAAGGCCCTGACACCCTACCCGATTTTGGGATTCAGAGGCCTTCAGAGGCAGTCGATTCAACCTGTTGAATCGGCCAAAGAAATCACTCCGATTGTCTGTTGCCTCTTTTGAATGACGAATACACACCAACGCTGCCTGCTGGTAAGGACTGTTATTGCCACTCGCCGACTGAAGTCTTTGCGGTGTGTTCGTAGGCGGGCGGCGTCGCGGACGTAAAAGTCGGGACGCCTTCGGTACGCGTTCTTTGGTCTCAGGTTGGTGTGTAGCGGCCTTTAGGGCTAAGGCCTGAGTCTGCGGCTCGCAGTAAGTCCTCAGTGAATGACACATTACATGTAACCATGTGTTTCTCTTAGTGCCTGGATTTAATCTGTTTATAAACAAATCCCCAACTGAGCCTGTTAAATATAAGTACATGAATAACAGCACATTTACATGTTCGCTAAACTCCCAGCGTAATTTCTGTTTCCTTCTGTGTATTATCTGTTTCTTACTAAACATTTACACCAATGTTACGTTTAACAATACAATCCACCACAATAGCTGAGGGCCAGGGTTTTTCTTTACTTGAAAAGCACATTTCCCCACTTTTTCTCAATCAAGTGCATTAAGTTGTGCTGAACTAATTAATGCCCCAAAGAGAATGGTATGTTTTTGCCCCCTAGCAATCATTTGGTTGTTTGTATGGCAGTGTTGGTGGATATCATCGTAATTGCAACCAGTGTGTTTCTCTCTTTCTGAAGACTGAACACTGCACTATGTGGTCATAAAACAACCCCACCGTGCTTTAGAGCTTATTGAAAATGCAGAAATAAAAAAAGGAATCAACACTAGAGATAAGTGGGACTGAATTTAATGCTTGGCTGCTTTCATGTTGATGTTAGGCCAATCTGGAACATTTCCTGTATTTATAGAAGCAAAGTCATTATATTATTGTTGTGCTGTGGACACACAATTTAACAGCAAGTTAAAGCTCCTCTAACACATGACTTAAACACACAACTTATCATGTTCTTCCCTTTAATGAGACTTCACTGTGTAAGGTGAAACTGTAAAGAAACTCAATAAGGATACCAATCTACAAATTAATTATGTTCGACATAAATGCAACATTCTATCTTCCCTTGATTATTTTAGTATTTACATAAAAAAGCTAACATACTTACTCAATATCAAACACATTAATTCATATTTCACATGTTTCATAAGATCCTTTTTTGGCCCCACATTTGCACACATCTTCTCCATGCATACAAATACACAACACATGTATCTGTAACAGCATACAGATAAATTGGCCATAATGAAGATTGATAAACAGATGAAGCTAATAAAATAAAAATAATCGTTAAAGGATTATTTAATTATTCCATTGAAAGTATTGTGTTTCCACACAGAACAAGGTCTCGGTGGATGTCACTTTTAGTTTTCCTCCACTTGAGAAGGAACTCAAGAGTAGGTAGGTTGTCACATCTTCAGTATAAGCCAGACCTATCTCCACATGTAACTACTGGAGAAAGGTCTGGATGAACCCACCATTACTAAGGGGAAAACAAACCTTTGGGTTGTTTTTATTTTTGTAAACCAATCACACACATCTTGGGAGGTGCCAAACCCAGAATGCAGCAAGGTCGGGCATCACAATCCTTTAAAAGATGTATGTGAAATGTCTTGAAAAAAGACAAATGTAATTTAATCATCAATGCCCTAGAGGTGAAGCCTGCATACAGTATATGCAAATCAGGAGAGCCAAACTAGCTTGGAGGTTCATGATGTTGTTTCATGTAGCAATGGTGATTTTGAAATCAGTAGTGGATGGGAGCACAGGTACTGAAAAAAACAACAGGAATAAGGGCCTTCTTTGGGAAAGTGACATCACTGAATTGGTAATCCATGGCACAGTGTGTGAGGTTCCCTGCTCTTGAGCTCCTGCAGCCTGAGGTATGTCTTAACAGTGTTCAGGTCAGAGCCACCCCTTGATCAAAAGGTCGCTCTGCAGACTGCTCACTGTCAGGTGGGCAACACCAGGCAGGGGTCCCTCCGATGCGGTCGCAACTTGAGACTCATAGAGAACAACACAAGCATAGCACTTATTTTCAATCGCTGCACTACAGCTTGATTTGCACTTGTCTTTTCACCCTTTGGGCTAGACGCATCACATTGTCTGCCCACCTCTTTTCAGTATTTCCATCCTCCTGCACCGGCCTCCTACGGAAGCCCTCAAAGGCAAGTGGAAAATGAAATGTTTTTTTAGCGTCTGATCTAAGTGGTTTTCTCTAGTGTGTTTATGACTTAAGGGCAGGTGAAAAAAGTTTTGCCAATTGATATTTTCAATAGTTGTATTTTCTTTTTTTCTGTGAAAGTTGTTATTTTAAGTATTTTTTTTTCTCCATCGCATATCCGGGGATCCGTACATCTCAAGATCTGTTCATGTGATGTACAAACCTTTATGGCTTAGGACCCAAGGACCCGCAGTGTTACATTTGGTAGAATCTACACATGCAACACATTGAATGTTAAAAATGACAAGCGGCCAGCGCTCGCTGCAGCTGAGGGTGTCAGACATTAGGGTCAGGTCTTTCACAGCCAGCTTTTACAGGCCGAGGCTCATCGATTACAGTTCTGCAACCAAACTCTTCTACACTCTTTTGGACAAAGGACACACCCTCATACAAACGGACACAATTTATTTCTTTGTAGTTGGTATTGATATTGGTGCACCGTGTTGCCAAAATGTGTATTACAATAATACACTTCACAAATGGGGGAAACAAATATCTTATGATTATTATCTTGGAAATAATCTGTTCTTAACATTTCTTAACTAAAACAGGAAAGAAAAATCTTTTGATCAAACTTTGTAAAATGGATCACCAATTTTTTTGTTTTTTGTTTTGCGTGCCTTCAAGTGCTTCCATATACTCTTGCTTTCTGCAACGAGTAAATTAAAAAGAAAAAAAAGAAAGTTTGGACTAATATAAATATTATAAAAAGAAATGCTTTATACATGAAGCTTGTAGGTTTTATCAAATCAATTGGCTTTTCCTTTCAACCATTCCCCTGAGACACCTTTAGTTATTATAATTTTTTTCTTCCTCTTTCTACTGTACCTCGTCGTTCTTCTAATTCCTTAATCTGCAAAACATGCTTAACTATACAGGGGGGAAGTGCTCACACAGGCTTCAGAGGAGCCAAATCTTGTCATGCCATCTTCTATTAATGCATTAATCTCTTTAAAACATATTCTGTAAATGTTCTTGTCTACTTTCTTCCCTGGCAGTTTTTTGACCTCTCTGGCAGTATTAATCAAAACATGCATCTCGCACTTCCACTGGCACATTAGCAGAAAGGATCATTCCTCTATTTTTTTCAATTGCTCTGATTACATTTCTTTCTTTGGAGCACTCAGTACAACAAAGCAAAGCATTAACTGTCAGATCACTTTCTGAAGCTGTGAGGTTAACATTTAATTCAGAAGCAACATTCTTAAAAAAAGACTTGAATGATTCCTACAATTCTGGAATGTTATCAACGCCTTTCTTCCTTCCATCACACAATTAAAAAATACATTACAAAAGAACAAATCAGTTTGTACTTCAGCTTGCCTTTTAACTTAAATAGCCTTCAGACCTCCATATTGTATATCTACTATGGATGATTGGTATATATCTCTAAAACTATAGAAGTTTCCGCCTTTACCCATGGTATGACAAAACTAAACATTAAGACTAAAGTTTCTTAATATCCTTTACAAATGTTATATCCAATTAAATGGCCAAGCTCTCTATCCAGATTCTCATTAAATATATTTGTCTTACATTATTATTCGTATTGATCTTTGTAGAAGGTCAGCTTGAACTCACTGCTTTGGTTATTCATTTTAACAGTGGACAACCTAAACAAAAATCCATTGGAAGTTCTCAAACTACTTGTATCCAATTAAGTTGTTACCAAGATATGTCTATACAGTATATACACTGGTTCAGTCTCAGTCCTCCTCTTGCTCCTAAGCGGGCACACGTATTGGCATGTTAGGGTTCGCACCTAATGTTGTACGTAAAACGTCAGTGATAACTGCATAATAGTTTTCTAACTGACAACACAACAAAACATTTGCAAACATGATACAAATTTGTCCAAAATATGGCACTGATTCTGTTTTATACTTTATTTGCCTTGACATTTTTCAAAGATCTTTTAAGTTTTGGGCAAATATTTACAAACATGTAAGATCGATGTAAATGAAAAGATGTGTCTGTATAAACCTCACCAACCTTGCAGTTTAAAGGCTCTGCTAGATTGATGATGTTCAAACAGCAGCTGAAAGAGCTGTGAGGGATTTTATAAAGAGCTCAGGGGGTGACAGCTGAGGCGAGCTGACACGAACCTTGACCTTACACCTCTTTAGAATGTCAGCAAGCACGCACATGTGCACACGCTAACACTGACATACCGGGCCCAGTAACTCTTAAATACACATGTACGTTGTCAAAGATCTCCGCCTGCATGTCTCACTTTGTCTCTCTCTCTCTCTCTCTCTCTCTCTCTCTCTCTCACACACACACACACACACACACACACACACACACACACACACACACACACACACACACACACACACACACACACACACACACACACACACACACACACACACACACACACACACACACACACACACACACACACACACACACACACACACACACACACACACACACACACACACACACACACACAGACTTGTAGCCTTTGAAGGCCATGGCAGTAGCCACTAATGTGTTGCAGGGTCCCAGTAAGTAGCTGCAAACTGTTTTCTTTCATCTTCAGGGGAATAGATGAGGAGATAGCAGGATGGGGATGGAAATCATCAGGCAGCCAGACTGCCATCACATGAGCAGCTCTTATCTCCAAAAAGCCAGGTTTTCAGGAGCTCCCTTGTTTTCAGATGAAAAGCAGAAGATGTTCTTTTACTTTTGTATTATGTCCCTCTCTCCCTGGGTTTTAAACAAGTTTTCCTGAAGTGTTATTAAATACATAACACTCAGTGCAATATTAACTTTTGGAAATCAAAACAACCACAGGACTAATATTGAAATTTGATTTTGTTTAACAGAGTCTTGGGGCAAGGATACAGGATAAGCCGGACATGCACACTACTGTAGCTCAATATTTCTCTGTTTAATAGTCAGCTGAATAAACAAATGACCATGCACAACAAAACAAGAAGTATTGTGAAAGGATTTTAAATGGGCCTCTAGATCTTTGGAAAGAATCAACTCATCAAATTGACAAAGAGGACATTATTTTGTGCTGCTTCAAATGCCAGAAAACATAGACAGACTTCATGTTTACACGTTCAAGTAAACACTTTTCTAAAGCAAAAACCAAACGCAAGTCATCAAGGAACCAAATATGTTACATATGATCAGCATTTGTAATCTATTCTGTGCAGACATCTATTAGTATTCTCAATAGATCATAAAACAAACATTATCTGACATTCTTCATTAGACGAACCTCAATTAAAACTCCTGCCCTCACACGGATGGACAGAGCAATTGCACACGTATACACAAACTCATTCAGCTTTAATCGTAAGCTCAGTTGTTTTTTTAAATTTATTTTCTTAAAGCATATTTTCTCTCTGTCCCTTCCAGTCAAAAAGATGATGCCGCAGCAGCAAATTCAAATTATTTAATTACATCAATATTGGTCACTGCTCGAATCACAGTTGTAATTAAGTGTGATTTGAGGTTCCGGGAGTGTGCATGCATTAATAATGAGCTAATCAAAAAGCACTTGGGCTGATTGCTACGACATTAACACCTAGATAGAGGAAGGGAATTAACTGTTGTCTATTTCTGGCTCATGAATCACATCTGCATATATGTCCGGGCCTCCAGTCGTTTATTGTTTTCACTTGAAGTCCTACAATTACCAATTTTTCCATGGCCCTGCATAGGAGGTTTCAAATCTGTGTGAATGAGGAACCAGCAGAAAGATGGGAATTGACACACACTCACAAATTGAAGTGACATTTGTAAAGGTGCAACAAGTATTTCTCTTGGGAAATATGGCAGGAGAGATGTAAAGAAAGTGATGGTTGACATCTCTCTCAGATTGCAATTTTGACTCAGCAAGCAACCTGTCGAAGGACTTGATCATAAAAAATGCTTACAGGCTGCTACAGGTAATCTTGAAAACATGCTAGCCCCATACAACAGGTTATAATCAATTTGGAGTGTGCATCAAAAACACATGTAGAAATTACTTTTGTTGATTGTGTTTGTTTCCAGAAATGCATACAGTATGATGCATCACTTAGATAAAGTCATGTTGCTCTCTTATCTTTAGTTTATTCTCTGTACCCTCAGATAATGTCACTCAAGAGAAACATTTGACAGCATTTGCCAGTGGCATAAGAGTCAGAACTTTAGATACAATGTAACATGCAGACATATCTGTAAATACAGCTGTACTTTAGATTTGGTAAATGTCAGAAATAGTTTTGCTCGCTTGGAATAGTTCAAGTATTGCAATGATCTTCACATTTAAAATCTCCACATTTAAAAGCCAAAGTTGTTCACTGCATGCATGCTGTGAAAGAGCAATTTGCTGTCACCTTCATGAAACAAGTTTAATCACTGCTATTGTGTCAACAGTTTGAACAAAATAGTTTGCTGACAAAATGCTGCAAGGTAGAAAACAATGGCTTTGGATGCATAGAGGAAAAGCGGCCACATTATGAGTAATGAGGCAAAACAAGAGTTTGTAGACAGACCAACTCTTCACACAAAGTAACACAATTGAAAGCCTTGCACTTGCAGAAACACTGGTTTAAATAACTTGCATGTACTTTTTTAATATTACAAAAGTAAGAGTATCATAATGAGATTTGTTTTTGAGCTTCACTCACTCTGTCTGAGCTTTGAGGTTTAGTAAAACACTTCTTCATAGTGCATGTGCTGCAGTGAAGTGGGACCACCCACTGACCCGTGGTGGTGGCACTCCGGTAGGCAGTGGAGGCAGATGGTGGGAGTCTAGCCTCTTCTTGCATGACAGAGCGGGATCTGTCAAATGGCTGCCGTGTGACACACAATTTGGTCTGGCCACAACTCCATCTTGTCTTCTCGTGAGGTTTCAAAGACATCTAGAACAAAGAGGAACTTTATTTTGGATACAAATGTATTGATTCTTTTGGACATTGCATGTCAGCACTATTTGGCACCAAAAGCATATTTTTGGTGCAGAAGTTGTACATTTTTCAACAAAAATGAATTTCTTGAAGTCTTGTTCCTTATCCTGTTGGCTTCCCCTTCTTATAAAGCTGTGATCTGCTTGTGCTCATTTCATCAGCTAATGGTCTGGTGTACTTGAAAATGACATCCATAATAATACTTTTAATTTGCCCCTTTGGAGGTATTTCCTGTTAACAAATCATTTACATTTTTGGGGGTTTTCACCCAAAATGCATTATTGCACACTTGTATTAATGTCAAATGTGTCCATTTTATTTTCTCCTCTTAGATAAAGCCATCTTGCATTCTTGTTCTTTAGTTGCAATGTTCTTTTTCTCCTTAGCCTTTATTGGATCATTACTAAATGTCTTTGCCATCAGCATGTATTTATGTTACTCTCCCATCATGCCTGCATGTGTGTTCAATCTCTCAAGAGCTCCTTTAAAGGTACCCTTCATAGACATCAGAAGAGAAAATGGGTGATACACTGCCTCTCAAATGTCATTTCAAAGAATGCCACTTAGTCTCTGAGCATACGTAAGGATACTTGACATTTACACAGAGTCGCTTGATCTGTTCAGTATAAATTCCAACATCCCTGACTTGGTGTTCTTGACTAACACGAATAAGGATTCTTTTTTATAAAACTGGCTTTGTTGCTCCACTCCGCCTTCTTTCATCACTTTTTCTTCATGTCAGCTTTGTTTCTCATTTTGTAAGCTTGTCCTGTCCCTATGTCCTTGCTTTATTCAAACCCTATTTTTTTATATATATAATATTTGTGTATAAATACAACTTTTTCTATAAAATATTTCAGTTATTGGATACACAATAAAGTGGTTTTACCCCTCTCATTGATCTGGAAGAGCTGTATTGGCCTTCATGTTTAATCATCACTAAACAACATGATGCTATCAGTCTCAGTCACAGCATTATAAAGGACCCGACTTACAATCAAGGAATGAACATTGCATTGATTTTCTTCATGCTCTTTCTACAATGTTTAGACCATTACACAGATTGTAGTTGCGTAAACAAATACAAATACAAACCACATTATTTTTATGATAAATGTCTAATACACTCTTTACTGCCTATGAGCTCAGATGCTGACTCGGATTTTCAATTAGGTTATTGTAGCCACAGCGTTTTTGTATTTCCTGCTAAATCCTCCCATTTAAGTGTGTGTGTGTGTGTGTGTGTGTGTGTGTGTGTGTGTGTGTGTGTGTGTGTGTGTGTGTGTGTGTGTGTGTGTGTGTGTGTGTGTGTGTGTGTGTGTGTGTGTGTGTGTGTGTGTGTGTGTGTGTCAGGAAACAATTCAATTGGATGACTCTGATACATTCTCTCATTGTCTGTCTGTCCATCTGGCCATCTGGATACATTTCTTGATTCACTTTAGTTCCCACGGTGATGTTGATCCCGTTGTGCGGCACACAGCGCGGGTCACACAGACCCATCTAGGGAATGAGATTGTCAATCCTCATCACCAAACAACCTGCCAAACAACTCAAATCAAAAGTGATGTGAAAGGATTGATACTATGGGCAGTGTGTTCTGCAATGTGCGGTTACGGGATGTAGACACACACACGCACACACACACACACACACACACGTGCAAACTTAGACAGAAAGACAGGAACACATGATGAAGTCTCATTTTCTCCATTTTGCAATAACACACACATAAATCCTCCTACAACTCTGGCTCTCATCTATGTGCACACCTGCGCCTCTCCTCTCCCTTGCCGCTCCTCTCTAATCCACTTGAATGCAGCTGGATATTAGATTAGAAAGTTATAGATGTGATTATTCGTCCCCGGGCACAGCCACCTATTCGCTGATTAAAACGTGAACTGGGGGCCATTATATAACTGCTTAAAGAGATTAAACCTAGTCACCCCGTGGGGGCCCGCTCTTTGTCATAACACACAATAGAGATAGCATATGACAGGATGTTAGTTATGCCTACAGGTAGGAAGATAGAAGAGTAGGGAAGTTACAAAAGACTTAGAGAAGAGAGACAGGTTATGAAAGCTTGTCTCATTTTACAAGGAATTTCATTTATCTTTTAATATCTTCGATAAGTTGTTGAAAGGCGCAACAAACCTCACCACACACATGAAAGTTTCACTTTTGTTGGACATATTGATCCAGTTTTAACCACATAAGCATTACTAGACAACATGTTTTAGTAACTATATTTGTGTTTGGAGGGCAAACAGGGCAACAGTTATCATTTTGTTTCTAGTCTTTTGCTTGAGACTGTAGATGCTTTCCTGTTGCTTTTATGATAGAAAATAAGTGAACAACATGCTCCACCCAAGCAAAATTGAACTGGCTGAATGATGAAAATCTGCAGTCAATGTTATCACTCTAACTAGAATATTTATAGGTAACATGCTGTTTGCTTGCTGCTCGTAATGTGAACCCTCTGCCAGTTGCTTCTAGGAGCAGAGCAGTGAACTTGAAAAAAGCATAATGAAATGAAAAATATTTAACGTTAAATGATTCATCTTATTAACTTTTGGAAGTTACATTTTTTTTTCACCGTATCAAGTAGGGGGCAGGGGGAAAATTGATAAATGTTATGTATGAATGTTATGTTATGAATCTTAAGTAACATTTATTTTATAAATCACCTATTTACACATAATCACACTATTGAAATCCTCTCACATTCACTACTGAACACCTCACACACACAACTGAAAACATCTGGCCTTGCACACACACACACTACTGAAATACTCTCACATTCACTATACTGAACACCTCAAACACACACAACTGAAAATTAAACCTCGCACACATAGCCTACTACTGAAAATTAACCTCACAGACACACACAGCTGAAAATGTACCTCACACACACACTATTGAAATACTCTCGCATACACTACTGAACACCTCACACACACACACACAACTGAAAATTAAACCTCATAAACACACACTCCTGAAAACATTTGACTGAAAGGTTCTCAGTAGGGAATGTGCATGTGTTTCACCTATGTGTGTGAGGGGGATTCTTACTGTAACGGAAGTCATTGTAATGAAACGGAAGTACCAAACTGCTAGTGGTCTCTCTGCTAGCTCCGTTAGCCCCGTTAGCTTCTGCTACAGGGGCTTAGCTGATCCGGAGAACACAACTTGAACTCGGGCGTGTTTGTTGTGTTGATGCCTGGTGGAGTATTCTTCATTGAAATATCAGACTTATCTCATGGCTCTGCGGTTAAAACAGACCGTCCATGAATGCAGTTTCTTAGGTAAGTGAAATTCAAGCACTTTATTTCTTACTGGTGTTTTTATTCAGCTAAGCTACATCTGTGCTAACGATGCTATCCGTAGCATCCAAGTTATAATAGAGAAGTGTATAACATTAATAAGGATTATACCAGGGGTGTCAAACTCAAGGCCCGGGGGCCAAATCCGGCCCGCGACTTCATTTGATGTGGCCCGCAAGAGCTTGCAAAGAATATAATACGTCCTTATACGGTTACATGCCACTTTACAGACGACATGTCCCACAATGCATCGCGCACTGTGACATGCGCACTGAAGAGAGAATTATTTGCCCTGGACTTCTACTTTCAGACGTATATTACTAAGTTATTACCCTATCCGATAATAATCCAATTCAGAGGCAATAATTTAATATAATACATTATTTTGTATATATTATATATACGTATGTAGGCCTATATTCATATGGTTACAACCGGCCCTTTGAGTGCAACCATAATGCTAATGTGGCCCGCGATGAATTTGAGTTTGACACCCCTGGATTATACTGTAGAACAAAAGGCTGTTGTGTGACGTTGGTAAAATAAGGTCATCCTCGTTAGTGTGCTAGTTAGGTAACTGTATGCATTATTATTGTTAATTTAAATTAGCAATGCTCGACGATGCAGACAGCTAGCGTCACAGTAGTGTTGAAGACCAGCGTACTGTATATGAGATTAACCTCACTACAAGATCTGTGTATTTAGAAATTATGAATCTCACATTTCCAGTGTTAAATTACATTGCATTTAGCTGACGCTTTTATCCAAAGTGACTTACAATAAGTGCATTCGACCAAGAAGATACAAACTAGAAGAAAACTGAATCATATAAGTACATCAGGTTTCATAGAGCCAAAACATTTCAAGTGCTACTCAACTGGCTGTAGATAAGCCAGTCCTTTGCTAGTATATAAGTGCTTTGTTAGTAATTCTATCGCTCAAAGTGGAGTCGAAAGAGATGAGTTTTTAGTCTGCGTCGGAATACGTGTAAGCTTTCTGCTGTCCTGATTTCAATGGGGAGCTCATTCCACCATTTTGGAGCCAGGATAGCAAACCGACGTGTTTTTGCTGATGGGAACTTGGGTCCCCCTCGCAGTGCGGGTGCAGCGAGCCGTTTGGCCAATGCAAAGCGGAGTGCACGTGCTGGGGTGTACGGTTTAACCATGTCCTGGATGTAGGAAGGGCCAGATCCATTCAAAGCATGGTACGCTAGTACCAGTGTCTTGAAGTGGATTCTAGCAGTTACTGGAACCCAGTGAAGGGAGCGGAGGAGCGGCGTGGTGTGGGAGAATTTAGGAAGGTTGAAGATCAGACGAGCCGCTGCATTCTGGATGAGCTGCAGAGGTCGGATGGCACATGCAGGTAGACCAGCCAGGAGGGAGTTGCAGTAGTCTAGGTGTGAGATGACGAGAGCCTGGACCAGAACCTGCGCTGATTTCTGGGTCAGCTGGGGACGTATCCACCTGATTTTGTAAAGAGTGCATCTGCGGCAGCGGGTTGTAGCAGCGATGTTTGCCGTGAAGGACAGTTTGTTATCTAGGGTCACACCCTGATTCCTTGCAGTCTGAGTTGGGGAAACAACAGAGGGGCCAATGTTGATTGTTAAGTCAAGAGTGGGACACGTTTTTCCCGGAAGAAAAAGCAGCTCAGTCTTGTCAAGGTTGAGCTTGAGGTGGTGAGAAGACATCCATCGAGAGATGTCTGCTAGACAGGCAGAGATGCGTGGTTGGTTCCAGAAATAACGTTAACGTAGATATTGCAATATGGTTTGTTGAGCTGGAGTTCATTATTGAAGCTTACTGGTTAACGTTCATCATATTAAAGAAACAAACCCAAACCGTGTTGTTTTTATTTATATTATTACCAGTGGCGACTCATCATTGGGGCAGGTGGGCACAGCCCCACTTAATGTCAGCAGAAAGTAATGCAAACAATAATTTAAAAAATATGCACAAAAAAAACATGTTAAAATATATTTTAAGATCATGTTTAGTCGTCTGATTCGTCTGTACATTTCTGTTTTCTGTGTTCTTCCAATTAGTGTCCACAGTGTGCCTATTGAGCCGTGTTGAGCGATGTGGGGCAAGCCCCTCTCTCTGCTGTAGAAATGAACGTGTTCTGTAAAAACGACACTGCGCATGCTCTGAGTATTTTTCTATTCAATGTGCTGGCATACCTACCAAAACGTCATCTCATAATTCAGAGAGCTGATTGGCTGTAAGTATGTGTGCTGCGAAAAGTGTAGTTTTCACCCTGTAGTGAAGAGGAGACGAGAGAGAGCGCAGCGTATAGCGCTTAAAATCAGTGAAACGTAAAGAAAATGAATGAAGTTGACCATCTACTTCAGTTTTGGTAAGTTCATTTTATGTCGTATCTTTTGTTGATCTTATGTGAATTGCCTATAGGCTATTGCTCTGCTGGATCGATTGATATTGTGACCTGTGTGTGTCTGTGTTTTCCTTATATCCCCCCCCCTCTCTCTATCGGCGAGGATCTATCAGCTTTCACATGTCAATGCATTTAAGCCAATTATTATTTTACTTTGTGAACATTACTACCATTTGGCTCTACATGTCTGTAAAAACGTGGTAAAAGTGTGTTCTTGCAGTGAGACAACCAAACAGCATGACACTACAGTTGCACTAAGTTCTGATAACAGTTGAATATTATTTTAATAATAACATATATTTTAATGTTGATTAACAGCAGACTGTTCATTCATAATCTGATTATCTTTCTAGAAAGTGATGAATTTAAAAAACACATTCAAATAAAAAAATATATTATTTCTACGGCCGCTAAATAAACAAACCTCTTTCATAAATAACACACTTGCTCTGCAATAATGTCATACTGTAGGTTTTATGTTTCTGGTCATTTCTGTTAGGAAAGGACATACCTGACGGACACAACTGCCACACCGTTTTCTCCGAGGGGCAAGAAGAAAATTAAAAGCTGATATGAGATTAAAGATCAATACATGACATTCACGAAGTGTTCAATTGTGTGTGTGTGTGTGTGTGTGTGTGTGTGTGTGTGTGTGTGTGTGTGTGTGTGTGTGTGTGTGTGTGTGTGTGTGTGTGTGTGTGTGTGTGTGTGTGTGTGTGTGTGTGTGTGTGTGTGTGTGTGTGTGTGTGTGTGTGTGTGTGTGTGTGTGTGTGTGTGGTGTTCAGTAGTGAATGTGAGAAGATTTCAACAGTGTGTGTGTGAGGTTAATTTTCAGGAGTATCTGTGAGGTTTAATTTTCAGTTTTGTGTGTGTGAGGTGTTCAATAGTGAATGTGAGAGTGTTTCAGTAGTGTGTGTGCAAGGCCAGATGTTTTCAGTAGTGTGTGTGTGAGGTGTTCAGTAGTGAATGTGAGAGGATTTCAATAGTGTGTGTGAGGTTAATTTTCAGTTGCGTGTGTATGAGGTTCATTTTTAGTAGTATGTGTGTGAGGTTTAGCTTTCAGTTGTGTGTTTGAGGTGTTCAGTAGTGAAGTAGTAGTGAGTATTTCAGTAGTGTGTGCAAGGCCAGATGTTTTCATTAGTGTGGGCCCAAGGTTAGTTTGAATTTTGGCCTACACGGCCTCTCATATTATACCTTTCTATTGACATTAATAATAAGCTTGTGCATCAATAACATACACTAGCAACAGTAGACTAATTACATAAAAGCAGTAAAGCTAAATATACGTTTCATATAATTCCCTTGTCAGCATTATCAAGGTGGGGATTCCTTCTAATCCCTTCCTCTGTTTCTCCTTCTCATTATCACTGCATCTTTGATGAATAGAGGCACAGGAAACCAGCATGAAAATATATCCTATTTTATACATACTGTATATCATCTCTCTATAATGATGATAAACATGAATAAAGTGATGTTGGATGGTCTTTGATGATCCTCACTTTCAAAGAAAAAGGAATGTGAAATAATAGGACATAGCCCTCTGAGAGTTTAGTTAAAAGCAGAGCCGAGGCCTGTACTACGAAGCTGGTTCAACCTAACCTGGATATGTTTGAGTTAGCCATTATGTTTATTCACTCTCGCTAAACGGTACTACGACGCGGGTTATCAAGTGGATCGCTCAAGCCAGCCGTGCCCTATCTAGTTAGGTGCGCGTTCACATGAAAGGGGTGGTATTTGGAGCATTCGACCAATCACAAACATGGACAAGCTACTGACAGCGCAGCGTCATACTTCCTCAATGAAAAGTCAACTATGATATTAGACATATGAAGAAGTTAAACTTTAAACATCTATGACCTAAACACTGTATCCAGGATAAAAGCCACATTGCTGCACCTGCAAGGTGAATACAGCTGGCAAAAGAATAAGTGTTTGAATGCGTACATTAACAGGTTTATGATATCACTGCCCCGTCTAAGACACGAGTGGATCTGACTTTAATTACATTTGTCTCGAGTGTTTCGTCAACTTAATGTGTTGCTTAAAATAATACTTCTGCATACAGTATGTGACACTGTAAGTGTTGCACGGCCAGATACGGCTCAGCTGACTCAGATAAGGAAATATATGATACATTATGATGAGATATGCCGTGGACTGTAATTAATGTTACTCTGATCCGGTTACTTATGTTGTGGCAGATATTTAAGTAAACTTTCTTAACGCTAATGTTATAATAGTCAGATTGCTCTGAAGATGGGAGGTGATATTCTATTAATGTTCACGTTCACACAGTCGGTGATTTTGCCGGTGTTGCAGTTTAAGTTGAGTCATGACAACTGGCGTCATTCTATTATTTTCGTCATAGGAATCCGGGGCGTGTACATTGAGGACCCATTGTTGACTTACAAGGAAAGAAACATGTCGATCGCCTCGTTTGTCGTTTACGTTCATCTTTTGCTATATCTGCCTTCCTAAGATCACTTTGCTGCACATTCAGTACTCGTATGTGAGGTTGTGGGTGAGAGGCCGATGTCGTGACGCTTACAGGGAGGTATCGAACATTACAAAGTAGGTGACTGTGTCGATGCCTGTTCAAAACATTGCAAACTTCAATAAATCATTTAAATTATATATTTGTGTCCGACTTTCATTTGTTCATCGTTCTTAATGTGATGTATAGTAGCTTTGATAGCTGTCCATACCTTCAGACAGCCTAAAAGTAAAACACAAGTTGTTTATTCACAGCCCGAACGCTCATCGAGATGACTGGATCATCTATGACAACTTGTGATCAGCTCCGATTAAATTGTGATATTAATTCTGTAGCTATTCTCCAGGGAGCACGTTTTTTTAATGAAATACCTGTATCCCTCTCATCACAACAATACTCTACACTGTGCAGGAAAAACAATTACAAACATGAAAATAACCTTGATGCATGGGAATGAAACACAAACTAACAGATACATCATCAGAAGAAGGCAGAGAGGAAGTAAATAACAACAGGAACATGGAAGGCAGACAGAATTGCTTAGACACGGGTGTCACATGAAATGTAAATGTTCTGGAAGGTTCCTTATACAGCTTTAGCCTTTTTTATCTCATGAAGTCCCTAAGCGACACACACTGAACAGTCTGGTGGGTCATGGTCCTTGTCATTTGCTTTTGTCTTCCCATAACAACGTGTCCAAGATGTCCATGTGCCAGGCTAACACATGTGACAGAACTAGCTAGATTTGGAAAGGTTTTTTGTTGCTAAAGTTAACATTCAAGCCATTTAAGAATAAAAATGCTTACATGACATGTCATTTGTTAAACATTAAGCTGTCTTCGGCTCTTTTCTGCTGTAACAACTGTAAATTTCCCCTCTGTGGGACGAATAAAGGTATTCTGATTCTGATTACATTTAACCTGTTGTGGAAACATTTCTTGATGAAATTGATATGAAACAAATGCCATAAATATTGCTGTGACACTGGTGTCACATCGGGACTTTAACCCTAAACATTCACAGTAAACCCGGTGTGACATATATGCACAATTAGAAATATGATTATGATCTGGTCAGTTAAATTAGCTGATTCAATTATATTTAGTCAACATATTCTTTATTCTTCAATTCAAATTATGTTCAAACAAATGCAAACCAAAAAAATCATTCTCGTTAATTATGTTATAAATAAGAGTTACTTTACCATTAAAGCCCAGATATTTGACACTAGTGGGGGTTACTTGTCAGAAATGTGTCTATTTAGTCTAAATGACATTCCCCTTAATTTCCCCAAAAGTAGAAATGGGTCCGGGTTCTTATGGGTTAAACGTATAGGCTTAAAGGCATAATAGAACTACCGTATTATATGTATTCAACTTGTGCCCCGCTGGACTTACTTTTCTGTGGTTGACCATTACTGTGACATAGTATATCTTCCAGTATAGCCACGGAAGATAGTTTGTGTGTTTCATTCCCATGCATCAAGGTTATTTTCATGTTTGTAATTGTTTTTCCTGCACAGTGTAGAGTCTTGTTGTGATGAGAGGGATACAGGTATTTCATTAAAAAAACGTGCTCCCTGGAGAATAGCTACAGAATTGATATCACAATTTAATCGGAGCTGATCACAAGTTGTCATAGATGATCCAGTCATCTCGATGAGCGTTCGGGCTGTGAATAAACAACTTGTGTTTTACTTTTAGGCTGTCTGAAGGTATGGACAGCTATCAAAGCTACTATACATCACATTAAGAACGATGAACAAATGAAAGTCGGACACAAATATATAATTTAAATGATTTATTGAAGTTTGCAATGTTTTGAACAGGCATCGACACAGTCACCTACTTTGTAATGTTCGATACCTCCCTGTAAGCGTCACGACATCGGCCTCTCACCCACAACCTCACATACGAGTACTGAATGTGCAGCAAAGTGATCTTAGGAAGGCAGATATAGCAAAAGATGAACGTAAACGACAAACGAGGCGATCGACATGTTTCTTTCCTGATAAGTCAACAATGGGTCGTCAATGTACACGCCCCGGATTCCTATGACGAAAATAATAGAATGTCGCCAGTTGTCATGACTCAACTTATACTGCAACACCGGCCGTCTTTCCTGCAACGGCAGCTTTTCTGTATTTCCTTTCTCCTGTAATATGACTTGATCGCTTTAAACTCCGCTCACTGAGTTCTGATTGGTCAGCAGGCAGTGCTTTCACTGAGTTGAGCTCTTAGCCTGCAACCTAACCTGCTCTGGGGCAGGTTAGCCGCACAGCATAAGTTACCATGGAGATCTAGCCTGCTAAAAAGAAAACCAGCTTCGTAGGAGCGGAAACTCCGACTTTCCCCTGAAGTTAGCCGGCTAAGCGAAAATCCTGCTTCGTAGTATACCCCCCTGGTGGGCTGTGTGGCACACACACACACACACACACACACACACACACACACACACACACACACACACACACACACACACACACACACACACACACACACACACACACACACACACACACACACACACACACACACACACACACACACACACACACACACACCTTGCAATTGACCTTTCGCAAAGCCACGCCCCCCCTTGGTTACTGTTGCTAGTCCGACAAGCTGAGAGCCAGATGCGTTAAACGAAGCCATAATGGAGGGTCTCCGTAACGTCGGAGTCGCCTTAACAGACTCATTTTGGAGCAATAACGCAGCAATATCCTCCAGGTCCCGACAAAAGGGGCTACAATACGCTATGGAGGGTTATATCCACAGTATAAACATTAGAAAACAGGGAGGCACAACATCAATAGAGGCACTTGCATACAGGTCGCAGTGCAAGAGTGAAAAACCACATGAGCTGTATGTCAAATTCGACGGAATTATTATTATTATTTTGGAATAAAACAATACAATCACAAGAGGCATTAAATGTTGTAGTTTGTCTAAAGTTAACTACCGTTTCCTTGGTGGCTTTCTGCATCCACCTTGTTGTTCCTTTGTGGGGGTCGGGGTGCCCACTTGTGCAGCAGGATTAGGGAAGTCGGCAGTAGGCTTTCCATTAACAAAATGCTACAAAGATTAAAGCAAAAATATAAATGAATGATTGCCTGTTGGCTTTCTTGTTTGTACTTTGACCACAGGTAGACTAATAACGGAGCTCAGCTGTTCAGACATTATTATGCATCAAGTGATATACTTGGTCAAAACGACCTAGAAGCACACAGCTTACAGCTGTAATCGTGTGACTTTAGCTAACGTTAGTTAGTGAAATTAGTTAATTAAATTAGTTAATTTGTGAATGTAATCTTTGCTAGCTAGCTAGCTACGTTAGCACGTATTTACCTTGGAGCAAACGTATTTGTGTTTGTTGATATTCGCCATATTCAGCTGGGCATGGGGCCTGCCGCATTTCTTTATCCACTGGCGGCATCTCTCCTCTCGGGTTTTGGGTTTAGGAAACGGGTAAAATATCACCCCCCCCCCCCCTAAGCTTATGGGATATCTGCTATCCGATTTGCAAAGACCATAAGCACAACGCTTCACCATTTTCGCAATGAATTTGAACGCTAAGCTTGTCGGACTTCCACAGGGAGCCGCGCACGTGATCGAATATGATTGGACAACGGGCATTTAGGGGCGTGGCTTTGCGAAAGGTCAATTGGGTACTGTTTCAGTTCAAGTGTTATTCGGCATTCACCTTTCACTTGCACAATGTTTTTAAATAGCTATCTTGACTGTGAAACGTGAGGAGGACCCAGCTTAACATTTAAAACAAAATCAGTGCATTTCTTTTGGACTTGTTTGGGGCCTTGAGTATAATGAAAAGTGGTTTGTCTAACTCGTGAACAATCTTATAATAATCTGCTTGCTACACTACTTACATATTGCATTTCAGTCATTGGCAGTACTTAAGTCTATATGTGTTGGACCACATTAAAACCCACACTGCCAGTGACTGTCGCTGGTGTAAGTGCTGATCCATAACCCAGCGTGCCATATGTTTCTTGTGTAACGTATTGCTTTCCCATTCTCAATAAAGTGGCAAAAATAAAAAGGCTTTTACAGGTCCCTGTGGGCAGCAGCTACTTCCAGTGGCAGTCACTGAGCTGTTGGGCTGCTGTGGTGACAAATGGCACCAAGCACATATTTTACTATTGCCATTTACAATGCACGATCCAGGCTGTGCTGCTCAAATGACTGTGCAGCAACAGTGTGGAGAGTTGTGTGTGTGTGTGTGTGTGTGTGCGTGTGTGTGTGTGTGTGTGTGTGTGTGTGTGTGTGTGTGTGTGTGTGTGTGTGTGTGTGTGTGTGTGTGTGTGTGTGCGTGTGTGTGTGCGTGTGCGCGTGTGTGTGTGTGTGTGTGCGTGCGTTCGTTGGTCTGGCGAGGGCCAAATATAAGGCATTTTTTATAATTGTATTTATCAGTCACTTTACTTTTCTTAAGTAGTCAAACATTTGAAGCTGACACTGTTGTAAAACAAATGTGGTAAATACGTATCTTGTAAGAAAAATGGTATATCAGATTTAATTCCTCTATTTGCGAACATGACAATTGCAATTGTAAAGCCACTTGTTCTGTCTTGATGAATGTGTGAAAATATGGCAACTGTAAAACAAACCTGCGGTCACCAGGATTAAAGAAGGTGGCTATATAGCATAATTACTTGGTTATGGTAGCAAATAATGACATCTGCTTGTACAATGAAAAAACATTTTATATTTGAACATTTCAGCCATTCACCTCTGATACATTTGAAAAGAAAGAAAAGTTGAGGTGGGAAATAAATGTACATTAGCTGGGTGAATAACCTCCATTTGACGGTCCATTTGATATAAAGATTCTGGACACAGTCTTACACATTACAATAATGAATCAAAAGTGGTTTCATATTGTTTATATAATCCTTTACAGTTGTGTGCATTTTTACAGAAGTTTACTTATTAGAGCAGACACACTGCGTGGTAGAAATTAACCTTTGACGGTAGGCCTACATAATTTCATGTGCTACGCACGTGGCCGTCAGGGGGCAGACATCAGTAGGTGAGCGCTCGTGGCCCCTGTATGTTCCACACTGGCAGTTATCAGAGGCGCGCACTGGCGTACACGCGCAAACATTAGACGGATACAAAACGTTTTTTTGAGACTAGACAGACATGTAATTCACAAGTATAACTTCGTAATATAAAAGGGAGATACAAACAATAACCTGAGAAACTCAACATTTGAAATATCTTTGGAAAAGTCTAAAATAAAATATGATGTGATTCAAAGCCCTGCATATGAGTAGGAGAGCATCGACTAATCAAACAAGACAAATATTACTATTCAGACTTGTTATTCAGAGTATACATAATGACTATATTTGCATTTATCAATGTTATTAAAGTGTGAAGCATGAGTGAAGGAGAGAGAAAGAAACACATATTGTGGTAGCCAGAGGGCGGTGGCATTTCTGTCTCTGCGTAAACGGAGAGAGTGGAGAAGGAGAGAGCGCACGGAGAGAGAAGCAGAGCTTAGTGGCGAGGCAGCAGTGCCGCTGAGTGAAGGGACCCCGTGGCTGTTTCCACCGCCGAGCTCTTCTCACAGCTTAACCTGCGCCTTTTCACACGGACTCCGACACCGGGACTAGAGGCTATACACTCACTCATCTTTTGGTTTTGGACTCGTTTGATTAATCAGCAGAACCCTGAGGTGGAGGGGGGGTTCTCATCGCCCCCGCCGTGGACCGAGGAGTTGTTTGTGTTTTATGTGTTTTACGCGTTGCTTGTAATGGGGAAAAGTGGACAGAGAAGTGGAATAGGACACGGGGGTTTCGCCTTGGTGAGGATGTGCTCCACGCCGGGGATCCTGCTCCTCCTGCTGCTTGCACACCGAGGAGTCGCCCAAGGTAAGGCTGCACAGCGCTTCTTCTTTTAAATAAAAAAAAATACTCTTAATTTGTTTCAGAGCGATGAAAGCGTTCCTTTATTTCCGAGATGCGGCTGTGTGGTAGTGGCAGCATGCCTGTAAGTAGGCGGGGGGCAGAAGTAGCTCCTGCCAGAGACATTTAGGCTACTTTTATTTCTTTTTATGGCGTATTTCCATTTAAATTGGGCCGATGAGGGGATGCTTTACCCAGCGTCTTAAGGTGTAAAACAGGTCCATCTGCGCATTTCCCTGCCTGCTTGTAGTGTGCGGTGCCAACTGAAATACACAACTCGCATCCCACGTTTTCCTGTGAGAAACGACTAATAGGCTAAGTAATTTATTCCGATTGAAACATAAACTGCGTTAATTCGTAACGGCTCAGTGTGAAATTGTGGTCTTGATTTGCTCTTGAGAAACAGATAAATATGAATATGACTGCCACAACTCCTGAAGTCCCTGTCAGTAATGAACATTGCAGTGATTATTCTCCAGCACTAATAAATGGGTAAATGAACTCCGGGGTTGCAGTTAGATTAAGGTGGAAGCTGTGAAGGGCAGGACGCGGAGCCCATGATTAGCCGACTAATGTCTCATTGCAGAGCGCCTCGCGATGTAGAGGCGACGCAACACTGCTCCGATCGGAAAATTGATCAAAAGTCACAAACACTCACAGCCGCCCGAAGCATGAGGGCAATTATATATCTCAGAAGACAACCCGGTGTCTGCAAACATCATGTAGTTGAAGATGAAATGCGTAAATTTAATCAGCTCGTCACAATTGGCTTATAAAGAAAGCGCCCCATAAATCAGTACATACAAGTCTAGGCTGATGAAAAGGATAAGGTGTTTATTAGCAGACTACTGTGTTGGCACCATAGTCCCCCGGTAATCATAGCAAGGTTATTAAAGTGATATTTCTGCAGATAGGCGTGCAGCCACACGCTGCTGGTGTGAGTGGAGGAGAAGGCAGGTCACGGGCGGACTGAGCCAGAAAAATAATCCTAACTTTGTAAAGTGTTTAATCATTTAAGAGATCTGAGATTCACAATTTAAAAGGCTGCTTTTCGGAAACGCTGACAGAAAACTCCTCTATCACACTCTACAGTAGGTGACCTTCTCAGGCAGACCTTGTGGTTACCTTGTTAATGTTTTAGCAAACAAAAAAAATATTACCAAGTTTCTTAATTCAACACATTTTCTACACAACACATTTTTTTTGTGTGAAATCCTTATAAAAGGAGCTTAGTAGGTTTCATCCCCTATTAAGATCTTTTAATATAATTGTGATACCCTACTAAGACTTGGTGTTGTTTTAATCTTTTCCCTCAAATTACATAACTAACTCTCCACCTGAAAGCCTTGTCGAGATTGAGGTTGCCTAGTCCACACAGTGCAGTCAGTACATTGGTATCGACATTACGTGTTAGCCTAAGTTTTTTTTTCTCCTGAATTTCGGCTGCAATTGGACATGATGTTGCTGCCACCTTTCTCTCGTTGCCCAGGGGAACAACATTCACCAACTCCCACCAATATTCATTATGTCCGTTCTCTATTGCTTTACTGTTAAATCAATACGTTGCAAATAGGGACACAATTTGAGTAGGCTTTCACCCACATCTGATAAATTGCACCTTGCTACCAGCTTGCGACTCAATTTGACACTGGTAGAAAAATCTGATAATTGGAAACTCAAACTGTTGAGGCTTTTCAGGCAGATGAAACCTCAATCTTTGCACATTGTCCCTTATTCTGCTTCCTTTTTTCAAAAGTTTATATATCTCCTCTCCCTTTTTGCCACTTGACTCGTGTCTCTGAAGTTAGTTCTTTGTGTGTAAAGACTCTAGAGTCACTCTTGGTTGTTCAATTGAATGGGACAAACACATTGACCTAACTGTGGGGGAGCTGGTTACTTTGTGTACATAACTGATCATCTCTCTGCATCAGTACGTCCGGTGGATATATTCAAACGGTTTCTGTGGGCATTTAGTCCTTAATTGAATATAAGAATAAGTGTATTAACCAAATAATTATTCTGTTCTTCAACATTTCTGGTCATGCATCATTGCATTGTGGTCAGTTGTTGCCTTGATTTAACTTCACTGTGGAATATGTGGTTTGGTATGGTTTACTAGTTTAATTTGTTTTTGAGGTTATGACTAATACTGTTCTAGAAAATGGTGTTTGTGGAAATGATGCTGTAACTGCTGTGGATTCAAATGATGACAAACATCAAATACTACATTTTTCAGATGTACACTTACTGTATCCCACACATGATAAATGATTCAATCCATGACATTCTACTTGACATCCTGATCCCTCTTAAACTTTTAATTATTCCTATTTTTTCTTAAGAATGTTTTATCCCAACCCTATTTGTGATATAGGCATCATTCTTCTAGCTTTGCACCGCCAAATTCAATTACGGAAAAATATCCTTTTGCACTCACACACACACTTTTTTGCACACTTGTCATGTGGCCTTACAATGAGAGTAGAGTGTTCGTTGAGATCCTCTCATGCCAGTGAGAGTGCATGTGTACGCGTTGTAACTAAGTCCCACCCTGAAGCCTCTCGGCCTATTAAAAATCCATTAGCTAAGCCCTCTCATATTTGATCTGGAGTGAATGGGTGTCAAGATCAGTCGGCAAAGTCTGAAAAGTCCCCTTGTTTATTATGATGACTAAGCTGTGGTGTAGCTAG
The DNA here is from genome assembly GCF_949606895.1 of Notothenia rossii. NCBI lineage: Eukaryota > Metazoa > Chordata > Actinopteri > Perciformes > Nototheniidae > Notothenia > Notothenia rossii. The sequence goes on from NC_136909.1 coordinate 19,844,841, forward strand.
ATTTTAGCATTCAGCTGCTACTGTATACAGTCTTAGTCTAAAACATTTAGTGTGTTTCTGCATCATACAGAGCCTGCAGCCGCAGTCATTTCAGAATCTACAGTTTAGCTGTTGGGTTCTGGTTACAGACGCTCATATTTCTCTGGCATGTTGAGGTTCAACTCGCGATCTCTTTTGAAAAACCACAACCATTTATACTATGAAACTTTTTTTACTTTGTTTAAATACGTATAGTCTTCAACTTAATAGTTAATAAAAAAATGTGGGTGAGTTTCTGTGTCCTGCGCAGATGGGTGTAGGTGTATGTGTGAATATGTAGGTGCAGAGGTGTATATATGTACTGAATGCGCTCACATGAGGGGTGTGTGTGAGTGTGTGTTTATGAACTTGGCAGCATAGGAATACTCTCAGGGAACTCCTGTGGTGTTTTTGTGTGTGTGGGTTTTTGTGTGCACACATGTGTGTTAGAACGTCTATACGTGGGAGATTGTGTGACTTTGTTCATGTGTGTGTCATCTTGGCATCATAGCGCTGCTCCAGCAGAGCTCAAATGGTATGTAGTTGTTTGTGTGTTTGTGCGCGCAAACTCTTGGCATTATGATATTGCCAGAGCTCCCATGCTGTCTCCCATTATGCTCTGATCCTGTCCCATGGTGCATTGCAGCCATCCAGGGTTCAGTGCTTGTAGGGGGACAGCTGGGAATTATTGGAACTAAATACACCAATTTCATTGGCTGCGCTGCTCAAGCCAGCCCAATGCTGTTTTTGTATCAGAGCAAGAGAGGGGGAGATAGAAAGAGTGAGACGGGAAGGATGAATGGGTGAGGAAGGGAGAGATCTCTCTGGGTGGTTTGTACCAGCTTTGATCACTCCACTAGGACTTGACAAGCTGAATGACTGCCACACACATACTCGCACACAGAACACACACACAGCAAGATATTTCTCCGGTCAAACAATGGTGCATTCTGTCTGCATTCTCTGCGTGTGTATGTGAGCGTTATAGTGAGTGTGTGTGGGCTCGGACGGGCGTTCATGAGAGTGTGTGAAAGGAAGTCTTTGACGGTGTCTGGGGTTGTTTTCTATTGAAGACCTTCCTGCTGCTAGTAGCAGCCTAGTGATGGCAGATTTCCCTCACCTGTCTGCCTTCTTTATATTATTCTGTATCCTTACTTACTCATCCGTACATTTCATAGACTCTTATTTTAAGTGTGACCTGTGGTAAACCTTTCTCCACCCTCCCTTACTCTATATCTATCCTTTAAGTCTCTGTTCCATGTTAGCTGCTGAATGGATTTGACTGACCTTTTTTTCCTCCTTGTATTTGGTCTTGAATATGCATCCATTCACTCAGTATTTTTGTGTACTACTGCCAAGTGCTTGATTGTGTGTGTCCCCCTAAAGTTGTCTACATCTTATATATGTTTAACTTAGAACACATAGCAATTCCAGCTTGGCCTATTTCAAGAATCAAGAGCCTGAATGTGGGTTGTTTGTGTAGCACCTCATCTCTGCTTTCTTTGAGGAAAGCAGAGATGAAATCCGGTTTAGAAGGTGCAAGTGTGGTTTTCAAGAATCTGTGTCGACAAAGCGCGTCACTCTGCTTGCACCATTTACTGTCTCTCACACTCCGCAAGGGAAAACCCAGGATGGAACATGAGAATGCATCTGTGTGTGTGTGTGTGTGTGTGTGTGTGTGTGTGTGTGTGTGTGTGTGTGTGTGTGTGTGTGTGTGTGTGTGTGTGTGTGTGTGTGTGTGTGTGTGTGTGTGTGTGTGTGTGTGTGTGTGTGTGTGTGTGTGTGTGTGTGTGTGTGTGTGTGTGTGTGTGTGTGTGTTTACTAGAGATGGGCTGAACTAAAGAAAAAAGGAAAGGGAGAAAAGAGAAGCTAAATGTTCTGAAGCTGATTCCCAGCGTCTGCTGCTGTAAGGCCTTATTCCTTCTAGAGTTTCATGTAAAGATCTGGAATTATGAATTTTTCATGGCCTGTGAAACCTAAGGCCTCATCTGGGGCTCTCATTTCCAGTCTTTTTGTTCTAGTTAGTAAGTGTGTGTGTGCTCCCAATCAAGGCCTACAATATAGTTCCCACTGGTCCCATGCGGTCCAGTTCTGTAAAAAGAAAAAAAAAACTTTGAAATCATAGATTAGGTGTAAGATGTGAACTTTTATTTTATAATATGAAACCAGTCTGATTAAAAGCACTTTCAGACACAGAGGAATATTGTATAAACTACTGGATCATCTTTTTGGAAAGCATGATTATCGTTATCATAAAACACCTCACACGTTCATTATTTGCCTTTTGGTTCATCTAAAGCTAAATCTTAGATGAGTTTGCTTGATGTCATTTTTTTCAGCCCTCTGCAAGAATAAACTAGTTGTCTTTCTTTCCAATTGCGCTGAGTAAACTGAAGCCACTGAATGCAAGGCCACACATTTTGGTACTGTTGTCCATCGTCTCAGTTCCTCTTTGCTGTCATTTGTCCCAATTTCGATCACTCTCTCTGTCATGCTTTGTCTCCTTCCCATCTGCTACCTCTTTTATTCTCTTTTTCTGCTACTGTCTCTCGCCACTCTGTCCCTTTCTCTAGTTCGATTTACACTGTTTAATTAGAGTGTGGCCCAAACAGTGGACATATTGTTGTACATCTGAACAGAGGCCCAAACCCAGCGGGACGTAATGTGTTTGTGTGTATGTGTGTGCGTGTTTGTTCACGGAAATAGGGTGGAAACTCATCAGTCAGCCGGGGAGAGAGAGAGAGGCTTTCCCCTCACACAGTCGCCCGTGCACAGATTTATACAGGCCAAGCTCAGATAGATGGATAGGAAAAAAGAACGGAAGAACGAAGGAGATAGAGCAACGGAGCCTGCCGTCATGCTAGCTGCTCTGCATTGAAATCTCACCTTGTATCATGTTTCTAAGGCTTGCCTCTATTCACAGCCAGCTTAGGCTTTTCACTGCCTATATTTTCTTTTTATTTGATACCGTAAAACCTCCAGTAAATAGCCCAGGCTGGTTTACTTGCCTCCAAACACAATGTGCAGCATACTGCACGTATTGAAGACAAGCGATTACCAGACACCCTTTTTTTCCCGCTGTACGTGAAGGAACAAACTTCTGCCTCTTCAGCTTAATCCCCCCTCGTCTCATCCCATGTCTGTTTCTGACACTTTGTTTGGATTCATGCCAAACAACCTATCTGCTGCGTCTCCAGATCTTTGCTAATGGCGTTCTTATTAAAGACAGGCTTTAAATTAAGTGGTTTGAAAATATAATTTGAAAGTGTTATCACAGATTTCTGCAGTGCTCAACCTTTATAAGCTGCGGCATTGCAAAAGGGTTGCAACCTAAACACACACCTTCAAAGAGAACGCATTTCTAAAAGCACGCGCTCCATTTATGAGAACAATTCCTGGAGTGTAGACACACGACCAGCAGATGGGTGCTTTGGCTGAGGGGAGGGGGGTGTGTGTGTGTGTGTGTGTGTGTGTGTGTGTGTGTGTGTGTGTGTGTGTGTGTGTGTGTGTGTGTGTGTGTGTGTGTGTGTGTGTGTGTGTGTGTGTGTGTGTGTGTGTGTGTGTGTGTGTGTGTGTGTGTGGTGGGGGGGGTGTGTGTGTGTGTGGGAGGGTGTGTGGGGGTGTGTGTGTGTGTGTGTGTGTGTGTGTGTGTGTGTGTGTGTGTGTGTGTGTGTGTGTGTGTGTGTGTGTGTGTGTGTGTGTGTGTGTGTGTGTGTGTGTGTGTCGGAGCAGGCGAGTCTTATTTGTGTCAGCATGAATATGTAATTAATCTGCCATTGAAAAAAGACGACGTGCCGCAGCAGGGGGTCCACAAGGCTGACACCCCGGGTCCTTTTTGTTTCCACTGAAAGCTTGTTGTGGGTATTGTCCTGTATTGAGAAAATGAGAAAGGAAAAAAAAAGGAGCGACAAGGTTAAGAGCAGCAATACAAGAAGAGAGAAATAAAGTGGAAGAAGAAACCTAAAGGGGAAGGTGTTTTTTATGGTGGAGAATTTGACATTCACGCTCCTTTTTGATAGGAAACAAAGCTGCGCTGTAAAAGCCCATTCAACTCCTGGTTGAGAGCGGATTGGGCAGAGGAGGAGGAAGCGAGCAAGCAAGCGAGCTGAGAGGCGTAGGAAAGCCGCTTGAAGGATTAGTCTTTCTCTTCTTCATATCTTTCACCATTACATTTTTTCTCTTCCTTTGTAACTCTGTTTTCCTCTCCTGCTCTCCTTTCCACATCACCCCATTTTGGCCACTTTTCCTCCCTTTCTTCCTTGGTCCCTGAATCCAACCCCTCCCTCCCTCACCCCCGACAGTAGCTCTTTTCTTTTTCCTACTCTCTCTCTCTCTCTATTTGTGCCAAAACTGTCTGTAATCTAGTGGTCCATCTAAGGAATATGCAAAAACCTGAAACCATAATTACTATAATCGCCACTGTAACTTTTTACCTCCTTGGCTTATGACTGTGGTTTGCAAACACACACACACACACACACACACACACACACACACACACACACACACACACACACACACACACACACACACACACACACACACACACACACACACACACACACACACACTCACATAAGAGGTATTCCTGTTTTGAACGAGTACATTGTAATTCTGTAGGATGCCGTGAAAAAGTGGTTTAGCATGTGTTGTCGAAAGTTTTTTTGGTGCCTGTTCTCCTGCGGTAGACATGATGTAATTTACTGTACTGTAACTGTGTAGGCTTAGACAAACAAGATACACACACACACACACACACACACACACACACACACACACACACACAGACAGACAGGCAGCCACAAAGGCACAAATCCGACATAAACGCTGTAACATTCATTTCAGTTTATTGCGTATGATTGGTACAGAGGCACTAACACACTGTGCACTATAGACCTAGATGTGGTACAACAAGTCCATTCACTCATTTC
>NC_136909.1:19849989-20082489 GCF_949606895.1 Notothenia rossii
TATCAAACTGCCTAACATCGAGCATTCATTGAATAAATCTCCCTTTTTATTATTTTATTCCCACCGAAAACCCAGTGGCAAATCCTTTAAAGTTAAAAACATCAGAACTTTATGTTTGAAGTTCTCATGGAGATATTAAAATATTGTACTGCCAAATGGACAGTTGAATAGCACCATGTGGTACTTTCTAGGTAAGACTTATGTATAAGCTTAATTACGGCACATTCATCAAGTGCTTTCCTGTTTCCTTCCAAATAATTCATTGAGTTATGTGCATTTTTCTTTCATCACAAGCTGTTTTGATATTTAACAAGGTTATGCCGTCTAACATTTTCATGCCTAAAGCTCTACAAGCAGCCTTGAATAATTCATGATAGTTTAATATTGAAATTGGTATTTTGTTTTCATGCCAAAACACTGTGAAAGGAGAATTACAGAATGCTTTGGCATCCAATAATGAATCAACAATATGTTTTGAATTGACACTGAAAGCATCAAATGTTAAGTATGTTTTATTTTGATGAACAGACTGTGGACTTCCTCTGACATTTTAGCTCTCGTCACATTTTCTGCTCCGTGGTTGAATTGGTCTCTCTGAGACTCGCAGAGGGAGATGCTTGCTCTGCATTCTCTGGCCTATCATTAAAGCTCTTCCCGTTTTTTTTTGAGAACACACATGCATGGTCGTACACGTATGCACACACTAAGGGCCAGCACGTGCAGTAATGTGGCAATGTTGCAAGCCTGCACACACTTTGATATACATATACATGAGCAGATATTTGCAGCAAAGTCTACTTTCCCTCAATTCCTATGAATTTTGAATTTAGAGTCAAGTTGTTGTCCTTTAAATGGAAATAAGTGGTTTATTGCTTTTTCCCAAAAAAATATGATCAAACAAAGATCTGTTTGTTTGAATTCAATGGCTGCTTTTATTGGAAATATTGGGAATACACAATGAGAGGCCCCATCTTAAATATAAAAAATATGTCTTATTAGCTAGACTTTGGAGGCTTAATATCATTTCAGAATGTTTGAATCATAATAAGGGCTCAGAGTGAAATTGTGCCACTGATGCAAACTATGTTGCTTAAAACTGTGTCTCGTTCCTCTTGAGCTGTTTGGGATGCTGCTCCAGTCTTTTTCTTTCCCACATGCTCTTTCGCTTGTCTTGTTCTAACTTTCTGTCTTTATTTCCCCTGTTTCAGCATTTTCTCTCCTCCAGCCGCAAAGGCCAGAGGCGCCGTCCCTAGGGGGTTCGGGGTATGTTTGTGTGTGTGAGAAAGATAGTTCTAGATATTGTGAATATGAAGAAGTGTCTGCGAGAGGAAGATAGTAAGACCAGAGTGTTTGAGAAGGGGATTGTGTGTGTCTGTGTGTGTGTTATGTGTGTACCGCTGTTCCTCAGGCTCTCTAATTGGGACATGGGTTCTGTCTGTGCTGCACACCAACCATTTTGATGTAAGTCCCACATGAGCATCGCTGTAAATCTTGATAATGGTATTAAGCTTGTCGAGCCGGTATGGGACTTTAGCCTGCAGTGCGTGCATGCATGCAGAAACACGTGCACACTCTCACACACACAAACATGAACGCACAAAAACATGCAAAACCTCAGTGTTGTGGGCTCTTACTATGGGGGGGGGGGGGGGGCGGGAACGACCCACATATACTGTACACTATAGTCCAAACTCTGCCCATTACTGCAGCACAGGCAGACATTTGTGGCACTTAAGACAGCTTACTACCTGCTGTAAATGTGTTTTAGAGAGCTGTGGGGAGATGTGTGCATATACCGGTACATACAATCTATATGCAAGGTTATAAACTCAGTTGTAAGAATGTGGCTTTTTTTGCAAAAAGAAGTGCTGAATTTGAATACATCAGCACATTACAAACGTATTTCGGGTGACAGGGAGTACTCCTGCAGCAGCTAATTAAAAACGCACGGCATAATGATGTGATGGTCAGATATAAAGAGCACTCTGAGCCATGGAGTCGATTAGACGTGTTCTTTTGTTAAAAGTGTCACAGCAGTAGGTATCGTCCTGTCAGCATATGCAGCGTGCGACGTGGGGAAATTACAGCATGTCTTGATTGGTTTGAGCAGCTGTATCTGTACAGTGAAGCCCCTCAAATGATTACACTACCTCAGCATGTTCTAGACATATTGAGGCTAGTAGGAGACACATTGTGTTTGAAGCCTCTGCCTTCCAACTAAGCTTGGTGTACTTTAAGGGAGACAGTTGGTCCATAATAGAAATAGCTATTGTCAGTGCAAAGAGCAAATAAAAGGACAATTGTGTCCAGTGCTGTTTTACAAAACTTCTAAAAAGTGCCTTGACGTAAGGTGAAACAAGTTCATCTGCATTGACAGGAGTCAAATTATACCATCCAGCTGTCTGATTCTGTCACTTTTGTTGGCTTCCGTAAACACACAAACAACTCCTCAAGACATTACAGAATGTTCTCAAACTGTCGGAATTACACTAATTTCAAGACATTTTAAGTCAAATTGCATTAAAGCCCTGGAATGCGATTTGGCTCTTGAATCTCTTTGATGTTAAGGCAAATGATTCCATCACTTTAAATGTCTTTTTTAGGGCAGTGAGATTACCTCACTGCAAGCTTCTTAATTTGTTGTTTTGTTAGTGTTGACAGGTTTTTTAAATTTATTTTTCCAATTCCAGGGCAATTATCCTCCAACATAGTTTGGTTTGATAATGTGCTATACGTCTCAGTAAAATCACATGTGTTTGTTGATGTGCATTACACATGGTTATGAAGACTGTTTTGAAACTATATCAGCAGTCTGTCCTCTTTATCCCTGCAAATGCAAATCTTATACTAGCCAAGTGCCATAAAAGCTAATGAGAGTAATGGGGTGTAGTGTACTCAGTGATGGGCTCAACATAAAGGGAACATGTGGGGGTTAGGCATACTGTAATATATGTGAATAGATGCCTGCAGCGGTTCGTGCTGGCTCACGCTCATTTTATGTCTCCATCTCTCAGTGCCGACGGAACATATTATGATGCTGATGATGGGGGAGAAGGAAAAGAGGGAAACACACAGAGGACAAGAAACTGAATAAAGAATAGTGACAACAGAGAAAGAAAAACAGCATCATCGTTGAGTTCCCTTTTCAGTCGGTTAGATGTTTTCAAGAGACTTTTCAGAAGTCATTATTTCACAAAACTGTCAAACTAAATCTCAGTTGAATGTTTTGCTTTCCTCCAATTATTGACATACTGTAAGCACTGGGTGCAAAAAAGGGCTGCATGGTGATGTTACATATTGGACATGTGGACTTTCATTACACCAGCTGTAAAGCATAGCAGTAATAATGTCTTATCAGTGTCAACACTTTTCATAAAATGTGTTTCATTTTATTGGAAAAGGCACTGTGTTTTAAATTGCATATTCAAAGTGTTGAAATAGCAAACATATTTAAGCAGACTTTCAGTTTACACGCACACACATACACATACACACACTGACACACACAGCACCCTTGCAATTCTCTCTAATCCCTCTCCTCAATAAATTGTCAGAGAGTTTAGAGTTTGTTAGTGGAAATAGGGGGGAATTTAATCGGCGTGACACTAGCAGAGGGATCTAATAAGAGAGACACCAGTGGGGCTTGTTTAATGATTTTCTCTTCTCGCCTTTTTCAATTAGGATACCTTGCTGTGATCTCTTCTAAGTCTGTCTCTCATTTTTTCACTCTGTCGGAGTCAATTTCTCTGTAGGTGTAGCTGTCTGCCTGCTGCTCTCACACTCTGTTGGACTTATGGCCTTCTCGTCAGCAATCATGGCAAACACGCAAAGAATTAAAAATAATATGCATGGGATAATGATGAAAATGAATATACTTTTTGTTTGTAAACTCTCACGGTGAGGTTCGGGTCGACACTCATCAATGAATTACAGGTATTGGAGAAGCATTCAGGCCAAAGGTCATACAACCTTATCACAGAATACAGTAATAATGTGGGTCTGAAGTTATAATGGCGAAAAAACATTATTGAATACTACTAGTAAGCTGGTAAATGAGACAGTGATTATCAAGCATTATAAAGCAATTAATGCCAATTCGCTTATGCACTTCAAATCAATGCTCCCTGAACTTGCTCATTTATTTTTGTAATTGTTCAATGTAGTCTAAGAGGCAATGAAGGGAGGGACATTCACTGTTAACATCTTTTTGTACACTTTTTTTCTCCACATATCTTCACATTTTGGTAGCATATCAACTGTTAAAATAAATTAAACCACTTGAAACTATTCAGCCTTTAATGACATGAATGAACACACATTTGTTGAGAGCTTGTAGACTGAGCTTCAGTGACCTTCTGACAGTCAGTAGGTCACATTACTTCTGACCCATTAGTTAACTGGTACTCCTGCTCTGATCTACCCTAACAACATGCCCCTTTCCCCCTCTCCCCCCTCTCTCTCTGTCACTTTCTTTCTCCCTCTTTCTCTCCACATGTACTTCATGTCATGATGATGTGTCATACCTCCATGTCTGGACTGTCGGGGACGTTTATGTCTTCATTCTGTTACCGCGGGTGACAGGGCATTCCGTTTCCTCCGGGGACGGGGCATTCCGTTTCCCCTGGTGACAGGACATTCCATCGCCCACAGTGACAGGGCTGGGAATCTTAAGGCTGCGAGCAGGAGCGCAGAGCTGCATGTGCAGAGCAGAGACATGGGCACGCCAGAGGGGAGTTATGCGTGTGTGTTTGTGTGCGATAACGTGTGTATGCTAGTGGCAGAGCGAGGGTGATTTTTGTAACTGTCTATAAGCAACTGCCAAAGAAGAGGGGCATTTTTTTTTTTAAATAAAGTATAAAGGTTGGAAACAGAGGAAAACATATGAATGCAGTGTTTGTTTGTGAATGTGTGTTCCTAGAGAAACAGGCTGTAGAGGGCGATTGGGAAGAGTAGCCTCAGAAATCAAAGAGTAAAAGGGTAGTGAAGGGTGAAGGAGGATGCACTCCACTCACGCTGCATGACTGTGTACAGCCCTACATCCCAAAGCATTTCCCTAATGTATTCACTTAACCAGCTCTGCATTGTCTTAACCCTTAGATGCACGAGTGACTGGACCCTACACTCTTCCATAAGTGGGTCAAAAAGGACCCGTATCAGAATAATATGTGTTTTTATGTCATTTTGGTTAAGATCACTTGTATAATATTTAGTATTATATTTTAGTTCACACTAGAAATATTTAATATTTAATTGTTCACTATTTATAATTTTTGACATTTTTTTGACATTTTGAAAAAATACTTTAGAACATATTAATGCAAATATCTCCACTATTCTGAGACCATCATAATATTCCAGTCCCTTTTCAAAACTCATCTCTTCTCCTCTTGTCTACTCATAGCCCCCCCCCCCATCAATCCATGCCAGTTGATCAAGTTTGATAGTACTATACCCCCCACCCTAACCTTCCCTGTAAAGTGATTTTGAGTCCTTGAAAAGCCCTATACAAATATAATGTAGTATTATTATTATTATTATTATTATTATTATTAGTATAATAATAAGTATTATTATTATACTGACCGGTATCAGATCTTGCTGTGTAAAATAATCTTCCTGAGAGGTGTCACTTGTGATGTAGTCTGTGTGGTCTTCATTGAATGTATTCCTGACAGCCAAAGGTGATAAGAATCAAAGGTTCCCCTTGCATGCGGGTCATTTTTGACCCACTTATGGAAGCTTGGGGTAGTAATACAAAAACTACAATTTCTTAAAATGAATAAAAATTAAAAATTTGAATGGCTTGATATCCAAAACATGTTTTTTGAGGAATAGCTGGAATATGAAATGATAACAATTTTTTATTACAAAGATACTTCAAGAAAACCACCTCACCAGGTCAAAAAAGACCCACTTATGCATCTAAGGGTTAAGACACACATTCAAAATACTTGTTTAGTATAAAAAAAATTCAGTTCATTTAGCTCATAGTTAAAAGTTGAACCCATGTAAAAAGAGAGAACCATGCAGAAACATAGTGATGTTTAGTATTTTAATCCTTTATAATAATTGCTGTTAGTTGTTTTTTGAGTGAGTGAGCTGTTGAGATTGCAGACCGTTATACACCATGGACAGGCCCGCAGTGGGAGGGCAGCTATAAATCAGACATTGGATCCTATGACCCGAGCACACACACATGCCATTTCCATCCCTCTCCTCCTAACTTAAGATCAGCACTCCATCCTGAACGTCAACACACAGGAGTAGTCCTCTAATGTTTTACATTTACTGGCATACTTTGTTGTTTTTCTCCAGGTGTTTTACCTAACTCTTTTACATATCATAATGGAATCCAAATAGATTCAGTGATGAAGATGATGCTGTATTGGTTAGATCCCCCGAGTTTTCCCTTAACATTACTGCTTGTTCAAGTGCTATTCACTTATCAAAAGCTATTGCCTGCATGGGGACTGGCCTGACACACTTTTGAACATGATATTTAAAAGATCTGATACGCTAAATATAAAGCAATGAGACCTTAGTGCTGGACATTTGCCATTGCCCATATTGTGCTTCTTCTGTGGCACACTGTTGCTTTCCCACTCTAACCAAACAGTGTATATCATTATTCCCCAAACTTTATGTGTGCAAAGTTTGCCTCGACTGAAGAGAGAGAACCTTACAGTCTACACACCAGTTTTGTCTTATTAGTTCTTACGTAAGTTCTATATCAATGATACTTTTTTTCGGCATTCCAAAAAAAACTTTTAAAGGTATTCATAATTTGAAAAGTTAAAGTAAAGAAAGAGCAACTGATAGGGAGACTAAGGCGGACAGTGTGGACGACAGGCAGGGCTTATCATTGAGATGGCAGACAGAAAAAAACATGCAACGAGCAGCAGCTCGTCGCATTCTACGTTTTCACTTGAAAAGGAAGGCATCATAAACTAGAAACCATTAGCAGCCATTAGGCTGGTGTCAGTCAGCAGCAGAATAACAACCCGGCAGTTAGCAGGAAAATGGTCCACAAAACTTAAGCTGCATGGATGGAAGAATTTCCACTTTCAGTTGGCTGCACTGTCATGACCCAACACCGTCCGATAAATCCACTGTTTCCACAAGGCAACACATTAATGGATGGTGATGACAAACATTCTATCTTGTTTGTGTGTTAGTTCTTGTCTCATATTCAATGCATTTTAAACACTGTACCTAAAGTAGTACATTCAACTAAATCTTATCATAAACCTGTAACATGTCAACTTAAACTATTACCCTTACCCATTACTAAAGACCTCATGGTCTTTAGAACATATAAGAATAAGATGCTTTTACTAAAACATGCACACACACACACACACACACACACACACACACACACACACACACACACACACACACACACACACACACACACACACACACACACACACACACACACACACACACACACAAGCACACGCACACGCACACGCACACGCACGCGCACACACACACGGAGGCTTGGCTTGAGATACAACAGGCCTCTTTCGTACGGCTAATTTGTTTCCTGGGCATATGTCATATATTCAGCAGCGGGGAAAGGGGTATCAACTTACAGGAGACACAGTCACAGATGCTTAAACACGCACACACATAGTCTTACTGTCAATCCCCTAACAGGTTAGAATTACTGGGCTAGGAAATAGATTTCCTATGTGTTCCTAGTATTTAGTTTTAAACACAGCCTTTACTCGTAATTTATTTTCCACATAGAACAAAAGCTCCTATTCATGTGTGTCCCTGAGATGGATTCTTTGAGAAATTGACACCTCATAGGAGAGGGGGAATGATTTTGGCAGTATTAATCAATCTGACGTGTCCCCCCTCTCTAGCTTACTGTGTCCCACTCTTGTACCTCTTCTGCTCCCTGAAAAGTAAAACAGTTTGGTTAAACAATCAATCTGCTGCGTCGGCCTTTCCTTCATCTTTGTCCCTCCTTTTTTACCATCCTGCTCCTTTTCCGTCTCCCCCCCCTCTTTTCTTCCCTCCATGTAAAGGAAACAGTTTAGAGAACAGTTAGTCAATCGGACCACTCCGTCCCACCGAGGGAGTGCAGAATAACGAGCACTGCCGGTGGATAATGGCCATGATTTAGCTCCCCAGTCAAAAGGTTACACTGCTCTTGCTCCAGGATGAATGGACGTAATAAGATACCCCTTGGATAAGTAAGTCTCACATGAACTGCAGTACTGTCGAACCCCAAAAGTCTACTTGTAACAGTTATTCTCAGTTTTAAAGGAAACGCTTAGTTTTCGCCGATCCCCAATATGTTTTATTGAAAGAAATACATGTATTAAGAGATAATAGAAGGTGCAAAGAGGGGCTGATGGATGCAGAAATTAAAGGGGAATTCACAAGTGCTATACCTATTATCTTGACGCACATAGAATGAGACAGGGAACCATTGGCCTGATGTAATGTCCTCCCTGGGAAGCATAGAGGAGGACAGGGACGGAAAATGGGTTGATTTCTATCTCGCAGCTGCTGTTCAAAATTCTGCGCATGAAGCCAGTTCTTCAGTCAGTCAGTGAGTAAGGCAGTCAGTAAATCTTAACAGTTGGAAGTTGTTAGAAATGTCTGAAACGAGACATCGCTCCACCCACACAGAGACACACATACAAACACACTCCAAAATAAATAGAAATAGATTGTCTGCCCGTAATAATAATTTGTTTTAATCAATAATTTGTTCCATGTAACCAACAAGTTTTTACTGTAGAAACATTTTAAGTATTTGAGTATTTGACGACGGCACATTGATTTGATTAGTTATGTGTGTGTGTTCCTGCTGGTGCACTTAAGTGTTTATAAGTTGACATGTTGTGCTTTTCCGTGCCCGTGTGTGTTTGCTTAGCTGTTGACATGCTGGAGTGATTACACATATATTTCCAGTGCTGGAGCTGGTTATTTAAAACACATGATTTCTTTGTTCCTCTGTTGGCTACTGTGGAAGCTGAGAGGGAGGTGTACACCCACACGCACAAACACTGAGGCAGGGTGGTAACTTGCTACTGAGTCAACACTAATTAATGCCATATTGTATAAGCCAACCTTTTCCATTTTGTTTCCGGCCCTCTAATGGATCTGTGCCATGTATAGAGATCTGCTTCTCAATATTGGATTTGTGTCACTGATGCTTACACAAATAAAGCAACGTGACATCAGACAAAGAGGTCAGTCCATAGTTGTTGTTTTTTTTTAACAAAAGTTAGCAGAAAGCAAGAAAAGACTAACAAAACATAATTTGTAGAAAAAGTATTGTGAAACAAAACTGGAACATTTAGATTTTGTGTGATATCATTTTTTTTAGGACTTTTTTATGGCGAAAAATACCAATGTGTGTAAGCTAAAATGCTACTGGACTATCTGTTTACCTTTTTGTTAATCCAATATTCTGTATACCTTATGTTAATCCAACAATCTGTATACCTTTATGTTAATCCAACGATCTGTATACCTTTTTGTTTATCTGGCTGCCTTTCTTTCATCTTAATTAGTCTCTGTATGTTTGCATGCGTAGGTACCATCTGCCCAGTTTGTCAGTCATTGTTAATACTATTACAGTACTTGTCCTTGTTTATCTGGCATTTAAAGGTGTTTGAGAGACAGAGACAGAAGGAGGGATGATTAGCATTCAAATGTGCAGAAGGCACTGAACCAATTAGTCTGACTGTCTATCCTTCTTTCTTTCTTTGGCATTTATCTACTTCATTTTTTAGCCTCCCTCTGCCCTTCTCCTTTCTTTGTCACCCTGCATCTCAGCCTTCCTCTCGCCCGCGCTGTGACAGGAAGAGAACTACATTTGTGTATAAATGAAATACCCACCAATACAACAAATAAACTATACTCTTATGAAATGACTTATGGCATAGACAATTGGTACTTTTCGGAGAATAGTAGCGACTCTGTGTCCTTAGTTAACCAACTGACAACATTGTTGAAACGAGATCCTATATTTAATTTTTTGGGCGATTTTTTACCTCATAATAATCTCTCTTCTTCTAGTATCATACTCTCCCTCCAGCAATAGCCTTTTTAATAAAAAAATTAGGGAGAAGAATGTTCCTTTTACTGCAGGGTTTCTTCTGTAGGGAAATACAGGTTTTTGTGGCACCAGCATGCATGCTGAAATGACATAAAAACAGTGTCTGCTTTAGAAGTAGGAGGTCAAAGCAAGCAATGTGCAGGCATTGGTTTTGTTTCTTGCTTTTGTTTTTACTTGTGGGCAAGTGTTTATGCCCCCACACGCACTGAATATGACTGTATTATGTTATTTACCGCCACAACTTTGCTCTCTAAATAGTTGGTCAGTGTTTAAGTCAGCTGCTTAAAATATGGCTTTCAGCATGCAGGGTGAATGGACACTCACGCACGCACACATTATTTTCAGTCTACATTCAACTCATCAGCTACTAATTCAACTCTGACATCCAGCTGGCTCCAGTCAGATGATTGACACGGGAGACAGCCAATTATAAAAGGCAGGGAAATGAACTAAACATGTAACGGCAGGATTCTGGTGTCGGTTTATGAATAAAACATTGGAAAACCAGCTTATGGTTTGATTTGAATTATGTTTGTTTGCTGCTGCATGTTGTTGGCTGACTGACAATATCGGGGCAATGTGTCAGGTAACGGTGTGTGTTTGTGTTTGTATTTACGGAAAGGGCGAGACAGTAACACATGGCAAAGATCGATCCCAAGTGTCATAATAAATCTACTTACAAAGTTCCACTGAGGATCCTTCTCAAATTTGTGACAATGATACACTATGTTTTCTCTCTAAAATCCAAAATATGTTGACGGTATTACAGGCAGATAACTACATTACTGTTTTTGATAAATAATAACATGCTTTCTTGTGTAGCTTAAAGTAGTGAATGAGCAAATCTTGATTCCTTGCAGTTCAGTATGGTATTGTACACCCTTCTTTTAATATACTGAAGGAATTGTTCATTTCCATACAATGGGACTCTGAAGATAGAAGGCATCTGGGGAAGTCCAACCCAGATCCACTAAGAGCTGAAGCAAGGGAAGGAATGTGATGAAGGAATGTGAGGCGGCCTGGGAGTGCTGAGCCACAAACCACAGGGTGACCAAGATGATGGCAAACATCCCCCTCCCCTCACTTTACCCGTCTCACTCTATCTCTATCTGCCACGACCCTCTCGGCTTCCCTTACTACTGAAAGATGGAAGGCAGGACACACACCAGTGTTCAGATGGCAGCACTTAGTCGGGATGGTTGCCCACTTGAAAGTGTAACTCCACCCTAAAGGCATATCCAGAGTGGAGTGGACTTTAAACAATGGTATGAACCGTTTTTGCCCTCTGGGTGCTTTTGAAAAGGACACACACGGCTGTCTGAGACCCACATAATCCATGGTCAACCTTTACTTTGGACAAAGACCACCGATGTGCTAGGACAAAAGATGGTTTAATTTGGGGCAAAGGAAGCCCTAAGGCTACATTTTGTAAAAATGGGAAAAAGCACTACCTCACATTTTACACATTATTCAATGTAAAGTTGCTCAGTCAACTGTTTCCAACCCGGTCTCACAGTCTGCGTACAAATGTGACGGCTTTGCAAAGGCGTGCAATAGATACGCAGAAGTCCGATTTTGCGTGCATATGATACGCTGATATTGCACCTCAAACATTAAAACAAAGAGCTCTGTGGCTTCAGGCTTGATCACCGTTTCAATGACAGTTTTAATGTTTGCGGTGCAATAAACGACACAGCAGCTTATTGGGTTATGGTTAGGGTTAGGGTTAAATAAATGGCAACGATATGTAGAAAATAAGCGCATTTAAGATACGTTCATAACAAACGTAACGTGGGAGTGTCATATGCACGCAAAATCGGACTTCTGCGTATCTATTGCACGCCTTTTCAAAGTCGTGTCATTTGTACGCAGACTGAAGAGAGTGGGCTGGTTTCTCCATAGGTACATTGAGAAACCTCATTCTAGTCCTTGCATTTGATCAGTAGCCACTGCAGCTTGTGTGTGTCTGTGGGCGTGAGCTTTCTCTTAGCCATAATACACCCTAGGTTGTGAAAGAAAAATCATTACATAAAACATCTTTCCATTAATTGCACATATTCCCTTATCGCATGTAGCAAATCAGCAAGATAAATAAGTATGGATAGATAGAGAGAGGCCAACAGCGCTCATTTAAACTCAGTAAAACTTTTCTAAATGCAGTTTGAAAGCAATAAAGAAAACAGTTTGGGGTTGATGGAAAAAACAAAAGCAACAAAATCCCTTTGAGAGAGATGGAAACAAATAGTTCTTTCTTGATATTCTGTTGGCAGCCATAACCCATATATCCTGGTCTCTTTCCCTCTGACCTCCCATTCTTTTATATTTTTTATTTAATCTGCCTGTCTGTCTGCCTGATCTCCATTTGCTCCCTCTCCCCTCTCCATGCCTGACTTTGCCTTTTAGCTTAGTGTCCTGTGGATTCTGTCTTTTTGACTTTGCCATAGTTTAAACTATGTGACTTTCTAATGCACACTATATATAAAGACAGTGAGTGGGTGGCTTATCTGCACATATGATTTATTTAATATTCATTGTTCTCTTTCCTTGCCTTTGTATTTCTTTTTAATGTTTTACTTCAAACCCATGTTCCCTTTTATGTAACAGCCCGTTTATAAGGACATTCAACATAGAAAAACACAGTAGCCTACATTGTAAAGCTTATTATCAAGTAAAGGAGGCATCACAAACACTAAAATAGACTTGGCTGTCATTTGTCATCACATTGTATCTTAGTGATAAGCTGACAGCTGTACATTGTGGAGATCATTTTCTCTAGAGCACTTTGTGATATCTGTCACTTTCACTAAATCAAACGTGTGGGTCAACACTTGAGTGTGTGTTCACAATATGCACACAAGGCTGCTGATTGTGTGTGTGTTTGTTCGCTATCCTCTCACACACCTTTTTGCTTGATCTTGTAGCTGTGTGTAGTGTGTGTTGGGTGGGTAGGCTTGACTGCCCACAAATGTGTAATTTATTCATGTCTAGTTTGTGAGCACCCTGAGTCCTCATTCATGTTCTGACCTCGTAAACGTCTCTCCGGTGGATACTTAAAAAAACGGAAAGAAAGAAGGGAGGGGGAATAGGTCAATAAAAAGAAAAGAGGGAGATGGGAAGTTCTTACAATATTTATAAAAATGAAGTGATTTTAAGAAAGGATTGAGAGAGAGAGGGAGAGCATCTGTTCACTCTTTTTGGTAAATGGTTGCTTTGACTTCTACTGCAGAGTTTACTATCCAGAACACAAACGCAGGCACGCATACATGTGTTTACAATATGTAGAATATATCAACTGTACTGTATTCCTCGCTGAATTTTTTGTGTGTCTGTGATCTATTCAGAGGGCTACTGAAGCAGTATGCTCTCTGCTTCCTAGCTTGAAGGTAGGGAGCACACTCCTTTGTGTGTGTCTCCCACATAAATTAAACGAGGCTCAGGCAGAGGGAAATATGGATGCCTTCCTTTTAAATGTTCCCCCATGGAGCTCACCTTTCAACACGTTCTCCCTCATGCTACCACTGAAACACACGCACGCACTCACACACACACACACAGTCAGAATTTGGGGCTGGACAACACAACATTTTGTGTGTTACATTTCTCAGAAACACATGCCTGGTCCTGGTTCTCACAGGTCAGCCACTCAGGGGACGGATACTAATCTGTCTACCAATCACCACCAACAATTCCCGTCCAATCACAGACATTGTGTGGTTACTTAATAATGTTGACATAATGTTTTTTCTCCCTTTTATGGATCAGAGAATTGGAAAACCCTTTCTCTCACATATATTGGTTACTCTTTCTTCACTTCCTCTCTCGGTTGCGCCCAGCCACACACATACACATTGGCACTCACAAATGGGGACAAGCACACACACGGGGATTCGGAAAGTGGTTTTGGACATTTGCTCTCCTTCTAAGCGCTTAAAAGGGATTTCAAGAGGGGAAAATGGAGGAAAAAAGAAATAGAGAGGGATGGAAGGAAGGAGGGAGTGAGGAAGGGAAGGAGAGTTTATCTAAATAGAATAGAGGAGTTGTTCATGTTTCAAGACCACCTAGCTCCCAGTCTGTTCTCTATATAATTTGTGTGAATGGTATAATTTTGGCTTTGAGTCCTTTCTTTCTTAAATCACTTATAATTCCTAGTCTTTGAGTCTCATTGTATATATGTATATGTATATATATATATATATATATATATATATATATATATATATATATATATATATTAGCATTGATGATAACATGCTTGCAGTGATTGACGCCGCTGTCTGAGCACAGAGTTCCAGTAAATGGGTTTGTCCGAAGGCTTTTTTGCTCTTTGTTTCCACCTCCGCTTACTTTACCGTGAGCCTCTCAAAATGTTATTGCTCCCCACTCAAAAGGAAACAAAGACTATTATGGTAAAAGTGAGGGGGTGGTTGAGCATGGGTTCTGTTTGTTTTAAAATGCACAGATACAATTGGCCCTTTCAATACCTGTGCACACGGTTTCAATCAAGCAGGAAAAATACTTCTGTTTTTGTTTGTTTAGCTGATTTCATTAGACATAGAGAGAGAGAGAGAGAGAGAGAGAGAGAGAGAGAGTAATCTGGAAGAAATGTATGAAATAAGCAGCATTGTTTTCTTTTTTTCTTTTTGCGTCCTCTTTATTGGTGAGCTCATTCAGTCATGCTTTTATACATGTTTTCTAAATCAACTTTACTACTTAATTGTGTTAGTGACTTAATTTCTCTTTTTTAATTTGCATGTACACACACACACACGCACGCACGCACGCACGCACACACACGTCTGTGTTCACCTCTATAATGACTTAGAATAATCTATTGTTTCAGAGGAAAGAAGAGAAAACAGGAGTAGGATACAAACCAATTATTTAAACATTTTACTGATCACCTCTAAAGGGTCCAACATTGCTAAAAGGCAGACATGTTGAAGCCATGTGAGCCAGTCCAATGCCTCAGATCCCCATGTGGGGCTCTTCTGGCTGTTTCAAAATCGAGGATTAAATCTAAAGGTGACTTTGCCTCTTTTACCAACAAGGCCCCTGCAGAATCAGTGACATGGTTTAAATCACTTCGTAAAGCCCCTTTTTATGGACTCGCCTTTATGCAATGTCTTTTTATTGTTGTATTTGTATTTATTTTTTATCGTCTTTGTATCGATTTTATTATTTTATTGGCATTTATCATTAATTGTGTCTTGTTTTTACCTCGTATTTGTCTTTTTGTTTTTATACTTTCTTTTAAGGATTTTGTTTATGCTCGGTCTCTCAACATTTATTACCATCTTAAAAATACATCATTCACATTGCTTAGTGAACGCAAGGTAAGCGTAAAATATTTTTGCACCAAATGTTTCAATGGAATCACTAAACTACACATACATTGGAATTAATCAAAGTAAATCACATACAGATATTGAAAATAAGCCATTTGCCAACACAAACACCTCTTAACTGCATACTCAATAGCATGAAAACAATACATATTTCTTACTGTCAGCATTTGAACAAGACCTGGACAGTTTTTATCATTTCTGTTTCTGCATTTTGACATTTCATAAAGTACTATCATTGCATACGGTCATGTAATATTTATCTGCTTGGGGAAACATTTGTCGCTTACAATAAAGGAAATAATGTAAGTTTGGAGCGATGCGACATCTGCGGGACATAAATTGATATGTTGAGTGTAATGTGTGTATGTTTCCCATAAGTATCTAAATAGCTGCAGCACACACATAACTCAGCGCTGGTCTCTCTCGCCACAATCAGTTTTATTGACAATGACTGCATTCCTTAAATATGACATATACATTTATCGCACAGATCCCGCTACAGGCCCAAATGATTGCCAGTGGAATAGACCAAACTATGATGGGAATTTACAGAAGGCTATAAAAGCGTAGTGGGAATTTAATATGTATCGCACTGAAGAGGGAAACACTCTCTCTCTCTGGCACATAAAAACACCAAATCATAGCCATAGACACATATCAGAATTGACAGGATGATGGTTCGCTGCATTTAGTGACCATGAAATGCATTATGAACTCAGTAAACCTTCTACTCCTGGTGTTGCCAAAATAACACTCACACATGCATACATCCATGAAAGTCAGTGGCACGGTAGCCCCCTGAAAGCCCCCTCATCCCCACTGTTCCTGCCCTGATATCAACTAGGCTTCATGTGAACATGCACACACAGAGCAGCACGAAAGAAAATCATTTTGTCAATCCACTGTCCTGAGGCTAACAATAAATTCACATTTAGGTAAAAAAACGAGTAAAATGTGGGCATGATTTAACTAACTGACACATTTGTGGTAATTGCAATGTTTTATAGGGCTGTTTATCTTATTTGGAGATTTTTCCAGTGATCAGTGTTGTTTTTGCTTTATACACAAATTAAGAGTGCGCATGCCTTTTTTATGAGCTGAGCAATTTAAAGTTTTATACACTTTCTTGGAATGTGGAGGAGTAAAACAGAAAGCGCAATCAACGAAGAGAAGAATGAGTTCATTGTCCTCCTTACAGCACAGTGAGTGATGATATATAGTATACAAAAAAGCAGGAGTGTTGGCCCGTAAAGTGCTTAGCTTCATCGTTAATGTCCCCACCAAACTCACACCCTAATCAATACAACCTCAAAGCACTGCCCTAAGGTTATGTAAGTAAACAGCAGAAGGAAAAGAGAAACAAGGTGGAGGAAAGCATTCTTTTTAAACCTGCGTTATGCCAAAAATGAATTCCTGCATTACTGTGCAGCTGTGTGTATCATTGCGTGTGTTTTCTTCGTATATTTGGTGGAGTGCAAGTTTGGCAAACATCATAAACTTTATGTGGAAATATGAGCTGTATTCATTTTGTCTGTCATTACTCCGTATTTGTTCAGACACTGAGTAAGAGTTCACCTTCAACAACGCATGGGTCAGGTTCCTCATACATCCCAGAGATACAAGGCAAACAAACCCTGTACATGAGAAGACTCCACAGACAGCATATAGGGAGAGCATTAGCCTTTGATCACACACACACACACACACACACACACACACACACACACACACACACACACACACACACACACACACACACACACACACACACACACACACACACACATAAATGTATATATATTCATCAACTGCCTTTTCATCTCTGTCGGTGAAATGTCTGTCTGCTCTTCTCTGCACTGAGCTATGATGTGTTGGATCAATATGAAACCGTGTTTGTGTTTGCTTCATATATTGTGTGTATTACCGATATGTCTGCTGTCTGACTACATCGTACCTATATATTTTGTCATAAAAAGCAAAAAAGCAAATATATAAAGTTTTAAATAAACATTCATGAATCATTTTTCTGAAATGCAGAAATGTGTTGGGCTGATCAGAAGGCGTGGATTTATAAGACATTACACTGATTTGTCTTTAAAAGTTGCAGGCAGTACACTCTCTCCACGAGCCTCTGAGGGAGTGTCCTGTTCGGTCTGGCCCCATGAACACTCAAGATGGTGTTGTTGAGTCAGCTTACTTGTTTCGATTCCTGGCATGCAGTGTTTATAAACTGGATGCGATGCCTTGAGGCAAGGAGTGGTTGTTTTACTCTGCAGACATACATCCCTGATACAAAAAAATATTTCTGTCTGGTAGACAACTTTAAAGCTCCGTTAGTTCAGAGAAATGTTCCCACCACAGAACCTCAGGGAACAAACTCCAATGGACTCCGGAGATCGTTGAGACTTAACTAATTCAAGCTCTTTTTTTTTGTTTATACCTGCCGTCTTTTGGATGTTATGTCTTTGTTGTTAACGTTTTTCATAGAGAAAGAAAACTATGCAGTAATTCCAATACAAAAATCTCCTAATCTTAATTCAGCGTTGGTGAGAGCAGAGCTGATTGAATGACATATTTTCTTCATCATGGTCACAAGTTTTATTGACTTTTAGCTCACTTCTAAACTCCTTTGCCTTTTTTTTCTTCTTGAAACCTCTTGTCAAATTGCAAATGCCATCTAGCTGTGTGCACTGATGCATTCAACCATTATGGCGCTGGACTTCAAAATCTGCCGGCTTGTAATTGCCTTAAACATATTTTTTTCTGCTCTATCTCTCAGACATTCAGTTAATGCATCTTGTATCTGATAGCGTTCTCACATTGTTCATAGCCTTGGTAGGGTGAGTGTTTGCTTTTAATGAGTGTCTTTACACTCATGAGAGGTCTTGACTATAATTTAATTGGATTTGGGAGATTGTTCCAGGCTCTGGAAGAAAATGATGCAGAAATGCAGAGTTTTTGAACACATAAAATGGAGGCACAACAATGAAACAAGGGGAAGCTAAATAATCAGCTGTCATCCGAAAGAGCTTTTGTTGAGATCTGTCTTCTCAGCAGCTTTTTGCTTCACTGCCTTACTGACTCAACATCATTTTAAACATTTTGGACATTTCAATATTTTCACTCTTGGTAATGTTTTTGTAATCTCTTTCTCTTGGCTCTATAGCCACTTTCATTTCTCTCTTTTGACTTTTTTCATTTTTTTTCTCCCTCGCATGTCTGTCCAGCAAAACATTCATATTTTTACAATGTCCATTTTCTTTCCTATTTATACGGTAGAGTAATTGACCAAAAACTGAAGAATAGGCTTTCTGATAATGTAACAGACATGGGCATCCTGTCATACAGTGAACAGTTTTCACTTGATGTTGTGTATACTGTGTCTTGCCACTAGCCTTGCTTATTTCTTTCTTGGTCTGTTTGCTTTTGTATGTGTTTTTATTTGCCGTTATTTACACATAATCCTTATTCATGCTGTGATCTTGAAGTACATGAGGTTATATGGTTAGTGGCCAACATGTGCACAGCTAGTTTCTTCTCAGCTTGAGGGTCACATTGCTATTAGTAGCCATTCTGTATGGCTTGTATGCAATTGCCAACATGATAAATGAGTATGTTGCAGTGTTTACAGAAAGCTTAAGTGCACAGCTGAGTTCATAGGGCTTCATATTTACTCTTTTATATCTTAACAGACACACACACACAGACACACACACACACACACACACACACACACACACACACACACACACACACACACACACACACACACACACACACACACACACACACACACTCACCCCTACAGACTGAAGACTGCCAAACTAATAGGGTAATTCATCAGACAGACACACAACAAGCTACACACATGGAGATAGTTTACAGAGGAAGGGATTAGGATGGAAACAGGTTTAACACATGAACACAGAGAGAGAATATGCTGAAAGTATTTGGGATGAAATAAAACTATTGTTAAAGTGAACAATAATGGGGCAGCTTAGAAGAGTTCTCTTATCACCAATCTTCCCCTCCAGCAGTTGTTTCTGCACAAACATAAAAGTTAGACATGCAGGCTTTGAAGCCGTATCGTGTTGTGCTTGCGTCGTTTGTTATTTCCTCAGGAATTTAATCTCTATTTGTATCCTTTTAATTCACCATTACCCAGCTGATTACAAAAGGTGCTTTAAGTGGTACTACACTTGACAGGGTAGCTGTGCATATCCACATCCCTCCAGATAGAAGACACAAGGGCTAACTCTTGTCTAATAAGGATTTTAAATGGTCTTGACCCTAATTAAGGTGTCTTGTTCAATTTTAGAAATAAATCCTGCTTCCAACTTTTTCTTAGAAGAATCCACTGATCTGGAAAATGACTCAAACATTGGATTAGATTCAAGTTGAATAGACTCTAATCTTTGTAAAATGCATGCTCATTAATTGGCTGGTTTGGAATTCAGCAGTGTACAGTGTACGTCCTATTGTATTAGCTCAGTTGGCATGGTTGATCATCTGAAACAGAAGAGTTTCAGGGCATGAGTTTAGGCCAGTTTGTTTTGTTTTAAACAATTCAAGATGAAAATATAAACTTAGTTTTTGCTGAAAACAGACATGTTACAGTCAGACATGTGAGTTAAATTGAATGAGCTGTATCTACCACACTGCTGAATCATTTGAAATGGCTCTAAATTATGTAAATTATCTTGTTCTCTAGTTCAGATGTAGGCTACTCAGACTTGGTTTATTCGCACCAGTGAATATGTTGGGAGTACACCTCCACAGTGTGGAAAATCTGCAAATCCTCAGCTCACAGCCATTTTTAAATTACTTTTTTGTTCAGAATGTTCATGTTAATGGGTGCTCATCTCAATGTGGCTGAACCTTTAACTTCAGTTGTTACTGTGTTCTCCGTCTCGAAAGGAATTAACTTCAGCCTGGACATATTTGATAATGACTGTCTGACTTTTATAATTCTCCTATACACCGTTTCCTGTTATTCTTTATGATCTCCAACATGTCAGGTTGGTGTAAGCACATACTGTACAGAAAAGTTTAGAAAGCTGACACTAAAATACATCGTTTTTGGTACTTGATTCATCCTTTCTAAGCAAAATGCCCTACATTCCCTAGTTACAGTTTCTACATTTTTATAATTTTCTCTTTTATTTCAATGCATCTTTTGTAGAGGATCCTAGAATACACTGGCTGCAGTCAAACGGGATTACACTTTAATCCAGTTCATACTTTGTATGAAGTTTGACAAGGTCAGTGAAGTCAGTGAAGCAAATTAGTCACTTACACATTTCACCATTATGTGGCTGGAGCTTGTTTCCAACACTGTCTTCAGGTTATGACAAACTGTTAGTAAAATAGCAGCTTTATTTTTAAAGTGGTGGAATGTTCTAGTTAGCCTGCTAGCCATTTTAGCGCCAGCACTAGCACTCTTTCTTTCCTGGGTGCAAGAGTATATTTTGGTAGGTATAATACAACGTGTTTTCTGTTCATTAGCATTGCCTCTGCTGCGTCACTTCAATGGCAATCTAGGCAGTTGGGTTTTAAAAAGGCAACAAACATACAGTCTTTTAGGAACGCCTCTTGCTGCACTCCCAAAGCCTTTTGTACAAATTCACTAAGAGTTTCCATTGAAAAGATAATTGTAGAGGACATTTTTAATGAATACATAGTGACAGCCTTAGTACATAGTTGAATTGGGGCTGGATAGTTTTAATATGAAAAGTAATGCCTTTCCTGACAGCCTACATGCATTCAAGAATTCTCCCGATCATGCCAGAAACAGCAGAATAAATACCAAACAAAAATGTCTTAGCAGTCCTTACTTCTTTCACTCCTCTAGTTTATCCCTCAGTTCCATTGTTTGGCTCTTCATGACTGAGGCACTTGAAGGAGAAAAAATAAACTAAATGAGACATACAGTATCACTCTCATGGGAGTACAGATGAAGACTGAGCGATACAGCAGTGTAGACAACAACCAGAGAGTGAATAATAGAACAAGAGGGCAGGCAAAGCAGAGAGGAGTTTTGTGTTGAGTTTGTTTAAAAGAAAAAAAAGAAATAAAATCCTTCCATGCAACCTGAAAATGCAACAGATCTGTTCCATCCTAGTTTTACTGAAGATCAAAACAATGTAATAGCTTGAACCCAACAATAGAGTGAGCCTCCCAACATCTTCTACCCAGATTTGCGTCACCCCTTAAGATCTTTGCTAACACAGTCACAAGGCTGTCTGCCCTCTCACTCAGTTTCAGTTGTTCAAGATGGATATTTGCACAGTAAAAAACAATGTCAGTAACAAAAAAACGGTTGGTTTTGAAGAGCTAAATGGAGGGAAAGTAGTTGCTGGGTCACAGATTTATTTTCATTCTCTTTCAATCAACATTTTGGAGAACATTTCCTCCAAAAAGGACATTATTAAGTATAACGATAAAATATGACTTGGTATTTATATCATCTTCAGCAAGGATGGTGTCAGACCACACACAGCTGAACAGACACTATGATGTAACAGTGCACTGATTTAAATCCTACAATACAAATACATAATCTTAAAAAAATATTCACCCCTTAAGTTTAATATATCATTTTTGAATTACTGGAAAAATACTAGATTACCTTCCCAATCAAATGTTTTTATATTTCACCTTTTCGTCTCCTACTTTCCTCTCTGGAAGAGTGTAACTTTGCATATGCACATATTGTGATCTTTAACTACAGCTAAACGAGTGTACCCAACCCTTAACACACGATTGGCTCAATCCCTTTCGCTTGTCAGCAGAGAAATAATTCTCAGTAATTTACTGTCTCTTTATTTTCTTTTGTCTAGTGGTTTGAGGCTTCTGTGAATTCTCCCAGAGACAAACATCAAAGATCTTCCAAACCACTTTACAATTAGACTAGAGACGCTTAAAATGGAAGATCTGTATTTTCACTTTGAAGACCTAGGGTTCGATAAAGAATGTAGGCAGAGAAGCTGAAAGTTGTTTCGAGAGCTTTAAAGTTGTGGCATTTTTTTTCATTTGAGGAATGAAGAAGTTAATTATGCATTATGACTGATTACCTGCATATTTAATTTGGATGGGAATTGGGGTCATCTGATTGCTCTCTTTTTCACCCTCTGTTGAGGTATAAGTTTCTGGGGCGTTCTAGTGTCCAACTTTCAAAGTGATTCAGGAGTTTGAGCTTGTTGAATTTCCCTGAAGATTGAAAAGGTCAGCTGGTAGACAGGTGAGAAGGTCCAAAACAGACACAGTAATATATCTTCAGTGCAGTTTCACTGGAGACCTTCAGTAAAGAACGATAGTACTGGGTAGCTTAAATGTGGATTAAGAGGATGGATCATGCAACAACCAACAACTGAATTCTCATGAAAAAAATCAGAAACACACCTTATCCTTTTCGGTGCTAGCTAAAATGCTCACAATGGCAATGCTAACTTTCACAGTTTAGTATGTTGGCATGCTGAAAGTAGCTTATCAGCACTGAACACAATGTACGTCTAAGGCTGATGGAAATTGTATTAGCTTTTTGCATATTTGGTCATAAACCAAAGTGTTTGACCAAGAAGACCATGGACCTGCTGATGGCATTAGATGGAAGTGTGAACTAAAAGCTATACATGTCTACATATATGCATATTTATAATGAATCTACCCAAAAGAGCAGTTATACACAATCATTTATTGAACAGATGACACAGAAAGATGGTGGTGAGTCTCACTTTATGTCTTGGTATTGGCAGCTAACTATTGATTATTCATTAACAGAG
Source organism: Notothenia rossii (assembly GCF_949606895.1). NCBI lineage: Eukaryota > Metazoa > Chordata > Actinopteri > Perciformes > Nototheniidae > Notothenia > Notothenia rossii. The sequence goes on from NC_136909.1 coordinate 19,873,203, forward strand.
GTCAATGCTAGTGGGGTGTTACTGATTCCTCAGATTTCAGATGAGCCGGACGAAGCCTGGGATTCAATTCAAGTCCTTTAATATTATTTTTTTAACAAATAATATAAGTAGTTGCCTCTTTTATTATAAATACATGCCTCTTCAATAATAAGACATCTGTATAAAGCTGTTTTGATAAACAAATTAACTAAAATGTACCAATGCCTGTTGGCTATAGCTCATTATTAGGCTACCTTACATTCAGGCGCCTTTCATTATTTGGTCCTGATCAAAATGGTAAATGGACTGTACTTATTTAGCGCTTTATCCAGTCTTTAAGACCCCTCAAAGCGCTTTACATAATACATATCATTCACATCCATTCATACAGAGCAGTGTATGTTACTCTAGGTCTAGGAACTAACATTCATACTCATTCACACACCGTTGACCATGCCATCGGGAGCAACTCAGGGTTAAGTATCTTGCCCAAGGATACATCGACATGTTGACTGCATGGGCAGGGATCGAACCCACAACCTTCTGGTTGAAAGACGACGGCACTCCCTCGCAGCCACAGTCGCCCCAAAAATCATCCTAAACCTAGAGAGCTAAGATGGTAAAGACGTTTTAAAAGCAAGTAAAGACCAGAGTCACTGAATGAATGTATTCAAAGTATGTGTGTATTAAGTACATGATCAGAATGCTTGGGTTGTGAATACCAACCTCTTTTAAGCCTAATAATAGGCATTGTCACATTCTGACTGGCCAAGGGGCCAAATGCTCTCAATTGTTAATTAGGAGCCTGTCCCCACAACCTGTGCAGCAGAGGATCTGAAGAACCCTCCTATCAACTCCAAATTGTCTTATTCATTAATTGGGAAAAGGGAAATGACAGCAAGTACCAAATAATGAAAGACTTTTCGACTAGTTCCTCCTCCAACTTGTGTCCTGCTTAGAGTGATTCAGAGATGAATTCCAAGCAAAAGACATGAGCAAGAGGTGTATGGCTTTGCAGGACAATAATTCCTGCCATAGTGACAATAAAAACACTAAAATAAGAAGTGCAAAATAATTGGTCATTATTTTATTCATGCTTCTCTGCTGCCTATCAATATCTGATGGCAGATACGCTTTTATCCAAAGCAACTTACATACTCAATACTGTGGACAAGTGAAGTGTCTTGCCCAGGGACACAACGACATGCTGACTGCAGTGGGGTTTGAACCTGTGACCCCCTGAGCCGAACACCAACGCACAAACCACTGCGCCACACGCCTCCCGTAGATACAAATATGAATGAAATAAATTGCATACGTAACATTAGTATGAATCTAATACTGTTTAACAACCCCACAATCTAAGATGACCTTAGAATGATCAAACAAGTTGTTGACACAATCAACAAAAATTGTACATTGCAACATTCAAAAATGGGTTCCAGTGCTGTTGTATGGACTTGCATTAGACTGTACAAGTCCCCATAATATTGTGTTAGAGCTGTGTAGGCAGATATGTAGACAGTGAGTTTAGCTGCCCTTCATTTCATCCAGGAAGAAGTTTTCCAAAGGAGATGTTTCATCAGTTAGTAGACGGCATTGTATGCTTGTGAAAAGCATATAAAACATTGAACTTGAGGTTGGGGGTGAGAGAGTTCAATATCTGTTTACTTGCACTCACCTTTGTGGCAGTGCTTCTTTTTAGCTGTACTTCAGATTTTCTTCAAGCTTTTCCTGTATGCACTTAACAACAACATACTTACTGATATGTGCTAACAGCCGGACACCTGAGAATGCCACTGACATTTTCTCTCTGACACTCACATACAGCAAGCAAATATAGACGTATGCATCCAATTGGAGCACTCCATATTCCTTCAAAACACTCATTGATGTAATGATATGTTCATTAACAATAAGTATAAGTTAAATCATTATACATATTCATTTTACATTTAGACTTACAAAGTGGTTCATTACGTTATTAATTACAGCTGTTCTTATCCATTTATCCCATCCAGAGCTGTAAGTAACCCCGTCAGATAAAGTGCAGAGATAAGCAGTGTCAGGGGCATGCTGCTGCCTGCTCACACTTAATGATAGCTGCCTTGTTGATTGCTCTGAAGCCAATTATGCTCCTAGGTAATTGGGGTTGATTGCTTTGGGGCCAATTAGGTCCGCTTGCACATCGGTGCCTTTATTTTTCCGTGGTAACGTGCCATTATTTTGTGTGGTCAAATACAGTGTGGTCCTGAATGATAACATCAAGCTCCTGTTTCCTGGAGACCATTTGGGTATTTTTTACTCTGACCTTTTTTTTCTTGAGTTAAAAGTTTTCTTGGGTTCTTTGTATGCTGACTTGTGCAGCAGCCAACCATTGAAAGCCCACTTAGAGCATTGTGGTTACAGCTATCACAGTAGTGGTAAGAATGTGCTCATTATCTTGTGTGATCATACAGTAGGTGTCATTCCTATCCATTCTGCTGTAGCTGGAAGGAAGACAGTGGGTCGCAGACTTGGGGCTGGGTGGCTGAACACTGAAGTTCTGTTCTTGCACTGAAACGACTCAAAGCTGAACAGAGTATTTTTGAACTTCAAACTGACTCAATCTCTCTTAGAATTGAGCCAGAGCTAGGTTTGCAGTCAGTGTGTGTTTATGTTACAAAAACATAATTTTATTTTTCAAATAAACAAACAATCTCTTTGTCAAAGCCAGAGCTGCTATTTGAAACATGATGAAAGAACTCACTTTGCCATTTCATTGGTGCTATGTAGTGCTAATTTGTTATTTGTGTTAGTTGTGTTCACAACAGCTGCTATTATTTGGACTGAGGGAATCATTTATTCTTTTAAGGAATACGGTGGGGTTGAGTTATGTTTTTTTTACTCCGAGTTATTAGGACTTTATATGACAGTTATGTGTTTTGATCACCTCTTTTAATCACATTGTAGAACAAAAGTAGAACTTCATGTTCCCATTGCTGGTTTGTTTAGCTCATTAGCAGTTGTCCCTGTGAACTGACAGGGAATTCAATAACTATTGTAAATAACACTGAGATATAAAATGACACATTTAATAATGAGGAGTCTCTGAGTAACACCCACGCTACTTTATACAACATGTTTTACCCACATGCTCATTCTAACATTGTTAAGTTAATGATCATGATAATGAAAAGTGTGGTCCCTCAGTAATTATAAGCAACTTAGTGGTCACACAGAATGTATACTAACTGCATGTGGTTGCCCTCTGAGGCAGTGTGTGGGTGTGTTTGCAGGTGTCATTATCCTTGGTGGTCACAGAATAAACATCTATTTTAAAAGAGAAGCCAGTGGTCTCATAAAACAAAGCCAATTGTGATAATTGCATGGAAAATCCAGGATAATTGGATATTGTATTGATTGAGTTGATGAAAGATATAAAAGAAGGGTGCAATTAGTAGTTTTAGAAAAAAGTTATCTGGATTCAGGAATCATCCCTGGAAGTTATTTGAGGGAGCTTGAAAGTGTTTTGAACATTGTTAATACCTTGATGTGCTCACACAATCCTAATGATTCATTAGCAGCACCTGCAGTTAGCGCGTGTTAGCAGGTCATTAAAAGAGGAACAAAGCAGGGTGTTTTCATTAGTTAGAAACTTTTCCAACTCTTGTTTTCCTTTTTTCTTATGTATAGTTCTAGACTCCTAAAAGCTTGGGCTCAGTGAACATACGCCTGTTCAGTATTTGTAAAGAGAGGAAGACTGAGATTGTTGAGGATAAAGGAAACATCACAGAGAGTCGAGAGAGACATTTGAGCAGAGGGGGAAACAGCGGTGGGGATGAGAGAGAAAGACACAAATAGCACGGCTAAAGGACTTGCAGAGATGTTTCCCAAAGGAACAAGGCTGCTGTAATATTTAGAGGTACAAGGGGCACCGGTGTCACCTCCACTAGCTTTTAGACCTCTCTGAATAGCAGTCAAATACTGCCAACTCCCCTGGTGCAAAATGGCTGAAGTGACATCAAGCAAAGCACAGATTATCTAGACTATTTATGTGAGTATGCAGGCCCTTAGCTATCCCTTTGTAAGAGCAGCTCCATAGCAGTATTTAAACATCCAGAGCTCACAAAGCATCACTACAATAAAGTCAAAACAACATAACCCAACCTCTTTTTTCAAGTTCTGCATACCTCTCCAGAGTTAGGGTTATTTCAAATTAAAACTCTTCATTGCAGATTATGTAATTTATCCAACTTTAGTCCATCTTGGTGATGTATGGACCCCTATCCATTTAGCATCACGTATATATATATTTCCAGTCAGTAGTGCTGATGCTTGGGCTCAGTGCCATTTGTTTCAGAGCTGGCTGTTCGTGACACAGAAAACCCATTTGAGGTATAGCCACAGTGACATAATGGATTTAACATTTTGCTTTATAGCTTGAGCTTTTGCCCACCTTTTGAGTGGTTCTGTAGAGAACCACTAACAGCATGCTCAGCTCGCAGTTGTCAGTTGTCAAATCAGTTTTATTGTTAATGAAAAAAAGAAGCCAGTGTTTTGCAGGAGTTTAATCCAAAAAGTCTAACAAATATGGTCCCCTTCCCTTCTACTTTAAAGAAGGTTGTCTGACATAAGTGTGAAATATGTGGTGTCTCTCAGTTTCTGTTGTAAGGGTTGCTGGATGAATAATGAAAACATATTTGTTTAACTTGGTGCTTCTCCTAAATTCAAGTTTCAAAAACATGCAGACATTGGAAAGGCTATGAAATAGTCTTAGGTTCATGACTTCTGTTTTATAACGTCAAAGTCCTACATCTTCGTCATCAAACCCTTGGGCTCACTGCTGTTAAAACTCTCAAATCCAGGTAAAGTTGCGCTTTCTGTAGGCTCAGGTGAAGTTCAGTTTGCACTCGAGTGCAATGAGACTGTTTGAATTATTGATATGGCAGTTGAAACGGAGTATGACAAATACGCATACACACTCACACACACACACACACACACACACACACACACACACACACACACACACACACACACACACACTCAAAGACAGATTACATGAACTTTCGAGCCCCAGGCCCATGGGACCTTTCAGCGCTTTCCTCTAATGTTGAGACATTTCAGTGTGTGTGTGGGTGTGTGTCCTGAGCATGACAACAGGCTCTTTCATAAAGGTCCTGGCCCTTCATCTACCTTGGGGCTTAGACTGCATGCTGGCTGCCCCTGGAAAGACCTACATCTCTGTGTCTCTTTCCGGTTTTTTTCCTCCTCCCTCAGTCTCCCTTTAATTTCCCTCCTTCCATTCTCTGCTCTCTTTGCTGTCAACGCAATTAATATCAAAAGGCTATATTGGCTCAGTCCGACCTACATGTTTTTTTCCCTTGACCTCTACCTTTCATTTTCTTTATTTGAATGTTACCTAGCTACTATTAATTCTTATTTTTTGAAAAAGTTACCTACTCAACACCCTAGTTCTTCTCTTTTTCGCATCATTTCCTCACATTTTGGTTTCTCTAACGTCCTCTCCTCTTCCCCCTGTTTTTATCTCTCTCTTTCCTCCACTCAAACTCACACCCACATTCTGGTCCCTATAAAATCCTTGGGTGATATTTACATCTCATGTTAAATGAATGAGAGGTGTCCTGTCTTCTCTCTAGCATTGGTTTTCGTGAGATAGAGAGGAAAGGTTTTGGGATCTCTACTTTTTTGGGAAGAACACAGCTTATTCTGTTGTGTATTTATCTGAGACTACTTTGTGCACTCATTTCCAGCAGGAGCAGCAGAGAACACTGTTAGGATCGTCCCTTGCGGCAGTCAAACAATCAACCCTCTCTGGCCGAGGTCACAAACAAAGCCTCCTTCCCCTCCTTGTCTTTTATTTATACTATTTCAACAAAGCATAAGGCGAATGCGGCAGTAACAACATGCCCTTTTGTTGACGTACAAAATTGCACAAGATCTGTCAGCCCAAACTGCAATGACGCATGTGATGTGTTCAAATTGCCAGTCATTCTTTTGCAGAGGATTTGCACAAACAATGGGAAAGTCTGGAAAGTAGGTTAGGAAATGTAACAATCCACATGAATACTCAGAAAGACCTAAATCATAAAAATAAAAAAAATGCCAAGTTTACATCATGACAACTTAGATTTAAAATAATATTATTTTGTGGGTAGATTTTCTGTTGAGTCATTACCTGACTCAGGTCCCAGTTGCAGTATAAATAGGTTACAAAATGGGTTACTGTTTCCTGGACATGGTCTGTCCAGTCTTACACGTAAGCTGGAGTCTATATAAACAACATAGAGGGATTACATTAATGTAACAAATATAGTGGATAGAAGTTTATCACATTAAAACATGTTGTTAGATGTTTTCCTGATTTCAATTAAGGATCTTGGCAAAGGCACAGATATTTAAAAATGGGGTGTCTGCTTATAAACTCTACGTTGACATACATGCATAGCTTGAGAAAACAAATGTGTGTAGTCAGTACATTTCAGGTCTTTGGATGCATATAATGGAGCGGAAAGTGATGTACTAGCCTACGATCATAAACCCCCTTTATTATTGAAAGATGAACACAGACCATGTAATTGAATTCATTAACACTAGAACGGCCAGGGGTCGCAGTATACCTAAAACCACCATCGGGTAAAATGTACCCGCTATTAGAATGCATTGATTTGCAAGGTAGGTACAATGTCCTTTTATTTATCATACTAGAACACAGGGTTAACAGTGAGTTTTGATCACACAGTGATGAAACTTATACCAATAGAATCTTTGGACTCTCAGCTTTCATATGATATCTAGTTTGTGCAGATAGCATGAAGTATACAATATTGCTATTGTGAGTTATGTGCAAAGTGTCTCTCTCTCTCTCTCTCTCTCTCTCTCTCTCTCTCTCTCTCTCTATCTATAACTATCTATATATCTATCTATCTATATATGTATCTCTCTATCTCTCTATCCATCTTTCCATCTCTCTATAAGGAACCGCAGTAGACAACAGTCTTTGCTATAGCAACACGTCATGTTTATGTTTACGCGCGGGATCAATAGCGCGAAAATCACTGCATTTTCTAATTAGGTAAATATTACCCGCTGCCACTGATGGGTATAAATGGCAATTGTTTGGGCCATTTTTTCAATCTGACTTCATATTGACCATTTTTAACAACAGAGGGTGCTAAATAACACAATTTCAGGAAAAGTCACGGACTGGGACATTTTAATATTTTATTGAAAAAAAGAAGAAAAAAGAAAAGAAAGTTACATACAGTCAAGAAACAGCTGCGGGTAAAATGTAACCGTTGGAAGTTCTAGTTAATGTAATGTCTCCGCACTCGTTGGTTGCCCATCATGCGGTAATTCATGTGGAAATAGTATCGAGTGGGACTGCAATACCCTAGTGGTCCTATATTCACTCATGAAAAAGTTCAATGAACGTCAGTGGGAGTCACCGCGGCAACAAGGGAGGCTTACGGGACAATTGTGGTCAGGAAATGGACTTTGCCAGATGATGGAGTGGTGAGCTTGATTAAGTGTCTCCTGCTAATCGTTTCTCTATCTCTCTCCATCAGTCAACCTTTCTTAAAGCAGCCATCTCTCGGTCTCGCTCTCTCTGTATATTATTGTTGTGGACTTCTCTCCCTCGGCTATTTTGCTCTCCTGCTCGGTCTCCTTAGTCACCTCGAGTGTCCATTAAGCCTTTCAACTTTTCTGAAGAACAAGGCTTTCAAAGCTTTTTCTGGGTTTCCATTACTTTCACCAGCAAAGTTGCCTACTGTCATGCCAACCTGACATTTTTTGCAAATGCGCTCACGATGTTCACAATATTGAGTAAAAGGGTATTTTTAATGGTTTGTCTCTCTCTGCTTTCTGTGATTGAATGTTATTTTGACCACTTGGTGTGAGAATATTTTTTTTTCATACATTTGAAATCCTTCTTCTCCCTTAGCACCATGACATCTGAAGTTTTATATTGCATGTAAATCCCACGGTAATGATTCTTAATACCATTTATTCAATACTGAGGGGCAGCATAAGCAAAAGAGGGTTTTATGATTTTTTGGGATTGTTTTTTTCTTTTCTTTTTTGGGGTCAAGCCTTGTGCAGGAAAGCAGCATATGACTACGTATAAACTGGATCAGAAATAATTGAAAGTTAGAAGCATTGAATCCAGTGTGTGTGCGTGCATGTGTGTGCATGCAAGTGTGTGGTCCTGTCAGCTTTTCAAAGCAGCGGCAGTAGATTGGTTTGTCATGTTGCTGACTGAGTGCTTCAGTTTTTATCCAGGGCAAAGCCTTTTTCTCTGCAACACACACATAAACACAGTGTGGGTTCGTCTGTCTGTGCTGGCTAAAACTGCCGTCCTGATTTCAGAATAGCCATTTGTCAAAGTCACTCTCTTTGTGTTGGAAAGTTATATAGAGATTTCTTCTTCACAGCGTGTCTCTCTCTTTGTTTGTGTGTGTAAATATCTGTCTCCCTTCCCTGTGTTTCCCGGCCCGTTAGAGTTGTGTACAGCTGGTGTGTGTTAATGTGGTCCTGCAGTGTTTGTTGGGGATAACTGTCTGAGTTTTTTATGTAATTAAGATTGTCAACATATTGAGAAACAGGGAGAGCTTTATCCATATGTTCTTGTTTTGACCAACATGATTACATCTAGATAAAAATGACTTTTAACGAGTATAACGCTACATTTGAAACATATTGTGTGGTGGGTGTGTAGGATTTGTTCCTGTCTAATGTGGCTGAACCTCCTCTGGGCATCCAGCTGACCTTATCATAAAATGAAGCTGTAAATACTCAATAACGTTTGTTATTAACTGGCCATGCATCATTAAAGGTGCATAACACCTGAGCTGATTTCCTCCTCATCAAAATCCTTTTAAATGCCACTGTCAAACACAGCCAAGAATGTGTGTGTGTGTGTGTGTGTGTGTGTGTGTGTGTGTGTGTGTGTGTGTGTGTGTGTGTGTGTGTGTGTGTGTGTGTGTGTGTGTGTGTGTGTGTGTGTGTGTGTGTGTGTGTGTGTGTGCATGGATACAACCATGCTCCTGTCATTTGGCATTCATGTGGTAGATCTTTTTATATAATATATATCTGTGTGCATTTGGGTGTTGAAGCAAATAAGTTGGTGTTTTATTAACATTCCTTAATGTTAGCTAATGTGAATCCATTAAACTGTTTCGTTTATGAAGAGTCTCCTGAGCGGCATAGGATCTGTGTGTGTGTGTGTGTGTGTGTGTGTGTGTGTGTGTGTGTGTGTGTGTGTGTGTGTGTGTGTGTGTGTGTGTGTGTGTGTGTGTGTGTGTGTGTGTGTGTGTGTGTGTGTGTGTGTGTGTGTGTGTGTGTGTTTAATCTGTGTGAACAATTTCTCTTGAATCCTATTAAACTAGGGCAGGAGACGGGTGTACCGAGGGCGAAGAAGTGATGGAAACCTAAGCAATAAATTAACTCATGCTGTGATATTGAGATAAAAGTACAGACATAAACAAATAAAGACACAACAGTTCTATAGATAATCACGTCACTCAGCGGGACTTTGCTATTTCCATTTATTGTTAGTGCTCCAACAGTGAGAACAATACAGAGTTGCATTAAGGCTCATAACGCAAATTAGTTTTAAAGGAATTGAATCTAGAGATAGAAATATATATACTAAGCACACACAGGGAAAAATAGATTACCATAATGTTGCACTCTCCAGCTATTACTTTCGAGTCAGCATCGGGGACAGTGTGTGTGTGTGTGTGTGTGTGTGTGTGTGTGTGTGTGTGTGTGTGTGTGTGTGTGTGTGTGTGTGTGTGTGTGTGTGTGTGTGTGTGTGTGTGTGTGTGTGTGTGTGTGTGTGTGTGTGTGTGTGTGTGTGTGTGTGTGTGTACAGTAAGCTACAGCCATCAGCCAGATGCTTCCCAATTATACAAATGGAGCTCTGAGCAGGTGGAGGACGGAGGAGGATTTCTCTTTACCATCTATGTCTGTCACAGTAATACGGACAAACTGTGTGTCGAGTTGCACACACCATATATAAACAAAACACACCACCTGCTAAATTCAGGATAATGTGCATATATGTGTGCGTGGGTGGATATATTCATTTGTCCTTTTTTTTGCAGATGATACTTGCAGCCTAGATACATATCATTTGATTACATTTGCAGCCCACATGCAGATTTCACAAAAACTTGAAGTGTTGATGTTTATTTTTGTATTTCACTCTTTTTGTAATTTGTTTTCTAGTTTTGAGTACACCTTGCTCTGCGTGTTCCCTTGTGTGCCTCTATATGAGAATGTGTGTCTACATTTTGGAAGAGCTCTATAGATGTGCACAAACAACCCTCTGTGTAAATAGCTCATTATTAGTGGGGGGGGGGCGTACCCCTCTGTGTGTGTCTCTGTGTGTTGATTGATGGGGTCACAGCAGGGTGCCAGGCCTACTTACAACACCCCCGTCCCCTCTTCCCTCCGCTCCCGTTCCTCCCTCCCATCGCTCTGCCCCGTTGGCGTTTAATCTGGCAGCGAAGGATAGCGGGAGCGAGAGTCACCGAGGGACACTGCTCATCTTCAAACATCACACTCATGCCTCTTTCCCCGTCTTGTCACCTTGTCTCACTACTTTGCCCTCACTTCTGCCTCCTCCCCGCTCACCACATTCCTCCTCCCCACAGTTTTGTCTTCGTTTTAACTTCTCCCGCCTCCTCCCTTGCACAGATGCAGGGAGCACACAACCTGGGTGATGCCAGACATCTTGTCATTTTTGTTTTTTGTTCCCCACTCTTTTTCCTTTTTCATCCCGTATCCTAACTCATCTACTCTCAATATTTTCTTTTTGAATTTAGGCTTTTTTAAATTTAAAATACTATTGGGAATGCCATGACGATAGACTCATATAGGGGTCTCTATACTCATTATTTGTTATCCTCTGTCTGGGGGAGTAAACCTTCAACCACTCCCTTATTCTCATTCTCATTTTTTGCCATAACCTTTACTTTCCTAAAGTCTACCAGAGAAGAGGAATTAACGTTAAATGAAAACACAATGAAAAACAATGATTGAGTGTGTCGAGACAAAGAGAGGAGCATGACTGCGTTGTCTAGTAGACAAAGAAACAGAAAGACAAACACAAATGTTGAAGACATATTTATTTAAAAGCAAAGCAGCATGTGTAATGAGAGAGCATTGTCTTCTGTGAATGGTCCCATTTTAAACTTGTGTTGTAACCTCTATCTTCCACTTTTCTCTGGCACACACTCTGCCAGAAGTTTTCCCTGTATTCATATCACATATTGATATCAACGAGGAAATGTCATTTTACTCTTGAGCTGTTTTTCATTTACTGGAAGATTGGAAACATATTTCCCACCTCATGTAAAGCCTTGAAATCATATCTGGAATAAAGTAAATGAAGGTATTCGATTGGCCATACATGTTTTATGTCTCACATTAATGAAGTTCATGATCATTTCTGATCAGCAGAGGGTTTTATATATTATTTATGTGTGCAATGCATGTATGTGTGTTTGTGTGTGTTTGGTGGGATGGGAGAGCCATTCTGTCACTGTGTGTTTATGGACTACATTTTGTCTGTGTGTCAGTGTGTGTCTAGCCATTAAATTAAACTGAATAGGGGGCTAGGGTATTGTGTGGAGTGAATGACTACTTAAAGACCAACACAGCTGGTAAACACACACACACACAAACACACGCACATATACACACTTTGGAAAAACACTTGACCTTTCACCTCACCTCCGCTGGAGCCAAGTCATTTTATTGGCTGTCCATCTTTTCACCCGACCAGTCCAAACAAACTGGTCCTTTGTTTATGAACTCTGGCTTTGTAACTGTGTCAATCTTCTGCTGGATGATTTGTGTGTGTGTGTGTGTGTGTGTGTGTGTGTGTGTGTGTGTGTGTGTGTGTGTGTGTGTGTGTGTGTGTGTGTGTGTGTGTGTGTGTGTGTGTGTGTGTGTGTGTGTGTGTGTGTGTGTGTGTGTGTGTGTGTGTGTGTGTGTGTGTGTGTGTGCGCGTGTGTGTGTGTGTGTGTATTGTGCTGGCAAGCATGTTTTTGTATGACTTTGTGAGTCTTTATGTTGGTTTCCTGACAAAGAGAAAGTGGTTTTTGATTGTGTTCCTGTGCTCATGTTAAACAAAGGCTTAACTAAAGCCAGCAGTGGTGATACGAAGTGGGACCGACTCTCAGAGAGACACTGTGACAGTTGGGGGGGGAGACATGTGGACAGACAGGCCAAGAGACAGACAGGCAGCCAACAATCAAACATCCAGACAGTCAGAGATGCAGAAAAGCAGGGGAGTAAACACTGTAAGAGTGTGTGTTTGGAGAAGAGATCTACAATGAGATAGCCTTGGTTAAACACTCACTTTCTTTTTGTAGAGAAAAAGAGAGTACAATAAGTAGACATATATGGGATCTGAGAGAAGAGGAGATGTGCACAAAAAGGAGTCTTGGGAGGAATAAACATCAACATTAATGAAAGATGGAAATATCTTTGCAATTGTTCCCATGGCAACAATAAAGAGTTGAGTTCAGTGAAACAGCAGACTTGGATTATGGTGTGTGTGTGTGTGTGTGTGTGTGTGTGTGTGTGTGTGTGTGTGTGTGTGTGTGTGTGTGTGTGTGTGTGTGTGTGTGTGTGTGTGTGTGTGTGTGTGTGTGTGTGTGTGTGTGTGTGTGTGTGTGTGTGTGTGTGTGTGTGTGTGTGTACCATACTGTAAGTGTGTCTGCAAACATTTGTAAATTAGATTTTTGTGTGTATGGAAGTACACTACATGTGTAAGAAACTATAAAGAGGAATATTCTACCAAAATCCTCCTTCCTCCAACCCAATGAACTTCTCCTCAGGAGATTATTCCTTCTTCTTATGTGTGAAACTAATATGGAAAAGTAATTTGATGAATCAGAGAAAATGAGAAAGAGGGTCTCCTATCTGAAGGATGAAAGGGAAGTGGGGAGCTGGATTCTATATTAAGCCTCTTATTGTAAAGAGAGCAGGCAGATTGTAGATCAAGGTTGCTGTTCACGTTGGGACTACATGCTAAACCAGGGAGTATTTTTTAATTAAACAAGCAAGTATGGAAAGACATTATGTCAGGGAAGTAATTTCATAGATATGATGGAAAATGTTCAGCATCAAAACAACTGTTCACGTGGAGTGCCAGTTCAAATGTGCTTTGTTTCTGATACAAGTACATTTCTCTCTTTCCCTTGCTGTGCTTTTACTTTTACATACTGTGACATTCAAATAAATTATCAGTGTTTTGCTTAATTAGATCCATTTACCATCAACATATGGTGTGAAGAAGGTGAATAAACAATTTATCCAAATCTTCTTGTTATGGTGATTAGCACTAATGAGGAGATATCCAGGTAATAAACAAAAATGTAATATTCATTTGATCTGATAACATGATCAAAAAGCAAGAGGTGAATCCGCCTCCTGGCCTCGTGTCTCTGCCTCTTCTCTTTCTCAAAATGTGTTGATACCTTTTCTGTACAACTGTTGTTACTGGCCACCTAAAAACAATTTATTTGTCTTTTTCTTTTTCTCCCTTTCATTTCCTCTCCTCGCCCTTTTTTGGTATCTCTCTCTGCAGAAATTTGTGTGTTCACTGAAGGATTTATTAGAGTTGTGACAGCCTTAAAATTAACTGGAATGGAATGCCACATTTGAAAGGCCTCCTGAAAGGAGATAGGAGAGAAAGCACTATTTCTTTTTCAAAGGAAAGCAATCCTCCTGTCACTCTTGGCATACATAACTGTATAAAGTGTGTGTTTATATGTTTTTTATATTCGAATAAAAACACATTTCCATAGGCATATATAGTATATATGCCATCATTGCAGTGCCCTGGAGAGTTTAACATTAGAGATTTAATATTGCACTTTGTTGAAGCGGTCGTCAAAGTGCCTGTCACACTTGGGGCTTGGGGCTGCATTATCGTTTCATGTTGCTCTGGAGAAAAAGACAAATGACTATTGGGATATCTTGAGTGTACTGTACCGATGGCTTTGACATAACAATATACTTACACACTGAATGATGCTTTTCAGTTTAAATCAACGTTTTTTTAATGATTTCATGTAGAGATTAATGTGTTGCTTGTTGCTCGAGACATAATTATACTTTTATAAAGCTTTGCTTGTAATTTAAAGCACATGGCATACGTATGTGATATTTTGAGTTTATTAGTTTTGAAAGTGTGAAAAGGGAGAACGGAGGGACAGAAGAAACAGTGTCTACAAATATTTGCAAACGGTACATCAAGTAGTCGTATTAAAGGTAGACTTATAGCCTATCATCAGAATGTAGAGACAATTTGTTTTTGCTGTTGTGTGTTTAAAGAAAATAACGTTTCTGTGTCATCTTTGTGTCTGTGGTTAACTGTGTTGTTATTGTTTCTACTGTGGCTGTATTTGTAAGTTAGTTGATGTTCACTCCTAATGATTAACCAATAGCAACCATATTGGATGTGAATGACTAGCTATAGCTAGCTAAAAATACTGTCAATGACTTAGGGTCATTTATCCCTTCATCCATCATTCCGCCCTGCTAGTCGTCCTTTCATTCATTCAGTCATTCCTAAGTACAATGAGTCAGTCAGTAAAGCATGCTCCAAATCGTCTGCAGTGCACATAATACCTTGCAGACAATCAATAAGGCTTTAATTCATTGCTCAAAGATAATTTCATGCTCTCAGAAGCCCATTGGTTATATTAATACATCTATTAAGGCACTGGGCTATGAACCTAATATTACTCAGCCTCAGAGGGGGTGGAAGTGTGCCATGACCAGGGCTATCTCTCGTGTTAAATGAGAGTTTAAACGGTTAATCATCTTCAGCTCCAGCACCCTAATGGCTAATAAGACTCTGAAACACACTCCGCCCTGGAAACGTGCAGTGTGACTGAAGAACTGAGTGCAGAGTCAGACCGTTACTGCTTTTGAACATTTGCCGCAACAAATTGAGAGTAAACACCTCATTCACATTCCACTCTTATTCGACTGAATGTTAACCAACCTTTTCAACAGTGTAGTGAAAAAAAGCCTCTTAATTCAACAACTGGAAAACTGCTTCCAATTGTGTCTGACAAAAGAATACCGTCTAGTTTTAAGAGTGTTTTGCCTCTTTTCTGTTATGCAATGACTCCCTGTCTGATTATAATGCTGCCCTTACATGGAACAGATAAAAGTGATGATTTAGAGGCAAAATAAAAGAAAAAAGGGATAAGTGACACACAGAAGGAATATGCATAACGCGTTATCAGACAGGCAAAAAGAACTTGAAAGAAAGGGATGTGGGAGGAACAGACATGAACAATAACAAGTGATGAAACTCCTGCTGATTGATGAGTCATCTTCCACAGCAGATAATAGCTGCTATCTTTTTTGACTTGATGGCTCCAGGCCCTTTTTAGCTTGTTTTCCCCTTCTTCCATTGCACTTTGTTTTTGCTCTTTTCCATCAGTATGAAGTGTTTAAAAGCAGTCACTGTGCGAAAATGTGCTGGCAGACAGCTGCTTTGGGAATAGCTTGTGCGAGTGATTGATGAGTGATCTCCGCGCTCTTTTCACCTCCTCTTATCGTCACAGGTTCTTTAATGGGAGTTTGGGAAGTTGAGGAGATATTCACCATACTTCTGATTTTCTATAGTGGGTTAAGAAATCTATACATGTCTGGTCATAATTGAAAGTAGAAATGTTTAGTTCAAGCTGCCTTACGTGTGAATGCTTGATTGTGTCTGAGGACAAAAAGGAGGAAGGAATGAAACTAGAGAAAGTGTGCATTTATCTTTGTGGTGAAAGGTATTGCAGACCTCACAGTACTCTAGGGTTAGCCAGTGTGTGTTTGTGTTTGAGAAAGAGCAAGTCTGTGTTGGCCTACGTAATGTAAGCATGTGTTACATGTGATATAAAGGCTTTCTACACGTCATATTTTACTCTGATGTCGTTGAAATGTGTGTGTGGTGTTGAGAGGTTGTGTGGCCTCTTGTCAAAGGTCTGTGACTGATGTAGTGTGAGGGTCAGCCAAGTAACAGCGATAATGAAAGAAACAGGCCACTGAGTGTGAGTGTGTGTGTGTATGTGTGTGTGTGTGCCCTGACCTGTGAAAGTCAGAACAGAGTTCCAACAGCAGGAGGTCTTCCTAACTTTTACAAAGCCAGACACCTGGCTACCATTACACACTTGTTTGCACGCAACTACACTGTCTCTCTCTGCCTCAACCCATCATGCTGTGTAGTGTGCCGTTGGAGCCATCAGGCGCCATTATGGAAGCACTTTCCCATCCGCTTCAAGGCATTGTTGACCACTTATAAATGAACACACACACACACACACACACACACACACACACACACACACACACACACACACACACACACACACACACACACACAAATACGAACAAATAGTCTTACAGAAGCAGACACACAAATGGGAAACACACATCCTTAAGTCCAGGCCTTTACAAAATTACAGACCATTTCAACCCTTTATTGAGTGACAGTTGGCAATTTAGCTGTTCTAATGTCACAAAAGCACATCATATATACACACACACACACACACACACACACACACACACACACACACACACGCACACACACACACACACACACACACACGCACACACACACACACACACACACACACACACACACACACACACACACACACACACCTACACACACCTACAGATTACTGAAAGTGCTTTTCAAGAACCCAGAAGGAAGCGGCAGAGATTATTGTTTGCTTGTTAGAATGTGTGTAGCAGAAAAGCTTTTATTTGGGATTTTACAACATCATTTCATTTAGTAACAACCTGTGGACATGCTCGTGCAAAGTGAAATTCAGAAATATGTTTTGGCTACATTTCTGTACTAGATGTATTGTAGTATGCATTTTTAGTTTTAGCATTTCGTATTATAATTTTGGCAAAATTTAAAAAGCATTATTAAAGCCTTGGGTTTGTATGGGTTTCTGCGAGGGTTCTTTGCTCCTAAATGGGACTTTGTTATTATTATTTATTATTGTGCAACCATACTGCTGCACTGAAGTTTCCCATTAGGCTATTAAATTGCAGAGGTACAGGATGAAGACTGTCAATTCATTTACATTTTCTCTCAGTAGGGAAAAATAATTACTTTTTAAATAATTTTGTTATGATCAGAATGATCAACCAGTTAAACGTTAGTGAATTAAAGCAAGCATCCTCCAAGTGCTAACACACAGAAATGAAGTTTTATTTTTTTCAATTAATTTTGTAATTACATTTTTGAATGTCCGAGGTGCATCTGAAACAGCTTTTCAGTCTGCAACGGAAGAAGTTTAGAGTTTTGGAGACTTAATATCAATAAAAAGCTTGTTCAATGAGCCAGGATAGCGAAGAGATACCAATTAGAATACTAAATCATTCAAATGTCATTATTACACCTGACTTAATATGAACAGATATTTCAACTGTAGAATAAACAAGTCTCCAATGCATGATTGACTCTTAGTTAGCATGCTTCAGAGTAATAATAATTACTTTGTGAGAGAGGGATGGATTGATGAGGGACTCATTGCTTGGACAGGAGAGACAGGCAGACCTAAACAGAGAGTAAAGAGAGAGGAACGATGGAGGCATGTAGCTCCAGAGTGCAGGTATACATTAGCCAGCCGTTACCAACAGGAGCTGTTGACACAGGCCCCTGACCCACTGCCTACACAGAAAACACATGCTTTCACACAGTGGCAGCAACACCCGAGATTCCTCACAGATCAATTACTTGTGTGTGTGTGCACGGCTATGTGTTATGTGAAAAAGAGAGGCAAGTGTGTGCCTGTGTGTCTGTCTGTCAAAGGAATGCATTCATAATGACTGGGCAGAGCCGAACCTTTAAAGTACAGCACTCTCCCTCTCCCTCCTTGTTTCTCTTTTTCTCTCTTATTTTTCCTCTCTCTCCCGCTCTCTTTCTCTATCTCCCGCTCTCAGTTTTTCACAAACACACACACTTGTACGCAGCACACTTTAAAGAACACACATGGGGCATACCAGGCCACTTTGTGATTGGGCTTAATGACCTCAGGAACAACAAAAGGCCTTTCAGCTTTCTTGCTTAGCTGTGGTTTGCTGCGTTGCTCATTAACTCCCAGAGGAAGTCGTTAAAGCCCAAATCCCTCCTGATAGGTCAACAGCAGCTGAAAAGGTTTCCAAAACCGGGAAGTAATCAGGTGCTGATTATCAACATGATGCCAAGTGTGATTAGGGTTTTTTTGTTTGTTTATTTTTCGATGTTACCTTTTTGCAGCTGTATCAACAACGCCAGTGCTGCATATGATAAATGATTATTCAAACTGGAGCTTAAACAAGGCGAATCAAAGATGCACCGTGCTGAATAGTGAGCTGCCTGCTATGTGTTCTTCTTTTAGGATATGCATACACACATATACAGTAATTTCAAAAGAGACATGGGAAGGATTAACACAGACTTGAACGCTCAAAACACCCTTACTTAGCCATATGGAAACTGTTTAATTGACTTTTAAGCACTTTTTTCTTTCTTGTGTTCAAAACCAGCTGCCTATGAAGAACAAAGAGGAGTGACTGTGAGATGTGTTCAGACAAACTGACAGTAGTTGTTCTGCTTTGGGACATCAGACATGTTGGTGACTGCCGTGATATCAAGTTGTCCTCAGTTCCTCTGCTAAGCTCAGAGGCTGGTGTTGATCAAGCGTTTCTGGTAGTGTGTCACATCTAGACATGGACATCAGTTCAAACAAACACACACACTGACACTCACATGCACATGAAAGCATAGACATAAGACATATAGAAGAACAGTTTCTGATACAGGCACAAATAACAATGTGGATACAAATGTCATAATTGTACGGACAAACTTTATATTACTTCATATTACTTTATACAGCACACACACAGTAGTTTTCATTGCCTTGATCAGCTCAAACAAACACAGGGATGATAACATATCTGGACAGCAGTGGCCTGTGAGAGGTTCAAACCTTTATTTAGACAGATTAGTCCCTTGAGATCATCGATCTCATTTACAAGGGAGACCTGCATCATTTAGTTCCACATGAAACATAAAAACAACATACAAACAACAGAGGATATCATATTTACATATTCAACATTTACAACTACCCAGAGTGTCAGAAAGCATTTCATTTAGACATGCCTTAAATACATTCAAAGAAATAAAAATGCTCAATTTCAATTTTGCCTGTAGACTGTTCCAAGCAAGTGGAGCTGCGCACATAAAAGCTGTCTTACCTAAGACAGTCCTTACTCTTGGCACATCTAACAAGACTATATCCTGTGATCGCAGACAATAGCTGCTTGCAACTTTCTGCTTTATCAATGAACAGATATAATACGGGAGTTTGCCCAACATAGCTTTATAGATAAAAGTGTACCAGTGACTGAGCCTCCGTACAGTGAGTGATGGTAAACCTGCCTTGGTATACAGTGTACAGTGATGAGTAAGTGCTTTACAGTTAGTGACAAATCTCAGAGCACTATGATACGCAGCATCTAGTTTGCTTAGGTAGTTGGCAGGTGCATTCATATACAGCAGATCACCATAGTCCAGCACAGGTAAAAAGGTCACAGTGACTAGCCTTTTCCTGGCCTCAAGCGAGAAACAGGACTTATTCCTGAAAAAGAAACCTAGCCTAACCCTCAGTTTTTTAAGCAGGTTATTGACATGAAGTTTAAAAGAGAGACAGTCATCAAGCAAGATACCAAGGTATTTGTAACAGGCAACAACTTCAAGTTTTGTTCCTTGCGTTGATACAATATCTAAAACAGGCTCTGGTGACTTTTTAGCTTTTGAAAAGAGCATTATCTTGGTTTTATCCACATTTAAAAGAAGCTTTAGTTCAGAGAGCTGAGTCTGAATAATGTTAAAAACAGCCTGTAATTTAACAACCGCCTCCTGAATGGAGGGACCTGCACAATACATCACGGTATCGTCCGCATAAAAATGTAAAGTAGCTTCATCCACATTTTCACCTAAACTGTTGATATATATGGAGAATAAAAGTGGACCTAAAACAGAACCTTGAGGAACACCATTAGCAATGTTTAACCACTCAGAAGACAGCCCATCAAAGTGAACACATTGGGACCTTTCAGAGAGGTAGTTCACAAACCACCCCACTGCATGGCTGGATATGCCAGTACTGAGTAGCCTCTGTTTTAAGACACGATGATCAACGGTGTCAAACGCTTTGGAAAGGTCAATAAACAGAGCTGCACAACTCTGTTTATTATCTAGCATACTAGTAATATCATTTACCACTTTCATTGTTGCAGTGATGGTGCTATGTTTCTTCCTGAAGCCTGACTGATGTTTAGACAGGATATCATTTATACATAAAAACTCCTTTACTTGTTCACTCACAAGTCGTTCGAGCACCTTAGCCAAAACTGACAATTTAGAGATTGGCCTATAGTTATTTAAAATAGTTGCCTCCCCTCCTTTCAGTAGAGGCAGGACATAAGCAGACTTCCATACTTTAGGAATTGTATTTGTGCTGAGGGAGAGGTTAAAAAGAGAAGTAAGAGGTGGAGCAATAAAATCAGCAGCTATCTTTAAAAAGAAAGGTTCTACGTTGTCCGGGCCAGCCGGTTTCTTAGGATCTAACTTGGATAACGCTTCATGGACAATACCAACAGTTAAAGGAGTAAAACTGAAAGGGTTTTCCAGACCACATTGTTCAGAGTCAAGGACTGGAGCGTTCACAGAAGCAGAAGCACAGTCAGTGACAGAATCAAACAGAGAGCCACAAGAGACAAAATGCTTATTAAAGCAATTTAGCATGGTGGCCCTGTCTGATATAATGCCAGATGCTGTGGTGAGGCACGGAGGTAGCTCATTTGGGATATCACCAGTGGAAATCGATTTTATGGCTTTCCAAAATTTACTAGGATTATTCAGGTTTTCTGTGGTAACTGACAAATAGTACTTTGACTTAGCACTTTTGACATTTGAAGTAAAGCTATTCCTTAGCTGCCTAAAGCGTAGCCATTCTACCTCTGAGCCTGATTTCCTAGCCTTTGCCCAGGCATTGTTTCTCTCATGAAGGAGACTGGACATTTCAGCAGAAAACCAGGGATTGTTTCGTCCCTTCACTCTAAATTTACGCAGAGGTGCATGTTTATCTATAATTTTTATAAAACCAAGATAAAAATAAGACCATGCAGTTTCTACATCAGCACACAGATCGATTTTTCCCCAATCAAAATCAAACAGATCATGTAAAAAACCCTGCTCCACTAAGTGTTTTTTATCTCTCTTTGTGATGATGCGTGGTTTAACTTTTTGGACCTTAGTGTCCCTAATTGTGGCTACAACACAGTGGTCACTCACATCATTAGCAAATACTCCCACAGATGAGTATTTATATGGAACATTTGTTAAAATTAGATCAATTAAGGAGGATTTATTTGGGGACTTAATATTTGGGCGAGTAGGACTGTCTATAATCTGAGTAATGTTCAAAGAGGTACACAGGTTTTTAAAATCCTCTGACACAGAAGTTAACCAATCCCAATTAAAATCACCAAGCAGCACTATTTCCTTGTAGGAAAGTTGAGATAACAGTTTTGCCAATGAAGATAAGGAGTCCTTGACAGCCGAGGGGGCCCTGTAGCAACCCACCACCATGACCTGTTGACCCTTTGTTACTTCGACATTCACAGCTAAAAATTCTAGTTGTTTACTAACAGATTTGGAAACCATTTTTGTTACACAAAACTTATTTTTCACATAAATGGCAACGCCACCACCTTTTTTAGGACGGTCAGTGCGATATACATTGTAACCATTTATGTAAATGTCAGAGGCCAAGATCGATTTGTCTAGCCACGTTTCTGATAAGACAATGACATCAGCATCAGTTGAACTCGCCCAAATACGGACAAAATCTAATTTAGGTAACAGACTGCGCACATTTAAATGAATTAAACCTAACCCCGATCTAGAACTAAAATCAGCAGGAGTAGCTATTTGACTAAAACTACCAGGTGGACCCGGATTTGGCTGTACATTTCCTGATAGTAACAACAATAAAAATACCAAGCACCTTTTCCTCTTAATCAACACACATACATTTTCAGCTGTTCTAGAGTCACCAGCAAACTTCGCAAAAGTGAGATTAGAGTTCAAAAAACAATTCTGAAGGACCATTGTGGCAGGCATGTGAGAAAGACAGACATTTGACGAAATGAATGTCCGCGACAGTGCAACTAGCAATTGTTTGTGCAACCCATCCGAACCTGTACAGGGGATGTCCACTGCGGGCGGCAGAACGGACCCGCATCCAGCAGAATTGTCAGGATGACTAGCGAACTTCTCCTTGTCCAGCACAGTCAAAAAAAGGCACAGCAGAAACACGACATTTGCCATTTTCCCAGACCAGCTCAACAGCATCCACGATGTTCCCGAAGCAAAACCACGTCAGGACAGCAGCAAGGAAATAGGCAATCAGCAGTGTGGCAACACTCCGGTTTCTCCGCGGTATCTCCAGACCAGGCCTCCCCCGCACAGTAGCACCCAACAGGTGGGAGTAGGCCTCTAACAGCAGGTGGATAGCGGCCTTCAGCCGTGGGAACCACCACCAGCAGAAGCAGAAATGGGTGGACGGCAGGCCCTCAAACCGCGGCAGATCCTCCACAGATCAATGGCGTTAAAGATGGAACATAGATGGACATAGATGGAGCCTAAGCCGGAGAGCTAGATCTATGCTAACAGATGCCAGATGCTAACAGGTAGTGGGAGCCTGTAAAAATTGCGACTGATAATGCTTCCACACATACTGTACACACACTTGAAGTAACAACACACACACATCCAGGGTAGTGATAAGGCATTACTAACAATACTTTTTGAACAGATGTGAGGAGGGCCAGAAACGATAAACAGTTTGTATCCTGAGGGATATGTTAATAACACCACGCACAAGAGCAACCACAACTTTTATAGTGTAGATTACTATTTGAATGAGTACCAGAGAGATACAGAGAGCGACACACTGTGAGAACAAGAGAGCGCTAGCAGATTGAGGGAGGGGGGAATAAGCCGAAGCAAAAGAGGGAGCACCAGGAGAGGCTCGCAGAGTGAGAGAGCGCGCAATGACATTAAGTGTGAAATATTTTGAGGAGATGAAAAAGCAAGTAAATATTCTGGAGAGAGACGAGAAAAAGCAAGTGAATTTCTCAGTCCACTGTGAGTGTCTGGTTTGGATATATGCCCATTTGTCTCACTTTAGACACTGAAGAATTCTCTTCCTGTGTGTGTCTCTCTCCACATTTCTCCTTCTGTCGCTCTGCATTTTAACGGTGGAAATAATTCATCTGTATTCAGTCTCCTTCTGTCCTTCACAACAGTCTGCACTCCTGTCTCACATCCAGACATGCAGAAACAAACGTAAACACAAATGCACACACAAGTCCTGCGTTTGACACAAGCCAGACAGAATAATTAAAGTCAATTTATGCAAGTGTCTCTGTGTCTCATCACCTCTGATTGGTGGAAACAAGACATTGCCTCATTGGGTCTGTCCCCATCACAGTGAACATAACGCAGTGAACGCATTTAGCCCAGCTGATGGTAATAATTATAGCCATCATAGATGTTCTGACTTTTTTACACATGGTTGTGCTTTTATACTTCAATGTTAGGAATATCCTGCCATGGTTTGATGTCTGCGGAGATGTTTTTTCTTTCAAATATAACTGCATGGAAATACCTTGTCACAGTCAAATATTACATAAAAAATGTTAAAGGTCCCATGACATGGCCATTTCCACTGATCATAATTCCATTTTTGACTAGAATAGATTTACATTGTTCAATGTTCCAAAATCACATTGGTTTCTCATACAGCATCTCTGTATAGTATTTGTATTCACTCTATGTCCTAAACGGCTTATTTGGAGCTCCTGCCCCCCCCCCCCCCCCTCCCTATGAGCACACTGTGCTCTGATTGGTCAGCTCGCCCACACTGTTCTGATGAGTCCACCACCGTTACAGCGGAACATCAGTGTTTATGTGTTACAATGGCGTTTGTCAGCAACCAGAAAATGACACCAGTAATGAC
This sequence comes from Notothenia rossii, assembly GCF_949606895.1. Classification (NCBI taxonomy): domain Eukaryota; kingdom Metazoa; phylum Chordata; class Actinopteri; order Perciformes; family Nototheniidae; genus Notothenia; species Notothenia rossii. Next base: position 19,897,307 of record NC_136909.1, read on the forward strand.
AAACAGATGAGAATGCTGCGTGGGGTCTGGGTGCCATGTTGGCGGGACTTTGCGCGGCTCGCTGCTGTGAGGGGGGGGACAGTGTGACGCGGCGCACCTACAGTGTAAGCGCGTCACAGTTTTGCCGCTGAGAGAGTTAAATGGACCAATGGGTCCATTTCGGTATGGTCACGTCACTGTACCCAGGAAGAGAAAGATAAATCTCCAACGAGGCGTTCTGGGGCAGCATAGACAGGTCTTTTCTGTGTACTCGCTACAGGGGTGTACTTTGAGGGTTTGTGACTTTGCAGACGGTTTACATGCATACAGTAAAAAGCTACATAGCACACAAGGGGACGGATAATAACCGGAAAAGCATGACATGGGACCTTCCACTTATAAGGTGACAGGGAAATGTCCTGAAAATAGAAGTAGAGTGTGGTCTAACAACTGTAATCATGTTGGATAGCTTGGAGTGCTGTATTGAAGAATCTAACAAAATGCTCTCTTGTCTCTTTCTTTCTTTTTCCCTTTCTCTCTCCGGTTCCTGTTTGACTCCATGTCTGCCCCTTTCCTGCTGATTCATCCTCAGGTAAGGATATTTCCCACAATAAAAGCTGATGAGTCACGTCTGATACAGATATAGCAATATAGAAATCTCACTTTGCACCTCATGCAGCAAACCAAGATTAGTTTTATTTAGAAAATGATCGGTTCTGTTGCAGCATATACCCCGGCTAATAAACCTATAATGAATGAAAGGATAGAGGGTATTTTAAACTAAATGTAAACAATACAAATGGTACAATGACGTAGTTTGGATTGCTGGTGTACTATATGCATGTGAAAACCTACCCAAAATATTGTATTTATTTATTTATTTCCCTTTCCAAACAAAGGGTGACCATTAATTATGTAGATTGTAGTAGCCTGCCATTGTCTAATTACTGCCACAAATGAACCGAGCATACTTAATACACCACTCAACTGATGGGTTGTACTCATCAGCTATACATGTTTGCTGTAAAGTTTCTCTATGTTTTTTGTCTGCTTTTAATATAACTGATGAAACAGAACATATATTGCATGCCATGCATCCCCCTATATTATATAACCAGACTTTATGTCACTCATATCTTGGTCCCACCAAAGCTATTAGTCCCGGCCGTGATGGTGGCACGGTGTTGTATCTTGTTAGATGACAGCAATGGGGTGATAAAGTTTTCTGATTCTCAGAGAAATGGCTTTGGACAGGAACAGTGGTTCTCGATCTCCAATCCCCCCAGGGTGCGTTAAGTTTTTGTTCCAGCTTATCCTTCCATCTAGTCGACTCAATTGTGCTGTTCAGTGAACAGTGAAATGGACTTAGCAGCTCCTCAGTACTGTCAGGTGTGTTTGTTCTCTGAAATAAATGAACAGATGGCTCACTGTGTGTGTGTGTGTGTGTGTGTGTGTGTGTGTGTGTGTGTGTGTGTGTGTGTGTGTGTGTGTGTGTGTGTGTGTGTGTGTGTGTGTGTGTGTGTGTGTGTGTGTGTGTGTGTGTGTGTGTGTGTGTGTGTGTGTGTGTGTGTGTGTGTGTGTGCCCACATGCATGAAAATCTGTGAACCTGTGTGCAAGTTTTTTTGTTGCATTTAAGCCAGTGCGTGAGGTAATGTGGCATCCTGGGTTTTGGCCAAACTTTGATGTTTGGACTTTGAGAATTGGCATAACAGAGGAATGCAAATAAGATTTTTTCTTTTTTAAGGAAAATACTCTTACATGGTTGTATCTGAAGACAGAGGGCATAGAGGGAGAATTGGAATAAAAAGCAGGGTTTTCATCTATGTTAGGAGGTTGAGAGGAGATGGGACACATAGGCAGAAAAATAACAAGAAAACAGGTTCAATCCAAAGACTTGATAAAAAGAGTACATACAAAAACTGGTGATGAAAATATTTTGAAAAATTAAAAATTGGCATAAGGATTTCAAATATATGATTAAATCAGTGCACATACAATACTTTTAGAAAGAAAGAAGCAAGTGTATAATGATGTTTCTTTACAGTCTTTACAGAGAAGAGCAGATGTATGGTTCTGAGGTGAGACGGGGAGGGGGAGTTGAAGAAAGTAGTTTTTACAAAGAGAAATGAGAGACATTCATACTCTGAAAATAAGGTGAGGAATAAAAGGAAAGAGGTAGATTTTTGAATTGCCATACAGCCAAAGACAGTGTTAGTGGGGACAGTCAGAAGCTGTGAAACCCGCTGACATAAAGAGCAAGTGACCCAAACAGAAGTTGAATTAGCATAATTACAGCTGCCTCTGTTGTGCCATCTCTCTTGCATTTTTTATCCTCCTTATGTCTCACACCTTTTTCTTTCATTACTCTAGCCCAGGGGTCGGCAACCCCTGGCACGCGTGCCACCGTAACCAGTGTCACACTAGGAATAAGTGGAATAAGTGGAATAAGTGGGCAACATATTTAGATTTTATTTTCGGAACCTGAACGAGACCGCCGCCAGAGCGCGTCTCCAAGTTACCTGCAGAAGGAAGCTATGCACACAACGCAGCCCCGCTCTCTTTAACTCCAGGTGACTTTCTCCCGCTTTCCTCCGTGGTGCAGTGCCGATCGTTTCACCACGGAGGAAAGCCCTTCACAAATTGCAGTACCCATAAGGAGCTGTACAAATGCCGCAGTTTTGCGTGGCTGTGTCTTTAGTTGAAAGCCCAGTGGCGATCTGCTCATCTCTCATCGAAATAATATGCTACACAGGGGGTGGACACAGAACGGATGATCGTCCTTATTATCATGCCGTTCAAACCAATTATTTAAATGTGTTTGTTAAATTCGGCATCATGTAAGTTGCGCTGACAGGTTCATACACTGCTCTCGCGCAGCGAGGCTCTCCTGTTGACAGTGCACGAGCATCGAAATCCTCACCACCCCCCCCCCCCCCCCCCCCCCCCCCCCCTCAAGATCGCACGCTGATTAATGGCATTTCATATCAAAAAGGTTGCCGATCCCTGCTCTAGCCCATCACCTAATCTTTCTCTTTCTATGGCCTTCTAATCTCGTCTTGTCTCCTCTCGGTCCTATTCGCTCTTTTTCCCTCCAAAGTCCCTTTTATTTACTCTCCATCTTTTCTGGCTGTCAACTTTTCATGTAAGTCCCTGAGACCTCCTTTTGAAAGCATTTACACTTCTTGCCTCATGTCACCTCCCTCCTTCCACCTTCTTCTCCCTTTCCTTTCCGGTGTCCTGGCGATTAATGTTGGCAGTCCACTCAGCAATGGTTGACTGTGTTATGGCACACTTCATTGGGATATGTATGTGGTATGTAATCTAAGCCCTGTGAATAAACCAGCCAAACAGCAAAGTAGCCAGCAAAACAGGGCAGTCAGCTTTGCAGCTTTGCTTGGAACTATAAGAGGCCTCGAGGTTATCAAATGCAGCGCATATGTAAACATTGAAGGAAACACAGCGAAGACATCTGACCTAAGGCCATGACCCTCCCAATGTTGCTGAGCTCTGGCAAACTAAAGAGAAATAGCCTGGCCTAATATTAGCTAGTTTTAGACTTTTTTAAACAATACAGCATGCTGGTATACTGAATAATGTATCAAGTCTACTTCAAGCTGAAGTTGTTAACATACTGTATGGAGCAGCACAACACAATGTATATTTAGTGGCTCCTTTTAGATATATTGGATACAAAAAAAGCACTCCAGTTAGGAACATTTAAGTGTTGAGGCTATATGAGCAACAACCACTGTTAAAGTCATGGTATTTTCTTAAAGATGGGCAGTTTCAATATTGCTTGTTTTAGTTTAGGAAACCATGTACAGCTTCTATCAAACATTAGTGGTCGGTTTTGTTTATTATAATAATTGCCTTTAAAGTATACAGTAGTATTATTTGACCTGTCATCACAGAGAGACTATAAAAGCCATATCCAATAGTTACAGCAGAAATGCGTGCATATATATAATTGGGAGGAAATGCAAACACTGGTTAATCTTTATTAGGGTACATGTCCATTAAAGGCAGATGTAGTTATTGCACCTGCCTCCCCATACTGTCCCCCTCTACTGCATCTCCCTTAATGTTTGTCTTTTTTTGTTCAGTAAACCCTTGCTCATTGCAGGCAGTTTGTTAAACAGCATCTCATTTTCCATCTCATCCCAAACATCAAAGGTTTTTGGAGACCCTGGGGGTCTCTGCATACTAAAAACCTTAACAAGGTGTACAGGCAGGGGAGGGGTCTCCATAAACACTCCCTTTGATGTCTGTTTGTTTAAGTTCACCAAGGCAACATAATAATATCCTATACATCTACAAGGTTTGTTGTGTGAAAATGATTACAGATTACTTTTTTAACGGATCTCGTATATATCTGTTGCTCTTTCCGCGGCCTTATGCCAGAGCTTTGATTCTCTGTTTTGCTTTGCTCTCTTAACTTCTCATTACTGTCTTCACTCAAAGAAGCCTTGGATACTAGAAGTCTTTGAATATAGTAAACACAATATTTCATTACCAAACTGAGCAGACTGTTGATCTGTGACCTTTGCTTCCAAATGACTGTGTGGTTTCATGTATGATCACTTTTAATCTGCTTCGAAGTAGTTTTAATATAAAGTATATTGAAGGGCATGCATGCACAATCCAAGAAAAACATTATTACACTTTTTTTTTGCTTTTTCATTTGATGTATTATTGTACATTTTGCTAGAATCAAATTAAATATAATGTAATTGTATCAAACAGTGTTTGTTTTTGCTTTAACATAGCTTCTGTGATTATTGAATAAGTGTTTACCAACCAAGTGTTTTTTCCCTCTGTATCCTTGGTAATATGAAATTCAAAGTGTCTCTCAGCAGCACTTTCTTCTTCTTTTGTCTCTCTATTGCTATTCAACCTCTCTGCTTTATCGGTTCAATAGACTTCAGCTTAAACTGATGGGTGCTTTATTGGCACGACACAAGTAGAGCATACAGTACTTTGCCAAAGCAGAAGCTGACAACCGAGTTGTGTTCATTATAAAACAATAACAACCGAAATGGAAGCAATTGGGTTATTAATGTTATTCTTTTTCGTTAATGTGTCACAAGAAATTACATTCTGAAAATCCATTTGACGTGAATAGACTTTTCTTTGCTGCAGTACAGACTTGACTTTTAAACTCTGGAAAGTGTTTACCCTTTGTCAAAGTGAATCCTTGTTTGTCTTTGCCTTTTCTTTGAGTAACTCCGTGCTGTTTTAAAAAAGATCAGGGCTAATGCGCTGCCTTATGTAAAACTAATTTATATGTAGTACTGAAGTTACTTATTTTCCTTGGTTGGCTCTTTCTGGCAAAATGCATCAAGAAAATACAGACATGAATTAATCCCCTGAATTGTTTATCAGGTTTACTTGAACTCATGTATGAACACATCCACCATAATAATTTAAATCTGTATTGTGTCCTAAACATTGCTGAAAACAAATATCTGTTTGTGTTTTTTATTGAAAACATATACTCTAAAGCTAAATAATTATAAACTGAAAAGTACTTTTAAATTACCTTTTATAATGTCTTTCCAACATCTTTTATCTATTTTTTCTGTTTCTGCCCCAAATTCCCAAACTCTTTATCTCTGGACATGTACCTTTTTTTTCATTCAGTGCTCTTTTTTTCTCGCTCTGGAATCGCACTTCCTGTCTATTTCTCTCTCATCTGTGCCTCCCTCTCCTCCCCTCTGTTATGCTCTGGTGTCCAGGGGCCTGTGGGCGGATTTAGTTAGAGAAAGATGTGTGGAAATGACTGAGAGGGCGAAAGAGAGGAAGGCGAAGAGAAGAGAGGAACAGACAGCCCTAACTTAGTGTCTTGTAAAGCTCTTGACGATGATCCCGTACATTATCAGATTCAATGTCATCCATTACGCGGTGCCATGAGAGGCGGATTAATTAAGGTCCCAATTTTCAAATGTCCTCTTCTTCCCAAAGGACAGTGGCCTACCCTTGTCATTATCCAGGATTATACAAAGAGCCAAAAAGCCCAAATATCAAGGTACCTGGTGATATTTCTTTTCCCAGATAATCGGTTTTCAGATTGTAGAGCAGCCACATACCCAAAAATATGGTTCCTAATGAATATAAGTGTTAATGCTCTGATGATCACCGAGGAACGTCACTTTCACTGTGTTGGTGGTAGAAGGTTAGATTAGAATTAGACATCTCAAAACCTTTGTTGCATCTTGATATACATATAACAAAAATAATGTGAGGGGGATTTATTGGATTTATCACAACGGACAAAATGGGTGTAATTTGAATCAGTAGACAACTAGAGTATGTTTTGTTATAGGATCTCCTCACTATGTGGACGCACTCAACACATGACCATATACTAACTGAAGGTTGCTATGACCATTCATGATGAAAATTGGTGTTGTACTTGAAAGTACATCCTTCGATGTGGCATGTTTTGTATCCTAACTGTTAACACAGATCATTCTCATTTGTGGTAAAAGGTGTAATTATGGTAATAACACACCAGCAGCCAGTCCAACACAACACATGGTCACTGCTAGTACCTTTATTTGTTAGCCACTTGCAAAGCATCCACCCTGGTCACCTTCACACCACATGCGAACACTGAATGAGGAGTGTGTCTTTTTTTATTTCAGGAGTGTAATGTAGGGCGTTATGTGACTGAGTATGCCATACAGGAGGTTGCTGTTGTCGTTATGTACGGAACCATGTTTTGAAAAAAAAAGAAAATCCTTCTTCAGCTGGTCAGAGAGATCTATCGCACACTGTGTGTACACACCCCCATGCATGCACACACTCATTATAATATATAATATGGTCATTATCATATTCCAAATTTGCACCTGAATGATGAAAGACACAAAAGGGATGAAGGAGACACAGCAAAACATTCCATTGCTTGGCCATAAATCTTGTATCCTCATCCCCAATTCACCACACACACACACACACACACACACACACACACACACACACACACACACACACACACACACACACACACACACACACACACACACACACACACACACACACACACACACACACACACACACACACACACACACACACACACACACACACACACACACACACACACGTCTGTCAGATGTGCACTGCGGTAATTAGGTCTTTCAGGTTATGATAATGTTTGTGCTGTTTTCTGGTTCATCTGCTCACTGGTGCACAGAATGTCATTAATCACACCAGTCTAAAGCACATGCTGATTCCACCAATGACTGTGTGTGTGTGTGTGTGTGTGTGTGTGTGTGTGTGTGTGTGTGTGTGTGTGTGTGTGTGTGTGTGTGTGTGTGTGTGTGTGTGTGTGTGTGTGTGTGTGTGTGTGTGTGTGTGTGTGTGTGTGTGTGTGTGTGTGTGTGTGTGTGTGTGTGTGTGTGTGTAGTTGTGAGAGTTGGTGCGTAAGGGTGCATGCCTCATTTGATGCTGCATGTTTCTTTCTTTGTACTGGCAATGGAGAAAAATAAGGTGAGAGACAATGAGGTAGAACGAGAGAGTGAGGAGGCCAAATACCACATGAGATTGTTAAAAAGGCAGCAGTTATGAAGGTTTTTTCCTTATTAATGAAAACTGGGCAGGGCTTAGTCTTCCTCACGTCTTGTTTTTTTGTTTTTTTCTCTAAAGCTCCAAACTTTGTGTCTTTCCCTTATTTACTTTTCTCTCTTCTCATCTTTCCTGCTGTTTCAGTGCTGGCTAGAAAGACACCAGAACCTGAGCTAATGGGATATATCAGTGTTTACAGAAGAAAAGACAATATCCCATCAACAACAACTATTTTAAGATAAAGCAAATCATGTTCTTGAATTTTCACAAACACTTTGTTTTAACAGTGTTTATACCGAAATCTCCTTTATTTAAGCCGCTTTTTTTTAAATAGCAGGGTGAACACCCCATGTATTGTCCCTGTTGTTGTTTCACTCGTCATTACATTTCTCCCCAGGAGTGCTGCTCTGAAGCTAATCTTAGGCTCTGCCCTCCCCATAAAAGCAGGTGAAAAGAGATTTTCCCTTCAAGCATCGAAGTGAAATATATTATATTTGCCCCCATTTTGCCAACTTCATGCAGTAATGATAGGTGTTAGGATTCCATTTTAATATCACATCTATTGAACATGTTTGTTGCAACACATATACAAGAGTGCATAGCTTGCATGTAGGCTAAAGCGTTATCCCTTATATACACACAAAATAACTATTTTGTTCCTGAAGTAGAGGTCAAAGTGTTTGGGTTCAAATCTCTATTCAGTGAACTAACTATAGCCTAGCAGATCATTAGATCAGTATTCTGCCGTGGCTCGGGTAATTGCTCAGGATCACACATACACAAACACTCAAGACAATAATGGCCATTATATTTGTAACATCCCCCCGTGGAGATTTGGGGTAAAATCATTGGTACGGTATTCTTTGATGTAAACACTCACTATGTAAAAATCATAATACTAATACGATATCAACTCTAACTCTATCTGAGTCTTCTCAGTGGATATTGTTTTGCTTTGTTACTTTTTATTGTTTTTGAACTCAAATGTACAAAGGAATCTAGTCATATCAACATGTTAACACAGTGTCACACATGTATCTATGTGTTCACCCTTGATCATCTTCCACCCTCATACTCTACAGGGGGCATCTGCATCACTGACAAAGATCCTTTGTAGATAATTACCCCAGTGATAAAAGCCTGTTCTTGATCAAGGTCTAAAGGCTTTTCTTTGGTAACAATCAGTATCACTTGTCATCGTGTGACTCCGGCATCCAAAATGGCACACACTGCAGTTTATTTGTTATACAGTATATTATGTTGTGCCATCATTTGCCATGTTGTGTTTTTCCTCTCGCACATATTACCAATGGTACATGGCGCTATAATAAAACCAATATCATGACATGGCTCTCTTAGGTTTAAGTCTCTGTTCTTTAGTGTAGACATTAGTTTAGAGTGCAGAGACTGGAAAGTGGTCGTACAGCATACCTGATTGTCCAAGTGACGACACAGATTTATGGCCATTGAAAAAAAGGAACATAAAACAAAGCAAGAAGAGCATCTCCAAGGACTCAAGATCACATACAGTCTCACACTTCTTTCTCTGAACTACATGTTCTTTTGTTTGTTGCTCTGCCAACATTAAAACATGATACATGCACATAGATTGTAAATGTGAAATGGACAATGATGGACTCATGTAAGCATGATGGTGCCTCAAATATGAGGGGACCACTTTGAAAGCCTCTTTTTTACTTTATAAATACTTATTGTGTGTGGGTTTGTATGAGAGAGAGGCAGGAGAAGGAGGACTTAACCATCTTCCTGTTAAATGACCCCAGTATGTGGCCTCAATGTACCATATTACTGCAGTATGAGACACACACTGCCGCTGTATGAGACCTGATATAACAAACAACGACTTTATAATATGCTGTAGAAAGATAATCTACTCCAATTACAGCATTGATGCAAAACAGTTTGCATAATCCTTCTGAGTGGATCTATTTTACTTGGTGTATTCATTACACAGAAAGCTATCCTGTATGAACAATATATCATATTTACTCCACTTCAATTATATTATCTTTAACCTCCAAAAAGCTATATCCTCAATAGTTCATCATGAAGCTGGCGTTTAAAAGTTGGGAAATAATCAATTTCTCTATAGTCTTTGAGACTATGTTGCAGTACTTAATAGAAGGTAATTCATTAAAATATCTTCTACTTAAACGGTGACCCAAGCTTTCACTTAAAAGTATAAAAGTAGCAACATCTGTTCATAGCGCTAAATAGACTTAAATTATGCAAAACAATTCATGAAACAAACTAAAATGAAATATGTCTATCATGGCAACTATGCTGAAAATGTACTAATTAATATTTGCCCAGTACAACAACACAAGATTGGCTACCCATGCTTTAATTGCTAAGCTTTAACTAAGCAATTATCCTTCTTGCAGTGTTGGGAGTGTGTTTAACATCAAACATACGTTAAATCTAGTACCATTCTACATTAAACCTTTAAATGTTTTAAAACATTTAGTAAAACTTTTCACAAAAAAAACACAATTTCCACACATTAGAACTTTGATTGAGTTATTGGTCAGAACGTACACCATTTACAAGCATATGACTTCCACATTCCAGCTCTCTGGAAACAACAGTATTGGCTCACTCAGCTCTAGTCCATTACCTCTGAGCTTACAAGCCTGAATCACTTAAACCCCATTCATCAGCTCTCCGACAAGGCAACCTCCAGCAAACACAATCAGTCATGCAGTAAATATTCTCTGCATCCCCCCCCACAACATTTCAACTTGTGACCTCAGTGTCCACCTGCATAGGCTCTTTCATCATACATCACATCTTCTTTATGACTCACTCATTCACACACACGCACATGTGCACACTAATGTACACACACACACTTAAAAGTCTCATCACCTTTGACCTTGTGACCCCAGTTAACTAACTAACCTCTTGTTATTTCCCTCGTTCACTGCACCTCTTTGTGCGGGGCCTTGGTGAAAAGATCCAGTCATGCAGCACAGGTAGCCCCGGGGCAGCTTCAGCTTCCAGCCTATCAACATATCCATACATCTCTCTTTTCTACATCAATCCACATAAACACAGAGCGACTCAGTCACTAGTTCACTTGAGGATTTTGAACTTCTAACCTTTAGTCTTGCCCAGACGTGTGGCCATTTCCTGATACTTCCGTATTGTTTCAAATGACCTTTTAATGTATGCTGTTGGATGCACACAAGCACAAAAGATCAGTGCACACAATTATATCTGAACTTGATGTTGGTGTTTATGTGGTTGTGTTATTGAAGCAGTTTATACAAGAGCTTATAAAATAACACAACACATATTACATCATCTCAGCTACATTTTCTAGAATCATTTATTGGACATTATTGACAGATTTTGAACACCAGATACCATGGCCATTTAGGACATGTTTAAGAAATAATTAAGTTCCCTTTTTTCACATTTAAACTCCTAACCTTCTTGATTATGTATGACCATTTGTTACTAATGCAGAGTGTCCCTCAGCTCTATGACAAAGCTGTTAAGAATCTGGTCCCAAACTAGTCAAGTAAAGTTAATGATGCATACATTTAACTCCTTTCCATATGAACTCAATTTGAACTCCTTGCTTAGTGGGATCTATTTGCCGAACAGTTAATGTGAGATTTGTAAATACATGATTAACCGCACAGTGACTCTGTTAAATGGAATTAAATTGTGATTCAGAATGGCCCGAAATGGAAATTAATACTACAATTGAATTACCTATGATTGAACTCACAACCCCTTAGCCATGTTTCCACCACAGCAGTTTCCCTAATGTTCAGTGATTTACTAACATCCTTCTCTTACCCTTTCACAACCTCAAGGCATGGCCTTCTGATTATAATGTAGTTACTGCTATGGTAAAAACAGGTGGTTATTTTTTTGTTTTCTCTTGAAGTGTGGTAGGAAGATTTTTACTGTTATGAAATTAAATTGGAACAGGCATTAGAGAGAGAATAAATAAGTCTCATGTAACTGCTTCCTAAGTATCTTAAAGTTGAAGAAGTTGAAAAGAACTTGAATGTAATGACTTTGACGCTCATCCCTTTTCTGTTTTAATAACACGTCAGACATTGGACATTCCTTTTTATTAATATTTCACTCCCACAGGAGGATAGGATTTTTTGCTTTCTCCAAAATAATTGGGTTTAATATTTTACTTCAGAAATGTTATCTTTTGATCAATCCAGGTTCAGAATAAGAAATTACTGAAAGCATCAGCCCCCAGATTACCCTTACTGAGATGTGAGAAAACAAGGATCCACAGGGCTTCATCTCCTTCTTAAGGACGGTCTCCACCCCACTCATGACACCGCTCCGATGCCCCAAGTGCTTGAAAAAGATAAAAAGGGCCATATTTCAGAATAAAGTCAAGATATCTTGTCAAGTTTGAAAGACTTTCCAGGCAGAAGTTACTCATTATTCCCTTAGCTCCAAAAACATTTTGTTGTGTCACTGCAGGCTGCCACTTCACCTAGTGAAGTCTCTCCCAGCTTTGCACTGTATACCCATGCCTTCCAGCTTTCCTATTGTTTGTGCGCTCACCGGCATCAATGGGTTGGATCTGGGCCACCTGTCAAAATGGTTAGCAATCAACCAACAGTCAACAAACCAATGACACAACAGCAACTAAGGCTGCAGCCACACGAGAACGGTAGCGGTCGTATCCGCTACAGTTCTCTATCATATAGACGGTTTGGCCACACAAGACCGACAGGCGAACGCAGATAACGCTAACGGGTCCCACGGTGGGTAGATCTGGGGAAGTAACGCTCTGGGGGGCCAAACGGCTCCGTGTCTACGCCCTATACAATCATTTTCTGACAACGATGAAGCAATAGCCCCGCCTCTCCCCGCGTCTCCTGCTCAGAGATTGCTGCTGGGCTGTCCGAAGAGGGGGAGGAAAAAAGAGGCTCCATTTATTATTCTTATATTATTGTATAGAGTCGTTATCAATTTGTTTTAAAGCTCAATAATTAACAAAGAAGCCCTCTGACCGGCACTTTTCAAATTTTGTCCGCAAGATTTAAACTTTAACGGACATGTCGACCGGCGGAAAAAAAAATCTAATGGAAACTGTGCCGCACGGTTCCCTCGTCCCTTGGAAGAGGCGGAGAGGTGGGTGTTTTTCATCTACTGGTGGACTACCGGAGAGATTTACAGCAGGAGCACACGCTTGCCGCGGGGAGGGAGAAAAAGAGCCAGAGCGTCCACCGCTGAGAATAAACAGAAGGGCAACCATGCGCGGGAAGTCTTCTTCGCTGCTTTTGGTGTATTTTGTGGCAGAAGTACAGCGCCACTTACAGGCCCGGCATATGTACTACAGCGTCTCCAGCGCTTTCGAGCGGCCTCGTGTGAACGGACACGTTTCTGGTGCCTATTGCGTGTGGACGGAATACTTTTTTGATATCAAATTCGGTTTGTTTGCGTTATCTTTCTCGTGTGGCTCCAGTCTAAGGCATTGCATGCATGTTTACCCACACCAACATGAGTCTATGTATTTCTATGGGGGAGCCCATGAAGTGAAGGACTTGTTTAATTTATTGATTTTAAAGTGTAAGTGAACAACTCGGACATTTCCATGTAGTGTACACTTTCCTCACTGCTCTGCCAGGAACAACATGTTTTTGCTCAAGAGTACTGTTCATAGCACCAAGAACACAAAGAGGGCATGTTGCGGTTAATGTTTAAACCATCTTATATTTTACTATATGCTAGAAATGCATTTTTAATGTTCATGCAAAAGTGCTAGGGTATGAAAAGCAAATACACTGTCAACACAGCTCATGTGTTGAATCATGTATGAAGTCTCAGTTTTTTCAGTACTAGTAGAAAGCTGATCTTACTCATGTACTATTCATTGAACAAGATTTAAAGATTCCATCTTGTTTTAAAATGCAATCCTTTTATTTTATACAAGCACTAGCCTCAACAACAATATTGCTTTTGCCATAAATATAACACTTATTTCCAAATCAAACGTTTTTTGTCGGTTCTTTCTTTGTGTTTTCACAAGTCCTTTTCACTGGCCTAAATCTTTAAATGAGAGTTTGCCTAACAGCTCTCTACATTCATCACTATCTATCCAGAACACATTCAGGTAAATAGCTGGCAAGTTATAACCGGTTGGCTTCTTCTACATCCTAGTGATCTGTGTAGATTAAAAGAGGCATGGAAAAAGCTGATACTGTAATCAGTGTAAGTCAATGTTTGAATGTAAATCTGCAATTGTAATTACTGCACAACCTGCATTCAATGTGTCATATTAACATTTATGTTTTAGTTCTGAACTCAGCCCAAATATTTCAATATCCTCAGGTCCCACTGACCTCGAGCTGAGACATCTACTGTGAAACCCCCATGACAGGTTTCATTTATTCATTGATTTTGTTTTGGCCACTGAATTTATCAGTGATTCAGTCTCTTATGGGCTTGGAATGTGTTTCGCCCCAGAGGTAGATGAAACCCATTCAAAGCCCATTGTGTAATTTATAAAGGCTTCGGATTTGACCAAAATAAGGCTGAAAAATAAATAAGGCTGTTTCATTCCTGCTGTCCCTCCCTCTCTCTCTCTCAGGCTTTCTTTCTGTCACACACAGAGATTGTTTGCGCCCCTGCACAGTAACCACTGCTCTAGTTCACAAGCCCGAGCTTCTCATTTCAGAGAGTAGTACTTGTGAGGGTAGCAGACCCAAGATAAAAGTTAATTAGGACTCTGGCAGCAGAGGATCAGGCGGAAAGAGAGCCAAAACAGCGGAGATGGTGTCAAAGGACTAACTTGACATTTTGGACTCCAGTATTTTCTTCCTCATCTTGCTAACACCATGACAGACCAAAATTCCCCAAGCTGGTACTTAAGATTTCATAATGGCATGCTAGTGCTGCTGGCATTTCTCATTAAACCCAATAGGTAACACTAGCTGTGAGCTAGCTCATTAGCTTCCTACGGAAACCACTAGTTTCAAGGAAGAATGAAACACTAATGATGTGTTTTCATGTAAGCTCAATAACTAATTAAGATCTTTCTGTGTTTTAGAAAAAAATCCCTTGAGAAAAACAAATAATACACCAACAAATCCCAAATGTTGTTAAATCTTGTTAAGATTAGGAGGAAGTTAATTGTGATGAAATGTGGGACCGACAGAGTTGTAAGGTTGTGAAGAAAACGCCATTGGGAGAAGCAGTGGTTAAGAGGAGGGTAACACATGGAAAAATAAGAAATGAGAACATTAAAGAACGATACATTTACCATCATCAGGTATAGTTTTGACTAAAGAGGGAATATGCATTGTTACTGTAAGATGAAGGAGAGATGGGAGAAACAATTGTGTACTGCGTGTATGCATTAGAGAGAGAAGCATGGTCAGTAATGTGTCTGTAATAAGGTCAGAGGCAGAAGTCCATTATGAAGCCCCCTTGAGGCTCTATTTATAGTGAAGGAGAAGGGGAGGGATAAAGTGAGCAAGTGAGACGGTGAAAAAAAGAGAAGAGTTTGAGATGAAGATGTGAAAGAGGCATGAAATAGGAGGGCTGAGAGAAGGTGGTGGGGGGGGGAAGTGAGTGAAGAGAGGTAGAGCAGGGAGGCAAAGTGTTGGGGAAGGAGTAAAGATGGGAAGGCGCGAAATGGGGATAGCAGTTGAGAGCAAGAAGTGTGGAAAGGTGCCAGAGAGAGGAAGAGAGAAGTGGGAAATGATTCAGGGGAGGACTGAGAAAGAGAGGAGAGGAAGACAGCAGGGGAGAAGGAGAGTTTGGCTAGGCGAGGAAAGAAACAGAGAAGTGCGGTCGGAAAGCATGAGGGCTTTAAGTAGAGACTGAAGAGAGGAGGAATAAGAAGGCGAGAGAGAGTGAGACAGTGAGCCTCCAGATGGAAAAAGGCATGAGCATTGCGATGTCTGATCCAATTTTATTTTCAGCTCTGAATTAAATAGCCAAAATATGGGAAAATCTTCAAATGAAATAAGCCTGTAAGCTGTCTTTTATCATTTGAGTTGAGTTGCCATCTTCATAATTGTAATAGTGTGTGTGTGTGTGTGTGTGTGTGTGTGTGTGTGTGTGTGTGTGTGTGTATGTGTGTGTGTGTGTGTGTGTGTGTGTGTGTGTGTGTGTGTGTGTGTGTGTGTGTGTGTGTGTGTGTGTGTGTGTGTGTGTGTGTGTGTGTGTGTGTGTGTGTGTGTGTGTGTGTGTGTGGGGGGGGGGGGGGTGTCTGTGTGTGTGTGTTTGTGTGTTGATAAACATTTTATATTTTATATACTGTATATATATATATTGAAAGCTATTTGGAAGTGGAAACATGCACAACAAGACATGGCTGGGAGGTCTGGGGTCGAAGTAAAATGATGCCCTGGAAGTCACTGAAGAATGACTGAATCTATGTCATCCCTTAATCTATGTCATCCCTCCGAAGCAAAGAGTGAAATAGGAAGGAATCAAAAAGAGAAGGGTGCATAAAAAAAGGTGAATATATACAGGAATCAAGACAGAGATCACAAGCCAAGATGAAAAGGAGTGAAGAGACGTTTTTTGGCAGATAGAAAAAAAGTAATCATAAATACAGATAGACCTGCACAGAGAATCTGACAGGTACAGAATATATGCAGAGACACATGGCAAACACAGGAAGAGCCAGATATGTGGATCACAGCACGGACCTACACACGACCAGCCAACCATACTATCAGTTGTCAGCCACCCAGAAAAATATTATCCTATCTGCTTGAAAATAGAAGTCCTTCCCCGGCCAATGTTTTGATATTCTAATGCACTGCCCCGTGCTGGCTGCTCGTATTAATAGCGATACTGAGCTGTGATAGGGGAACATGAATGAAAGCGAAGCCTTGCATTTCCCTGAGGCCTGGGATAAGGGAGACAAAATCCATCTGGAAGATAACATTACACATCAACTCGCACAAGTTTGTACCCCCACAAGCTTACATAAGACTATGCATATGAATGAGATATTCCATCTGCATGTGGATATGTGTGGTGTGCGTACTTTTGTGTGTGTGACACAAAGGAAGACTTGTGCAGTACAGAGCCGATAGCTGTTCTTCATGATTGTAAAATGGCTAATTGTTTTTTATATGGTTGTCGTCCTTATTTTCTTATCTGGTTGCCTAGTGCTCAAATGTGTTTCTTATGAGGGTGTTATTGTACTGTCACTGCATTATTGATTTTCAGACAGTGGGATACAAATGTTTTACACTTGTGATGACTTGTAAACACCATTCCCTTAAGTTTGTTAAAATAAAAACAGATATATGTTGTGAATTAGTTGGCTGGTTGGGAATATTAATTTGTTAGGCTTGGGAGGCTGAGGCTCAGTGGCTAGTGTGCTGGACTTCGAATCAGGGGATAGCAAGTTTGAGTCCCTCTTTAATCAGCATGTCGTTGTGTCCCTGGGCAAGAAACTTCACCCCAAATTGCTCCTGTGGGGATTGTCCACAGTACTGAATACTCTCGCTTTGGATAAAAGCGTCTAACAAATGACATGTAATGTTACAATTGTCTTTCTTTCTTTAGTTCGTCATAGTCTGGTTTTCACCTGAAGACAGGTCGAGTGTAGAGACTTGCGCAACATTCTTTGCACTTCTTAACACGTGGCTTTGTGTTCATTTAATATTTTATGATTCGTATGATGTTTTAATGCTTTTCAAGCACTTTGTGACTATGACTGGGAAAAGCGCTTTATAAATATATTTGACTTACTTACTCACTTAAATGGCCTGACGGGGTCTCACACCAGTGACATAGTTCTGAAGGAGCAGGTGGATTTAAAACTCAAAACATAACCGAGGACTGAAACAGATTGGTTATCATCTGGCCTCACAGTAATTGCAGTGGCTGGTTTTGACGTCAAGGGTTCCACCCACATACTGAGTCATATGTCAGACAAATAGAAAACGCTGTGGCCAAAGCCTCACCAATCGGTGCTCAACCTTGAACAAGAGGAGTCAGATATTAACCCCTGCTTTAGACCATCCTGTGCTGACCATTGAGGTGTATCAGTACACTTAAGCTGACTCAGGCCAAAGAAACTGGAGATAAGTGCTGGCTTTAGAGCCATTTCGGTACAAACGCAGTGCACTTACTCCCTGGCTCTTCCGGTAGAGCAGTATCCTGTACCTTCCATGTTTCTCTCCCTAATTCTCCTCTTGAGTACAGGAAAATGCTTTTCAAAAATGGTGTGGCGGGAGGAAGAAACTTCGGAAAAGATCAAATGCAAAAGATGCTTGAAGCAAGGAAAAATACTCAGAAGACAAAAAGAGAGAGAGAGCGGAAGAGGAATGACTGATTGTTAAGGGAGTGACATTTTCAATAATGCAGGGACTAACAATAGATGCAGCAGTTGTCTTTTTGGACAGACATACGTACACATACAGTCTGCTTCTACTGTTAAGTGTGTTCATGTAACATTTGGCGTTGAGACAGCCATAGAAAAAGAAAATGAGTTCTCTCAGGCTGCCTACCTGCAAACACCCACTCTTCAGCTGCTCCTGTCCTGTGCGTGTCCTTAAAATGTGACTGTGCCCAGTTTAATATACGTATGATGCATGTCCAACTGTGACTTTGCGAGTTTTAATCTGAATCTAAACCAAGCAGCGTCTGAGTGTAATGCCTTCAGCCAAGTGCTGTAAAGAGATGTTGCTATTTTGTTTTCCTCATGATGAATATTTTATTTATTTGCCGCTGTTATCGTTTAATAACTCTTGTTTCATCTGGTGCTTAGTGACCTTATGATACAAAGAGATCCTACTTGATTAAAGAACAAATCAGCATGCTTTAAAGCTCTGTTGTTTCTACAGTTCATTGGAGGGTTGCAACAACTTCAACATCATTTATGTTTTTGCTGAAATTTCTGCTAAATAATTAGTTACCTTGATTGGAGTTTGTAGCAGAGACTGCTGAAAAATTGGACGGAAAAGTCAGGGGATCATCATCAAAGTCAGTAGGCTTCATCCCTGGGACTTTACATGTTTGCAAAGATGTTATAGTAATCCATCAAGTATTTGTTCATATACTTAAGTACAGACCAAAGCCGCAAGCACAGCCAAAAACCAAGATATAATGGAAAGAATACTGATTAATATGAGTCAGTTATACATACATTGAAGCAGAAACTAAAGCCAATGTATCTCCTATAACATGGAACAACATTGAACATAACATCCTGACCTATACTGTATCCTATAACTGTAGGCAATACAGTTTACATAATTATAATTTGGGAATAAATAAGATATTCCTGTCACAGCCACACCTTTTGCATTCATATTGTAAGTTGCTGGAGCAGAATATGTGTGGATTTGACAAAATGTAATAGAAGAAGTGCTGAGCTTTACAACACAATGCAAATGTAATAGGAAGTGATGCCCCTCTAACACATACAAAATGTCAAATTTCAAAAAGTTATTCTTAATGGTAATTGTTGTTTAAATAAAAACCGGACTTCAGACTTTAAAAAAAAAGCCTTAGGAAACAATTTTCATTCCAAAAACATGTTGCTACTTCTCCTGTTTTATATATTTTTTTCTTTAGAGTCTATGTACTATGAGGAATTCAGCATACTGCATAGACTTGCTCGCAGTATGTGGTATGCATCTTAACCACCAGGATACCCCACATATATTCTTTTCATTCTACAAATAGCGCCTCTCTCTTAACTAAGACCAGCTGTGGCCTACGGAGTCACCCCTCTGCAGGCAGTGTCATAAATCTCCTTCCAGGCCTTACTCGGGCCCTTACATGTCATACACAATGAAAGGCTGCGGACGCCAACCAGCTGTCACAGTCTGCTCCCTTATTGAGATACTCTAGCTGTCAAGCACTTTGTGTTAATATGTATTGCCTAGCCCTGAAAGCCTGGTGGATATATAATGGGCTATCACAAGGCGGTGTGCAGTGCATACTGTGCTACAGTATATCTTCCCAGGGTTATTTCATGGTTAGAGGAATTCCTCTTCCATAGAAAAAAAAAATGCAGATGCTCATTTGTATTGGATTCAATCTAAAACCCCAACAAATCGAGTGCAAAATATGGAAAGTAAAGCAGTGTAATGCATTGAAATACCATTAATCACATATTAATGGGACACAAATGACCTTATAGTTTAATAAATATCTCCCAACAAAAATGGCTGGGATAAACCCCATAAAGCTACAATTTAGTTAAGGGCTGCTTTCTTTACACTATGTTTTTTTTTTAGTGAAGTGCTTAAATATATGTACATTAAATTATCCCTTTGAACAAAGATAATTGTGTGAAGTGTCTTGAATATTATTGCTTTTATCAAAGTGCCGATTGAGGATAAGCGCCTGATTAAGTTTCCAGTGGATGTGGATGATTGCTCATCGCCTGGTGTCTTCTTTCAAAAGTAATATAACTCTGCAGGATGTTGTGTATAATTCCCTGTCATGCAATGTCAAGTAGTTTAACTGTCTTAGTCTGCCCTTGATGTCAACAGGTGACTCCAAGAAACACACACACACACACACACACACACACACACACACACACACACACACACACACACACACACACACACACACAGACACACACACACACACACACACACACACACACACACACACACACACACACACACACACACACTGACATTGTACATTTTGTGAACAACCATAACTTTGCTAGTCCTTGCTTTGAATCCTTATCCGAACCAATTATCAGCTGTGTGTGATTGCGAGAACAAACTTTTTATTCCCAGTATTCCTTTCTCATTTATGCTGTAATAGTTCCTGACAACTTCACACAGCAGACTGTAAATGTAAGTTATTTTATATATTATGTTGTGCTTGCAACACGGGAAAAAAACTCCTCAGTAAAACATACTTTACCAATACATGGCCAAAGACAAGTAAAGGCCTGTAAAACCACATCATATTATTATATTATCTGATAGTAAGTCAACTGTTTCTTCCAATAAAGACATTCCTTGAGCTACCAGCGCTAATATTCTAAATACCAGTCTTACAAAGGGATATATTGTTATATTGTATATTGTGTGTGTGCATTAGTATGTGATCCATGTGTGTGTGCTGCATGCTTGTGTGACATACTTAAGTGCCTGTTTAGTAATGACATGCTCTTGTAGCCCGTTTGCATGCTTTCTGTTTGCATGTTTTACTGTGCCTGCACATGTGTGTCTGCGTTTTCATGTGTGTGGAAATGGGCGGCAGTATATCTAGCTCCATAGCAATGATGTACTAGCTCGCTCCCTGCTGTTCCGTCATCCCTCACCTGCTCTCTTTTCTCACCTCTCCCTCCATTGCCCTTAACTCCTTAAACCTTTCAATGTTCTAATAGGTCTATTTAAGTGTGTGTGTGTGTGTGTGTGTGTGTGTACATATGCATATTGTGTGTGTGTGTGTGTGTGTGTGTGTGTGTGTGTGTGTGTGTGTGTGTGTGTGTGTGTGCGCGCGCGTGTGTGCGTTCGTGTGTGTGTGTTATAGCAGACATTCTGTGGGCAGCTAATATGAGCGCCAAGAATGGGTTTTTGTACTGTTCCAAGTTTGTGAGACGGAAAGTACTTTGAGTGTGAAAGAGATAACAACATAAAGTATAAATATGGAGGCACACACTGTATTGCATCTAGTGTGTGTGTGTGTGTGTGTGTGTGTGTGTGTGTGTGTGTGTGTGTGTGTGTGTGTGTGTGTGTGTCTGCCTGTGTGTGTTTTGTGTGTGTGTTTGTGCCTGTGTCTCTGCTTCATGTTTTCACAGCTGCTGCTGATTCTAACTAGACGATAAGAGGGTCAGAAGTATGATCTCATGATTTCCATGGCTACTGCACTGATATGGATCGTAGACCACTTACTAAGAACATAAAACCCTAACACATATTCACATGGCCATAAAAACCCACACTCTCGAGGCATTTTGACCCTATATGGCTGCGTTTGGCTTTCTTTACGAAACGGACACTGTTCTCATCCACATAGACTTGAAAACAGGTTTTAGTGTGAGGGTACAGTTTTGTTGTTAAGTGGCCAAAGGACAAGCGGTTTTCTTGGAAGGGTCATATTTTGTGGGACGACCAACAATCATAGTTGTGAGGAACTATGTTAATAATAATAATAATCCTTATATTTATTATAGCACTTTATCAATGACTTTTGAGTCATATGACCATTACATATACATGTAATGGTCATCTACTGTGGACAACACCCACAGGAGCAAGTTCAGGTGAAGTGTCTTGCCCAAGGACACAACGGCTTTACAGATGCAGCAGCGGCAGGTTTCACCCCCTTGATCAATGCACTGCACCACACCGCCCATCTTCACACTTCAAAGTCATCGAGGCACTTTTACAAGTACACATTGATATTATACATGTACTGTGGACAATACCCACAGGAGCAAATTCGGGTGAAGTGTCTTGCCCAAGGACACAACGGCCTGAAGCAGTGGGGCGGGAGCGGGTTTCGAACTGGAGTTCCCCAACACCCCCTTGATCTGATGATCAAACGCACAGACCACTGCGCCACCCGCCCCGGTTAGTTAGTGTTAGTATTCAGCATCCCCATATCTTACTTGCTCCAACTGTTCTCTTATGAGTAGAGTATTATTGAGAATCCTACAATTTGTATTGGTTTTATTAGAAGTTTCTTCATCATGCTAGTAATGTTAATAATATCCCTTTTATTTTCCGTCCTAAATCTACCTCTTCTCCTTTGTTGTTAATCCAACAATCTCTCCGTACACTTGAACATGATTTGCTACTTCTGATTACATAATTCTTTGCAGATTTACGGACATTTATTGGTTAGGTTTTAAGGTTTTCCAGAGTGGGCAGACCTATAGACACGAGCAAGGGAATAAATAAGGTGTTTTGCCCCCGGTGCATATTTAGTACATGGCGTAAATCGAACCTGGACATTGTTCGTCTACGGCCATCCATTAAGAATGACAGCATTCAGGCAAGACGTTTATGAGGTGGGCTGTTAGTGCCAGTAATGCACTCTGTCAGGAGATCAGAAGAGAGCAGGGAGGGGGGGGGGGGTGAAGAGGAGAAGAAGCAAGATGAAGGGATACGCTTCAGGATGAAGGGGTAAATAAGTTGAGAGAGTATGGGCTAGAGCGGCAAGACTGGCGCAAAGGGGGAAACAATTTGTGAGCCAAAGGTTTTTTAACTAGGAAAAATGTATCTCCATCCCTCCCCTTTTTTCTATTTCACCCACCCTTTTCTCTGGCTATCATGTTTCTTGTGCCAATCAATATTTTATAGCTGTTGCTCCGGAGCAATGAACCCCCCCAGCTCTCTGAATGACAGATGAGGGTGAGAATGGATCTTGGGGGACATGTGGAAATCAGGAGGGAGGGGTAGGAGGGTGTAAAGCAGAGTGGTGGAAAAACATAAAGTAACAAGAACGAGAAAGGCAGCGCAGCATATGAGAAACAGACTGACATGAAAATTGCTTGATATAACACTGGATAAATAAATAGTGGGAGTACATTTCCCACAGATAATGAAATATTGCTATAAAAATGTCTCTCAGTTTTCATACTGTCAGAGAACTAATTAGAAAATGAAAAGAGAAAATCTCAGCTTCTTGACATCAAAGTGGGGACACTGCCTACTTGTGTTTTCCCCCGTTTGTGTCTTGTTGTTTTACCTAAGCTGCTTTTAGCTCGTAGCCCACAGCACTCTGCTCTTCTCAAAGATAATGACTATAAACACAGTTAGAGAAATGTGCATGTGTGCACAGGCGCATACATGTGCAATTATATGTTGCTTTTTTCGTATATTGTGTTTACGTGTGACTGTAGCCATGACACATTAGCGACGGAAAACCTTCAAGCTCTGTCAAAAATGTGTGTATACAAATGTTCCCATGAGTCACAGCTCTCTAGGTGAGAAACACACACACACACACACACACACACACACACACACACACACACACACACACACACACACACACACACACACACACACACACACACACACACACACACACACACACAGTAAAAGGTCTAGACAGTTTTAATGAAACTGGATGATGATGATGGAGTGGAAGGAAATTACAAGTTAGAAGCAAATGTGCATCTGTGTGTGTGTGTGTGTGTGTGTGTGTGTGTGTGTGTGTGTGTGTGTGTGTGTGTGTGTGTGTGTGTGTGTGTGTGTGTGTGTGTGTGTGTGTGTGTGTGTGTGTGTGTGTGTGTGTGTGTGTGTATGTGTGTGTGTGGGGGGGGTGTGTGCATGGACTGAAGGTGCATTGTGTGCAAGTGTGTATATCAGAGGAAAGTAAAGAAAACACCTATTCCGCTTCCTGTCCTTGTAATCCTCTGTGTTTTAGTGACCTTGGCAACCTGGTGACAAAACATTCAAGGTGTACCTTTGATTGAGGCCATGGGTGGGCGTAAAGTTTGAAGCAGGCTGAAAGGATAGTTGAAGATAGAGAGCAGGCTGGAGGAAGAGGACAACGTTTTTCTGCCCAGACCAACATAAAACAAGTACTGGGACAAAAGCCGACCGTGTAGCGTCGCCTAGCATTGCCTGTATCTTGGCCAAAAAGTTCAACTTGAACCCACTGCAAGGACAACAGGCAATGGCCAACAACTACATTATATGTTTTGCCTCAACTTGAGAGGAAATAACTCTTCATACTAGCAGTAGGTGGTAGTCTGTATTCGTCATTCAAAAGGAGAACTGCGAATAGTCGAGCTTTGAATACACTGCACTTTCTTATGATACATAGTACTTAGAAAGCCAGCAGTGTCACTCACAATGGTCAGCTTATTGGAAGCTAGTTTACTAACAGGATTCTTACTTTTTGATTGTGTTTCTTTATTGTCGAATGCACTCATTGTGAGTTGCTTTGAATAAAAGTATCCACTGAATGAAATGTAAGCTAATGTGACATACTGTAAAACAAATTATTGTAACAGAATGATCAGATTAAATGAAAAATAGAAATGAAAAAGTGCGCCCTCATGACTTTAGTTTGTTTTCCTCACGCCTGTTTCCTTCTTTTGCAATGTTTCAAATTATATTTAAAAGGCCCTTTAGATTGATTTCTCGAACACACAGGCTCCTGCACTGATTGAACATGCTGAAAGTAAATTGGCCCAAAAAGCTGCTTAGAATGGGAGACTGACAGTACATATTAAAGTGTTCATTGCTGCCCAGCTTGGTGTGTCAGAACCTTTAGTGTTTGCAAAATGAGGTTTTCACGTTCAGAATTACCTTTTTAAAGTCCAGTTACACCAGTTTTTAAAACAGCTCAATTTCATGGCAACACAACATTTAGTTGACAGCGGTTAGAAGATCAGGACTCACAAAGTAAACCAATTCAAATACCTACTTTATGTTTATTGTTATTGAATCGGTACCCTCACATTAGCACTGACATAGAGTAGATTTGTGGAGATGTTTACGTGTAGTTTTGCAGTATAACAAAATCTAAGTCTAGTGGGAAGGGGATGGTTTCTGGAAATAACTTTGATAGCCAGAAGGTTTTCACAAAAGGACACGCCGATCAGCTGCTATTTGAATTTGCATTTTATGGCTCAGTGGAAGAAAACTTTGCTCCAGGCCACCAGCTTGAGACATGGCAATTATTAGTGATCAGATGAAAACAGCATTGCTTCATACACACTCAGTTTAGGGGGTATTGCTGCTCACTGGTGTGAATCACAGAACAATATTAAATGATTGAAATAATTAAGCATTTCCTCCCTTTAACTATTCTGTCTCGGTTGCACCTCAAACTACAAAAAAAGACCAATTGAGCTTGAAATCTATAAAAAAAACACAGCAGTGACTGTCATAATTCTAACTTTTCTCTTCTCCTCTTCCCCCAGTGAGAGATGATGATGATTTCCTGAGTCTGAGCGAACTCCCAGAAACCTTCCCCTCCGACCCTCCGGAGCCCTTACCTCACTTCCTGTTTGAACCGGAGGAAGGCTACATCGTCAAAAATAAACCAGTCAATCTCTACTGCAAAGCAACACCCGCCACGCAGATTTACTTCAAATGCAACAGCGAATGGGTCCATCAGAAGGACCACACCGTCGAGGAGCGAGTGGACGAAAACTCAGGTGAGGGCATGGCCTGTACTTTAAACACATTCACAGATCTATCAGAGAGTGCAAAAGAACGCTGACAAATCAGCCCATGGTGTGGAAAAATGGATCGGAAAAGTCATATAATTAAAACTGCCATGGAGATAGTGTGTTCAGAGACTTTTAAAACGGTTTTTCCTTTGAGTCATGACATATTTGACAGGTAGTACTTTTGGTTAAAAAAAAAAAAGCCTCTGACATTGTAGAGACAAGTGCAGTTTCTTGTCATTTTTATTCACAGGGGATCTTTTTTAAGAACACTTTCTTAACCTCAGTACACTCATGAATGCACAGCTGATGTTTGAACTTTGCTGCTAAAAGTATGGTGCTTACTTACCAGACTATTTTAACTATATGTGTATTATGTCCTAGTGGGCAAAACATCCAAATCATATTTTAACTAATCTAAAGTTCCCTGTTGTATATCAAAATCAAGTATGTTGCCCCTCATGAATCGACTCTTCCTGCCTGACAATGATGAGATTTTGCTCTGTGTTTATAAAATTGTCACACATACAGAAAATATGGCCAACATCTTCCCCAGGTTGTCCCAATGGTGCACTGTAGGCAAACAGGTTAAAGCTATTATTCAGATGTTTAGTTATTTTTACTGAGAGCTGGGTCACATGTCAGACGTTTGTTCACAGCTGCCTGTCTGCCAGTGCAGTGAACTGCGATGTTCACAGGACAGTTTAAAAGGATCCACAGTTGCTTACTGGACTGCGGCCAAAGTTCCACACTTGTCACTTGTCAGCACACGGTTTTATTCTGCTGGAGAGGTAATGATGAATCATGCTGTTGCTTTGGCAGGAAGACAAAGACGTACACAACCGGTTTTCTTAGACTTCAGGTTGACATGAGCTGAGCTAATGGGTCTCCACCTGCCTGTTAATGAGCCTGAGTCCCAAGAGCGAGTGATTAAACACAGGCTGAAAGCAGTTTAAAAGTCCCGATAAATGGCATCTGTTAAAGGAAATACACAGTGGTGTCAATAGTAGCACAAATCAGCATGACAGTGGGTGAATTGCTATGTTTTTTTAACTTGAGAAAGGCCAGCAAAATAGGTAGCACATACTGTATTCTATGCACTCACTGTTAGATATCTGTCAATGTGTATATTGAAGGGCAATTTTAAGGAAGCTGAAGTTTGGAGTCAAGTTGACACATCGACTTGCCCACAAAGATTTACCTTTGTATTACAAAGCAGACCCTGGAGCCAAACATTGGATGTGTGTTTGTTTGTGTGTGTGCGTGTGTTTGTGAGTGCTTGTGTGTGTTCTTTTTAGTGGGTCTGACACAGTTGCAAACCTAAGAAGGAGACAGAGGCAACTGAGCAGTACAGTTTGATTTAGCTGTCACACTCCAACAGTCAAGGAAGAGGAGAATACATGCAACACAACCTGAAAGAAGTAAACATGAGAGAGGTGAAACAGATAGAAACACACAGATATACACACAGTGGCAAATTACTTAATAATGTTAAAGTCTTGTTATTCTTTTGGTTATCATTTTTAACCATAACTTGTTTTGATCGCTTAAGCATTTATTTTGAAAAGCACTTTCCCTTTTTATCTCTCGGTCTAATTCCTACTTTGTCCTGAATATTTAATTATTGTTCTTTCTTGTTTTTTTTTTTCATTTCATTCATTTTTCATTTCATTTGTCATGTATTATTCGTTTAGTCAACTTACTTTGTTCTATATTTATTTTCTTATCTCCTATCCTATTCTGTATCACCTTTAACCTGAGGAGGTTTAGCATTTAAGATAAACTCTCAGAAAAGACAAATCCAATCTGTCTCTTTTAGGTCATTTGTCTCTGAAGATATTTGCATTTTGCGTTAGTCCTACTTGAAAAAACTGACATTCACTTAAATCATTGACTACTAGAAAGTTGAAAACTGAATTGTAAAGAACATTTTTCTTTCACAGCCTTCTGGGCCTTCCCATAAGTGAAATGAGATGACATATGTCTATCCCCCATAAGCATCTATGGTTTTCCTTCTGTTCCCTCATTTTTCCCCCCTCCAAACTCTCAATGTTCATTATTGTCATCACACACAGCTGCAAGTCATTTATTAGTATCATATCAGCCGTTGATTTGCAGCTGCTTCATTCCAGGCGGCACATTATTGAGAGGAAATTCTGTTCAATTAACAACCCATGGATTTAGGCTCTAATGTATGAGATGGATACCATGTGGTCTCTCAAGGCTCAAGACACCCTTGATGATTTGTTAGTTACATTGCTGACTCTGTGTTTCTAACAACATCTAACCCAACGAGTTCTTAAAATAAGTCCACTTTTATCATTGAGTGTTCCTGTCTGTTGAAATGACCTTCAGGCCACATGGAAACATGATTTTGTTATCCATTGTTGTGCTGCTTTAATTTATGCTTCATGTACATTTTACAAAGCCATATTAATGCCACTTTAATAAAAAAATGGCTGATCTAGGACACCTAATCTCCTCAACACCATCATCCATACATGTGAAAATGAAATGAATACATAGATAAAATGGGGACATTATGTAATATCAAGAGCTGTTGATGTTTGGAGACTGGAGCATTTTCCTGGATAATGGCTTTACGTGATTTTATTTTTAAAATGCATTAATTCCTTTTTTTTTTTACATATAAAATACAATGAAGAAAGGATGATCAGATTATGAAAAGGTTATGAATACAGTACTAGATATCATGCAACATACCACATAGTGAGCTGTTATAGGACTATAGCTGGTGAATGCACAGCGACTGGTCTGTTAGAACTCTGTAAGCTGTTTTCTCCTGTTTGTTTCCTGCTGTTTCTCAGACACAGCTAGGAGCTATGGCCCCCTTACTGCTTTTATTATCTCTGTCTTTTCACTCTATCCCATCCTCTCCCTTTCTTTTTCTTCCTTTCTTTTGCACCATGCTGTTTCTTGTTCTACTCTAATTCCTAAAACCTGAGCCTAAAGAAAGCAGGGGAGACCAGTAAGGGATGATGGAGGGATGATGAGGGAGGGATGATGAGGGAGGGATGATGATGGAGGGATGATGATGGAGGGATGCTGAGGGAGGGATGATGATGGATGGATGCTGAGGGAGGGATGATGATGGAGGGATGATGATGGAGGCATGATGATGGAGGGATGCTGAGGGAGGGATTATGAGGGAGGGATGATGGAGGGATGGTGAGGGAGGGATGCTGATGGAGGGATGATGATGGAGGGATGATGATGGAGGGATGCAGATGGAGGGATGATGATGGAGGGATGATGATGGAGGGATGATGAGGGAGGGATGATGATGGATGGATGCTGATGATGGAGGGATGATGAGGGAGGGATGCTGATGAAGGGATGGAGGGATGATGATGGAGAGATGATGATGGAGGGATGATGAGGGAGGGATGATGAGGGAGGGATGATGGAGGGATGATGGAGGGATGATGATGGAGGGATGATGATGGAGGGATGATGATGGAGGGATGCTGATGGAGGGATGATGATGGAGGGATGATGATGGAGGGATGATGATGATGATGGAGGGATGATGATGGAGGGATGCTGATGGAGGGATGCTGATGAAGGGATGATGATGAAGGGATGATGATGGAGGGATGATGATGGAGGGATGATGATGGAGGGATGCTGATGGAGGGATGATGATGGAGGGATGCTGATGAAGGGATGATGATGGAGGGATGCTGATGGAGGGATGATGATGGAGGGATGATGATGGAGTGATGATGAGGGAGGGATGATGATGGAGGGATGATGATGGAGCGATGATGAGGGAGGGATGATGATGGAGGGATGATGATGGAGGGATGCTGATGGAGGGATGATGAGGGAGGGATGATGAGGGAGGGATGATGATGGAGGGATGCAGATGATGGAGGGATGATGAGGGAGCAATGATGAGGGAGGGATGATGATGGAGGGATGATGATGGAGGGATGAAGGGAAGATGATGGAGGGATGATGATGGAGGGATTATGAGGGAGGGATGCTGATGGAGGGATGATGATGGAGGGATGAGGATGGAGGGATGCTGATGGAGGGATGATGATGGAGGGATGAAGATGGAGGGATGCTGATGGAGGGATGCTGATGGAGGGATGCTGGTGGAGGAATGCTGATGGAGGAATGCTGATGGAGGGATGATGAGGGAGCGATGATGAGGGAGGGATGATGATGGAGGGATGCTGATGGAGGGATGCTGATGGAGGAATGCTGATGGAGGGATGATGAGGGAGCGATGATGAGGGAGGGATGATGATGGGGGGATGATGAGGGAGGGATGATGAGGGAGGGATGATGATGGAGGGAGGATGATGGAGGGATGATGATGGAGGGATGATGGAGGGATGATGAGGCAGGGATGCAGATGATGGAGGGATGCAGATGATGGAGGGATGCAGATGATGGAGCGATGATGATGGAGGGATGATGATGGAGGGATGATGATGAAGGGATGATGATGGAGGGATGATGGAGGGATGATGAGGCAGGGATGCAGATGATGGAGGGATGCAGATGATGGAGCGATGATGATGGAGGGATGATGATGGAGGGATGATGATGGAGGGATGATGATGAAGGGATGATGATGGAGGGATGATGATGAAGGGATGATGATGGAGGGATGATGATGGAGGGATGATGATGGAGGGATGATGATGGAGGGATGCTGATGGAGGGATGATGAGGGAGGGATGATGATGGAGGGATGATGATGGAGGGATGATGATGGATGGATGCTGAGGGAGGGATGCGGATGGAAGGATGATGATGGAGGGATGATGATGGAGGGATGATGATGGAGGGATGCTGAGGGAGGGATGCAGATGGAGGGATGATGAGGGAGGGATGATGATGGAGGGATGCTGAGGGAGGGATGCAGATGGAGGGATGATGAGGGAGGGATGATGAGGGAGGGATGATGATGGAGGGATGATGAGGGAGGGATGATGATGAAGGGATGATGATGGAGGGATGCTGATGGAGGGATGATGAGGGAGGGATGATGAGGGAGGGATGATGATGGAGGGATGATGATGGAGGGATGATGATGGAGGGATGATGGAGGGATAATGATGGAGGGATGATGATGGAGGGATGATGAGGGAGGGATGATGATGGAGGGATGATGATGGAGGGATGATGATGAAGGGATGATGATGGAGGGATGATGATGGAGGGATGATGATGGAGGGATGATGGTGGAGGGATGATGATGGAGGGATGATGAGGGAGGGATGCTGAGGGAGGGATGCTGATGGAGGGATGCTGATGGAGGGATGATGAGGGAGCGATGATGAGGGAGGGATGCTGAGGGAGGGATGCTGATGGAGGGATGCTGATGGAGGGATGATGAGGGAGCGATGATGAGGGAGGGATGATGATGGAGGGATGATGAGGGAGGGATGATGATGGAGGGATGATGAGGGAGGGATGATGATGGAGGGATGATGATGGAGGGATGATGATGGAGGGATGCTGATGGAGGGATGATGAGGGAGCGATGATGAGGGAGGGATGATGATGGAGGGATGATGAGGGAGGGATGATGAGGGAGGGATGATGATGGAGGGATGATGATGGAGGGATGCAGATGATGGAGGGATGATGGAGGGATGATGAGGCAGGGATGCAGATGATGGAGGGATGCAGATGATGGAGCGATGATGATGGAGGGATGATGATGGAGGGATGATGATGGAGGGATGATGATGAAGGGATGATGATGGAGGGATGATGATGGAGGGATGATGATGGAGGGATGATGATGAAGGGATGATGATGGAGGGATGATGATGATGGAGGGATGATGATGGAGGAATGATGAGGGAGGGATGCTGATGGAGGGATGCTGATGGAGGGATGCTGATGGAGGGATGATGAGGGAGGGATGATGATGGAGGGATGATGATGGAGGGATGCTGAGGGAGGGATGCGGATGGAGGGATTATGATGGAGGGATGATGATGGAGGGATGATGATGGAGGGATGCTGAGGGAGGGATGCAGATGGAGGGATGATGAGGGAGGGATGATGAGGGAGGGATGATGATGGAGGGATGATGAGGGAGGAATGATGAGGGAGGGATGCTGATGGAGGGATGCTGATGGAGGGATGCTGATGGAGGGATGATGAGGGAGGGATGATGATGGAGGGATGATGATGGAGGGATTATGATGGAGGGATGATGATGGAGGGATGATGATGGAGGGATGATGATGGAGGGATGCTGAGGGAGGGATGCAGATGGAGGGATGATGAGGGAGGGATGATGAGGGAGGGATGATGATGGAGGGATGATGAGGGAGGAATGATGATGAAGGGATGATGATGGAGGGATGCTGAGGGAGGGATGAGGATGGAGGGATGCTGAGGGAGGGATGCAGATGGAGGGATGATGATGGAGGGATGATGGAGGGATGATGATGGAGGGATGATGATGGAGGGATGCTGAGGGAGGGATGATGAGGGAGGGATGATGATGGAGGGATGATGATGGAGGGATGATGATGGAGGGATGATGGAGGGATGATGATGGAGGGATGATGATGGAGGGATGATGATGGAGGGATGATGATGGAGGGATGCTGATGGAGGGATGATGAGGGAGGCATGATGATGGAGGGATGATGAAGGAGGGATGATGATGGAGGGATGATGATGGAGGGATGATGGTGGAGGGATGATGATGGAGGGATGATGAGGGAGGGATGCTGAGGGAGGGATGCGGATGGAGGGATGATGATGGAGGGATGATGATGGAGGGACGCTGAGGGAGGGATGCAGATGGAGGGATGATGATGGAGGGATGATGATGAAGGGATGATGATGGAGGGATGATGAGGGAGGGATGATGATGGAGGGATGATGATGGAGGGATGATGATGGAGGGATGATGATGGAGGGATGATGGAGGGATGATGAGGGAGGGATGATGATGGAGGGCTGGAAAGGCCAAAAGATATCAGGAAGTCACACGGAGGAGAAAGATGATAGGAGTCCTGCAGGGCACTTTTATTTCTCTTTCTTGCGCACTCCAACTCTGACTTTCTAACAATGTTTATCTTCTCTTTTTACTCCAAAAGGTAGCGCAATGTTTGGTTTGAAATCCCTTGCATCATGATACATCGTGAGTTGAACAGGATGATTAGAATACATGTTCTTATTATCTTTGTACTGCAGGGGAAAAAAGAACTACACAATAGGTATTAGATCATAGCAAGGAGGAAGAAGGATGTAAATTGCATTGTGATGGGTCCATTTCATTTAGTGTACCTTATCTCCAGGAGTACAAGACACCATATGGTCGTCTTTGTGTTAACAATATCCAATATACATTTTATTCCCCCCTTCAATTTGTTTTGAATTGCAAATAAAAAGTTACTCCATCTAATGAGTTAGTAAGAACATCTATTTTTCTATATAATGAACGGAAAGTGTAGCTACAGTACATGTGAGCTTCAGACGGCTCAATACATGTCCACATGGAGCCTCAGCTGGAAGGAGGGTAAGCCAGGTGAAGGTCACAGGCAGGTTGAGGGGGGGAGGGCATATGATTCCCTGAGGTTCACTGAGGTCTTCCTCTAAATTGGAGGAAGAAGCATTATTCTCTAAACTGCTCCACTGCCTATCTCAGTTTACAAACAGAGCTAACTGCAGTACTTCAAACAAACACAAAAAGCAACCTGCCCTCTTCCACAGAGCAGACAGTAGCTTTGTTCGCAGTGTCATTTGCTTAAACATGCTAACCATATCTTCATCTGAATTAATGTGACTTAAGGTGAGAACCAGCATAATTAGTCTAGATTAGATATCTTATTGTGAAGGGCATTTTCAGTATTTGCTTAAGCAACGCTCGTACTGTACAACCTCAGCATATCTCCATTAGCCTTGAGGAGTGCTAATGACATATTGTCATTAGGTTACTTACTTTGTCTCCATTAGCCAAAGTGTGAATGGTTATTAGTCTTGCACTGACCTGTGACACATACACACACACACACACACACACACACACACACACACACACACACACACACACACACACACACACACACACACACACACACACACACACACACACACACACACACACACACAGACTATTGGCACACACAGCATTGGCTTGGGTGATTTGTGACCCCTTTCCCTCCTTTGCTGCCATCGCACTTGTATTGATTTCCTCTCGTCTTTTCCTTCGTCTCTCCTCCTTTCTCTTCCTCCTAGTGTTTCTCTTCTCCACTCTTCCTCTTTCTGGCATCAATCCCACTCTCTACCTTCTTTCCTCCACCTATTTCCTCCTTATCCCATCTATTTTGCTCCCTTTCTCTGTCTCTTTCTATATACAGTATATCTTACTCTTATACTGTGATGGTTGGATTTGAATTATTAACAACCATTGAGATGTATACAGGAGGACAATGAGTTTCTCTGTCAGTCAGTGACTCCTGTTATGCAGGACAACTGTGTTTGTATCAATGTATCGTACACACAACTGTTTATTTGCGAGTTAGTGTGGTGTCTGTGAAAAATAATCTCTTATATTGTGTGAAATTGTGTGTGTATCTGAAATGCAGTTCTCTTTGTTTGTGTTTATTTGAAGTAGACTTTTTCTAGTGTCCTGAAATTTCGCGGTTCACTGCCTCTTCAGAGCTACTGAAAGACATGAGTGTGTATGTTTACTGACATTCACATGTATACGTGCACTCACACACACACACACACACACACACACACACACACACACACACACACACACACACACACACACACACACACACACACACACACACACACACACACACACACACACACACACACACACACACACACACACACACACACACACACACACACAGGAGAGGTACCCAAACATGGACCAGGAGGGACTGTGACGATCAATCAATGTCACTGTGGGAGCCGTTAAGAGAACATACACATGTACACACATGCATGTGAACACGCACAGTCTACTGTATGCATTGAGTGTCTTCAATTGGTCACAGACCAGTGACTGTGTTCTGTCAATGTCCTGGATGATTTCCCCCCGTAGGCGAAGAACTCATTCAACCGTTGCTCTCTCCCTTTCTCACAATACCTCTCATCCTGTCGTGGTTTTACCCTTTCAATTTCGTTTCCGCCTTTCTGTCTCCATCTTTCACTTTATATTCTTTCAGGCTATAAATGGGACATGTTGTTAGATCTTGAGCACTGGCTGCAAAAAATGTGTATCCAAATGTCTGACTCAACTGACTTTATGATTTTGGATTTTCACCTTTATGTTGCATTTAATCACTGTTGTATTTACATACAGTGCCACTTTCATGAAAATAGACTAGCTCAGATATGCTTTAGATAATGGGCTAAAACTCTAAATGAACAAATATGTCAAGGTCTAGACTATCTTAAATAGCACTGATTTTACATTAAGACTTGACTACTGTGGCTGACCAGGCAACACTATCAAACCACTTAGCTGCGTTCATTTTAGCAGAGAATGTTTTACAACTTTTACAAGGCTTTTTTCTTGGAAAGTTCAAGTGTAAAAATACAGAAACACTGCAGAATAATGTCAGAGCTCAGACTCAGCGGCTTTTTAATGTGACCGGGCTCAGTACTTCTGCCGACTTATCTCTCTGTTTTCCTCGGGCAAATATGTATGACTTGCTGTCCTCACTTCAGTTTTTAAAAACTGATTCCCTTCTCATGACTTGTGTCACTTGTCAGCGGGCATCACTGATTGTCACCATGAAAAATGGTCCTTTGTTCTCAGTTGGCCTCCAAGAAAGGCTAAAGATAAGACCATCTTGATGTATTGTGAAACTCTCTAGGACAAATGTACAGTAACAGGAAATGATGTCTGAACACAACAAACCAATGTTGTCCTTCCTTTGCTATTATTTGGTTATCCTTAAGGCTGTAGGTAATGATTCAAATTGTCACACTTATAAAAACCATTCAGTGACATTTCCTTCCTTTCTTGATGACATTTGACCTCCATGTATTCTTTAAATGTGCCCCCTATCTTAAGGTATCTACAAATGCCTCTATTAGCCTTTCAGTCACGTGTAATTATAAGGGTAAAACATTTTCAGGCTTAATGAATTCACTTTCAAAAACCCATATATTTCAAACACTTTTAGTTGCTCACCAATAGTTCAATGTGATACGCATGTTATATCTACTTTATTTTGGAGTTCAATATACAGTATTTGGCATTCAACACATTTGCTGTTTTTAAAGTTAGCAGCAGAAGTTTGTGGAGAAGCTACAAAGCTTGAATGAATTCCTTCAGGGAAGTTGAGTTTTCACTTGCAGCTCCTCCACAGGTGGTAGGTCGCAGCGCAGGGTCACTCACTGAACAACATCCCTTGAGCTGGTTGGCATTCAGTGTATTTTTCTAATATAAAATAAAGGAGAATGCAAAATAATGTATTATTTTAATTGCCCTTCTTCAACAAACGTCCCATTTCTGCTTTCATTATCTTATCCATTCCCTCGTTGTATCAATTCTGACCTCATGCATTTTCATCGTGTCAGACTCTTTCCCTATGTGGCACTGATGAATGAATCAAAGATAGCATTGACTTCTTTGGTATCCTCTGTTTCTTTTCCCCAAAGGCCTGTCTGTTTGACCTGTCAATTATCACATGTAAAGGGCACAAAGCTTTTGAGTGCTTTCCCCCTGTTCCCTTGTCTCTTCTGTTTTTCCAAACCATTTAACCTTAAACCCTGGTCTCTGTTGTTATGTCTCTCCCTGACTGGCAAGCTTTCTTTCATATGTATTTCTCAGTTTTCCTTTCCATCTCTGGTTCTTCTGTTCTAAAGGAAGACTTAAATTCCATAACTGTTTTTGTATGTTTCATCATCTAGATTCTATAGTATGTAGATAGTTTGTTCCTATTGCATGGTTTGAAGAAAATGATGAAGGCACAATTATTTGCCATATGCAACAACAGGAATCTGTAACTATTGTTTACTGGTGTAGACCAATTTGCATGAAAAGTCCTATTGTATAGGAATGTATTGACACATTTTGTAATCAACCTTTAGCCCTTTCAATGTTTAAACTTGCAGCAAAGAAACAAGTCTACAGGTTTTTTTTGTGTTGTGGACATTCAGTTTAAGCCTTACAAACATCTCTATATACTGAGATATAACGTATTTGTAAATCATACTAATCAACTATGCTATGTTTCTTTATTTCTTCTTTCTCTTTGGATTTTTTTGTGAATGTTTCTCAAAGTTCCCACTTTTCAGTTAATAAAGTCCAGACCTGACAAAGTACTCACCCAAACGTGTATTTTTACTCCCCAGCTGACAAGTAAACTTTGTTATTGGAATTGACACTTTAGAACTCAGAGAAATATTCAGTGGTAGCGCACAGTCTTATGATAGACAGAAATGTTTGTGACAGTATCCACTCGTCTTGATACCTGTCTTCCATTTTTCATCTACTTCTTTCCCCTTACCTCCCTCAGCTGACAGCCGTGGTTTTGTTGATGTGAAGCACTGTCATGCTACAGAGACCCATATTTCTACGCTTGTCTTCTCTTAAGAGAGAGATATGACGCTCTGAGCTTTGTATCCAAACAAAATAAGACAGAGAATGTTCTGGGACTTTTTAAGCCTCAGGTAATTTGGTTGTTCTCTGCCCGGCAACTCTTGCTGCGTGAGCTTTGCATTAGCAAACATGGAGGCAACTGGGGCTTCACCGGTTTCAACAGCACACATCTTTCTCTTCTTTATGTAAAGTCCCACTTTTGTTTTGTTTGTTTGACATACTTTTTTATTGAAATGACAGTGAAGGAAAACAAGGGGATCTGTTTTCATGGAGGATTTAGATAGGTGTCAATTTGTGGTGTGAAAACGATGACATACTTTGTTCCTGTTGTGAATTTTAACATTTACTCCCAAGCGGATATGAAAACGCACCAATGACATGGTAATTACTCATATATCTAACTGTATGACATCCCTTTATCCATCAAATTACAATAATTGAATCTAAAAAAAGTATAACTCACAACAGCAGATTTCATGTCTGAGATATTGGATATTAACAGAAAGTATTTCTACCTGTTTATTTTTCATCGAGCTCTGTTAAACCTCGGAATTAATCATCGAGGATACAGGCACGCATCGCCAAGAGGAATAACGTTCCGGTTCATTTCTCTGCACTGCTTCAAAATAATACTTCCCCTTGTTGGAAATCTTTGTATATGCAAACAGCCCAATAGAAACCAGATCAATTAATTGTTTTTTCTCACAGAAAGAAAGTAACAATGTGTTAAATATTGCTGGAATTGTAAACGTTCAATACATGAAGTATTGGATAACGTCACAGTCAAAGCAGGTGTGACTTCATTCTGTACTTGACTTCACGATGTACATAACTCTTTTTTTATATGTATATGACAAATAGCTGTTTGCTGATATACCGTTGCTCTGAATGCCCTACAGTAGGTTATACATTTAAGAATATCAGGTTATTGACTGCTGATCAGGTTTCTGAAGCTGGAAGTTAAAGGATTACTTCAGAGCATGATGATTCATTTGACAGCTCCTCTTTTCCTTGCAATCCTCCCATCAATACAGTGTCAGGTTTGTGTATCTTTTTGTGTTGAGTCTGAGTAGTTGAACACATTTCGTCATTACAACCATTGATTTCCCCTGCTTTGAAACCAACTCAGCTCTCCCTGATGCTCTCTATGCCTTACTATTATGTTCTGTCCTTTTTTTTTATCTCCCTTCCTTCTGTCTCTTTTCTCATATCTCACCCTCTTTGCTCTACTCTGCTGTCTTACTTTTATATCTCTGTCTCAATACAAGCAATACCTTGCAAAACACATCCTGGTTTACTCCTCGGTCATCCATTAATGTTGCCTGTTGAAGTACTCCAAAATATATGTTATTGCACTGAAATAATTGATCTTGACAAATATATGTTTGTTTTTTCCACCCAACACTTGATTGGGAATTGATGAAGAGTAAGATCAATAAGCAGAACCAATAAAGTTGTATCAATTCCTTACATAAGTACAACACAAAACTACTGTAAAGGTTTTTACTCCTTTAGTCCTTTCCTGGGAGAACTGTTCCTCTCAGATGTATCATGCTCTGATTAGCTCATGGCCCATTTTAACTTTTCACTTTAATTGCGTCTTACCCTTTTTACTTTAGCAGTTGGATGTCCACTGGTGTTCAGTTACTTTCTGCCCGTTTTGTCTGCACGCTGAGTTTTTCGCTCTTTTCCACTGCCCACTTGTTGTCTCAGCTTTAGTCCTGGGTTGCTTGCTGTTTATAATTGCCACTTTAGTTGCCATATTTTTGCCTCTACAGTTCCTATCTTGCTGTGTCCCCTGCCTATTTTGATTTCAGCTGCAAAGCCATAACAATATCCCTTGTTTGCTAGTTTGCTCGATACTGGTTTTCACACTAGTTTTTTATACTGACTCTGCTCTTTGCCCTTATAGCTTTCTCCCCCGTACTGGCTATTATCTCTTGTTTTGCCAGAAGAACTTTCCACAAGCTTTTTACTGACCGCCCTATTTTCCTCTTTGTGTCCATTATCAATCTTTATGGTATTGTTCTTACTCTAAAGCCATGTCTCCCCATCTCCCTGCTAGCTTCTGCAAAAGCTTTCGTTACTTTTGCTCTCCTGGGTTTTCTTTAAATCTCTTGCCGTCCTTTAATGGCCTCTGGTCCACCAAAATCCTGCTCACTGGATTTCACGTTTTTACATCCTCTCGGTCCCGTTCGCCTTTAAGCTGGCAATCTTACTTACTGTCTTTACATGTCTCTAGTGGCAGGAAGTAAAAAGCCCAAGTTAGATGTGTGAGAGATTGTTGCTTGGGTCCTTGTCTCACTGCTGAACCTGAAATAAACTGCTGAGATATTTTTCTCAAATCATTTACCATGGCTGCTCCCAAGTCCCCACTAACTTTACCTAAAACTATCTCCTTTCCCTTGTCTTTTTCCTTTCACATTTCTTCTCCCTCTTATTCTGTCATCCTCTCTCTTCCCCTCACTGTGCCTCTCTCATGTTGTTTATCATTACTTTTACCAGTCTTCTGTTTCTCTCATTTCCCTCTCCTCTTTATTTCTAGTTTTTGAGCTTAACCCTCTCCAACATTTGGTCCCTTATACTTATTTGTTATTAGTTCTTCCTTTACTTTGTCATGCTTTTCAACAATAGTCTTAATGTCTCTTTTTCTCCCTGCTATTGCACCTGTGTTCTATTTGGCCCTTTTCTTTGTCTCCCGTATTTTCATCCCGAGTTGATTTGCCGCTTCTCATTGACTATTTTTCTCTGCAGTCCTCTCTCTCTGTGCTCCCCTGCAGTCCTATCAGTTGGGTGCAGCTTTTTTAACCTCATACTTCATACAGAGCTGCATTCAAAACACCCCGGAAAAAAATGAATATTATGAGATAAGTGGGAGAAGTGCAAAGGGCCAATTCCACAAAGTTGACATTAAATCCACAGTGACTCTCGGCAGTAGAGTGACCTGGGTTTGTAAACATGCTGCAGATATTATATTATTATCCTCTCCTTCTATTTAGTTACTAAGATATTTACTGTGCACAGATCGGGCTCTGGCCTCTTTAGCTAACATAAGCTGTATCGCCAGAGTAAGCTTACGTTTTTCCATCAGTGGCTCAGTGAGAATTGAAACTCGTGACTCATTTACCGTTTGAAGCACTCGTCTTTAGCTTGAATATGAGTCCCAACTGATATTACAAGTGATTCAACTGTGCTTTTCCTTTCTTCCGCAGGTCTGGTGGTGAGAGAAGCCAGTATAGAAATTACACGGCAGCAGGTCGAGGAGCTGTTTGGCCCTGAAGATTTCTGGTGTCAGTGTGTGGCCTGGAGCTCCGCTGGAACGACCAAAAGCCGAAAGGCACACGTCCGTATTGCATGTGAGTAAAATACTGCAAGCACGCATGAGAGGTTTGAAGGTACTGTTCACACATGAGGAAGCATGGACAGTATGGATGAAATCATTTTTCATATACTCACCAACATTGATTATGCTTAACAACATAGCAGGATTATTTTCAACAAACATAAATGCAAATTCATTGAAGTTGTTTTCCTTCCCTAAAAAAAAAAATAGATGTCCAGCTAGAGAAGCACATACACAATCCTTCATGCACAAACAGGTGTATCACTTTTGCTCTGCTTGGTCCATTTTTGCAATAATTTAAACTAACCAGATGTCTTGTTTTGTAGCTGCCTTTTGAGTGAATGATTTCTGTCAAAGGTTACTAACTGTTTGCCTGTTCAATCATTTAATATGAACCAGCAGCAGTAGGCGGTGATAGACCTACACAGGCAATAGGGTAGTAAACCAGGCTATAAATGAGATACAATTAAAAACAGTAATGCTTAATTAATCCACTGCATCAGGTTCTGTGAATCCCTCAGTAAGTCATATATGGACTCTGTAGAAATAAAAATGTGTAATGCTCTAAAAGATAACAACATATAGCATATTTAACTTTCTCTCGCAGAGGCACATAAGTGTAGTAAGTTCTTCCTTACTACAAGTTTCATATTACAAACTTGACTTAAGGAAGAATTTTTGAAAAATGGTTTCTCTGAATGATTAATGGTGGGGAATGTTCTAAGCATTTTAGCTCAATGACTTTATTCTACCAGCATTAGCTTCCTGTTATGGTCTGGTGAAAATGTAATTTGACAACTGGGAGTTTCACTATAAGGTCACCAAACGAATACAGGCCAGACAAAGCCCCAGCACGCTCAATATCACTCCAGCAGACTGAGTTACCATTTCTCACTGCATAAAGAGGAAATCATTTTAGGATTGTTAGACTCAAACAACAGAGCAGGGGGAAGAACATTTTAAATCCCGCTGTGAGTGATGGTCGCTTGATGGCTCTGCAGCAGCCATGTGGCAAGGGAGTAGAGATATTTGATGAAAAATAAAAGATGTTAGTATTTTAATGTAAACCTCATAAAATAGAATGGTTTGTTTCTTTAAAGCTGATTTCACTGGCCGACTGATTTGAACCCACAAGAGTAGTTTAGCAAGCTTCATTGCACCGGTCAATTCAGCCATGTAAGACAATGGGGACTTGTCTGAGTGTTCGGGTTATAGAAAGGTCAAGCAGAAAATAAATACCAATAACAAAATTGACCCCACCACCCCAGTTTACCTGGCTTACACTGACTGCTTGAGTGTACTCTCAAAAGGACAACTGGGGGCTTTGATGTAGTCCATTCAGCAGACCCTCAGAACAAACTGCTCACATCCCCATATTTAGTACTTTAACAGACGGTATCACTCTAACAGACACGCACCCTGTAAATTGTGTTTTCCCATGTTGGTGTTATTCCGGCTTGCCGGAGAAAATCCATCATTTTGACCATTGTTTTTCATCCAGGCTATTTTATTTGGCTGTAAATAAGTCTCACTTTTTTCAGGCTGATTCACTTATTATTTGAAGCACTCACTCAAAAATGCATTTATTTTGTATATTGAAGAAGCTAACGAAAATACACATTTTGCTAAGGTGTTCAATCTTAATAAAACAAAGGAAAAATGCTAAATGTAAAATACAATTATAAAAACAAACTCACACGCGATAAACGTATAAATGGATCACACATTATTTATTGAAGATGTTACACACTGTAGTAGGACTGTTGATATGGTATGTTTCATTATTTAAATATAGTAAATAAACATTTGAACATAAGCAATAGGAAAGTTAGCTGACACAAATTTACATAATTTACAATACAGCATCCAGTTGTGAGGCAGGACCACTTCAACATATTGTTTCAGTTAATTTGGCCTGTTAGACCATTTGACTTTAGAGCCTCACTACTCCTTGCATTTCCATCGGTATGTGAGGATGTTTTTCTGTCTGTCAGCAGAGAGTTAGTGACACAGTCAGAAATATCCTTCTAAGCTCCTCTAATAACATTCTCGAATGGAATAGGCCCTCCTCGGGGTGCCATGAAAGCTGGGTAATGTGCTGTTTTTGGCTTACGTTGGGGCTGATTCACGCTGAGAGACAGATGCAGGCGAGCATACGTATACAGGCTTCTGAGAATCTCTGAGGTAAACACGCAAATATAGCAGCACAGAAAAGCACACATACTGAGAACTGAAGGCAACGTTGTTCATGTGATGTTTGTGTCTGTCTCAGGCTGATATATTCATATATTGTTTACACTATGAAAACTTCTACAACTCACCTATTTTTAAATTACTTTGAATTACGAATAAGCTAAATTGTTGTTTTTGCTTTACTCATTAATTTGGACCGTTTTTTAAATGACAGCAAGTAGTCTACACTAAATTGTAAATAATCTACATTAAATAATACAAAAACAACACTTGTTGGAGGATGCTTCGAAGAAGGCTTTAAGGCCACTAGGTACAGTATAAGTGAGGAGAGAATATGAGAGAACTCCTTTACTCTCTTATCTCTCTCTTTCTCTCTCTCTTTCTCCAGATCCTTGTCATTCCTTTAGTTTTTCTGTGTAGTGTGTATTTTTCTTCTGACTTTGTCCGTCCCTCCGTCCTTCACTTTCCCTGTGTGCATTATAACAGTGATTTTTCCCTTAACCTGATCTGATTACACTCATCCCCCTCTTGAGATAACCTTTTACTTCAAATCGACCCAACCTCCTGACCTCCCCTGCTTTCGGCTCCTATTTGGATCTACTGTTGTGATTAAAATGCTTCCTGGCAGCTAGAGCTTGCTGAGCAAAGTGTATTTCCTACCGTACCATGCAATAGCAATTCAGCATTTCTCTCCTGCATTCCCATCCCTTCTTCCCACACATTTTTCTTATTTCCCCTCTCCCATTGTCTCCACCTCTTTTTTTTTTCTTTGCTCATCATATGCTTATTGTTTTGTTCTTTTTCTTGTGCTCTATTATTTCCCCTCTATGGTTCTCATTCTCAAGTATCTTCAGGCTGTTTTAATAACTGTTGAATTAACACTAGAAAGCATTACCCTAATACACAGTTTGTAGCTGGATAATGATAATCAGTGTTGTGGCGGTAAAAGTGTCAAACACACAATCACAGATAATAAATCTCAGAGTGATTTGTTGCTCTTTTGGAGCAGGGCACTTTAGCTGAGTTATGGTTGTGCGCAGGCAGCCTAATTCAAGTTTATAAAGAGGGTGAGACAAACACACACAGACACACACACACACACCCCCACCCACACAGCATTGCAGGCATGTACACAGGCGTAGCGAATACAGACACCTAAATACACACAAATGTGCACGCAGTGTCAGTCCTGCTCTTTGGCCCTGCAGCTATCAGGTCAAGTTGTTCTCCTTCAATGGATTAGCAATATGTCAAGGTCACATACGCACACACACACACACACACACACACACACACACACACACACACACACACACACACACACACACGCAACCACAGGGACACACACATTTCAGATGATGGCAATTTGTTCTGCCACCTTCCACTGAGACATGTGTGTGCATAGTAATCAGGAGTCCAGACACTCAGACACACAGCAGCCCAGACAGCTTCTTGTGTCAATTGGAAAATATACGTTAGAGAGTTTCTATTCTGTTTTGTCTATGATGCAAATGTCACACTGCAGGAAGTTAGGTTTTCCTTCAATCATTGATGAAGTAACCCAAGGTAAGCAAAGCTCAACAGGGATTTCTTGTGTTAGAGTTAAAGCATTGATTAAAAGCAAACTCTTCTACACTCATTTCGGCCTAAGCCTGCATGTAGCTTACAACAATATAACCAGGCATTTGTAACCCAGCAACTGGAAACAACCGCAGTGTGTTAGCCAGCCTTTCTGGGAAGAAACTGGAGCTGCGGCGCAGAAACCAAGATCACGCAACAACCACAATCTCAGTGACATTTGTCGATTTTCTGCATAAAACTGCATTCTAGACAGTTGTATTAATGCACAGTCAAATTAAAATGTGTTTTACCCAAAAGATCAAATCC
Source organism: Notothenia rossii (assembly GCF_949606895.1). Classification (NCBI taxonomy): domain Eukaryota; kingdom Metazoa; phylum Chordata; class Actinopteri; order Perciformes; family Nototheniidae; genus Notothenia; species Notothenia rossii. Next base: position 19,941,957 of record NC_136909.1, read on the forward strand.
CTTCTCACTCACTCTGACACTTTTGAAAACGCTGCCTGTGGAAAACCTTCAGTGTTTTGCTCTGTATGACATCATCAAGAGATTCTTGGTTTCTCGCCTTGAAAAAGACTTCATGATGGTCACAAACACTGTAAAAACATTTTTATAGTGAGAACCCATAGTATGTGTGTGTGAGATGTCTCACCATCGCTGCAAGCCACAGAGCTTTTTTCCAGATGTCAAGGACTGCTTCAGCGCACTCTTAAGTGTTGGAGTGGTAAGCCACAGCTGATGTAACCACACACATTTTAAGTCACTTTCCAAAGTCCGATGTGAGGAAATGAACATGTAAGTATCAATCGTCATTATACTTAAGTTTAAAATAAGGGAAGGGAGAAGGGATGGCTAATTGACCCATGGAGTCGCTGAATTGACTCCCAAAACCATATGGAATGTATTTGTCAAAGTATATTTTAACATGAAATTAAACCTAAACGAACTGTAATATTTTGGGTACGTTAACCTACATTTATAAATGTCTAATTTAATCACAATTTCATAGGTTACTACAACTAACATTCTAAGGGGAAGAACATTGTCAGGATCTCGACACAAACTGATGAACCCAAATGCACGACCCAGAGACAAAGTCTTGAATGTAAAAAAAAATGTAATTTTAATTTCACAGATCAGGTAATCTCTCTTAACAGAGTAGGTACTGGAAATAACAAAAAGGCGCTCACAAGGAGGAAAAAACTAGGCATAACGAATAGAGAACTTAAGAAAAACTTAAGCCTACAAAATTAACAAAAGAAACAAAACATGACATGAGTGAAAGCGATCCTTTCTGAGCTGAGACTTGGTACGACCATTCGGAGAAACAAACAAGACGAACTGACACAGGACAGGGGAGAGACAGGACTATTTAAACATGAGGTGAGTGGGAAGAGGTGGAAACAATCAGGGGCGGGGTAGACACTGATGATGGCGGGAGGAAGAAACAGGGCCTGAAATGAAAGACGAGAGGTAAGTACACAATAAAACAGGAAATGACAGACAAAATACATAAACATAACTAACACATTTGACGACACCCAACAAACATGTGAAACGCAGAGTTTAATTTCTAGACTTACAGATTATTCTGTTTCATTCAAATACAAATATTAATGTTAATTTGTTTTCATTATATTTTGAAAACATATTTTCTTTCTAAAGCAAACACTTTGTTTTATTTTTGTTGTGCTCTAGAATGCCAGTGCCATGTCAGCAAATTGAGTTGTTTACTTCCTCAAAACTTGTCTGAGGATGGGAGGATCTTGTGTGACGTTTAGGGCTGATCACAGGTTGGGAAGTGTTCAAATGACAGGGTGGAGAGTTCAGTGAAAGAACTGGTCTGAGTGGAAAAAGAGACTCTCGAAAGTCACTTAGAGAAAATAACTCCCTATATAACCATGCTGAAAATGATACTGGGTCACACTCAAGGTCAAAGAGTACCTTGCCTTAGTTCTTTCTTTCCTGATATAGCAGATCCCATATGGTTTTTCCTTAAGTCCCCTCTCAATACAGTACACAGTCTGTACAAAACGCACAATTCATAAATATTTCCTATACTGTAGATGTGTAGAGAATTGCATACAGAAAGAGAGAGGCTGCTTCAACTGCACTTAGATATGCAGCTCCAACATGAACTATTTCATTGTGTACAACTTTGTTTTCATTTAATACAAATGCCTTCAATTTACATTTCTTTTTTTGTAATGTCATTAAATGTTACCTTGCCCTTTTGTGTGCTTTATCACTCACATCATTTCGGTGATTTTTCTAAGCCAAAGATCAAATTGTTTCCATTGCATGCCATCATGTAGGAAATTGGATGTCCAAATTATCCCCCCTGACACTTAAGGAGAGTACTTTGCCTGCTACTTTCTTCCCAAGCAGCTCACATTGCTCTTTATTGCTTGAGCAGCTCCACCAGGGGAAACCGTTATGATTTGGCATGGGTAGCATGCAAGCAGAGACACCCATTTTGGATAATTGCTGTGAGATGTGCTTATGTAGAGCTGCCTGAGGCAACAAACTCACCACCAACATAATAACAGTTTTAGTTGTGCAATGGAAGAAGTTTTAGAGGGAGAGGCAAGGAGGCAGAGAGAGACAATGAGAGAGGGAGGGACACAAGGAGGGTGAGAGAGAGAGAGAGAGAGAAGAAAGGGGAGTTTATGCAAGAAAAGGTCATGTTCTGAATAGATGCTTACCCTGCTTTATTTTCTGTTCTCACTCTGAAGAACACTCGGCAAGGTTGCCCTCTGTAATCTTCAACCCTGTTGCACTTCTTCGTTGTTCAGTGAATTTATCTTTGCTTTTGTTATATTTATGAAGCTGGATAGCGTTATCTGCAGTTTGGTGTGAAGTGAGGTCAGTGAATTGATGGGACACAGCTGTCCCTCCTGTCCTGTGCACATATTTCCCTTGGGCATATATTTGCACACATGCACAATGACACACATCTTTCATTGATGTTAATTCACGGCCCCCTGGTGTCGTGGACACAATGTCACATTCCATCTTTCTCGATATCACACACGCTCCCAAACACACTATTTAGCCAAACTGGCACCGATATTTTACTGTGGTAGCCTGCTAGCTTAGCGCTACATGTTAATATGTGCGAGTTGTGTTGTCTGTTAATCCCCTGAGCGTTTTGCCTTAATCTCCTTTAATTTCATTCTCAATCTTTATGGAAATCAATGCTCGCAACCAACTCCTCATTTCACCATCTCCCTTACTAATTAAGACCAGGAAATTGTTCCTGGAATTGGCTGGCATGAGAGAAGTGCATCTCTCCCCTCAATCACTTTCTCATTCTCTCCTTGTGTTTGCAGTTATGTATTGTATACATTTGTTTTAACGAGCATGAGTCTGGTATGTTTCCTGCCTCGAGTATCTTAGCATTTGTGGTTTTGTGGTTTTTCCATTCCATGTGTTGTGTCTGCTTGTTAGTCTTCATCTCCTGTATTTCCTTCACTGTGACAGTATCTGACTCTTTCTATTGGTTTCTCTTTGTCTCTTAGTATCTGTCTGTGTATGTGTGTATGTGTGTCTCTGCGCGCTGTGTGGGTAGCCATGTGGTGGATTTAGGACTAAAGCTTTGGGTGATTACTCCCATAATGAACCATCATGCTCTGTTCAGGCTGTCATTCCCCACAGGGATTGACTGTATTATGAAGTTATCATTCAGCCTCAGCAATATCCTCACATAACTCTCTTAACAAATATATCTCACCATGCAATCTGATAATGATTAGATGTGTACTGCATACAATTAAACCTTATTATTATGTAGGAAGATGTCCTGCAGGAAATCTTAAAAGCTTTGTCAGCTGTGTATAGGAAGCAAACAAACAGCATGATAATCGTAATGCCTTGTTTGCACATACAGTACAGATTCAGACATTGTTCTCTCATGAGTATTTAGCTCATCTCCTGATGATTCCTAACTTACAGAGAAGCTCCTAACTTCATTGCATTTACTTTGCAATTTAAAAAATGTTATTGGGGTTTTAAATCTGCTCTCAGGTGTATGTGATGGTCCTAGAGAAGTCATGGTGGGGTCATGGTTAATCATTGCTATTATTATTTATTACTTACAAATGTCAGAGAACATTAATTAGAAACATGCTGAACCTTCTTCTTTTTGGGACTGCATGGTGACATTTGACTCTCGTCCTCGGTTTCAGCATTTACATTGTTGTACAGGTTTCCTTTTACAAACAATTGAGAATGTACGAGCGGCAAAATGGTAAGAATCACATTACCAATATCACTAGATAATTGCAGTATTTACAGCTCAATTACTTACTACATATATTTACTTAATTCCTTATTAAGCCAATGTACAAAGCGAAAGCATATCTAACATTTGAAATACAAAATTCCATAAATTCTGGAAATACGTAATAATAGCATGCATGAACTGGTTGTCATACAAAATATTCCAAATTGTCTTCGGGACTCAATATAAAACCAGCATTTACAAATTATTTGTCATGGGCTTGATTGAATGTTTTTTATACGTTAGTGAGCCTAGACACACACTATCTGTCACCATGTTTTTGTAAGATTGTGATCTTGATAAAGCAGGAATAAACAAAGGCAGATTGATGGCTGGTAGGGCTGATGGATTGCTGCTTGGTTTTGAGAGAGATGAGGCCGATAAATGCACATAACACAAGATGGACCCACTGACATCATTTTCTACTGAATGGTTTGTCCGATCAGGTGGTTTTGGTAATTGGAAAAAGTATAGGAGGTCCTGCTGTATTCTGCCAACTTCCTCCTCTCTCTTTCTTCCTCTCATCTTTCGACTCTTACCTGCTTTCCGGACTTCCACCCTCCCTTCACTTCGCCCTCCCCCATCCCATTTTACGTCTCCCGTAACGTCCACACGGTTCCGTTGCGTGCTTCAACGGAGACGCTTCCCATTCACTTTGATGACTTTCAATGACTGCATTGTGGCTCCGTCGCGTCGCTGTGCCTCTGTTGCTCGCTTCGAAAGACTTCGAAAGTCGACGGAAGCGCCAGCCAATCAAATCATATGCCAGTACAAGCGCTAGCCAATCAAACGCGACGGAGCCATGTGGACGTACCTTCATTTTCCTACACTTTGCCTCCTTCTATCTCTTTATGCCACTTTTTGATGAAATACCCAGATGACTATGAGTTGACCGGTTCAGCATTAAATAATTGCTCTTTCTAGTATTTGTGTCTTTGTGTGTCCACACATGGTGTACAATAGTTGATGGATAAGGTGATTAAGAGTACACTTGGGAACCAGGAGAGTAAAAGGACAAAACAATAAAAGCTGAAGGACAGAGGGGAGAGGATGTCATACACCTACAGCAATACTTTACAAACTATCAAAGTGACTCTAACACTCTTCAAAGTCAAAATATTTGTTATCTTTATATCTCAAAGATTGTATCACTTCAATATTGCTGTTAATGCTGCCATAGCAACAGACCTCTGGACTTTAGACACATCTGCAGATATGTAGCTTATTTGATTATTTATCCTTACATGCTGCCTTTGTTAAATCTGTGCCATGTGAAACTTTATCATCGTGATACAGATTGCACACATCTTTTTTTTCAAGCAATGTACTTTATATATCATGTTGAACGCATACAAAGGCCAGATTTGCAGCTCCATTTACCCCGATCATGTTGAGACTGATTCTAGAAAAAAATGTGATCGTAAAACTCTGAGTTGCACCCAGAAGCGTGGATTAAAAAAACTCAATCCCCTCCATATGTTCTTATTTAGAAATCCATCACATCGGATCAGCACTATAAATAAAGTCACCTGCTAAGTCCTGCAACACTGCCACCCCTCTTAGGTTACAATTTGTTTTATGGCCTTTTTCTATGGCAGGCTAATCATTTTAACATGTGTTAAGCTCAACTGCCAATATACCATAGGGATACATGCATACAGAATGCTATGTGGCATTTGACCAAGGAGGTGAACAGAAAAGCGAACAGTAAGAGTGAATATCTTTATGGACCCGGGGGTGGACTTACGCAGAAGCTTTAAGTGTCATCGTGAAAGAAACTCAAATTTACAATTACAGGATTTGACCTTCAACAAGCAATCTGAAAGTAACTAATTCATAAGGATCTGCAGTGCAAGATGTGAAGACTCATCATAAACCAAGCTCAAGAGTGATTTCTCCTTTTTACCTGTCTCAATTAATACATTTCCGTCTTTTGTGTAAGACATCATAAAGAAGAGTGGCAATGAGAGAAATAAAGATGCAGAGAAAATGTATTTGGCATACATTTCAGTTAAACCAAACTGTCCTTCCATTCACCCATGTATCAATCCTCCCACAGCCGTTTTGTTTCTTTGCTCACGTTGTTCAACGCCTCCGCTCCATCCTTATTTTGTCTTTCCATGTTCTATTGTTCTTATTTAAATGTCTAGCTAACTGTCCTAAAGTATGCTCTGTGAGAATTTTTTCCCCTCAAAATGAAAACAGCTGAGCCATCTCTGAAACGTTCTGTGGAAGAAATGGCAGTGCATTCCATACTGATTTGTAACGCTGTCATTTATCACAGCATGTTACCCATTAGTGTGAATCATTTATTGTCTTTGGCCTGCTTGAGTTCCCTTAACTCCGGCAAGTCTATGGAATGAAAGCAAGGTTAAATACTGTGCGCAGTGATTGAGGGGTGAGCATGCAACAAAGCAGCCTGTGTTCAAAAACGTAACTGTATGTGTGGTTAACTCTTTTTTAAATGAAAACATTGTATGTGTATGTGTGTGTGTTTGTGGGCATTACTTGCCTCTAAGAATATACAGCTAAGTGTTTTTCCTTGCTATGTTCATTTCTAAAGTGACAGGAGAGTGGGAGAAGTCAATATATGCATGGCTGACTTCAACTACCAACTTCATAATTACCGTGTCATTGTTACCGCGGAAATGAGGTAATGAGCTTGGTGTAAAATGACATGGCACCATCTCTGAAATGGGTTCCCTGAACAATGAATCACAGGATGCTTTTGCCAAAGGGCCTCCGACACAAGTTCGCTTTCCATTGAGACTTTTAAGTTTTGGTAATCTGTTTTTTTTTCTTTTTTTTCTTTGATATATTTCCAGGGATTTCCTGGTTTGAGATCAAATAATTACCCGTGAAAGCACTTTGCTTGTTTGGATTCAAGATTTGAACTGTGTTAGTCATTTGTTTCAATGCATCAGTGTTATGTGATGTTTCAACGTGGAACCCTTTCCAGCTTTTTGAAGCCAGGAAATCAAACAGGCATGTTTTTGTTGCGGGTTCAAATCAAATCAAATCAAGTTTTATTTATATAGCACATTTTTAAAACGATTTTTGGTCGAGCCAAAGTGCTGGAATCCTGGGTTACCAGGATTCCACTTGCAATGAGTGAGAAGCAAGCCGATTGCAGATGCAGTGCAAAGTGCACATGCTGGAGTGTAAGGTTTAAACAAGTCATGGATGTAGGAAGGGACTAAATCTTTCACAGCATGGTAATCCAGTACCAGTATCTCACATGTGTGTTTCTCTTTTTGTCTCTCTCATTAGACCTGAAGAAGTCATTTGAACAGGAACCCCTGGGAAAGGAAGTAACTCTGGAGCAGGAAGTCCTGTTGCAGTGTCGCCCTCCGGAGGGCATACCAGCAGCTGAGGTACGTAAGGGCAGCGTTATTGTTAACCTTCACCTGAGGGGAATGCCAAGCAAGACGTCAGATTAGGAGGACTATTGAATAGGTCTTTTAAAGAGGGAGAAATACAAAAGGGGTTCTAAAAAATAAATAGGAATCATCATTAAAAAATGATTTGGAAGTGCGGTTTAAAAGTCTAGATTTTTAAATCGTTGTGTCTGCCAAGGAGGATTTGTTTTCACTTTGGTTTATGGGTTTAAAATGTGCCTGTTTGTCAGCAGAAACAACATAACAACTTCCCAATAGAGCCCATTATATATCGTAGCTAGGGGAATCACATGGGCTCACACATTATTCCTCACTTATGGAAACAGCCTTTGTGGAGGTTTGCGCCCGCTCCCACTGCCCTAACTTTTTAATGCAACTACAACAAGCAACGCATTGAAATTAATCACTAAACGTTTTTAGAAATATAAAGCTTTGTTTTACATATGTACATACATTTGTGTTAAATTGTCACAGGGAGAAATCAGAAAAACAGCCCAAATCTCAGTTTTGAGTCACAGTTATTCGAATGCTCTACTGAAATGAGATTTACCTGATCCAAAGTTTGAACTTAGAATCAAATGTCCCCAGAGAGCCAATTTGAGTTACAGCACAAGTTACTTGGGGAAATCTCAGAGAGAGGAAATATAGGCTAAACCTTTGCCGTCTCTACCTGAGCTTTGCACATTATAACTAGGGTAATTAATGAAAGTGGATGGCATGATGTTCCTCAAAAGGATTGAAAAATAATGTTCTTTTTCATTAGCATAGATTTACACACTTCTGAAAATAGAAATGGAAACACTTGCAGTAAAGGAAACACAAAAACACCCTTCACTTAGGGGAGAGTAACATTTGCCAACAAGTAAAATCCCAGCATCATTATGTTGGCCATTTAAAGAGGTCACTTAACTGCCTTGCTCAAGGAACCTTGTTTAAACAAGGCTGACTTAATGAGGTCAGAGGGTCCCAGCAATGCTGTTAATTCCAACAGTAAAGTGTGGTACATTTGACAAAACGTCCCCCTTTATTGTAAGATAATAATGTGTAGCTGCTGCAAGTCCATTGTCAGCTCATAGACATTTTACTGACTCATCTAATGGGCCGCACAGTAAGCATCCACTTTAGGAGAGCCACACGTGTCACTTTCACTCCCTGAGGGCCTTAACTTCAGTGAAGAGTGTCATTCGCAATTCAAATTGTTTTTTATTTGTCCTTGTTTCATCTGGCTGCGTTCCCACCTGAATGGATAAAAAGACCTAATTTAATTTAGCCAGTCGCTGGGGGAGAGCAGCACAGCACAAGGAGACGGCTGCGCTCCCGGATAAGGAGTCTCTGAATCAGGTTTCGCTCAGGGTTTGATAGTCGTTTTCAATTGCACCTAAGTACACAGCACCCCTGAGACAAAGAGGGGGGGGGGGGGGGGACTGAAGGAGAGGGGGTGAGGTAGGCACTCAGACAGACCACTGTACAAAGTGAGGGGGATTGTGTGGGGGGAAAGGCAGAGGTGATGGTGGGACAGAAAGAGGTGTGATGGGGAAGAACACACTGATCATTTCCTTTCCTGTCATTACAAGCGTAAAATATGTAGACAAATAAATTGGTAAAATTGTGATCAGTTTTTATAGTATAAAGCCACAAAGACTTGAATTCTTTTTTACCACTTGTATTGTCCCTCTCTCTCTCTGCCACACACCCACACTTACTACTCACAATACTTCATCTCAGAGACAAAACTCTACACTAATGTCGAATGACTACTGCTGCCTCATCTGCCTTTTTATTTCTACTTGAACACAATACTTTCATGCACAAAAGCACACGGAAAAACAAAGACACCAACACACACTCAGAGCTTCTTTTCCAGTGTGTTCAATTTGTTACATTTTCCATCTGTTTCTCCTGTCATACTGGGATCTCAAGAGTAAATGGATTGTTCCGTCTCCCCTGTCTGCTGAAGCTGATTAGAGGGATTTAAAACCAGTTGATGACCGCAGGATGTAGCCCTGACTTTCTGTTTTATCTCCTCTGACTTTCTATTCCTCTTTGTTCTTATCAAGTCCTTTCTCTTGTCTCATTCTCTACCTCCTCTTTGACTTGCTCGCTTTTATACACACACACAGACACACACATAACCAACCATCGTTCTTTTGATTGACAGTTGTGGTGTCCTGTGACCTCTCTTAAAATGTTCTAATATTAGTGGTTGCGGTTGCGGTGTCGACCAGTTGACGACTGTTGTAAAGTTGTCAATGTGATGGGGTCGGTGCCCTGATATGCGATAGCCACATCGTAATAGTCAGCTGGCATCATGTGGGTGTCAACATGATGCACCAGAGCATTGACTAAAACACACACACAAACACACAGACACCGACACACCAATACACACATTGAAGTTACTTATTCCAATTCATATGCATGCAACATTATGTAAAAACCAACATATGCATGCAGATGTTTGTCCATGCACATAAACCCATGCAAATACAGACTTGAAAAAAGGCAAACACACACACACACACACACACACACACACACACACACACACACACACACACACACATACACACACACACACACACACACACACACATACACATACACATACACATACACATACACACACATACACACACACACACACACACACACACACATACACACACACACACACACACACACACACATACACATACACATACACATACACATACATACACACACACACAGACACACAAAAACAAACACTTAAAGTAAAGAATGACAAAAGTACACCAAGGGACAGATTAGCCAGGGATCATTTTAACGGCTGCACCAATGTATGACTTGAGAGGTCAGGGTCAAACCAATCCAAGATTGCAAAGAAAATGTCTACACGCCCACCAATGCAACATGTCCTCCTCACTTTCCTCTGACAATACTGCTCTTATCCTCCGTCAGTCTTCTCTGTGTTCTTTTCTCTCTGGCTCTCTTTCAATCGAAAGCTCCTGAGAGACACAATTTGAAGCATTGTGAAATCCTTGAGAAACATCTAAATCTCTTTAGACTGTGATAGAAAGCCTTTAAAAGCTGATGGAAAGCTATTGGATTCAGCAGGGAGGGTTCAGCAGTTCAACAGGAAAGGTTTTATGGACACAGATGGTGAATTCAGAGAACTTGCAACAAGTGCAGCCCTATGTTCACTTTCAAAGAAAAGTTTGCTTCAATTTATTCCGTTTTTTTCATATTTACATGATGATATTTGAATCCTTTAGTTTAGAGTATATTTAACAACTGTGAAAAAGCTATACAAAGCATTCCAATCGGGGATGTTACAGTGTTTAGGGGTCCCCTCTCAATACATTTCACAGTAGGTAACGCACTACTAATACATATTTCCCGTCAATCTCAAGAAGTCACATTCGATACTGCACTTCCTTGGGTTCTCAGCAGTACAGCTGCCAAATGTTAAGTCAATTCAATGAAGCGTTGTTGAGGAAGGACAGAGACATCTTTTTTATATGGTTAGAAGAATTACATATCTGGTCCGAGGTCATCTAAACCAGTCAAGATAAGTTAATCAGCCATTAAAAGTTTTGTTCAAATATCCAAAAAAAAGAAGCAGTGTGAAACTTGGATCTGAGCCACACTCATCTATATGTTTCCCTATGAATGCTATAAGGTTCATTAGGATATAGAGACAGCAGAGTGAAGCAGCAGTCTGACAGCAAAAATACATTTTTTAATCTTGAAACCGAAGAGTATAGGATTGACCCCACAGGCCAGGCAAAGCCAGTAGACACCACATAGCAGGTGGGTGTATGTATTTATGTGTGTGTATCATGACTGTGTGTGAATAGTTGTGTGTGTGCCTGTCTGCGTCTGTCTCTATGTGTGATTGATCACCCCAGCTGCAGTGAAATAAACACATCAGTGTGTGTGGTGACAGGCACTATCCCTACCCCACAAACACACACACAAAAACACACACACACACACACACAAAAACACACACACACACACACACACACACACACACACACACACACACACACACACACACACACACACACACACACACACACACACACACACACACACACACACACACATACACACACACACACACACACACACACACACAGTCAGACAGTAACTTGATACGTGTCTGGAGCCTGGTCAAGTTCAGGTCACATTCTTTAACACTCAATCCACACCTAAATTAGACAAATATTTTTTGCTAGGATAATGGCGTATTAACATATACATGATAAGTCTGACTTTTATCCTCTCCTTTATTAAATATGATATGTTCTGATGGTAAAATTACTTGAGTAAGTTACATTTCATTCTTATGTAGGGTGGCATAGGAAGATTGTCCTTTAAGGATATGATTTAGATTCAAGCTGCCAGCACCAAGGTTGTTTTTATGTAGCAGATTGGAGGCAGCAACTGAAAAGTTCAAGTTGCCTTCAGGCAGAAAACACTCTCACACACACACACACACACACACACACACACACACACACACACACACACACACACACACACACACACACACACACACACACACACACACACACACACACACACGCACACACACACACACACACACACACACACACATCATCATTCTAGTATAATATTTTGCCTTCTTTGGATTCACTTTCAATGTCACTTGTTTGTGAATGACTTGTGTTGGCCAGTATGACATACGTCCAGACACGTGTGTGTGTGTGTGTGTGTGTGTGTGTGTGTGTGTGTGTGTGTGTGTGTGTGTGTGTGTGTGTGTGTGTGTGTGTGTGTGTGTGTGTGTGTGTGTGTGTGTGTGTGTGCCTGAGTGACTCTTGATGAAAATCACAGCAGACTTTTCTGTCAGAAGGCATCAGTGGTGCGGTGTGGCCAAAACGCTAAGGGCTACCTCACTCTCACACCCGTACAGTATACTGTACACACACAGTACATTGAATTCCCTGAAGTCTCCATTGTTAATGTGTCATATGATGACACTAGTAACAGAGTATGACTGGAGGTTATAACATCAGTGGTGGTAATGTGCTTTAAATGGACAGTGTATGTGACAGTGTGAAATAAACTGTCTAAAACATAAGACATGCTCTATTCCTGTACACAGAGAAGCAGATCTATCAAATTCATCGCTTTTTGAGATTTTATAGTAGCTCAATGTCTCACCACAAAATTATTAAATACTACTTGACAAACTACAGTATTTGCAAGTTCTGAATACATTATAAACATGTATTTCCCCAGAACATGCCAAATATTGAAACTTTTTTTTAATTGAGATTTATTGGTGAAAGCAGGAAATAACCACGAATGGAATGTCTTTGTTTTGGACTTAAGGACATCCCACGGGACAGCAAGGTCTATCGATATAAATTGTTTTATCACATAAAGCAGTGGATAGTCACTCACACGCACAACATTTTGTGACCACCACATCATAACAATGACAGTTATTCCATCCTTGCCCTGCTCTTGAGAAACATGATAGATATGTCCGTTTGGTGAGTGTGTGTGTGTGTGTGTGTGTGTGTGTGTGTGTGTGTGTGTGTGTGTGTGTGTGTGTGTGTGTGTGTGTGTGTGTGTGTGTGTGTGTGTGTGTGTGTGTGTGTGTGTGTGTGTGTGTGTGTGTGTGTGTTTCTGTGCACAAAAAACAATTTATGTAATGCTGCTTCCCCAATAGATCCTTACCTTAATCCTCTTTGAGCCAGCATAGTAAGCCCCATGGCTCATCTCCCATCACATTTTACCTTGATCCTCAACCTCTGTCAGAAATCATCACCGTAATCCACAGATTAGTCAGCAATCTCTTCTTTATTCTGACTGTCTAGGTGAATTATTGAAACGGTGTTAAGATTATTAAAATGCTGTTGTGATGGTCTATCCCCGCAGAGTAATTTACAAATGGTGCAGATGAGAAGGAGAGACTTAAGTGTGGTTTCAGTGATACATGTATTGTGGTTGATTGTTGGTGATGTCAAGAGGATTGTGATCATTATCTAATGACGTATAAACAGCCACATTAATGGACATTAATGTAAACACACATGGTACATACCGTGTCTTGCATCGCAGTGCAATCTTTCAGCCACAAAAAACAGTGTCTAACTTCCACACACACACACACACACACACACACACACACACACACACACACACACACACACACACACACACACACACACACACACACACACACACACACACACACACACACACACACACACACACACACACACACACACACACACACACACACACACACACACACACACACACACACACACACACACACACACACACACACACACACACACACACACAGGTAGAAGAAGACATATACAGCACATTGAGTCTAAACTGCAATTCCTTGAGCTTAGATGTGTCATCCTTGAGATTAGATGTGTCATCTGATGTAGATAATATCCATGAGACTTCAGATCGGCATTGGACATTTGTATTTCCTTTTCCTGTATTTTATCATCATCTATCAAACTTGCTCACTTTTGTATTCAATTGAGTTGTTCTCTCTCTGTCTCCATACAGTCACACAATTAGTGTTTCTGCTGCTTGTATTCCCAGTAAAGTTATATGCGTTTCCAATCAATGTCGCTGACTAGACAGAGACTCAATATGTATTGCTTGCAAAATATTCTTGCCAACAATCTATGCTAACTTATTTTCTGACGTTCCTGCATGCATTGGTTTCAGACAATAACTGGAACTTTTTATAAAAACACTAAGCCGAGATGTTATTCTTTGCTTTCACACAAGTGGAATGGTTCTGCTTTTTCAGCCATGACGGTCACTACGAGCACTTACAGTAAATTCCCCCATCGTCAGGCCATTTCAGGAAACCATCAATCAACATTTAAAAAGGGAAGCTTCTCATTACATTTAGTCGCCCTATGTTTTGTCTCGTCGACCTGCATTATTTTCTTCCATCTTCATAGAATACAGGAAGTGTGCAGGCCAGTGATCATATGTAGTTTTAGGTCTCGGTGGTCTGAGGTTTTAGTTTTTTTGAGACTGCGACTTTGTTCTTTATGTGGGCTTTATATAAAGGGTTGAACGAGTGCTTGAAGTATAAAAGCAGGAGATAATGAGGGCGTTTGTGTAGATCCCTCTACACACCCTAAATTAGGCAAAACTGCTCCCCCTCCTTTCATTACCCATTCAAAGGCTTTGGCAACACTATAAGACTATCTTTTTAATCAAGTCTTTTTTTTTATGTCTGTCTTTAAGTGGCATGGAAAGAGTATTACAAGTTCAATAGCTGATCCTTCACTCTGTTTTTTAAATGAATGCTTGTTGGTTGACTTTTGAGGACTTTTCAAAAGTTTTTCACGCTTTTCCACGGACTCTTGTCTCTTTTTACACTTTGTAGCCAGTGCTGTCTCTCAGGCCCTTGTCCTCCTTGACACAGTTCTGAGAGAAAGCTGTGAATTGAGGGTGACATGACAGCGTATACTAGTGTACTGCGTTGTCAGGCGGCTAGCCGTGCTGCCCTCGGCACTCCTGACAGTTTTGCCATGGATGAATGAACACACTGTTTTGACACGGGGTGCGACAGTGTCAAATAACATAACTCTGTTCTTTTCGGTCCTCTGTCAGTCAGTTTCATCAGTTTTTCGACTTTGATAGTCTTTTGGGAGAACACAAAACCTGATGGCTTTGGGCCGGGTGATTGTGCGCACCTGGGTCCCTGGGTTGTCCCTCCCCCCTCACCTGTGTCTAATTGTTTTCCCTCACCTGTGTTTGATTCCTCTGTGTATTTAAGTGCTGTCTTTTGTTGTGTTGGAGTCAGTGTGTGTGAGCTGCTGGTGGCCGCAGGCTGGGCACGTGAGCAGTTTATTGTGGCTGTGTCATTGTGTGTGATCTAACATTGGGTTGATCATTTAATAAATGCCCCGTCGGGTTATATTTTTGGATTCTCTGCCTCTGCCTCCTTGCTTGGTCGGGCCGCTCAACGGTCAGTCTCACAGTTGTGCACACAAGTCTTTTAATTCTATAAATGTATTATATATATGTATTATATATTATCATTCTGTGATGGAGAAAATAGTATGTCATTATGAAATAACAGTTAAAAACAGTCCTCATTCCTACTAGAGTTGAGAGATAATTGTATAAGCCAGTAAATTCCTCATTTGGGACCAAAACTGAAGAATTTTAATAAGCCACGGTGATGAATAATTGCTACAAATTAATTGCTTTTCACTTACAACACTATCCACTTAAGTAGTCTTCAGTTAGTTAATGAAAGAGGTCATTTTCAGTGCATTTTATATTTCTTTAAATGTGACTGTGTTGATAACAGAACTTTGTCAGATGATCACCGTGTGGAGCCGATATAATGTTTGCAATGATATGTGATGACCCATTCCTCCATTTAACCTTTTACTTGTGTTATGTGAAATCAAATATGAATACATTTTTGCTGAGCTATAATAACCATTATACTGCTTACACACTGGCATTGTATTGAATCATCAGCTTATCAAACATTCTTCCTAGAAGCTCTTGGACCTATTGATGCTTTGCTGATTTCAGAAGCATTACTCATTCAAAGGTAGATGGCTTTATTTACTGTAAGTGTGACCTTGCAGGGGAGGATGCATAGCACTTAGCGGTAAGATGCTCCTTTAGCTCTTTTGGGAACCATAAAGAGAATATGCTGCTGCTGATGGTCTCTGTTGTCTTTTTGTCAGTCAAAACTGTCAAATCAATACTCCAGTTTGAGGCACAGCCATACACAAATATATCAAAGACATGGTATTGACCAATGCAGGTAATTATTCTGCTGAAATTTGACTAAATAAGGAACGAACACATTCAGCTTCATAGTGTACCTTATCATTAACTCACCTAGAAAAAAGAAGCAACTCTCCAGAAACCCAATGTTAAATTGATAATACATTCAAAACCTGCAAGAACGTTATCCAAATGAATTTGTTACTTAAGGTTTGTTTAGAAATAGATCATTGTCATGGTAAAGGTAAATTGAGTGAATTTAACTCAGAGCTCTATTGTCTATGTCAAACACCTTGCCAACCCAATAATCAACCAAAACAAATAAACACAATGGAATGCATTTCCACATATTTTTGGCTTTGGACAAATATATTTACACTGCTACTCAGTCTGAAATTAATTAAAAAGGGTATTTTTTTTTTTTGTATTATGTTCATTGTGATGTTTGTTTACCATGCTCATATTTCTCTGTATATCCTAAAACAAAATGTAATGCTGAAAAACAGGGAGGTCCCCAGTAGTTCAGCTGACCCAGCTAATAAAGTAAAGCTGATTTTGTTATTGGGTGGTTTTAATAACACTGGAGAGCTGGAGAGTCAATTAAATAGGATTAGCATGCCCCCAATCAGCTCAGAGCCTCTTCATGCTTTAATGATTATGGAGTGTCATCAGCACTCCTACACTGTACCGTGAATCAGCTCTGACACACACACACACACACACACACACACACACACACACACACACACACACACACACACACACACACACACACACACACACACACACACACACACACACATACACACAACACTATGTGTCAGTTAGGTATTTGAAGGGTTAGCCTTGTGCTTATAAAATGTATATACTTTACATGCATGCAGGCATAGGAAAAAGTGACAAATACATTTGTTGTTCTTAGGACATTATGTTTTCATTTATTATTTTACCACAAACTCCCTTACTAAGGTTGGTTAGCGAGGTTGAAGGTTATCTACCTTGAATGTGTATCTTCTTTTGTAAATTAAACATCTAAAATAACTGGACAAGGCTAATGTTGATCTTGTTTGAGATAGGAAAGAAGTACACATTAGCTGATAACCCTGTGCACGGGGGACATACCTGACGGGGGGAACTGAAGTATATATTAGCTTGAAAAACCAAAACAGACAGTCCTACCCACATCTGATATAATTTATGTACATTCTTTATAAACACTTTTCTTTATAGGAAATTAGATTGGTGTTTTATTGTAATGGCACTACATACAGAATAAATGTCTGCATTGGCAGTCTAAAAATTAAGCACCATTTGGCAAGGGGTTTATATAGTTGGCACAACTTGCTAGAAACACATTACTACAAAGCTGAGTTGCGACATCACAGGTGTTTTTGGATGTTAATACTAAAACACTTATGCTCTTGAGCGTTGTGTGTCCTGTGGTTTCTTTCGCGCACCCTCCCATCTGCCCTCATGTCATCCCCCGCTGTTACATTATTCTTTATTTCTCTCTCTTCGCCTCTACTTTACCCTTCCATGCTTTCTTTTTTCTCCATCTTCTGTTTTTGCCATTAGTGATGTTAAAGTACTTAGTGAACTGGAGGGTTCAGCAGGAAATGCGAAATACATCACCCTCCAGAGCAATAAAGAAAGCAACAGAGACACAGATACAGAGGGCTTCAACACTTTTACTGCATTGACCCGCAACCATGCACAGGGCTCTTCTATAATTTAATAAGCTGTCAATCATTTTCAACACTGGCTCACAGCAACCAAAAAGCATGTTAGACAACACACAGCCTTTAAAGTTTTAATAAACTCCGTAGTATCTCCCGAAGGACACTTGCTGCTTAAGTTTAGGCATAAAGTATTTTTTGAGCTGTAGTTGAGTTAGATCTAAAAATGTATTCTGTATTCAAATAAATGCTGGGAATATGAGTTCAACTGGTTTGATCTGCTAGAAAATACCAATAATTAGGCGTTATGCTTTAATAGTCAACGGTTTTATTAACCAAAATGTATGTTCAACGTTTGACAGTTTTGTAAAGGCATATTCTGACAGTTTCCATCACTGTCATTGTATTTTACCTAGTTCTATTTTACCTAAATACCTCCAGAACACATACAGTATCAACAGTCAGAGCTTGCTAGTCTTACGGCCCGTCCACACTAGCGGTGTGCGTTGTCGCTTGTCGGCGAGCGTGTCTGAAACTCGACCAACAACCAATCACATGAATCTCCCACACCTGACACACAAGCAGCGGTTTGATTGGCTAGAGATTGTAGCATATGATTCGATTGGCTGACGCTTCTGCCGAGGCGTCAAAAGTTTCCAACGCTTCTGCCCATTCACTTTGAATGGGGTGACGTCACGCTTCGCCGAACTGCATTGTGGGGAGCGTAGCTACGCGTTGCTCGCGTCAAAAGTTGAACCATGTTCAACTTTTGAAGCTTCGACGGAAGCGTCAGCCAATCAAATCCCGTTGATGAAAATCTGCCAGTACAACTGCTAGCCAATCAAACCGCGTGTATGCTGCGAGTAGTGAATCACCCGGTGCTGTATGATCAGTCTCTGTTCATCTACCGGGATACAACCCGGAGGAGCCAGGCATGGAGGGAGGTGGCAGAGATAGTGGGTGAAACTGGTAGGTTTTCGCCTGTTTGGGGAGTTTATATCCAGTGTACCTCGTTTAAACATTGAATGGACAGCTAGCAGGCATAGACAGTATATATAGCTAGCATGGAATGCTAGCATTTTGCTTTGTATGTCGGGGGCGGGAGATTCATGTGATTGGTTGTTGGTCGCATTGCTCGCGTTGACTCCCCAAGCTTATGGCCCGTCCACACAGCGGCGTGCTGTTATGGCTTTTTGCCATTAGTGATGTTAAAGTACTTAGTGAACTGGAGGGTTCAGCAGGAAATGCGAAATACATCACCCTCCATAGCAATAAAGAAAGCAACAGAGACACAGATACAGAGGGCTTCAACACTTTTACTGCATTGACCCG
The DNA here is from genome assembly GCF_949606895.1 of Notothenia rossii. NCBI lineage: Eukaryota > Metazoa > Chordata > Actinopteri > Perciformes > Nototheniidae > Notothenia > Notothenia rossii. The sequence goes on from NC_136909.1 coordinate 19,960,934, forward strand.
CAACCATGCACAGGGCTCTTCTATAATTTAACAAGCTGTCAATCATTTTCAAAACTGGCTCACAGCAACCAAAAAGCATGTTAGAAAACACACAGCCTTTAAAGTTTTAATAAACTCCGTAGTATCTCCCGAAGGACACTTGCTGCTTAAGTTTAGGCATAAAGTATTTTTTGAGCTGTAGTTGAGTTAGATCTAAAAATGTATTCTGTATTCAAATAAATGCTGGGAATATGAGTTCAACTGGTTTGATCTGCTAGAAAATACCAATAATTAGGCGTTATGCTTTAATAGTCAACGGTTTTATTAACCAAAATGTATATTCAACGTTTGACAGTTTTGTAAAGGCATATTCTGACAGTTTCCATCACTGTCATTGTATTTTACCTAGTTCTATTTTACCTAAATACCTCCAGAACACATACAGTATCAACAGTCAGAGCTTGCTAGTCTTACGGCCCGTCCACACCAGCGGTGTGCGTTGTCGCTTGTCGGCGAGCGTGTCTGAAACTCGACCAACAACCAATCACATGAATCTCCCGCACCTGACACACAAGCAGCGGTTTGATTGGCTAGAGATTGTAGCATATGATTCGATTGGCTGACGCTTCTGCCAAGGCGTCAAAAGTTTCCAACGCTTCTACCCATTCACTTTGAATGGGGTGACGTCACGCTTCGCCGAACTGCATTGTGGGGAGCGTAGCTACGCGTTGCTTGCGTCAAAAGTTGAACCATGTTCAACTTTTGAAGCTTCAACGGAAGCGTCAGCCAATCAAATCCCGTTTATGAAAATCTGCCAGTACAACTGCTAGCCAGTCAAACCGCGTGTATGCTGCGAGTAGTGAATCACCCGGTGCTATATGATCAGTCTCTGTCCATCTACCGGGATATAAACCGGAGGAGCCAGGCATGGAGGAAGGTGGCAGAGATAGTGGGTGAAACTGGTAGGTTTTCGCCTGTTTGGGGATTTTATATCCAGTGTACTTCGTTTTAACATTGCTATTGCTTTGTATGTCGGGGGCGGGAGATTAATGCGATTGGTTGTTGGTCGCGTTGCTTACAAAAAATCCCCAAGCTTCAGATACGCCCACCGCCAAGCGTCAACGCACGCTGCTGTGTGGACGCTCGTTACACTTAGTGAGTATTGTAAGTATGCATTATTTAAACAGAAGACGGAACATGTTTAATCCTTTCATTCTCAAAATTGAAGTTCTCCATCTTAAGAAGAAAGTGTCTCTTTTGAGCTTTTCTCTGGTGATATTTTTGAGGTGTTTTTTTCTGATTGTAGTTGTTACTAGGTCAGCATCTGTTTGGGGAAACCTCTCTTTGATGCGTCTGAGCTCTTGAGTGGATTTTGATGTTTTTCTTCTTGCCTTTTCCTGTAGTGATTTGAGCTGAGGGTCTCATTTCAACTTTCCATCCCCTAACACTCTCGCCTGTAACTGTCATCTCTGTATTATTTTCCTTCTCCCTTCAGCAACCACTGCTACTATTACAGTGCCCATGCATTTTCATCCTAAGAGCTTAAAGTCTGAGTGGTTTTCTATTTACTTACTTGTTTTTCATTTGTATTCATTTATTTTATTCCAATTTCCTGTCTTCATTTTTTCTTGACTGGGTTCTCAGAATAAGTAAGCCTTTATTTTTCTTTTGACGATGAGGAAATACATAATATATAATAACATTTATTTTAGCAAATAAATGCATGAATTGCCTTCGTCATGTGTAAACATATATACAAAGCAGTGTAGCCTTCAAATGCTGAAAATATCTCACTACAAGTAGAACAAGCTGCAACACTGGCATACATATACCAGTAGTGAATACATCTGATGTCACATGAGTGAGTTACAAAAGTCCCTCCTTCCCCAACACATGTAATGAGCAGTTATTAACTAAGTGTCTCAGTGGAAATGGCTTTGCTCCCTGACCCTCAGGTCCCTATCTACCATCTCTTGGTTGTGCTTCCTATTTGCTATAATAATACTTCTATAGTCAACTACTTTATGTGTTTGAATGATTGATATACATTTGACTCACCTTTAAACCATCATTTATTTTATTTACTTACTTAATTTTCACTACACTGCTTCACTTATTTCATGTTGTTATTGTTTTAGTTTTACATGCCCTTTAGAAATCATGGTTTCAGTATGAAAAGTTTTTGAACAGTTTTTTATAATCATGTCATTTTATTGGATTGTCAGTCAGGAAATACTTTATGCTTTCTTTCATGGTTTGCAAACTTCTGCATCACCGCCCTTCTTCTCTGCATCCTTCGCTTTCTCCACATCTCTTTTTCCCTTTTACTCACAAATCACCTGCACTATGTCTCAAAGTGCAGCCCATCTCTCAATGCTCCAAACTGGTAGTCCATCTGTGCGATGCCTTTTTATTTGATGCTTCAGAAATGGGTTGGGAAAGCTGTCAGAAGCGGGATTGTTGACACACCTCATGTTTTGAAAAAGGGATAGTGAGGTAAAGTATTATCCATGCAAGCTTTCTCCTGTCTTTTTATCATTTTCTCTCTTTTCCTCCATCCTCTCCCCTGCATTCCTCACATGATTTTGACTTACCTTCTTTTGTTTTCATAAGTGTTGGGCCTAACATATTACCCCAGTATATCTTCTTTCCTTAATATAGTCCCACCACCGCCTTTTCTCTGCGTTCAGCAACTCTTTCTCCTTCTGCTCCCCTTCCATCATCTTCTCCATAATTGTTGACATAGCATAGAAATACCAAATGGCTTCTTCTCTTCCTCAGTCTCTATCTCCGCCTCATTACATTTTCATTGGTCCTTTGCATTGCACTTTCTTTGTCTTCCCACAAGCTCTCTGTCTCACCTCCTCTCTCGTTTTGTTAACATTGTTAGGTTAGCTTTAATGGATCACCAACAGATATCTGCTCCTAGCCTGCACTCCCTGTTTCCTCATCCTCCTCCACCATAATCACTGCCTTCCTTACTCTCTATCTTTCTCTCACTATTGCCGTGGAATAGTTTCCTCTATCCAACCCTCTCTTGAGATGTTTCCCCATCCATCTTTCCCCCTCTCCGTCTCTCTCCACTCTTGAATGTTGACATGAGAGGGTGAGTCTAATAGATCACTGTGAAGCATCTGCACCTGTGTTAAATCTCAGAGGTAATGGTGTGTGTGTGTGTGTGTGTGTGTGTGTGTGTGTGTGTGTGTGTGTGTGTGTGTGTGTGTGTGTGTGTGTGTGTGTGTGTGTGTGTGTGTGTGTGTGTGTGTGTGTGTGTGTGTGTGTGTGTGTGTGTGTGTGTGTGTGTGTGTGTGTGTGTGTGTGTGTGTGTGTGTGTGTGTGTGTGTGCGCGCAACCTAGAGAAGCCAATTCAGGCTTTCTGTTCAGCACATCTGTGACCTCCTTTAGTGCTGAGCAGCTTCCTTGTTTCACCTATATTTCCTTTTCTTTCCTCTCTCCTTTCCTTCATTTCACCTGACTATACTTGGTCTCCCTTTTCTTTTTCTTATTTCCTCTCCTTTCTATCATTTATGAGCTTACATTGCACAAAGGGAGCCATTAGCTTTGTTTGCTTTATTATACTTTCAGGGACACACTGTCGAAAAAACTGTTACTTCAGTTATTTTATGCCCTGCGTTTTTTAAAACAACTGATGCATAATGATATAATACAAATACATGATATTTAGAATCTCATTCACAAGGGCACGTCACGGCTGAGTACAATAATACTCATGTATCATATGTGCATGCCATGCATCATTCAGTGGAAGTGTACCAAGGTACAGTGGAGTAGTTATAAATAGGTCTTTGTCCAACTGGGTGTCCTCCTGTGTCCCAGTTCTGTCTGTGTGGGACACCTTGGAGAGCGCTCTGCTCTTCCTCACAATGCTGCATGCCGGGTACCCTTTTTTTATACACATGCTTCATCTTAGATCCAAAACTAAAATTTAATTCCTGGTAGTAATCCACTATTTTAAAACATACACAAAGTCCTAGTTCATCTAATATACAAGGCCCCTTAGAACGATCTGCTCTTGGCCACGCATTGATTTCAGCAGAGAAGTCACAACATGATCTTTCATTTCTACACTTTTTGTTTTTCAGATTTTAAATTAATGTTTTACAAACAATCAAATTGATAAGTGAGCCAAAGGGTACCACTTTACAATAAGACTACCCTTATAAAGGTTTCTGAATAGTTTGTAATTTATTTATTAATTAGGTTGTGAACACTTTGACATGAGATAAACAAGACAACTGTGACCGGTTGCTTGCCAAATAGTGAGCCGACATTTATCTGTACTGCTAAGTCTTACATTATTAGAAATGATAGTAACTCATTAATACATGGGAATGTGTTTCACACTTTACAATAAGGCTCCCTTTTGGCAGTTATAAATGTTAGTAACTCGTAAATAAATGGTCATAAAGAGATGCCAAGAAACATCAAGATGGAAGGGGGGGAATCCACTCAGTGAACAACAGATACCAAGGATGCTGGCTGATGAAGAAGACAAAGTAAGCTAGTTAGCCAATATAAGGCTTAGTCATCTTGCCAAATAGTGAGCCTGTGTTGATGTACAGTTCTATGTTAGAACTGGTTTATAAATGTTTTTTTTTATGATTTATAAAGTGTTTACAACCTAATTAATAACCTAATTCAAAACCCTTTATGAATCCTTTATAAGGGTAGTCTTATTGTAAAGTGGTACCAGCCAAAGATACTACATTATGTTATGTGAAAAGGCATTTGAATATTAAGGTTAACCTTCAAGGGAAGACTGTATCTGCCTTTCTGTCGGATTAGTGTGATCGATGTCTTGTATAACAGTGTAGGAGCAAAATAACAAAGATACATATTTTCTGCATTGATTAAAGGGGAAAAAAATGCTATGAAAACCCTATAAAAAAGTGCAAATTAAAAAAGTCCACATTTTAATCAAAGGTGTTATGAACATCAGTGTGGGATGGTTGTCGATGGCGACCCAGTTATGTCAGTGTGTTTAATTAGGTCTTTATGTCACTCGCATGGATCTAGTTAATTAAGCTGCCAGAACGTCTGAAATCCCATGTTGGCATGCACACATATAGTAACAGACACACTGAAATCCACACACACGCGCACGCTTCCCTCACTGGCATCCAGTATATATGTGTGCACATGTACAGTGACCTTACGTTAACCTGCACAATCTGCCTGGCCTGCCCAGTCCTGGCGTGTGCTGTGGGTTGGTGCCTGTGGTAAATTCCCCACAGTAGCAGTGGGCAGCAGGATTGTCCTAATCACCTCCCAAGTGCCAGTGAGGATACCGACAGAAACACCAGGACATATGGCCAATTAAGACAGGGATATGAAATGACACAGAAATAATGTAGGTTACTGAAAGTCACATTCCACCCAATCAATAAAACTGAGTGGCAAGGTTATTATAAACAACCTTTTCCGACGTCTGCACGGACATCAATAATGTTCTTAAATAAAGCCTGGAAAATAATTTCTTAGTGCTGTATTTGATTTTTGTTTTCTGTCCCTCTAGACAGTTGATTGTATTTAATTGTGTCCATTTGTGTTTTTGCATAACATCTCCCTGTTGTTTGTCGGTTTATCAGCAGTTGTGTGTGCTTTATTAAATGTGGTAGCAATCAACGTTAGGAATAGGTCAGGTTTGAGTTAGTTTATGAGGATTGCTGTATGTGCGATGGACTAAAACTCATGGCCCGAATAAAAAGGAAGATAGGCTTTGTTTTATTCATTGTAAGGGTTACTAACAGGAGAGTGCAGATAGAAGAAGAGTGTGTTAGTGGGAGTTAGGTATAGCCCTTGAAGTAGAGAGGACAATTAGTTTAGAGGTTTTGTTGGCACTAAAATATAGCCATTTGTATTTGTTACATGTTACAAATTGGCAGGTTTAGAGATGCCAAGAGAAGAGTCACAGTGTAGGATGAACACACACACACACACACACACACACACACACACACACACACACACACACACACACACGCCACTTTGCACTTGCAAATTACAGTACTTCAGTGATAATGTTAGAAAATATACATCTAAAAGTGATTGTTTACTTCATTATGTAGAATTGGCTATAATGTGAAAACAGGAAGAACAGGATCTGTGTGGTCTGAAAGCAAATCTAGTAAGGATATATATTTATAGTCTGTATAGGCTCAATGTAAGATACTCCCTCTTACTGTATATTTATGGATGGAAATGTATCTTTATCATATAAATGTAATTTAGCATCCACATTATTCAGTGTTGAAACAATGGTACAGCAGGGTCCAATATTTTAACATAGTCTCTGAGCTTGGCTCTTTTATACTCAGTGGCCACCATGAATAAGGAATAAAATATACACTTCCTGGTGTGTCATGGTGGTTTTATTTGGTACATTAAGTGTTAGATTTCAGTTTAAGTGCTACATTTATTTGATGCAGAGGCAAACAGTTTAGGATAAATTGTTTTGGTTTTTTTGTTTTACACAATGATGGTTACTCTCCTGTAATTGCTTGAAACAACAATTTCTTTTTGTTCATCTTATCACAATGAGTTAATTATTTTGTCTAATATCGATACACACACACAGTCTTCACCATATTCATGTGCACTCTTGGATTACATTTCTATTAGCTTTCCTCGATTGAGTTTGAAGATTGTTGATTAGCCAGTAATGGCCTTTGTTACTGCACTAATGAATAGCTTGATTACTATTCTACTTAGCTACACATCAGGAGGCGGGAGATGTGTGTGAATGGTTGTGCACGCGTGTGCTTGTGTGTGTGTGGCGTTTGTTGGTATTATCCTCTGACGAACACACACAGACAGTCATAGCCAATTGTCTGTGTTTGTGTCAAGAAAGCTGATGGCAGCAGAAGAGAAAGATGGATGGACTTCTGTGCCAAACCTCTTCTCTCATCCTCCCGCTCTCTGTCTTTGCTTTTCAGTATTTCCTCGCCAACCTGCTCTATGTTTTTCCAGCCTACTGACACTCCACCATTGTGTTGTTCTTAATACCTGCATCCCTTCCACCTCTTTGTCTTCCTCTGAACCTTCTCTTACCTCACTGTCTTTCGTACAGTATGTGTTTTTTTTTTGTTGCTTTAATGTCCTCCTTCTCTCCTTTCTTGTTTATCTCTGTCTCAGTTCCCTTTCTGCTGACTGGACTGAGCAGGCTCTTGAGAACTGGGTTGGCATATTGCAGTTGGTGTGTGTGTGCATGTGTGTGTGGCTATGTCAACATGTCTGTGTGAGCATACGTGCATGTGTGGGTTTTTGATAATGGAAACAAGCATGCCAATTACTGTGATGGCTCTCTAGATGCCAGTCAGAGCCAATAATAATGAGTGTTGCACATCTGGCAGTGTGCACGTGTGTGTGTATCTGAGTGTGTGCACTGGTGGAGAGGGGGTGGGTGGGTAATCATGATTGGGGAAGGACATTGTTTAAGGTGGAATCATGCTTCTCCAAAGATGCATATAAAGGTCTCTACAAAGCATCGAGAGGAGCTGACAGCTAACCCATCAACCTACATTTCAACATTTACAACACTTTCCTTTAACGGGTCTGTCACAAATAAACCAGAATAATTGTTTTCACTGCAACAAACAACTCAAATCGCTCACTAAAGGTTTTTAAAAGTACAGTTCAATATTGAAAAGTACAATAAAAGCGTATGGCACAACATGTTTACTTTAGTAGCTTTCAACCATAATCATTGCATCATTCTGTGTGTTTACCTCATACAAGCTTGGCTAAACAAATAAGTCATTATATCAATATTGTTTCTATGAGACAGGGTTGCGTTGATATATCTGGGATGCAATCTGTTTATTTTCTCCTTATGGCACATCCTCAGTCTGATTCATACAAAGATGTGCTAAATTGGTTTGAAAATGTTTGAATGTATTGGCGTGTTTCCCCTCTTTACTTACAGTTTTTCTCAATCGCTAAACCCACTTTTTAGAATCTAAATTCATTTCTTCAAAACAAGAGCATAGCCATCTAAACAGAAACACACTTGCCATAACTCTGAATATCTTTTGCAAAATGCACTTACATGACCAAAACTGAAAATACTGGTCACAAAAAAGAATAAGTCGATCGAAACAGAACAAATTGTCCTCTAATGAGACAAATGTGTTTTCATAACTGAAACTCCGGTCACCATAATAACCCATTCTACCATAACAATATACATTTCTTGCAAAGTGCTCTAAGGCACTCAAAACTAAAAATACCCCTTCCAAAACCAGATACCTTCTCCAAAAACAAACATTTGTCAGCTCATGAGAAGACTATTTGAACAGTCATTACTAAGTGGCACACTAAATACTGAGTACAATCATCAATACACAAACCTCAAGCTATCGATATTGGAAACTGAACGGAAAACTGACAAGTTGGGAGAAACAAACTTACATATAGGAAAAACAGAGTCTTACTGTAACTATGCCATTGTTTTTATTGTCTCATTTTCAGAAGAGCACCGTAACAGAAACAAAAGACGAATAGCAATACACTGGAAAAAAATAACATGGGTAAATGATGTAAATCAGCAGTAAAGCAGAGAATGAGATCTATATAACTTTACTGATCTGCTCTTTGGCGTCTGTCTGGCCACATAGCCTCATCTACGTCACAGCGTATGTCTTCCCTTGCAAGGCAGCGTGGGAAATATCTCCTTGCGTGTCGACACCACCCTTGACAGGATTCCGCAGAGATGTCCCGACAGCCAGCATTCATTGCGTCCAAAAGGGGCATTCTGTCATGAGGATGATGGTCATAAACCTTCCATCTCCAGGCAGAGAAGAACTCCTCAATGGGGTTTAGAAATGGGGAGTATGGAGGGAGGAACTCCATGGCCATGTGTGGATGAGCCTCAAACCATGCCCTCACGTCACGAGAGTGGTGGAATGCCACATTGTCCCATATGACCACGTGAACCGACCTCACTTGATCCCTCTCTTCTGGTGGCACAAGTCCGTCATACAGGACATCCAGGAAGGCAAGGACACGTTGCGTGTTATATGCTCCCATTAAAGGGATGTGAGCAAGGACGCCTTGTGTCGAGATAGCCGCACACAATGTTATGTTTCCTCCCCTTTGGCCTGGAACAAAGACTGTCGCTCTTTGCCCAATAAGGTTCCTCCCACGTCTCCTCACTTTGGAGAGGTTGAAGCCTGCTTCATCCACATATACAAAAACATGTGGTAATGCATTGCCTTCCAGCTCCATCATTCGCTAAAGAAAATGAAACAAACAGAGGACCGTTTTACATTACTGTAAGCAGTCAGACATACTAAAAATATAGGCAAGCCATCAGTGTGATTGAGGTCCTTACCTGTACATACCGGTGCCTTAACTCCTTCACACGGTCAGAGTTGCGTTCAAAAGGAACCTTATAGATCTGTTTCATTCTGAGGTGTTGCCTCTTTAACACTCGGTCAATGGTTGCAACACTTATAGACTGAATGTTACTGAAGACATCCTGGTCTGCAATTACAGTTTTTCTCAATCGCTAAACCCACTTTTTAGAATCTAAATTCATTTCTTCAAAACAAGAGCATAGCCATCTAAACAGAAACACACTTGCCATAACTCTGAATATCTTTTGCAAAATGCACTTACATGACCAAAACTGAAAATACTGGTCACAAAAAAGAATAAGTCGATCGAAACAGAACAAATTGTCCTCTAATGAGACAAATGTGTTTTCATAACTGAAACTCCGGTCACCATAATAACCCATTCTACCATAACAATATACATTTCTTGCAAAGTGCTCTAAGGCACTCAAAACTAAAAATGCCCCTTCCAAAACCAGATACCTTCTCCAAAAACAAACATTTGTCAGCTCATGAGAAGACTATTTGAACAGTCATTACTAAGTGGCACACTAAATACTGACTACAATCATCAATACCCAAACCTCAAGCTATCGATATTGGAAACTGAACGGAAAACTGACAAGTTGGGAGAAACAAACTTACATATAGGAAAAACAGAGTCTTACTGTAACTATGCCATTGTTTTTATTGTCTCATTTTCAGAAGAGCACCGTAACAGAAACAAAAGACGAATAGCAATACACTGGAAAAAAATAACATGGGTAAATGATGTAAATCAGCAGTAAAGCAGAGAATGAGATCTATATAACTTTACTGATCTGCTCTTTGGCGTCTGTCTGGCCACATAGCCTCATCTACGTCACAGCGTATGTCTTCCCTTGCAAGGCAGCGTGGGAAATATCTCCTTGCGTGTCGACACCACCCTTGACAGGATTCCGCAGAGATGTCCCGACAGCCAGCATTCATTGCGTCCAAAAGGGGCATTCTGTCATGAGGATGATGGTCATAAACCTTCCATCTCCAGGCAGAGAAGAACTCCTCAATGGGGTTTAGAAATGGGGAGTATGGAGGGAGGAACTCCATGGCCATGTGTGGATGAGCCTCAAACCATGCCCTCACGTCACGAGAGTGGTGGAATGCCACATTGTCCCATATGACCACGTGAACCGACCTCACTTGATCCCTCTCTTCTGGTGGCACAAGTCCGTCATACAGGACATCCAGGAAGGCAAGGACACGTTGCGTGTTATATGCTCCCATTAAAGGGATGTGAGCAAGGACGCCTTGTGTCGAGATAGCCGCACACAATGTTATGTTTCCTCCCCTTTGGCCTGGAACAAAGACTGTCGCTCTTTGCCCAATAAGGTTCCTCCCACGTCTCCTCACTTTGGAGAGGTTGAAGCCTGCTTCATCCACATATACAAAAACATGTGGTAATGCATTGCCTTCCAGCTCCATCATTCGCTAAAGAAAATGAAACAAACAGAGGACCGTTTTACATTACTGTAAGCAGTCAGACATACTAAAAATATAGGCAAGCCATCAGTGTGATTGAGGTCCTTACCTGTACATACCGGTGCCTTAACTCCTTCACACGGTCAGAGTTGCGTTCAAAAGGAACCTTATAGATCTGTTTCATTCTGAGGTGTTGCCTCTTTAACACCCGGTCAATGGTTGCAACACTTATAGACTGAATGTTACTGAAGACATCCTGGTCTGCAATTATTCTGGCCTGAATCTCCCTTAAGCGGATTTCATTGTTGGCCACAACCATATCAACAATGGCAGACTCTTGTTCTGGAGTAAAGGCCTTTCGTCTGCCACCAGAGCGGGGTGCTCTTTCAGTTCTATCAATAAATATTTGAGAATGTTATGTACTGTAATATAAAAACAGTGATCGAAACCTACATCAAAATAGAAATGCATGAAGTGCTGTAAAAAAGGGTTACAGTAGCTTACCTATTTTCGTGCCTGAAGATCCTAATAATGGATGCCACTGTTGATCTCGGTATATTGGGCTGAACCCTTTGGCCAGCCTCACTGAGGGACATGCCATGGTTTATGACGTGGTCCACAATAGTTGCACGGGTGTTGTCCGAAACTACTGTTCGCATTGGTCCCCTTTCAACTCTTCCACCACGCATACGTACAGCCCTCCCTCTTCCTCTCTGAACATGAGGGTTCCCTCTTCCTCTCTGAACATCAGCTCTCCCTCTTCCTCTCTGAACATCAGCTCTCCCTCTTCCTCTCTGAACATCAGCCCTCCCTCTTCCTCGCTGAACAACAGGGTTCCTTCTTCCTCTCAGAGCTCCTCTACCTACTCGATCAGCCATTTTGTTTACACAAACATCTTACTGAAGTGAGGGAGGTCTTTTATAGGATTCTCACTAATTACAATTACTATAGGAAATTCATTGATGTCAGCTGTGAGCAATTCATTTACATGGAAGTGAAGTACTCAATTCACCCCAATACAAAAAAAAACATTTCTCAATGTGCAAAAAGGAAAAGACCACAATTACTGACTGTAAAAATGTTGTATCAGCTATAGCTAATCCTCCCCATATGAACATCTCAAAGACCTATGCAAGTCATATCAACACTATTATAGCTTTACCGGCACCATTTAAAAAAATATTTTAAGTACAGTCATGCAAATTCTATCATGTAAATGTTTTCAATGTAACATCATTACTGTAAGGTATACAGTACATTCCATGGAGTTACCTTTTTCAATGGGGTGATTGACTGATAACAAGTGTTAATATTTTGCACATCAAGTGTCAATTAGTGTAGCTATGGTCTAAGTTTATGAGGAAGTGTTATCCACTGTGAGAAGATTATTTGTTGTTTTGTAGACATGAGTTACACAACAGATTTTTGATCTTTGTGTAGAGAATTGTAACTTCAGTTAGAGAATTGTGTGATCTGTTTTGCAAAACACTGCTTAGCATCTGCATTTTGTGTGATATCAATGAGAAATGGTATACTGTTGTAGAGAAATGGTTTTCTGTTTCGATGGCTGTGCTGTTGGTTTGATGAAAGGAATTTTGATTCTAAATAGTGGGTTTAGCGATTGAGAAAAACTGTATTCTGGCCTGAATCTCCCTTAAGCGGATTTCATTGTTGGCCACAACCATATCAACAATGGCAGACTCTTGTTCTGGAGTAAAGGCCTTTCGTCTGCCACCAGAGCGGGGTGCTCTTTCAGTTCTATCAATAAATATTTGAGAATGTTATGTACTGTAATATAAAAACAGTGATCGAAACCTACATCAAAATAGAAATGCATGAAGTGCTGTAAAAAAGGGTTACAGTAGCTTACCTATTTTCGTGCCTGAAGATCCTAATAATGGATGCCACTGTTGATCTCGGTATATTGGGCTGAACCCTTTGGCCAGCCTCACTGAGGGACATGCCATGGTTTATGACGTGGTCCACAATAGTTGCACGGGTGTTGTCCGAAACTACTGTTCGCATTGGTCCCCTTTCAACTCTTCCACCACGCATACGTACAGCCCTCCCTCTTCCTCTCTGAACATGAGGGTTCCCTCTTCCTCTCTGAACATCAGCTCTCCCTCTTCCTCTCTGAACATCAGCTCTCCCTCTTCCTCTCTGAACATCAGCCCTCCCTCTTCCTCGCTGAACAACAGGGTTCCTTCTTCCTCTCAGAGCTCCTCTACCTACTCGATCAGCCATTTTGTTTACACAAACATCTTACTGAAGTGAGGGAGGTCTTTTATAGGATTCTCACTAATTACAATTACTATAGGAAATTCATTGATGTCAGCTGTGAGCAATTCATTTACATGGAAGTGAAGTACTCAATTCACCCCAATACAAAAAAAACATTTCTCAATGTGCAAAAAGGAAAAGACCACAATTACTGACTGTAAAAATGTTGTATCAGCTATAGCTAATCCTCCCCATATGAACATCTCAAAGACCTATGCAAGTCATATCAACACTATTATAGCTTTACCGGCACCATTTAAAAAAATATTTTAAGTACAGTCATGCAAATTCTATCATGTAAATGTTTTCAATGTAACATCATTACTGTAAGGTATACAGTACATTCCATGGAGTTACCTTTTTCAATGGGCTGATTGACTGATAACAAGTGTTAATATTTTGCACATCAAGTGTCAATTAGTGTAGCTATGGTCTAAGTTTATGAGGAAGTGTTATCCACTGTGAGAAGATTATTTGTTGTTTTGTAGACATGAGTTACACAACAGATTTTTGATCTTTGTGTAGAGAATTGTAACTTCAGTTAGAGAATTGTGTGATCTGTTTTGCAAAACACTGCTTAGCATCTGCATTTTGTGTGATATCAATGAGAAATGGTATACTGTTGTAGAGAAATGGTTTTCTGTTTCGATGGCTGTGCTGTTGGTTTGATGAAAGGAATTTTGATTCTAAATAGTGGGTTTAGCGATTGAGAAAAACTGTAAAGAGATTCAAAAATAAATGTACTGCCCAAGTTAAATTCATTTGATAAGTTGATACAAAGAGAACTCTGTGTCCTTTTCTGTTTTAATGTCCCTTCTTCCTCCAACACCTTGGTCTCAGCTTGCTATGAGGTGGCAGAGCATGCTGGAGTGGGCGGTGGAGGTTGGGGGTTGGGATTATTAATACTTGGTCGCACACACGCATACTAAGTCCACGCCCACATATAGGTAGACTAATCACTTTGGTAGCTCTTTAACCCACTCATCTGTGCTGCTAAAGGGATCCAGATACTACAGCTAATCAAGAGGATAATCATCCTAACACGTCAGTGATTTAAAGTCAGGCACACACACACACACACACACACGCACGCACGCGCACGCACGCACGCACGCACGCACGCACGCACGCACGCACGCACGCACGCACGCACGCACGCACGCACGCACACACACACACACACACACACACACACACACACACACACACACACACACACACACACACACACACACACACACACACATACACATACACATACACACACACACATAGTACAGCTTGATTTCCCTGCATGTCTCCGATTGCAGAATCACATTTTATTGTAACTGCTGTATTTTGTGTTTAGTCATAACCTTATTGTGTCTCTGTGTGTTTTCGCCTGCTGCTACTTTGAAAAATGAATGTTGTGATTCAGTGGCAGATTCTACCCAAAGACCCTGTATCTGTGCGCTGTTATCAACTCCCATATGAGACCCTTTGTAGTGGCTCTACAAAGCATATCATATTTTAGCATTTGTCATAGATATTCTTTGCTTTTTTATCTTACTTCTTGCTCTGTGGTCTGCCATTTGTTTTGCTTTTGCAAGATTTACACTGTTTTTGTCTTTGTGACACATTGTGACTATGATGTTCCTGCTCTCAGTCGCAGATATGCAGCAAAGCTTTGCGTTTCAAAACATTTTGTGCTGCTCTCCAGAGCTACAAAAGGGAGTATATATCTCTATACTTTATCTTGGCCTACTTTTATCTTGCACAGCATGAGACCAAGCCTCTGTTCCACTGCCAAAAAAAGATGAATATCTCAATAGATAGAGCAATAAATTACACTTTTCTACGGTTTTGATATTGCACAACACAAAATATGACTTTTGAACCTAAGTTGTGAGTAAGAAAACAAATAGGAGTATTTATTAGAATGTATCACATTTTAATGCACATTTATATCAATTGCAGATTCCCAGCACTAGAAGCACGTACATTATGAAGAACTTAGGAAAGACAAATATGCTTTTATCTTTGTATTCAGGAGCTCAAGATTTGAATTATACCTGTAGGTAAAATGTGTGTTTCAGTCATTGGGTCAAGCCGAAATAAAACGTGAACAAAGGAAGTGTGTAATTTATCAGACAAAGCCTCTATCCCTTTGAAAAGAAAGCCATTTCATTTCCTTGTCTAAAGGAAAAAAAGGATTGGACTCTTCTTGAACCTTTTTAAATCCTGTTACAGTTTAAACAGAGGACAATAGCATTGCTTATGTTTGTGCATTTTTAGTGTGTCAAAGCTGTCGTATGGTGTTTGTGATCACATGATGCAAGCTTTTGAAGTATTGTCATTTGTGTGTGTGTGTGTGTGTGTGTGTGTGTGTGTGTGTGTGTGTGTGTGTGTGTGTGTGTGTGTGTGTGTGTGTGTGTGTGTGTGTGTGTGTGTGTGTGTGTGTGTGTGTGTGTGTGTGTGTGTGTGTGTGTGTGTGTGTGTGTGTGTGTGTGCATGCGTGCATGCTTGCGTGTACTGTATGTGTGTGGGGAGACAGAGGTGATGCAGGGGCAAGAGTTAAAATAACAAATACACATTCTCCCCTGAGGTTGGCTTGATCCAATCAGCCACCCTTTGCCATTCACACACACACACACACAATTTCTCTCTTTGACACCAGCTGTGGCTAATGATGCGGTGGCAGTGGTAGTATAGCCACCACATGTGGTCTCTTTGTCTGAGCCCAGCAGAGCACACATCAGTCTCACAAGCTTCCACCTTCAGGCATCATCAAAGACTGTGGCTATTTTCATTACATCATCACACAACTACTATTAATGTCAGCTGCCATCATAGGCCTGTATTAGTATGAGTATTTTGATGGGACATGATCTGATCCTACATCTCAGATATAATGTTATGCTTTAATGACATTTTGTAACAATCACTAAGCTCACGGCACAAGCTAGAATGATTCATGAATTGATTACATGAACAACGGATTACATTAATACATAATCCCTACAATGGAAGTCATGTTTGATCACAGCCTTGTATGTGTTCTTCATTTTATGGAGTACTTTTAATGGATTACTTAGAAAAACATTCTAAAGTCGTTATCTTTTAACAAAAGCCCACACACACATACACACACACTATCAACTATCTATTGTGCATTTGTTTTACCACTGCAGAAGGAATCGAGTAAGCAATTCAGAAAGCAGAGGTCCCCCAGGTTAATTGAAAGTGGACTTCGAGTTACTTTTTCAAAGGAGGAAGACAAGTTTGTCCTCATGGATTTTGTTGACTGGCAGTAGTTTATTAACAGTGTTGGCTCAAATTAAGTAACAAAGAAGCGAATCAAATGGTTCAATATATGAACAGCAGTCTGCAGTTACAACATCTAAATCTTAGTTAGTTCTAAATCTGAGTGTTGAGTCTTGGGATTGCTGTTAGCAATGAAAGGTGCTTTAAAAATTGAATTTATTATTATTATTATACGTGTTTGAAGAGGCTTGAGAATTACTCATACTCTGTTTTATAATGTGGATTTACTTCACTTTAGATTTGTGTTTGCTTTTCTATCAGAATAAGTGACTAAGCTATGTCATGGTGAACCTTTTTAATCATGGCCTCAAGTCTTGCCTTTATTCAAATCAATATTCCGAGCAGCGTAATGGGCCATAACATACATTTTCGGGGGGGGGGATCAAGGGGGATTACATTGACTTGCCCTGTGTGCTTGAATATTTTACGCAGTCCCCAAATCAACCCAACAGACAACTGTTGGAAAGGTTATATGTAGTAAAGTTGTGGCTATTCCCAATTGGCGCTGGCAATGCAAAGATAGTAAAGAGAAAACATTGAATTAAATATGATATGATCCATTTACTCCAACTTGCACAAGAACAGATGAATAAAGTCAGGACACATTTGCAGTCCCTCTATGCTCATGTGGTAGCTTAAAGTGAGATTTCACATGGGATGGGTTTTTATTTTTGATCCATTTTAACTTTTGTTCAGCCTCCATTATTCCATGTCCCCTGGGTTGCAGGTTTATGGCCAGCTACAGATATTTTATGACAGTGCTTTGATCAATGAGAGGCACATTTGTGTCAGAGTTGAGACCCTCTCTGATGACTGTACACTTTTATAATTCAGTTAAGTCCATGCGAAAACTGCCAGTTGTTCCTGAAACAATCTTAAGGAGGCAATGTGGTTGCAATTTTAACTTAATAGTGTTTTGCTGAAGATATTATGTTAAGCTGTGTCATCTTCAGTGTGGAAGGTTTCTATGATTAAGTAGTTTAACCAGTAACCTTGAATCTCAAAAGAGCAGCGCTATGTTCCTCTTTGGCCACTGCTTATTCTACTATTCTGAGCATGTATGAATGACAGTCTGTATTACACACATTGTATTTGTATTTGTTTAGCACCTAGACTTTTTTGCACTTGTATTTTGAGCCTGAACTCGTTGCCTGAACATTCGCACTGAACTGTATATATACGTGTGTTGTGGTTTGTTTGTCGTATTTTCCCTCCAGTATAACCTTTCCTTTATAATAGAAGCTAAAAGGTCACACAGCATCTCACTTAAGATTGAGAATGCAAGGCTACAGTGAGCCCCATGGCCAAAAGAGCACTGCCAAACCTCTAAAGATCAGAGAGGGAAGCAGGTAGAATAACTGAGAGAAGACTGACAGCTGAGGCTGAGTAAGCTGAAGAATAACACTGAACTTCCTCTTTTCTGCATCTGAGATTCCCATTTCCTAATGTGAAGGGAGGAGGAAATTAAACAACGTGAATCAAACAACGTGGCTCGGACATTTATGTGCTTGCCATAAAGCTTGGACAGGCTGAGTTTATGAGGCTTTGGACCAGTAAATACAGCACTCAGGAAATGTGATTAGGCTCATAAATAGGATAGTTTCCCGCTGTCCTGCCCTTGCGGAAGCATATGTTCAGGACATTGTCCTCCTTTTCTGCACTGCCACCCATATTGTGAACGACCCATAAGATGTGGGTCTTTGCTGTTACAAATGTATGTTTCTGTGACTTGCTAAATGAACCTTGTCGGATTGGAAAACATTTCATTGTTCAATATGTATTGTATATTAGTAGTATTTTCGACCCTAAAAGTGTGTTTATTGGCTTGTTTCAAATGTATTTTATTTTAAAACCTACTATAAATGAAATTGTACCGATGTGTTATTGCATCTTCTGTGTTATCTAGAGGATAAATAATTGCAAATTCAAGAATGCCTTGGTGTTCGCCACAGTTTCCTTTCTTTCAGGTTGTATTTATTTACTCAGATTTGTGACACATCCTCAAAGCTTTTTTGTTGGGAACAATTGAAAATAAGATTACACCAGCATCCTATTATAAGATCTTTCATTGTACCTTTTTTTCAAATCTGGAAACATTGGACAAACAGGATTATACAAAATCCCCTCAACTTGATTATAGACTCTTTTAGATAAATACCACTTTCAAGACCATCAGTTGTGAAAACAAGATTATAGACTGATCCTATACTTTTATTTTAGCTGGCAATATATAATATAGCGGCACAAAATACATATTGTAATCTGGTTTGACTTTATAGGAGAAATACACCTTTCCACGATAAAATCAAGTCAAAAGCTCAATTTTGTTATTACACAATAACACAAATGACTGTTTATTCTCATGAGATACCTTTTTCTGATCGTTTCTCTTTGCGTGTAACATTGTAGAGAAACTTTGAATCTGATGTTCTTCTGTCTTTATCTCTCCCAGGTGGAGTGGTTGAAGAACGAAGAGATAATTGACCCGGCAGAGGACAGAAACTTTTACATCACCATCGACCACAACCTGATCATCAAACAGGCCCGTCTGTCGGACACAGCCAACTACACCTGCGTGGCTAAGAACATCGTGGCCAAACGACGAAGCACTACAGCGACGATTATTGTTTACGGTCAGTTTTCAAACACGTCGGTATTTGTGGGCGTGAACGAAAACATTATATTCTCACTAAAAAGCTTTAACTTTGTCCGAGTTCTTGTGTGTACAGTAGGTGACATGTTTTGTGTCTGAATATTTCACATATATGACATTTTTTAAATGCTAGCTGCAGCTAACCGACAATGCATCTGATCAGCCAGCCCAGCCCCCATCTGCCACATGAAATTAGCTCTACTGCCATGCCAACACGCTCTTTTTGTAATTAGCTTTATAGTCCCACACCACCCTTGACCTCACCCAATTATAATCTACCAATCACGCCTTCAGGTTTAAATTAAAACACTTGGGCTTTCCAAATGTCTCTGCTGTCAGCCAAGAGACCAACACCAAATAGATTGTGCAGCATATGGCATGATAACAGCTGTGAAAAACAACAAAAACTTTGAGAAGCTCAGTTCTGAATGGTGTGAGTTTGGTTTTCAAGCCAAGCTGAAGTCTGACAGGAAAAAGCTTGTTGAGGAAGATGCCTTTTATTTCTTGCCTTGTTTTTTCTCTATTTCCATTTTACCAAATGCCAGGCTGACATGAGAGGATAGGAAACATTTGGAGGAAAAAAGCAATGTATGGCAAAACTCATAAACATACCTCACACGCACAGTGTTTCTCTCAAGTATAACACTGTGTCTATTCACTAGCCGGAGTGTTTCAATCAAAAATAACCGTGCATGAGTCCGTGTTCGATACAGACAGCGAGAGATGGAGTGGTTTGACACTGATGTATCCTTACAGAAATAGATTGTTCAATCTGTGGTTCAATCTTCTCGGCTCCACAAAGGCTCGACTGACACTGTTGACAAGGTGAAATAATAGCGGGGAAAAAAACAGACAAACGTAATGGAAAGAAATGGAGTGGCTATAGATGTTTGTGAGACAGGTGAGGAGAAAGGAGAGACACAGGGAGACCAAAGTGGGAGAGAAGCAGCGGAGTGAATGAGGAAAGAGAATATGAAAAATGTACTTTACCTGATTTAACCTGTTACACTCTAAAGATTCATTTTTAATTGGACATAGAAGAGGAGTTGGCACTGTCCACTGGGCTGAGACAGAGCTGTGGAGACTATTTAATACACTTCACATTTTAACTTTATACCTATTTTTGTTGCTGCTCTATAGTCTGCACTTCTCGTTCTTGTGCTGCAACATATTTATTTATATCAGTAAAACCAAATAATGAAGCAACAGTTAAGTCTAAATTGGACATGGATAAGGTAAATATTTAGATGGTACAAAGAAAACAAGGGAGGAAGTGGAAAACCATTTACTGAGAAATAAAGAAAGAACTAGGGATTATAAAAAACACCTTACTTTGGGGTTAAGCAATATGCAGGCAGTATGTCAATTGATGTGTGTTTACCATGCCTAGACAGCTGCATCTGAAGGCGTATGCGTGTCAGTCTGTCCTTTATTGTTTGTATTAGTTAGCGTGAACGGAACATTGTGCTACAGTCCTCTGTGTGTGTGTGTGTTTGTTTGTTTGTGTGTTTTTTTGTTTGTTTGTTTGTGTGTGTGTGTGTGTGTGTGTGTGTGTGTGTGTGTCTGTGGTGTTTTCGTATGCGGGGAAATCCAGCTACTCTCACTAGATGCAAGGCTTTATTGCACATTAGTTAAAGTGTAGATATGGAATGAAAAACTTAAGTCACAGGCTCCTCCAACTGTGCAACATGAATATAGGACATAGAACGAAATAAAACAGATAAAATAGTGCAGGAGAATGTTTTGACACTAAACTTCCCAATCAAAACAAACAACAGTACAACAAATAGATCTATCTCTCCATTGAATATGATTACATTGTGATGGAATATGATTGTATTGCACTCACTGCCCATTTAAATTCTCCTTCATTACAGATCTCTTTTTTATAAACATGTTTGTTGTTCAATTATTTTCGAAATACTTCCTCAAGTGGCAATTTGAGGCAAGCTTATTCCACAGAAACATGCACATACGATGTTATTAGCATGTAAAAAAATATCAAAACATTTAACACATGCTTAAGTATAAGTTCGTATTAGTATGCATGTGAGATGTCGTCGATGATTGTGCTGTGTTAAGGATCTCTATATTATGCCACTTATTTTAGAGCTGAAAATAACAGCGCCTTACAATTAGTACTTTTAACAAAGCGTAAAATCAGCAACTTAAAATGCTCTCCAAAAACACATGATTGTTTGTTGTTTGTATTGTATATTGTATTTTGATTTAGTTACTGATCTCTCTTGCAACAGTAAACGGTGGTTGGTCCACGTGGACGGAGTGGTCTGTGTGCAACAGCCGTTGTGGGCGGGGCTTCCAGAAACGAACCCGCAGCTGCACTAACCCCGCCCCCCTGAACGGAGGACTGCCTTGTGATGGACAGGCCATTCAGAAACTGGCCTGTACCACACTTTGCACCGGTGAGTCTGTTCACTCCAATCATCCAGATTTATAAGGTTAGGTGCTAATTTGTTTTTAGTAAACTTTGACTTTACTGTATCCTTTTCTTAAGTGTGCTAAACTTCAAGAGCTAAGCTTAAGACATGAAGGAACTTATTTAAGGATCTACATAAACAGAAAATGCACAGGACCTTATCGGCTTCGCTCCGAGGACTTTTTCCTTTTAACTTTACCAAAAGTCCGTGCTGAACTGGGGAAGATGGTGTTCAGTTATGCTGCTCCTGAAGCATGGAACCAGCTTCAAGTTGGGCCGAAACTCAGAGAGATGGTCCCATTAAACAGACTAAAAGCTACTCTAACTGATCCTTGATTTGATTTGTTTTTGATCTGTATTTTTGAAAATTATGTAACTTTTTTAGTTTTTTATCTTTTTTTTTAGCATATTGTTTATTATATTATAACTTTGTACTTTTTTAACGCATGTAAGATATGCAACACTAAGCTGTCTGTGGCTCTTTCCTGCTGTAACGCTGCAAATTTCCCCTCTGTGGGACTAATAAGGGATTCTGATTCTGATTCTGAAGCAGGCCACTGTGTCTGTAAATGCTTTGGCTGATCTTTGTGTATGACTGTGTTGTGATTGTGTGTTTTTAAAATGTTCTGTAACTGCTGTTAATATTCCTGGGCCAGGACTCTCTTGAAAAAGAGATGTGTAATCTCAATGAGACCTATCCTGGTTAAATAAAGGTAACATTAATATGGGAAAGAATTGAGGATTGAATACTTTTTAATATCTCTTTTTCCTCCTCTTTATTTGAGTTTGTCATCCTCTTGGCTCTTTTTACCATGTTCCCTCTAGTGGACGGTGCGTGGACAGACTGGAGCAAGTGGTCGGCCTGTGGGACAGAGTGTACCCAGTGGAGGAGGAGGGAGTGCAACAACCCAGCACCTAAAAACGGAGGAAAGGACTGTGACGGGCTGGTTCTCCTGTCTCAGAACTGTACCGATGGACTCTGTATGCAAAGTGAGTTGACAACAAAGAATGTAAAGATTCCGGATGAATGCTCATTGATTTGCTCCTTTTTCGAATATCTCAATCCCTTAATTGGAATAAAAAAGCAGGATCAGGAGTAGGAATACTAAGGGACATACTGGTTGATTTAATGTCCTTCAGACACACACACACACACACACAGACACACACACACACACACACACACACACACACACACACACACACACACACACACACACACACACACACACACACAGTCCTGTCTCATCCCCTCATTTACATTAAAAAAGACCACATTAAATGATATAAGGTCATCCGTTCACTTGCTTTGCATACTTTACAATATGAAATAATTAGATATGCGATGATTATTTCATATGAATTATGTAAAGCAATGTTTAAGCCAAGGATACTGGACCCCTGGCTTGCAGACTATAAAACAAGATCAGTTGAATTATAGTCTTCCACAAATCCAGCAATACCCATTAACTCCTGCTTAGTGGTACCCTGTTTATTCCATGGTCACTTGCTGGTTTTAACTGGTCTATACGCTGGTCCTGTGTCATCATTAATGGCTCATCATTGTATTCATTGTACTCATTTATTCATCATTTATTCATCTAGTTAATCATGTATTCCTTTATTTGCCTGTTCAATAGTTTAGCTGTGTAGTTGGTAGTTCAATAAAACTGTGCATTTATAAAAAACTTGATAAAGTGTTTTGTGTGTATGAAATATTAAATATAATATCATTGTACAACCAGCCAAGAACTCAGTAGCATTTTATATATTGAGACAACTTTTCAATTTTTTTAAATGAACTTAATGTTACATTCTGTTATTTAGTATTTGAATAGCGAGAGAAAAAACAAACATGTATTGTGCACAAGAGAACATGTGAATAGTGTTTGGCGACTAAGCGTATCATGATATCAGATATTTTGAGGGGTTGTGAAGTCGTCCAATGGGGTCTAGACACCGATAATGGGGATGATGCAAAGAGAATGATGAAGATCTGGATTTGATGACGAGTGGACTTCTGATAAGCTGAACCTGGGCCCTGGAAATGAAGACAGGAAGTGAATGGTGTGGTGTGGAGGAGGGCAGGAACAATGTCGCCTGAAATGACAGCTGTAGAACATGGCAAAATGTGGTTGGTTGACTGAAAAGTAGAAGCCCACAATCAGCTGATTAATAATAGCCGGAGAATTTATAAGAACATCGGGATTAAATGAAGCCGAAAAGGTAGTGATTGAATTTACACTGATAATTACATTGATGATTATTAGTGTATGATCTATACTTCAAGTTTCGTATACAGACACTCTGGTTTTATGCTTTTCTGCAGGAGCTACCTGTTTTGTTTTTTTCCTAGTAAATTGCTCTAGCACTTTCTTGTCCATTACTCAGGTCACAAACACATGTTTTATAAGGAAAGTAATGTTAGATAATGACATGGAACAACTATCCAAAATCCCCGCCAGCAATTAATATTTGTTTACGCCACTAAAAGAAAATGAAAACAGCATGGAAAATGTGCGTGAGTCATAATGGCACAAATACAGAAGCAGTTTTTCCGAGGCAATTTCATTTGTTACTTTCAGGAACAGTGCTTTTACTCCCTTTGCTCGGAGTAATTGGGAGACAAGCATCTGCCTTTCAGAATGCAGAAAAGAGGTCAGCCCAGAAAAATAGTCAATTTTGAAAGTACACATACCAACTTCTGTTTTTAATCATGCTGTACATTTCCATTGTTTTTTCTTTTCACACAACATCAACCATTTAACGATTTCTTTCATAACCAAGAACGATTTGTTCCATCTGATCATCTATGCATTTGTTTTAAGATTGTTTCTATAACAAAGCATTACTATAAGGATTTTAAGTCATATATGACATGACCTGAATATTTAGAAAAATATGTCTCCTGCCTAGAGACGTTTTTTATATAGTAATCTATCACCTCCCATTGGCTGAGGCAATCTCACATTCCTATTCATCAGTATTCTTGGGTTAAGCACCAACATATTTATGTCTATTTTTTATTATTTTTTTCCTGGATTGTCTGTCGATATTGAAATCAGTTTTTTCCAATATGGCAAGTACATTCAAGCAAACTGAAAAGTTATGTCCCTTTGATCCGGGACTAATAGTGTAAATTGGGTCCAAGATGACTCTAAGTCTGTCTCCAAGATGTACTTCTGAGTTATCGAGATATAAGTGTTGTTTCTTTATTATCTTAGGTATTAACCCAAATATCTTTTCTGTAATCTTATGGTTCTCAAATATACCTTTTCCATGTGTATCATATAGAGCTTTATCTGACCTTAACTCATATAGCTGCCATATTGTGGTTTGGGCACTCTCAAAAAATAGAATTTGAATCTTTACTAGGCATTCCTGGTCAAATACAATTAAACAAGTCCCAAGCACCCAGTCAGGAGTTCTGTTCAGGAGGTAAATATACTTCATCATTGAGCATAAAGACTTCAAGTGGGCTGTTACCTGTGTGAGGGACCTCTCTCTGCAGCCGGAGGGCAGTGGTTGTGATGATTAAATTGATGGTCTATGTCATGAGCAATGGAATATTATTATATCATCCTTCAAAAAGCTTTGCCTGTAGGCACATTATTGACAGAAGTTACTGTATATGCAGAGCCCTGCCCGCTCCTAAGAAGTGTGTTATATAGTGTGTCTCCTCCATCCTAAGGATTCCCTGAGGCCGGTGAGGTATGGCCACAGAATCTGGGATAAAACCTAGGGAGGTATAGATTTAGGCTCATTTCCCATGATTGATTTTCTGTCTTTGAAATGACTCTACAGACGTGGTTTTATGTTGGCACTAGTGTTTCAACTGTTTCCTGTAGCATTTACAGGAATCCATGAAGTGTGTGTGTGTGTGTGTGTGTGTGTGTGTGTGTGTGTGTGTGTGTGTGTGTGTGTGTGTGTGTGTGTGTGTGTGTGTGTGTGTGTGTGTGTGTGTGTGTGTGTGTGTGTGTGTGTGTGTGTGTGTGTGTGTGTGTGTGTGTGTGTGTGTGTGTGTGTGTGTGTGTGTGTGTGTGTGTGTGTGTGTGTGTGTGTGTGTGTGTGCGCGTCAGAAGGGTTTTCTGCATGCGCAACATTTTATAGGAAGAGTATATTTTAAAAGGCTCGAAGTGAATCTTGTACCTATCTTCTTTTTTGAATGATAGATATTTTTAAAATGTAATCTTTACACGGACAGAGAGGTTGCTGCTGTTGGCACAACCTCCTGATATGAACTACAATTCAGTTTGAGCATTGTTTAAGTTGGATATCTCTATTGCCTGTACAGTATAACATCTATAGACTCAATTGAATTGCTGGTTTTAAAAGTAGTAGCTATCTAGAGTTTCATGGCTGTGATTAAACTGATAATGTCAATGCTCTAAATTGACTATCAGTTCATTCAAAGGAGATCATTCCCAGAAAGTGCACTGTAATTGACTTTGTGCTCTTAAAGCACTCCTCACTACTCTTTTCCTCTTTCTCGCTTTCTTATTCTCTTTCCACCAACACCGCCTTTCTATTCATCTCTTCCCCCATCTCCTGCTGCCCTTTTTCTAAAGTTTTCCTGTTAAATCTTGAGAGGTAGAAATCCATTTGACCTCACTTCTGCCCTGCGTGGAGTGTCTCTTTGTGTTTATGTGTTTATCAGTGTGAGTCTGTGTGTGTGTTCTTTCTTCTGACTTTTTTTAAGAGTAGCTTGTGTTGTTTTATATATATTGGCCTGTTGACATTTTTCTGACACAAGGATCAGGATTCTTGGAACAGATTCAGTCAGAGCTCCACTGCGTCATCCTTGACATTTCACTCACTACCTACTCTGTGTGTGAGTTTGTGTGTACTGTATACACGTTAGTATGGATATGTGTGCCACATAACAGTACCTCTACTGCACATTAAATCTTCTGTGTGGTCTCTAAAACCACCAGTAATCACTAGAGAGAGTGGTTGTTATGTAAGTTTAGTTTTAGGAGAGAACATTGATTTGTGTTCTTGTTGTATTACACAAAGCCATCAGCCGCGTCGGCAGGTATTGCAGATCATCATTTGAGCCGTCTCCTTATTGAAAGCGCCATTCTTCCCACTTGTGTTCCTTCTAATCCCCCCACATTGTTGTTTTTATTCCTGCTCTGCTTCTTAGCTGTTTTCTTCTCCTTTTCTTTAATTTGTTATTCTCATCTCTAGTGTCTTCCCCTTTTGTTGGCTCTTACCAAACAATGTACGCTTCATTTTCCTGCCATCATGTTTTGATATTTGTTGGAACAATCGTGCTATAATTGGAACATGATACGTTTCTGTCATGGCATGTTGCTCCTACTGTCATCACTAATTCTGACATTAATCAGCATGACATTTGTTAGATACAGTCATCTGCTTAGTTATTTAACACGGGAATTGAATAGAACCATACTCAAAAATGATTAGAAAGCCAATAAACACTTTGAATGATATATACTGACAAACACATTAACCGTTAAATTCTTGCACCTGCATTTCTTAAAAAGAAACGGCATATTCTACCTGTCAACAGAGTGTTACTGTTTGTATACATATTTCAAATCACCCCAATTAACCTCATCTGTTTTTCTTGATCACGGTGTCTTGCACATCCAGCTGGTCTGGCAAGAAGCTTTTAAGTGCACCATGTTGCTTTTCTTGCCTTTATCAATTATACACCAGCACTTCAATTATACATCAGCACATCAGCAGTTCATCTGTGTCATAGACCTTCAGTCTGACTAAGTGGACCACTCAGCATGACACATCAGTAACCGACTTACAGACACTAGAGTTTCTTAGTGTATCCTTGTTCTTTAAGAGGAGTATTTTTAGTATCGACTAAGACAACTACATTTGCTGTAATGTATGAGAACAGAAAAGTAACTTGAGCATGCATTTGTGTGTCTATGTCCTGCCATGTTTGTCCCATTTTATTTGAAATATTGGTTTGATTTTGATCATTGTGTTCCTCTCCCTTCCTCCATCCATTCCACCATCCTCTTCTTTTCTCATCCCAAGGTTCATTGTTTCAGCTGTCCACTGAGACCAAAGCAAAGAGTGATATGGGAGTCCCATGTAAGTTGATGTTTTATGATTTGTCATCATCCCTTTTCCTTTTGTCTTTCTCATCTTAGTGTTTTTCTTTTGTATATGTTAGGCTCATTGTGTGTGTTTTTATTGTTACATGTCATTTAGAGTTACTTGATGAGAGCTTTTTTCTAGTGTGATGATGTATTCCCTTTTATGTGTAATGTCTTTGCCGATCAAACAAACGAGGTCTCCTTATACACTCTTCCATCATTTAAAATGAAGTGCGGGATCCCAAGGTTGTGTCTTAAAGTGAATGCACCATGGTGGTGACAGATTCCTTTAATTAACCTGATTCGTTCTTTCTTCCTGTCTGATAGCACTGAATCGATTTAGCACCAGTTCCCTTGATTCACAATTTGTGAGTTTGTTGCAGCTGTGGTCATTTTGGAGCCTAGCCAGCCAGTGTTGGATCATTGCCAAAGTAGGCAATTTGCCTTAGTTCTGAACACTTGCTTTGTGTTTACAAGCATTTTTGGCTCGCTGAGAATTCAATGAAGAGTGCTGCAGCTATGGACACTGAACTGAGTGGAAATTAGACTTAGTTACACTGAGTTGACCCATCTCTTTTCAGTATCATCCAAATGAATGGTTTATATGTCAAACCAGACCTTTACTAATGCATCATCTGTAGTAGAAAAAAGGCTACAGGTTGTCAAAAGATCACCTGGCAAGAGTAATACTTATGTGGGAGGTATAAATAATAAGGTGTAAGAAATATATTCATCTGTACTTACTCCTTTACTCCTCTTTTTCATTTCTTTCACTGTTACTGTTGATTCCTCAAAGTGCCATAATGAGAGAGATTTACGACAAACAGAAAATAATTGAAGGATGCAAGAGGGAAAGGATCTCTGCCCTTTATTATTACCGCGCTTTTTACCTCTCTCATTGCAGGTGCTCTCGTTTTATCTTCAAAGCAATCTATGAGCGTCTGTGATGTGTTCTAATGACTCTCGTTTAGGATCTACTCGAGCTGTTTCATCGCCCGGGTGTGTGTTGTGAGATACAGACACAGTGAGAAGAACCAGAAATGAGATATAGAGGCAGTCATTGCTCATTTCACAAATTGTCACTCTGGTTATTATTGAAAAATACATTCAATGCATTTACATTTGGAGGTTGCGTGAGTGGCTTTGAGAATCATCGAGTTGGATTACAGATGTAAATGTAATGTTTAATGTATAATTCAAATTATATTATTATGTCCATGTTGGAGTCAGGTTACAAATGTAATACTGACCATCTCCATATCTAGTTTGACTTCCAATAGCTGTTAGCTCAATCAGATTCTGCATCCACAGCTGCTACCCAAAGGGTGTAATGTGATATATTTCTACGGCTCCATGACCAGAACAATATCCATAATCTATCTGCAGGAAGGCCATAGAGTATTTGGTCAATACCAGTGACTTGATAATGATAAACAGCTGCTGAGTTTATGTTTCTTAAACATGGCAGCCAGTTTTCTCTATTTGGGAATGCAACAACAACAACAGGATTATGAAGACAATGCCCATATTCTTCTGAGTAATTGTTCTTGATTTTGAGACAAAACGGATCGTCTTAAACGTACTTTGATCAGTACAAAGTCTGTCGATCAGTTAGCGTTCACCAAGAACAGGGCTGTGGTTTACCAAAACTGAAAACTTGTCTCTTTTTAAGATTTTGAAGTAACACACAAATAAGCTTGAGGCAAAGAGAAGGGCAGGAAGTGGCTGAGCTGTAGATTTGTGCGGAGGGACACAGCTTTTTCCCAGTGTTTTTCCCAGCGTAAAAAGCTAGCAGACGCTGTAGGTGATAATACAAATTGCATTCAAAGTTTTTCTTCAGTAAAAAGTTGCATTTGAACTGTATTGCAGGTTTGTTACATCGTGCTTGCATTCATATGACTTTTTATATAGCTGTATAGATTTGTTCCCTCAGGCTTTAGTTACTCTTAAGTGACTCACTATTTTATTTCTTGGCACCAAGAAAGTGTATTCATCCCCACTACAGAACATGGATAGACACATTTCCAAATGGCTGCTTACTTTCTCTATCTGACGGTCTCTCTTCCATTCATTCGCGCCAGTTACTTGGAGCGTATTTGTTAGCCAGGAGTGCAGCATGGGTGGTGTTTGCATGTTTGTGCCAAGGACTAAAAGGCAGTTGAATGAGTTTCAAGTAGTGATTGTCCACAGCTCTAGTTTGGATGCAGATCACAGAGAAGATAGAGATGAGCTAAGCTGAGTTATCCTTGTTTCCCCCTTCTTGAAATCCTCTCCATGGCAGATTGGACAGACTCTGAGAATGACAAAAAAGCTCAGCCAATCGATAGACAGCGATCCATGCTGACTGAGGTTGAGCCGAGGCTTCTGTTCCACTAGCCCGTGTGTGTAATCAACTGGCTGTGAGAGAGAGAAAAGAGAGTGAGTGTGTACAATTCTCAGAATTTTCACCGCCCCAATTGTTTATTACTCTACCACTTTGGCACAAACATGCAGTTATCAACTTTATGTGACTAATTTTAGATCAAGTATTTCCAATTACAATGACTATTGTTATTGGACACAGAGAGGCACATCATCAGTTTGTGCACAAATACACACACATACGCTATTCCAAAACAAACTGAATTTGGCATGTACACACAGTGAACACTGGCAAAAATAATGTTGGTTTTGCAACCAAAGACTATTTAACTTTGAACACGAACAAACTGCTGAATATTGCTTTTGTAAGGTAACACTGTTATCCAAAACTATAAAGAATTGTAATGACTTATTTCCATGGAAAACAAAGGAAAGATGGTTGGTTGTCAAATGATTCTGAAAATGACTCGCACACATCGAGCAAGTGAGAAAGAGAGACTGTCAGCATTGCATCTCACCTGATCTGTTGTAGAAACTAGACTGTTGCCTATGGGATTAAGGATGTTCTTCAAAGGGCAGGCTCTCATACATACACATACTCACACACAAATGCCTCCATGACAGACAGTTGTCAACTTATTTAAAGTTGAATGATGGATCAATATGATCATTTTAAGCATCCTTCACAAGTTTATTTTTGTATACAGTATTAGTGTTTGTGGGTATCCTGACCTTTAGAACACAACAGTCTCCCTCCTATAGAGAACTGTCAGACATTTCACAGACATATCACTTATTCAGTTGCTCCACTAGTTTTAATCTAAATCCTATTAAGCCAAGCTTTCGGACTTGACCTGCTTGTCAGGAGAAACACAGCAGATTGTTGATTTACAAGGAGGATACAAGTTATTATGGATGTGTTCATGACTGCCTGCAGAATCAGTGTGAGAGTCAGATCTCTCATGAGTGCCCATGGAAATGAACATAGGTGTGTACCTATTGGTACCCAGTCCCCATGTGTTCTTTCGTCTTTCTATCACTGCAGGTTTTGTCACCCAGGCTTCACGGAGCAGAGCCCTGTGCCATGCTTAGATAAACACAGAGGTCCAAACATATTATTCATTCATCCAGGTGTGGTCAAAAGTGCACACCCACATTCAGTCTTCTTTTCAGACTAGTCTTTTATGTAAGGCTCTCAGACTATAAATTATCATCAGAACTAAAACAGTGCATTGGTGTTTTCATATAAAGGCTCAATAAAAGGAAAGACCAAAGAAGTAGTGCATACAGAGCACAGAGATGAAATGAGTTTTTTTCATTTCAATTCGAAACTTTTCTTTGAGCATTCAGAGAAAAAAGAGGATTTTTTTTATGTTCAAGCTCAAATGTAAAGTCAATCCATTCAGGAAATTGTATCACAGGTGCAGCCAAAGTCTTTCAATGGTGTATTCACACACCATATCAATTAGTTTGTGTTTCCATTGTTTCCCGTCAAACCTAATTTTAGTCCAGTTATCAGTTACATAGGAACTGGATTACACATAAATGATTGGTTCAATAATGTCTTAAACGTTGGGGCTGTTCTTTACTTTTTGCATACATCACTTATATGGTAGAAATTGCAAATAGACATGTTGTAGTTTTGTTGCTATCACGACTTGGCAATGATTGTTGCTTAGTTTGCCAAAGTCTAGACAGCATGTGACATGTACGTGTAAGGTGAATGAAATAAAGGAAATGTAGGACAGAAAAACACCACGAAAATAGGGAAAATGAAAAAAGAAAACATTTGGTATTTGGTATACGTATATGTAGGTTAGTCATGCAGGTAGAAGCTCTAATGGGACGTGTTGTTTGATTCATCTACAAATCAAACAGATGGAGACAGAGACGCAGGGAGTCGGAGAGAGAGGTGTGAGTTATGGAGTGAGAATAAAATCTATGAGGGATGGGATGTTAACCAACAGACAGGGAAGAAAGATTTTTATGCCCGCTGGTATAAAACATGTTACACTTAGCACACAAACACACCTACATCAATAACACAGCAAGCCATAGCCTAGTTAAGTGTCCCACAACACTCTGTAGAAAAATAGTTTGGAAGTGATTGTATGGCTGCCTGGCACGTAATGTCTTCTGAAGTTGTAGACCTTCAAGTTAAAGGAGAAACAGGATAAAGATTCCCTAAATAGATGGGAATGATCATAATTAAGATCAGGGAGTTGGTTCTTAAGAGGATTACCCAATGATATTCCCCTTTGGCAAGTGTAAGGACCTTGATAACAGGGTAACTTAATGCAGCAGACGCTTTTGAGCATTTGTATATCAACGTGTTCAAAAGGAACCTGCATAAGAGAAAAATCCATAGGGGTTAAATGTTTCAAGATTTAAAGGTTGTGCTCTTAAATTGAGTTACATTTCATGAACAGGCATTTGGCAGAAATCTTGGTGGAAGAGTACAAACTCTGGAGCTGTAAACATGAAGTATTACAATGTGTTATTTCCCCAAACGCAATCTGGTTTATGTGACACATTGTTAAGCATCTTTTTCCACATGTAAAGTTAAACGGATGTTACGAACGTTATGGTTAGAACTGGAAACAACGATTCTTGTTGATTAATCAATTCGCTGTTCCGTTCATAAAAAGAAATGACCATCACAATTTCCGTGATGGGCAATCAAGACGTTTTCCCATGTTGCAGTCCATGAGACGAAGATATTCTGTTAACTATACCATAAGACAACACACATATAACATAATGACAAAGGAGAAAATACTCACAATTGAGAAGATGATAGCAAAAACAACCTAAAATACAAAGGATCTTAATAGCTGAGTGATGTTTTGACAATTAATGTAGCTTTTAATAGATTCTTAAACTGACCTTTAGCTTCAGTAAGTTTCAAGATAGGCTTTATCTCGTAAACAAGACAAATATCACTTAAATATGATTTTGTTTCTTTCCTAAGAAGATAATGTTACTTGACCTGAATTTTATTCAGTTTCAGAAAAGCTTTAAACACTTGGATTTTCGAAACCTTCTGTGTATGCTGTCATTCTATATCCTGGACTCCTGGGCCTTTAGACATTTGGTTCATTTCAGTCGTCACTTAATTAAGAGGGAAATGCTTTGCCCTCACGCTCAGCTCCCCAGAGACACAGGAAGTGGATCATAGCTCCCTCAAGTGGTAGATGAGTAACTAACACCATCAGGTGTGACCCCTCTTCAGTGAATGTGTGTATCATGCTTAGGCATATGTGAGTGTGAATGTATGTGTGCCTCATCAAAGGATTCGTTCATGCATAATCTAGCTCATGCTTTCTGAACTCGTTCTGATGTGACAACAGCAAATCCTTAAGCGAATGACTCAGGCTGTTTGTAGCTAGAAGCCTGTTATCTGCCTCTCGACTTTAAGGGCAGATTAAAAGGAGCATTCCTATACTTTTATGCCTTCTTCTTAATAGCTCCAGACAAATCCCTTCCTACCAGCTACAGAGGAAGTGATTATACAAGGAGGGCTAAGTGTAAGACTACTCAAAAAACTTTCACAGGCGCTTTCATGTTAAATATGTAGGATTTCTTCTGTTTCTCTGCTTTGAAGTTCAAGTGAATTTCCACTTTCAATGTGTTCCTCTTCCTTGCTGTTATCATATCTCCTCTCTTCTCCTTTCCTTTCCTCTCCTCTCTTCTCCTTTCCTCTCCTTTCCTTTCCTCTCCTCTCCTCTCCTTTCCTTTCCCCTCCTCTCCTCTCCTCTCTTCTCCTCTCTGCCCTGTATTGTGCCCTACTTGATTCGTCTCTCATCTTCCCTCTTTTTTACATGTTTATGTTATTCTCTTTATTTAACTCCCCTTTCCTTTTTGGTTGTCGCCACATCTGCTTGGAAGTCCTCTTTTCTCTATATTCCTCTCCACTTATTGGCATTCCCTCTTATTTCCTCCTCATCATTCCTTGCTTGTGCTTTTTAATAGTCTCCTCTCATCATTTACTCATTTCCTCTCCACTTTATCCTTAAGCTCGGCTCATACTTTTTGCCATCAGTTCAAATGTTCTGCTCTAAAATATGGATCACAGATGGCAGTTGCAACGCTGTTCCCACTGAAACAAGATTAAAGGCTCAGCCAGATTGAAAAAGGATGTTAGGACCCTTGTAAAATAATTAACAGCCTTATTAAGTTTTAATAGTTGCTACCGTTTTTTATTTCGATGAAAGAGGTCTCTGTGTCTCTCTACCTCTGTCTACTCTAGACAAATGCTCATATTACACAAGCTGGGGGGTTAATTGAAAGTTTTATTTGAATGCAACATAACCTTAACAGATATGATAGGTGGTCTGAGGTCAATGTGAAATTCTAAAACACAAATAAAGAACGACAGAGAGCCATATCTTGTTTATTTGAAGCCTGCAGCACATTTCATCTCGTCTTGTTTTATTTGCTGCGCTGCTGCTAGAGATATCATTTATGTAGCTCTTTATATCCTACACTTAAGTAGACAAGTGGCACTATATTCATATATCTTGTATTTTTGCTTTATTCTTCACATTATCTGTGTGTCTGTAATTTCATCTCTGTTCTTTGTTTGTGTCCCCTCTAGCTGCTCCGAGTACAGATGATGTGGCGCTCTACGTGGGCATTGTCATCGCGGTGATTATGTGCCTCGTCATCTCTGTCATCGTGGCACTCTTCGTCTACCGCAAGACACACCGCGACTTTGACTCGGACATCATCGACACCTCGGCACTAAATGGAGGCTTCCAGTCTGTGAATATCAAAACAGCCAGATCAGGTAAGGAATGTTCCAGAAAATGACATTTTGTTCACGCTGGAAATAACACTGTAGTACAAAACTCAAGTAGAAACACTGATTATTATCCGTCTTAAAGAAGTTACTCTAAATTGCATTGGTTTTAAAAATAAATATAATTGAAGAACATTTGAAAAAACACAATTAAGATCATAAACTTGACACGAAAATGTTTACTGAGGTAAAAAAACAAGTGAGAAGTCATGAGTCATTTTCTCATGGATGTCGTATTGGAAGGTAGATATATAGATAGATTCATAGTCATATAGATGTATAGATAGATAGACCTCTATGAAAATAACTGTACCTGCACCATGCCTTTTTGAGGCTTTTAGCATCATTTTGTTTCTCTGCTCGTCCTCCGGCTGTCAATCTTGGTTGCTTTAGATTTATATCTGTCTCTACCAGAGACCACTCTCTTCCATCAAGGAGTTACTCTCTGCCATTCTCCTTCTCCGTCTCACTCCTTCTTTCGCATCTGCAAGTTCAGGTCAATCACATTTCCTGTTTATCAGCATTCTCCTCTCTCCGTCTCTGTGTCTATGTCTCCCCGTCGCTGTGTCTCCGTCTCTCCGTCTCTCTCCCATCACAGTGACTACTACTGCTACAGACACTCCCGCCCTGTCTGTCTTCCTGTTAAAGTGGAGCCATCGTTCACTCTCCTCTGTCTATGTTGTCATTTCTACCTCTCTGTCTTTGGGAAATGGATAAAACAACAAGAAGCACACAGCCGCACACACTTGTACACCTGTGTGCATGCATGCAATCGCTTACTGGAAATGCCAAGATCGGAAAGGAAATGTAAATGAATCAGGGATCAGTCTACCGGCCTAATACACTTCTTTCCATAACAGTATTATAAGTCCTCATTCCTTGCAAAAATTAGACAGTGGGCATGTAAACAAATATTACATTACATGTTAGGCGCTTTCATCCAAAGCGACTTACGTACTCAATACTGTGGGCAATCCCGACTGGAGTAATTTGGGGTGAAGTGTTTTGCCCAGGGACACAACGACATGCTGACTGCTGTGGGGTTTGAACCTGTGACCCCCTGATCCCAACGCCAAGGCTCTATCCACTGCGCCACACGCCTCCACATACATGTGTAACTAATACCCAACCAAACATTAGAATGATATACTGAACATTCTTTTTAAAAGTTACTGAAAAAACAAGCGTTAAAGTGTTACTTATTAGTACATGATATTCTCCATTTAAAAAGAGGTTATGTATTTGCCATGGATTTTGTGGTTGAGTGACATCTGCAAACAATATGGTGCTACTCTGAACACCTTTTATAGGAAACCTTAATAGGTTGCTGTATGTGGTCAGCAATACAAAAAACTGCAAGCTAAAATAATTGTGCATGTGTGTGTGTACAAGGGCGAATGCCTTCGAATAAGCAGAAATCGGGTGACATTTTATCAGGAAAGCATTAGGATGCTTGTCCCTCTTCGTCAAGGGGCCATCTACGATTACTATTAATGAAGAATTATGTCCCTGCATCACCCTCGCTCTGTCACCCTCTGACTATTTCTCTCTTTCTCAGTCTCTCGCTCTCTCTCTCACTCTGTGGCTTTCCGTTAGCTGTTAATTACATTTCAGCAGGGATGATTTGGCAGGAATACCCACTGGCTTTAAGGGTAAACAGCCTTGTGATAGAGAGAGAAAAAGACTGATGGATGAAAGATGTGTGTCTGTGTGGATTTCAAAATTAGAATAGATGAGCTCGTGGAGAGAACAACAGGATTTCAGGCTCTGGTGTGAAAAAATGTGGAATTGTTCTCAGTAGGTAACTGGCCTTCCTATGGCCCTGTTTCCAATTAAAACTCAGATACATGTTGGATTTTCTGGTGGAAGTAAGAAGGGCAGAACACTTTAGATGTTTTGTCTGGCCTTAGAATAAATTGTGTTAAACCAAAAAGGGTTATGGTGGAATAACAAAACTAGAATGTGACTGACTGACCTTGTTGTGTTATGGGGTTTGCTCGGAGCATACTCACTTTCGTCTTTTTATAGTAAATCCATACAGTATATAGGATTTACTTTTGTTGATATTGCCAAATGTGTTATTATTACAATCAGTAGCACTTGGCTGCAGCATCTTTCCAGAAGGAAGTAAGGATTACATTTAGATGAAATAATCTAAAATGAGGTCATTGTTGTTAAAGTGTGAATTTGCTGCTAAAGGTTTTTAGCTTCCTGATTACAAATACTGTGTGTTATTGAGAATGTTCTGCAAAACATCAAGACCTCATATATATACCTACTATATTTAAGTCAGAAAGGTTAGGAGCCAAAAGAATGAAGCAATGTAAAAAGGTATAAGAAGGTAGTTGCATTATAAAATCAACATACTCTTGGTCTCCTGTAAGTCCCTTTTTTGTGTAACACATCGAGTAGAACAGGATAAGTGTGAATGAACTGAGCCCAAATAGATCAGTCCTAATTGCCAGTGTTCATTAATTAGTTAGTTCATTATCAGCCATGACCGGCCTTTGATCCGGGTCATGCCCCTGTGTACTGTAATGTATCATTCCTGTCACTGATACCTTATCAGTAGCCTCGTCTGCTCTCATCTTACTCCTGTTATCCCTGTTAACTGATCTACGACTCCCCTACATCTGTTCGAGACTACAGCCATGTGTTGAGGTTTAACAATCTGGCAGTGCTATTAAAGTTGTTCTTTCTCATTCCTTTCTCCTTCCCTTCACCATGTCCCTTGCTCCCTCTCCACTTTATCCCTCCAGCTGATCTACTGACGGCTCCTCCTGACTTGACAAATGCAGCTGCCATGTATCGAGGTCCAGTATACGCTCTCCATGATGTCTCGGATAAAATCCCAATGACCAACTCCCCTCTGCTGGATCCTCTTCCCAACCTAAAGATCAAAGTGTACAACTCTTCTGGTCTGGTCACACCACAGGATGACCTCGGGGGGGACTTCACATCCAAACTATCTCCTAAGGTAATGAGAGTCTTCCTCAGTCTAACGTCAGTAACCTTCATCCACTTTAATTTTTAACTTAAAGGTATTCTGTATGATTTCAATA
Source organism: Notothenia rossii (assembly GCF_949606895.1). Lineage (NCBI taxonomy): Eukaryota > Metazoa > Chordata > Actinopteri > Perciformes > Nototheniidae > Notothenia > Notothenia rossii. Next base: position 19,998,710 of record NC_136909.1, read on the forward strand.
TTGTAAGATGTTTTTGTTACAATAGCATGTTAACAAGGCATTGAACATGAGTTAAAAAAAACATAAACAGTCAATATAATCATAATCATCGCCGTTAACTGTAGGATTTTGAAATATTTCCTCCTGATCTGCTGAAGCATAGAGTTCTGAAACACTATGTATTCCCAGGCACATAAATACAAAAGCAAACAGCATTAGTATACATGCAGCTCAGTGCCCCAGTTTCCTCCCTCTGCTCTGTCTACTACATGGCATGCATACGAGAATCGCTTGTCACAAATGCAGATGAAACGGCTCTGTTTCATCACTGCACCTGTCTTGAGGCGGTATGAGCGCTGAACTCACTATCTTTGAGCTTCACATGTCAGTGGCACTTCTATTTGATCATTTTCTCTGTTACAATTGGTGTTGTTAATCGTGTACTTTTGGACCACCCGATTGACTTTCCCTCGCGAATTTGAGAATATTACTACTGAATGTTTAGTACTTATTTAACAACTCACAGTGGACATTTGGAAAGGGAAATGCAAAACACGTAATATATTACCTCTTACCCTTAGGTGGTTTCATAGGTTTACTTTAAATCTGCCCTCTTTGCTCAGCCCTGCGACAGCGCTTGTAGTTAGACGCATTGTCTGCTAAGCATTTGATTTGATTGGTACCAGGAGAAAATGACAATAAATGGCACCAGCTAGGCAAATGTATGGAAATAACTTTTGATAGAGAGCATTAACATATTCCTATTCCAATGCTGGCAATGCTGGCACAAAAATAAAACTACAATGACCTTTACAACCAGAGATTGGCCTTGCTTAGTGAATCTTCTCTGGACCCCAGAATGGAAGCCTGGTCTTCCAGCCTCCACACACAAGAGGCGCATTCACACCACAATACTTTTCCCACAAAGGTTCATGAGAGCTTAGTTCATGAGAACTAAAGAGTTCTCATGAAGTACAGATCGCGTTCACACCGGAATAAGTTCCTGAGGGAAGATTACGCAAAAGAAGCCGCTTACGTCACTTCTTCTTCTTCTGCTTTGGGTTTACTGGCAGGCCGCAAACAACTTCACGGCGTATACTGTCACCCAAAGTCTCCGGCCGGAAGTCCCCAGAGTTGGGGACTGGCTTCAGTATAAGCTGCTGGGACTCCCAGTAGCTTCTACTGAAGCCTTCCGAGTAAATCGCCAGAACGCCGAAACCTCCTCATCTCCACCGCTCCCATATTTTCTTTTGTGTTGCCATAACTTAGTCTCTCTGCGTTTGTGCGCTGGGCTAATGCTAATAATGCTAATGCGAGGTCCAATCAGACATAGGAACCTTTTTCTCCCACAAAAGTACCTGCTCTCTAGCAGGGACGGAAAAAGGGGGTCAAAAAGGTTCTGATGAACTAATTTTAGTTCCGGCTCTTTTTGGTGTGAACGCGACATTTCGGAACTATATCAGAACTAAAGTGGGAAAAGTACTGCGGTGTGAACGCGCCTAAGGGGTGCATCTTGCTTTTACATGCTGTAGGATGCAGTGTGTAACTGTGATTAATGCCTGACCTCATTATAAGTCTCACTAAGCACACTAACAGAACAAACCATTGACTTTCTCAATAACCCATTATCAAAAAAAAAATTCCAATAGCATGTTTGCACGATTCCTAAGGTTAATGCCTCTCTGCTGCTTGGTAACTGTGTTAATCCTAACCCTGTGGAATGTTTTATTTTTATTTAAATAACTTTATCCATTCCATTATCTATTGGAGATTGTCATTCCCAATACTGAAAAAGCATGTGTTGCCCTTTAATTCTGACATTAAGACTGTTGTCTTTTATTCCTAGGTAACTCAGTCTCTGTTGGATAACAGCGACACCATGAACCTTCGCAACCAGAGCTTGGCCCGAACACGGGACCCTTCCTGTACCGCTCACGGATCCTTCAACAACCAGGGAGGACACCTCATTGTCCCCAACTCTGGTAGACTTTCTACACACACTTAACATGAATCTGGTAACTGTGTAAGGATGATGCAGTAACCAGCGGTGACTCCGAAGGCCAATTTTAAAGGTGGCACAGAGTCAATGCAAGAGAGTGCAAATTTGATTTGGGTTTGATTATATACACAAATAGTAACAAGGACATAACCTAAACATCTATACATAGTAAGAATGACATCAAAGTTTATCATAAATAAAAATAGGTAAATAGGTATTGTAAATTTAATGAAGAGGAAATGCATTGCCTGCACTAAAGTTGACCAATCCTGCAAAGTCAAGTTTAAACAAAAGACAAAACAACCTTGAGATGTTCTCATGCTACCTTGTAAAACAAAAAATACTTTCAGTAGACTTATGGTAGGATTTAAAAGCAGTGTGCAGACACATATAATGAATAATGTAACCTGCTGATAGGGAGCAGCTCTCAGAAGCCGCCACAATTCACTTGATGATATATTTAGGAGAACGTTTTATCACAGGTTGCCTTTAAAAATGATGATTCAATAATTAATCATAATGATAAAATGATAATGGGTTGCACATTCAATAATTCAGTTGTGCATGTTGAAATGTATAAATCCAGGGATGAAACTGATTATTTCCACTTCCCTCCTTCCTGCTCTCCCTGTCCTCTTTCCTGCAGGTGTGAGTCTGCTGGTTCCAGCGGGGGCTGTTCCTCAGGGGAGGGTCTACGAGATGTATGTGACTGTGCACAGAAAGGACAGCTTGAGGTACGTTTTACCCTCACTTTTCTTCTCTGTGGCTTTTGTGTTCCTCTGCGTTCCTCTCTGTTGTTGCCATTCTTCTTCTTATCTCTTCATCTCTTTTTATGTTCTTTTTCTTTTTCTTTTCTTTTCTTATTTTTTCTTGTCTGCACTTCTCAGACCTGTTTGAATGTTTCTGTGTGGAGAATTTTTACAGTGTGACAAGGGGTCCTAGGATGCACAGCAGTGGATGAATAATTAGTATTTATAGTGAATAGTGCATCTGTGAATACATTCTTTTGGTGATTCATCTACCAGAGGTCAGCTAATACCACAGCTTTCCTATATTGGTTCAATAATTAATGTTGAGAAGATTATAAGGGATTTTACACATTAGTTATTACCTACTTAACATACTAATCTGCACAGTAATCCACATAATGTTCTAAGTGAATCAATATTGTTTAATTTAGAGTAATTTAAGAGTCAGTGTGATTACCCAAAACGCATAACAGCCATCATTTCTAGATGTGTGAAATGTTTGTTAACTGCAAAGAAAAAAACTAACACCAAGCTTTTGACAGCATGGGCAAAGAGATTGCTGTTTCCACACTAACTAACAGATTAGTGGTTATTTTTGGGATTACTATAATCCTGTTACATGTACTATAATCCTTTACTTCCAAACCCTGTGCATCAATGAGGCAAAGCTCTCAGTGCAACATGAGAGACAAGAGAGAAAATGTCTATATTCCAGCAGCGTATAATTATTAATTCAAAGCTAATTTAGAGATAATATCGGCGCTCTATTCAAAGGTAACCATAAATAGCCACATATATATTCATTTATTTATCATACTGTTGAGAGAGAAAGAGACAAGTCAGTATGTTTTCTGTCACATGTTGTCTTTAGAGCCAAATATATTTTCACATAGTGATTTTAGTCTGTACAACTGGTTTTGTTTTGTTTTGGTTGTCAGATATGTTTCCAAGATTTCTCCGTCCGCCCAAGTACAATGGAAGTGAATTTTGTTTGTTCCTGAAAGGAAAACTAATCATTCAAAAGCAGCATCTCTTTTAAGAATTAGTTTGCCATTTTCATTATTACATTAAAGTTCCATTGGAAAACTGTTTGCTGAACGGTTTGTGTATTATCCACTATAGCCTTACTTTATGGACACTGTTTGTAGAAGAAACCAACAGACATTCTTCAGGACAGGGGAAACCCACTAGACACTATGAGTGATATTCAACGTTTTACAGATTATAATTTTGATTGTCAATCTATCGTCAAATCTTTGTTTTAGTATTATATACAAATGAATGATTATATTATATTTATACCACATTTTTGGAGAAGAACTGCATGTTTCTTGTCTGTCCAGTTTGAATTTATTTTAGTTTGATCTTTCTTGTCCCTTTTGAAGAAGCTTACCATAACTGACACTAAGATTGACAAGTCACTTTCAAGTGATTGATGCGTAGCAATAGTATATGAGGTGCACCATTAAAACCTTGGTCTAAACTCGAAGGCTTCAAGCGACACTTCTAAATTAGCCACTGGGCTTAATGTCATATTTTGCTTAAGGGACATCCTTGGGTTTGAAACTCAAGGCAGTTTATGCAGCCAGGCACAGAGCTTTAGGACGCTTGTTACACTTTGCCTCATGTATTCTATCCCATGCATCCTTTCTAGCTTATCCCCAATCAATAGCAGTCAATAAGGCTTAGGCTCCCTGCAGTGTGCTACTGTATTTCTCAGAGTCAAACCTCTTCTATGTCCTCTGTCTTCCTCACAGTCAATAGCTGCCTCGCAAAATCACATAGCTTCATTGACTTGCCTTAGTAACACTTGGCAAGCCAGAAAGATTCAATGATTACCCTCAGGTGTGTGTTTCCATGCAGACCCAACACAACATGTATATTCCATTTGTATGAAACAAGATTCATAACCTTACCAATCAATACAACTGCATTGCATTAAGGGCTGACCCTAACCCTGCATAGGTAAGTCAACGGGTGGGTTTGAATCCTGCTGTTTTATCTGTGGGCTTCTCAGACCCATGTGAACCCATCATGAGTCAATAATGAGCTCCAACTGTCAAATCAATAATACTGCTGAAATTAAGATCCATCATCTGGGCTTCTTTCCCAGACGATAGATATCTTCAGCAACATGAGAGAAGAAAATGAGTTGGTTATTTTAATATGCAATCTACTGTTTGAGAATGCGGGTTTGCTTTATATGTATATGAAAACAAATGTACAAATAACAATAGATATGTAAAAAAGTATTATTATTATTATATGAATACACATATACACTTGACTCCCAGAAAAATCCTTAATTCCCAGTATCTCTGTAGGTGTTATTTATGTTATTATGTCAATCAGTGATATATATCTAATAATTATAGATGATAAAATACGGAAATACTGGAGTTTACTATGTCACACATACTGCTGTATTGTAAGATACATTAGTAAGCAGGTAATTGAGGTTCCTATACTTGAGGTTTCTGTAAAGGCAGGAGAGCTGGTAGCCTGTACTCATTTATTTTCTGCTCATGATCAGTGAACCACTGACTCCAGCTGCAGCCCCGCTGACTCCACTAATCATCCTCTGATTGATTTTCTGTGCTACTCTTATCTGATCTGTTAGGAGTTTTCATATATGAACATTATGAAGAATACAACAGATTGCCGTTGATGATCCCACTAACTGGTAGCAACAGTGCAGCCTTCGTGTCGCTCGTTTCTGAGGAATCATCTCTCCTCTGCGTTGTCTGACTTTTCCAGACCCCCAGTAGAGGACATCCAGACGGTGCTGAGTCCGGTGGTGAGTTGTGGACCTCCAGGAGCCCTGCTGACCAGACCGGTAATCCTCACCATCCACCACTGTGCCGACAACGTCCAGGAAGACTGGCTCATACAGCTGAGGAACCAACTGGCCATGGGAGAGTGGGAGGTGGGTGTTCAACACTGTATTTGTGGTCGCTCTGTTTTTAGTGACCGATAATGTGCAACTTCTGAACTAGCTGGCAAAGGAAAGCAGCTTTTACTTTTTTGCCAGTGTTCAAAGCGATACATTTAGATGCACCAACATGCGCAGCAGCTAAATAATCCTGACATAGGGAAGTCTGTTTATAATGTATTTAGACAAAATAACCATGCACCTGCACACAGCCATAACCAAATCATTAATACACAGTCATGTACACAGTATTACTCACACAGTTTAAATACACATGCGTGCACACATATTTTATCGTCTTCCTCCAGAAGAATAGCCTGCATTACACATCCATGCATGTGGGGAAGGAGGGAGAGGGAAAGAAAGGAAATGGAGAGAATTCAGTAAACACAAAGTGCCTCCAGGCTAGCAGACGAGCAGGGGGTTGAAGACTCCTATCAGAAGCAATTTGTAATGCTCCTGCCATCCTCCTCTTCTCTCATCTTTCTTCTTATGTGTTTCTATCCCTCCTTTTTTCTAGTCTTCCCCTTCTCCCTCCTCCCAAGTCTCTCAGCATGAAGTCTCTACCTCAGCAATCTGTTCCTGTGTGTGCGTGGCCGCGTATGAGTGCTTGTTTTTCTGTTTCTCCGCCTGTGTGTGGGTGCATGTGTGTGTATCAGTGTTTGTGTGGGTGTCGGTGATAAGGCTGTCTTGCAGCATCACTGTGTCTACAAGGCTCCCGTATGCTGTCTTCTGTTGCTTATCACAGCTTAACACAATGTCTCTGCACAATTAGCCATGCATAAGAATCTGTGTGTGTGTGTGTGTGTGTGTGTGTGTGTGTGTGTGTGTGTGTGTGTGTGTGTGTGTGTGTGTGTGTGTGTGTATGGTGTGTGTGTGTGTGTGTGTGTGTGTGTGTGTGTGTGTGTGTGTGTGTGTGTGTGTGTGTGTGTGTGTGTGTGTCTCTTTTCGCGTGTCTTTGTGAGAGAGAGAGAGAGAGAGAGAGTTAAGCGGTCGGGTGCAAAGTGGCTAGAGACGAGAAAAATGAAAAGTGGAATTTCATCAGGAAGTCGATTTGTTTTCTCTTATTGCAGTACAACATCCATTTCCCATCAAAAAGTTTTCCCCCAAACAGGGAGAAGAAGGTAATTGAATTCCCCTCACATCATGGGGGAGCAGCCACAGTTGTGATTACCAGTAATAACAGATTGACAATATTGCTTTTTCTACCTCCTTGTATTGATTCGGCTTGCTCATCTGCAGGAACACAACTCCACATGAACTTTGTCTAAAGCTCAATAATTGTATCACACACGTTTTCTTCCACAGACATGAACACACAATGACTCACGGTCACACAAGAAAACATGAATATGTGCACAAGTAGTTAATCATTTGGTAAGAACAGAGCCTGTGCATCCTCACTCGACCCAAACAGCCGTATGGATTCAGTGTAACGCCGGCTGTGACAGAGAGCTGTAGAAATGATATGAGCAGCAGCCAGCAGATAATCACAGTGGGATTGGATACACTTCACAGATGGCAGCTCCAAGCAATTGTTATCATTCTCTTAATGGACACCTTGATTACTTTCAAAAGACATATTCACATCCAGAAATGCGTTAACATTTCAATTCCGTGTCTCAACACAAATAAAAGAATGTGGTGAATCTAAATTCCACTAAAGGTTTTCTAAGTTGAAAGACCGATTGTTGGAGGAGCCTGTGACCTAAGATTTTCAACGACATAATTACTCAGTAGCTATGTTATGTTGACAATAAAGAACCTTGAACCTTGACTGGACTCTCAATCCGAGTCACACATTGTTTATCCTCTTCAAAAGTTCCACAAGTCAAAGTGGTTTAACATTTGCGGTTGGGCTTTTTTCTGCTTTTAAATAGTTTATATCTACAGAGCTATCTCTATACACATCAGTAATGGCATTGCATAGGTAAATCCCTGTTTGTAACAACAGTGACAAGCATTCCTTTAGAAACCACAGCCTGTTTATTCGGGTGTTGTTTGCATTAGTGGAAATGGCTCCAAATGCTGGTCCGGTTGTGTTATGTTAACAAACAGAATGTGGCTTAATCCCAAAAATAAATGCAGTATTTAAATAATGCCCACGTTTCACTAAAAGCAGTCAGCACCGACAAATAAAGGCTCTTTCCAAATAAAAAAGGGGTAAACAAAATGACCTGTGTAAACTCAGAATATTCTACATTTCCACAGTTTCTGTTTTCAGCACAAGGATATATATTGTGTTAAACGTGTGTTGATGAAAGTATGTTTTAAAACAGAATTGGTGTTATCACAAAGGTTGTGAATTTTCCCTGGATTTTATAACATTGGAGTTTGCTTTGACAATAGCGAACATGCAAGGGAGTAGATCAAACAATAGTCAGGCTACTTAGGGCCATTATAAATAATTCTATATACTTATCATACAGCAGTGATAAGAAGTAAAGACTTGTTTTTGAAGGCAGTCTTTCTTAAATGCTCTCGATCTTTCTTCAGTTGAGAGGACGGAAGAGTCACATGGTAAATGTACAACATGCCAGTCTCAGCTGCCCATCATGGACCCAGCATGACACTCTTAAAGTCTAAAAATATGTTTGCTTGTGTCATTTCTGCAGGATGTGGTTATAGTGGGAGAGGAAAACTTCACCACCCCCTGCTATGTCCAGATGGACTCTGAGGCATGTCACATCCTCACAGAGACACTGGGGACATACTGCCTGGTGGGGCAGTCAATCTGCAAGGCAGCCGCCAAGAGGCTCAAACTGGCTGTTTTTGGACCCGTCTGCTGCACCACTTTGGACTATCACATCAGAGTCTATTGCCTGGATGACACACAGGATTCACTCAAGGTAAAAATGTTGAAACTGCTCGAATCAAACCCGGAAATTGTTTTGTTTAGTTGTTATTTAACAACTGTTTTGTTTGTACTACATCTCTGACCCAAACTGTCCTCACACATGTCCTTACTTTGATTGATTGATTAGATTAGATGTATTGTCCCCAGGGGGATTTTATTTTCACAGCACTGTACATGTACACAATATACATACATTATATAAACAATAACAGAGACAACAACAGACACACATGGCAGTTACACTCAGTGAGGCCTTAAGGCACCAATGGCTGCAGGAATCAAGCTTTTTTCAAAGTGAGTCATTTTATATTTTGATATTCTGTACCTACGCAGAGGATCCACTGATCGAGTGGATGTGTGATGTCCAGTTCTATTGTGGTTGTGATGCGTGAGATGGCCCTGTTTGGACATGTTATATCCAGTATGTAGCAGCAGAATGCCGTATAAATGCTTTAACAATGCATAACAGTGATTGTATGAAATATTTATGGGATATTTGAGGTTGAGGGCTTTGTTGTGTTCAATAGTCTCGTGAGGGATTTTAGTTCTCCCTTGGACCACCCATGCTTAAACAGTTCCTCGGTAATTTGCATTTGAAATGCAATATGTTACAGCTTGAATAAAAGTTATCCCAGAGTCATAAATATAAATTTTCTCACCTCTAGTCCTCTGGAAGAGAGCTGAGAAGCAGTAAACAAAACAGGGTCAAGCAATGTCAGAATAACGACGCTTTAGAATTCAAACAAACTCTAAGCACTGGAGGGACCATCTGATACGGGAGATTAACATTGGTAATTTATGCATGCAATGATAAGTCAAGTGTCAGCGTGGCACACAGCCATGCACACGCTCACGCAAATATCTACACACACTCATTTTTCACCATTTCAAACAAGCAATTGTAGCTTGAACACAAAGTTCAGAGGTGGCTCTTTTAATGATGGAGGCTGTGTGTAGTATAATTGATCGGTTTGTGTTTCAAAGGGGAAGTCTCTGCCGTATATCTGCTGTGTAGGAAGATGATGGGAAGGAGGAATTGATTATTTTGAAAAGGTTGTAGGAGGCATCAGAAGTCATACTGAAAAACGTATTCCTAAATCAGTGTTTGTGTCTGTGTTTCTTTAATTCATATTAGTGTATATGTGCAGTTTCACAAGCCTTTAAATATGGTAAATTGATATGTGTTTAGCATTATGCATTTGTAGGGTCGCAGTTACTTTCTTAGTAGTCTCTCAGTGTGGGCTTACTTGATATACAGAAGTCAATTTGAAAAGAATGAGAAGAGATCCCCACAGGACTGTGTGTGCAATGTATTATTGAAACAGCTGCAGCACAGCAAAGTAAAATGTTCTGCCTTTGGTTCACAAAATGTGCACAGACATCGAATGGGCAGGATCAGTTTTGCTTAAACTGATTATGTTTTTCATCTGGTGAAATTTAAGATATTGAATTCAAACAGAATCCCACATTAGGAACAGTGAATCAACTTTAGAATATGCTCTGAGTGAGGTGGTTACAGTATTCTTAAAATGATAAAGGAAGTGCACAAGGATAAGTCTTAATCTTGATGGGAAAGACACAAATAGGCTATGGAATTGTCAGTCAATCATTACTTTTCTAGGTATTGTTTTTAAAAAATAATATGGTGAATTGAAGTCATCTTCTAAACTCAATATATGTAATTAAATGTAAATGTCTTACATTAAATATATGCTTCTTTCCCACATCTTACAAAAGCAGTACTTTGACATTTGGTGCATCAATAATCAAGGTTTATATTTTGCCTCTTAATGTCTGTTTGTAGTTGAGTGCAGTTAGCAGAGCTATGCTGGGGTCTGTTATGGTAATCTAATAAAAACGTTCCTGTGTTTCATGTTCCTGTGGACTTAAATGCAACGTTCAACATGCTTTGCCTTTTCACAAGACAAAATAAAAGCTTTCTGCAATCTCTAATGCTTGGTGACAACATATCGTTCAGTGAGCATGAGAGAAAAAAGGTTGAGGAAATGTTCTGTAAGCATTTTTGTGTGATTTTGTGTAGGAGGTTCTTCAGATGGAGATCCAGATGGGAGGGAAGCTTCTGGATGAACCAAAGACCCTTAACTTTAAAGACAGCACACATAATCTGAGACTGTCAATCCACGACGTGCCCCACACACACTGGAAGAGCAAACTCATCGCAAAGTATCAGGTGAGAGGAATATTTCACTACTTATGCACTTTCAGGTACATGATGCACGGTGTAGAAAAATATCTTTACATACACATCACAGTTAAAAGTACTATTAATTTGAGCCAAACAAGGATACACTAATGTTTAGGGTAATATACTTTAAGGTAATATACATTTGATCACACTAGCACCATGGCTCATTGTTGGTTGTCGTTGTGCATTTAAAGGTGGGGTACGTAAGTTTGAGAAACCGGCTCGAGATACACTTTTTTTTATATTCCATGGAATGTTCTTAACATCCAGATAGCAATGAATATCTTAAGTGCTTTGACAAAAAATCCATAAAAAAATGTCATCTGTGGAAGCCGTAGTAATGTAAAAAGCACGACCAATCCTTTTAGCCAGCCCGGCTAAAATAACTGGATGGCCTACCTGCCTGTCAGCCTTCCATCTGTGCACAAACTTATCTCGTGCCCTCATTGGTCATGTGCGCGTTCGTGTGTGTTGGAGGAGGGGCTCTGTAAGGAAGTGGCAGATTTTTTCCGGCTGTGTATTTTCAAATTCTAGCGCACTCGAGCTGGTTTCTCCAAAATTGCCTACCCCACCTTTAAGGTCACCTATTATGCAAAATCCAATTTATACATAAACATGTGTCCCCTCTGTGTAAAGAGACTCTGAAAGTTTCAGGAAAAAAGATTCGCTCACTTCTTGTCCTGATCCATTTATATAAAAAGCTGTCTGAAAATGAGCTGGTCAGATTTTGGCCACTTTATGATGTCATAACGATCTTTTGGCTTGTGTAACCATTAGCCAATCACCAACCAAGGTAACCCCGCCTACCTTATCACCTGAATCTCCTCCTAGAGCACCATTGTGTATTCATCTCGCAGAGGGGCGTTGGGAGTTTTGAAACAGGGCTGAAACAGAGGGGATTATGGGATGCTACAATGGGTGATCTGTTTGGTGTTTGGAGCCAAACACTTCAGAGACATGTTTTGTATATATCTGAGACCTATAATATATTGATGAAAAACAGTGTAATATGGAGCCTTTAAGGTCCAGAGTAAAATACATTCACAATGCTTCACTTTGATCAATTAGCATTGATAATAACATTTATTACAAACACTTTTGCATGATTATAAATTGTTTGCAAAAACATGCATATCATCCATTCTGTTTTTTCCAGGAGATCCCGTTCTATCAGGTGTGGAGCGGCAGTCAGAGAACTCTTCACTGTACCTTCACCCTGGAGAGACTGAGCCCAGCCACCACAGAGATCAGCTGTAAACTGTGCGTGCGGCAGGTGGAGGGAGAAGGACAGATCTTTCAGCTCAGCAGCACGTTGGAGGAGGTACGTTTGTAGAAAAGCACATGCACAATGTTAAACAGACACTCTGTTTGTTGGGTATTGGCTGTATGTATTAGAGAGCTGCAGAAGACAAAGGCTCCTTCCACTACACTTCTTCATTCCCGTCGTACTAAAGGTCCTAAAGTCACTAAGTTTTCCGCTACCTGTCAGACAGTCAGCGCTCGTGCTATGGTTCTGTGACTCTGTTCAATCATTCATACGGGGCTGGAGGCCACATGCCACCAGTGGAATAACTCCTCTTTGATTCTGCTGCTCCATGTAACTACAAAGTCACAGTGTGTGTGTGTCTGTTTGGAATGTCACTGCTTTTAATTCTCCCACGCTTTTCACAAATTGTTAACCTCTTAGTTAAACAGGTATGTTGATTTTTGACTGCATATAGTGAGGCTGCTGCAGGCAGATAGTTTGTACTTCTCCTGCATTGGTCACTGATCACTGGTGGAATTATCATTTGTTTTTAGGTGAATATACAGTAGATACTCATGGGGAAATTGCCCAACTGAAAATACACTTTGTTGTGCTCCCAGGTTAAAAGATTTGCACAGTGTCTAAACTAGAATTTCTCCTGTGATCCTCTATATTACTGCATTACGCCTTCTAGACAATTATTTCAAAACAATCAGCATTTTTAGGGCCAAAGCTATCCGTGTAACAAGTGCACAATGAAAATCAGTACTTCTATTTGGGAAATGAGTCATGTTAAAAATGTAGTTTTCTAAGTAATCAGTTGTAATCTATGTTAATAGGCCATACCTAAACTTACAAAATACTTGCTGGTATGTTTGGCAGGTATGGTGAATATAGCTGAGTAGCTAGTATGATTTATTATTTATAGCAGTATTTATTGAGTCTCTTTGTGAACGCGTTGAATAAAAAGATCTAGTCTCTCCAGACGGCAGCGTCCTGCGTGTTGAACAGTGAAATAAAGCAGGTTTAAAGCATTTCTTATTTTAAGAGCGAAACAGAGATGTCCCTTTGCATCCATCATTCAATCCCCGGCAGCAGAGAGCTTTCTGTTGTAAATTGGGGCTAAGTAGACGCAGTAAAAAAGTGATCATTCACATCAACATTGGCAGTTGTTGTTTCCTCTGCCAAGGCACATTCATTAGGTTACTGCCTCCTCTCAGCCCAGTGGTGGCAGATTAATGGAATGCAGGTTTAGGAAGAGACAGAGATCGACAGCGACAGGAAAGAGAGAGTGATTGGAAGCAGATCTTTATGTTTGTTTCACTCTTATATTAATTAGGAGACTTGTTTCTAATTGGTCACGTCGAAAGCAGTAAGCAGAGAGACGACCAGAATCTGTTCCAGAAGGACGGGGACATACCTGCAATTTAAATGTGACAGATTTAACTTGTTGCCAGCTGCCACATGGATACCAAATAAATGATCCATATGGTACTTTTCTTGTGGATTGCACATGTATCCCTCTTATCCTGTGTCTTGGATAAGTGAGTTATAGTCAGAGGTGGGAAGTAGTGGAGTACAAATACTTCGTTACTGTACTTAAGTACATTTTTCTGGTATAAGTACTTTACTCCACTACTTGTTTTTCTGACGACTTTTAACTTTTGCTGCTTACATTTTTAACACAAATAGGCTACCTGTACTTTCTACTTCTTACATTTTCAAAATAGGCTCTTTACTGCATTTGGTGGTATGATCATTATTATTTAGAGTCACTGCGTGCCTATTGATTTGAACACGATCCGTGTATCCATAATTTCCTGGTCTTCTCTAAACAAGAGAGACCAATGAAAACGTTGTCATGTTGCCGTTGTTCAGCATTGAAACATTCATTAGCTAACAATGACATTATTGTTCTATTAATATAAAGGGAGGTCAGTTACTTTTTTTTAAAGTTGGTAGTTATGGGTACTTTTTACTTAAGTACTTCGAAGCCCATACTTCTTTACTTTTACTTGAGTAAAGAAGTTTAGTCAGTACTTCTACTTTTACCAGAGTATTTTTAAACACGGGTATCTGTACTTCGACTTGAGTAAAGGATGTGATCTTTTGCCATCTCTGGTTATAGTGTTTATTTTATTTATTTTTTGTGTTAATATCGATTCCAACAATTGACCAGTTTCTTTCTGTTCTTTCCAGGATCTCCAGTGCATAGACACGTCCCTGATGGACCCTGCCAGTAATATCACCACCTTAGTGGGACCCAATGCTTTCCGTATTCCCTTATCCATCAGACAGAAGCTGTGTGGCAGTCTGGATGCACCGCAGACCAGAGGCAATGACTGGAGGTTGCTGGCCCACAAACTCAACCTTGACAGGTGACACACGTGCACACACACACACACACGCACGCACGCACGCACGCACGCACGCACGCGCGCACACACACACACACACACATACACACACACGCACATGCATGCATAAAAGCAGGATCTCAGTTATAGAGTTTACAAAGCTGCACAACAGTCCCTATCACATACTGCAGATAGATGGAGAAAGTGAGGAAAAAAAGAAAAACAAAGTAAGTAATGAAGTGATGAAAATAGCTTATTGTTTGTTTTGAGAAGTAAAAAACTTAGTAGAAAGTACAGGATTAGAGACAGAAAGGAGCAGAGGAGTTATGTACACGTCTCTGGTATTCAAACAGTAGCAGAGTGTGACAGCAGTACCATCACAGGATTTACAGAGGAACAGAAAGTCTCATTTTCTCCTCATGGGATTCAACTCTGATGGCTTTCTTTTTTACTTGAAAGCATTTTCAATACTTTATTCACAGATGGTTCAGCGTTAGACTTTTTCTCTACAACCACGATGTAATTCAATGTCTATTTGCGACAGCTTTATTATGTACTGTTCTCATGAAAACTGTTCTCCCTGTGGACTTTTTGATACATTTTGGTGCTCTTAATCAACTTGAAAATGCATTGTTTTCTTATAATCTGAAATGGGTAGAATAAACAATTATTATGGCAAATTTCACAAGTCCTTCACTCAATAAATGTTTTACATTTTCCCACGTGTTTTGCTGTACAGTATGCTCTGATATCAGGGGCTTTTCATATGTTTTCACATTTTAGGTTAGTCAGGTTTTGAAGAGAGCACGTCAGATCAAGATACATTACATTTCACTTTTAGAGCAATGACAATACATGAAAAGGGATTACTTTCTTACATGAGAAAGTAGAGATTGTTAGCTTTTCAGAATCCTTTTCAGAGTAATTTGATTTCCCTTCTGCAAAGACACGTTACATATTTGACCTTAAAAACAAATCTAAGACTTAATTATATCATCACTTTAGACTATTTCCAATGTATTTTAAAGATTTGTATTATTCCAGAGTACGTAACTCCTTGTTGTGTTTCTTTGTTTTCATTAATAGAAATTTGAAACATAATTCTTTTGTAAGAATGAATCATGAAGAAAGTTTGATGTTGATCCATGGAACACTTATACGTACATACTTATATTACTGAAGGGCTTTTCTGACCCCTTCATGTAAGTTTTAAGGGTGTTTTTTAAAATGTATTAGTATTCTATTGACTTTTACCTACAGTTTGGTTTCAATTTCAAATGTTAACATTAAGATTTGGCCTTTGTTGTGATTTGTAGTTGCAGCCTGTAGCTTTAGTATACTTGAGTGTGTTTCCTACAGTAAAGTTGATTCATGACAGAACTCCATGACTACAACACACACTCTGTCTCTAAGTCACTTTGTGCTAACAAGGTGGGAGAAGGAAATCTATTCTGTCATGTAATATTAACGAGATAAGTCGTCCCTCTGCTCTCCTTCAGGTATCTGAACTACTTTGCCACCAAGTCCAGTCCCACAGGAGTGATCCTGGATCTGTGGGAGGCCCAGCACTTCCCCGATGGAGACCTAAACGAACTGGCCGCTGTGCTGGAGGAGATGGGCCGCCATGACGGCAGCTTCTCCATGACAACAGAACATTGAAGGAGCAACGTAATTACCTTGAGAACGACAGAACTCTGAAGACGATTACACGTGATTCCCCACGGTCGATGCTGCAGCGATGGAGATTGAGCAACAATGGCTAGAAATGTTCAACCTGATGCTGAAGACTGTGTGTATCTGTGTGTTTATATGAACAGCGTTGGAGTGTTGTGTGTGACCGAGGGGTGACATAACCCAACAAAAAACTAAGTATATCAGGAACAAACAAAACATACACACGCCTGAAAAATAGATCTTGTCTGGTGTAACACTAGTTGTTTTCTTGCTGTTACTTTATAGTGAAGAAAGAGAAGCGGCAGTGGAGGTACTGACCTTGAAGCCTATATCCATTCTATAGGAATGGAACAGAATCATAAATGGAGAGAAGCTAAACTGATTACAAAATAGTGGGTGAAGGTAGAGCAAGGAAAACAAGGAGTGAGTCTGAGAGGACACTCTTTAGTTAGATAAGAGTAAACACATGGAGAGGCTAAACTGATTACAAAGGGAAGGAGGACGTTAACATGAAATGATGGCTGCAGCTGATCTTCTGTACCAACAGGATGGAGAACAGATAATGAGAGGAGAGATAAAGAAGTGATCCCTCACCACCTGTGAGCCTTGGCTGTACATGTTTCGCCGGTACAGTTTGTTGTCTTTATATCGTTTCCTAGGGAACGTTTTATGTATTCTGCTGTCCATACAGTATGTGTGGATCATTTCCCGCTAACAGAATGTGTTACCAAGTGACTCTCAATCAAAGGGTCCTCACCAGAAACAAGCCGGAACCTTCAGGGTTCTCCATCTT
This sequence comes from Notothenia rossii, assembly GCF_949606895.1. NCBI lineage: Eukaryota > Metazoa > Chordata > Actinopteri > Perciformes > Nototheniidae > Notothenia > Notothenia rossii. The sequence continues at coordinate 20,015,502 of NC_136909.1, forward strand.
TGGCTGACATAACAAGTCATACATTCGGTATCCAGTGTGAGGCTTTCCTCCAAAGTGCATGGAGATATGACATCATGCTAGTAACAGGGAGTCTAGATGACATAGTGGAAGCAACTTAACTTGCTGTCCACTTGCCTTTTAATCGTAATGTATTATTAAAGGCAATCCAAAGATGATTACAATCCAGATGGATGCAAGTAACATGGGTGCTTGTCTCAGACTTGTGAAACTGTCTTTCTTTAGGCATAGTTAATATCGCACTTGAAGATGCAGACTGTATGAACAGTATAGTATTGTATAATGTTTGTGTGAAAGAGACAGGTTTCTGTACCTTATGAAGGTTTCACTATGAGCATGAGAGCTGGAATGATCTTCTAGCTACATGCATCCCTTAAATAAAACCAAGCCTTTACTAGTTTTCTAAAGTTTTGCTGCTACTCCCTTTTGCCCCAAAGACGAGTTGTTTGGAAGGAGCTGTAATGCAGATGCAGACAAGCTGCCGGCTAGGGAATTCCAGCCATGGCTACCACATGTGGTTAACCACAACCTCAGTTGGAGAAGTCTTTCTGACTGTCAGGCTTGTTTCTGGACAGGGTCCAACTCAGAGAAAATTGAGAGGGAGCGAAAAGTGTATTAAAATACAAATATACAAACTACCAGAGTAGTAATGGATTAAATACAGTTGATATCATTCATTATCGCTAAATATACACAATATACTTTTTATCAATCATGTTTTAATTTACTAATATATATATAACATATATATTTCTGTCATATTTTCGGCGTCTCATCATCACAGGATGTCAGTTGTGTTGTCTGCCTTCAGGGTGCATTGTGTTGATTTCAGTTGTGAGCTGATCATGGTCACTAGCACCCTCCAGTGGATTTGGAAGAATAACAGCATTTACATTTGCGATCGTCTGAAACGTGTAAATACATGATTATCATGTTCAATCTAATGACCTTTATTACCATAATATTATTTTGTGTTACTTACATTAACATTGTTTTTCATTTTTTATGCCATTTTAATGTTTTTATGGGTGTGAACTGTATGGGGGGATAACATCTGTAACATATCAGTTAGTTGCCCTTTATCTAAAATAATGTTCTGCAGCAACTAACATTCCAACTCATGGTGTTTTTGTTGAAAAAGTTGCAAATTAGAGCTTAAGATCAAGATATCAACTAAAGGGGATGACTGTATGTAATATAAAGTGTAATATTTTTGTGTTCTGCATAACATTGTGAAGCAAGGCTGGCTTTTTAATGTATGCATAGACTTGGGTCAACAGTGTCTGAAGAAATGGTAAAAAAAAACAGCCTTATTTTGAGTGGCTTTTAAGTAGATTTCTTATGCCCCTGGGGACACGAACCATATGGAACATGTTAAAGACAACATGAACATTCAGTTCAAAGGGAATACAGGTAAAATCTATGAATCTGAAGTATGGAGAGACGCCATATGAAACTGAACATCAGGTATGTAGAGGAGATACTGAGGAGGATATGTTAAAGGAAAGAGGGCAAAGGCTGAGTAAATATCAGTACAAAAGGTCAGATGTTTACCTTTTCATGGCTTTTTTTCTGGTCGCTGTCCACACAGGAAGAAACCTTTAGATATGGATTTTACATGGCGATTTTTTTTTTAAATATGCTTGTAAAAGATCTGACCCCTTGTATTGTTGTTCAACCTAGCCCTTAACAGCCCTCAAAATTGATGAGTCTTTTATTTTGGACAGCCTTATCATTCAAATTAGAAACGGTTCATGGTTAAATGATGGAGTGGATGTTTTGTATGTTTTCAAATGTAACTGCTGATGTCAGAAAACAAAGGGAAGAGTTATGTTAGTTTTGAGGATAAAAGCCTAAACATTAAGTTTCCTTCAGAAGAAAATATGCAGACAAAAGTCATGACAGTATCTCTGTTTGATCATCAACATCGCTTATTTAGTCAAATGCAGAATACATGCTGATGAACGTGCGCAAGGACACGATGGTCGGATGTAAGAAACGTGTTACTGTGTAACTTGGCCCATAATCAGATCCTCACCACGTTCTAAATCTACGGTTTACAGCAGGTCAGACTGCTTGTTAATGGGGGGGTTTCATGAGGAAAGCATAAGTTGGGCCTCTAGAAGGCGATCCTTCGTGATGTTGAAAGGAAAACAAGTAGTGTTAAGATATCAAAGTATGTACAAAATATTTTGTATTGACATCATGTACAGTTGTGTACTGTCAGCTATATTTGGCAAATTTGAGAATACAGCATAATAGCAGGACAGTTAGATTTGAGTTTCTATGTTTCAAGTTTTGTATTTAAGTTTCTTTCCTTTTTTGTAAAAGCAGTGTCTACTATGCAAATTTGGCATTGGTTATCATGATAGAAGTCTATTCCTAGAGCTGTGCTTGTAAGTGCATTTTTATTTTACTATAAGGGGTGATCTGATTATTGCGGGGTAGTGTTGGTCCATTTTGCTATTTCTGGCACGCTTCATGAATCTTGCTCAATCTTGTTGAATGCTCGCCTCTCTATCTCCTCTAATTGTTTTCTGTACAAAGTGTAAGAAAGAATTTTTAAGACAATTAATAAATTATATTTATAAGCAACGCTGATAATATGTTGTGCCTATGGTGGCTTATTTCTACAGAAATGTTTTGGGAAATGGTTTAATGCTTTCATGTTGTAATAATAGGGTGTGTACGGCAAGGTTCCAAATGCAATAGAGTAGACCATGATGATTATATATATATATGTCATTTGCAATAATTTGATTTGTACCTTTCTGTGTAATTAATATTAACAGTTGCCAGACTCCAGTAGTAGTTGGATAAAGCATTCTGTAGAGGAAGTAATAGAAACAAGAAATGCTTATGGTGTAGCTGTTTAACATGCTGTGTGTTCAGCAGCACCGCTGGGCTGCAATGAGGCATGCACTTCTCTTTAATAAAAAGGAAATATTGAGAGCATGCCTTAACAGTAAGAGGCACCTGCGAGATTAGTTAGTATGCTCCTCATTCAGCCACCACAAACTGTGAATCAGCCATGTCCATGAGTGAAACACTTTATTGGGGGAATGTTCAACCTTTTTACTGAATTAGAAACACCACTTTCTCTCACAGACAAGTAGGTACATATTAAATAAGGCACACAATCCAAGAGGAAAGAGAGTGTATAACACAACACATCAATCAACAATTACAAAGAATCCCACGATTTTAGAAGCCAAAGATATTGAAAACAAACAAAAAGACTACTCATTGACCTGAAGGAAAGTTTATCAAGGATTTTACAAATGGACTAAAAAGAATTACAACGATTGGATGTGGCAGCAGACAACCTAAGAATGTGCTTACTGTGATGATGAAAGGTTTCCACATTTACCTTCAGAAATATTTCATACTGAGGCAGTAAGGCTTTTTAATCTTCCTAATACTTGACTGCTACCATGTGAGAATTTGAATGAAAAACGACTTGTTGAACCCCTAAACTAACACAGGCACAATTACACACATTTAAAATAGATCACTACATCAGAGAAGTCATCAATACAGTTAGTGTACAACAATTTCTGATTGCCTTGGCAGACCTTCCTTCCTGAAATTGCTGCCGAGCACCTATGGGTGGCACCGTTCTGCTTCATTGGCATTACTACTGCAAAGCCCCCTTTCCTAAAGCAGGGCAAGGGAACACAGGCATGTAGAGCCTCTATCCAGAATTTATTTGGACATCTCAACTTTATTTTTTCACAAAGAAGAGTTTGAGTTTTACATGAAAAACAAGCTGTTGCATTTTTGAAATCCCATTATAATTAAAAAATACAGGTTTACCTTTTCTTCAGTGTCTGAACACCTTACAGCGTAAACAAAACTTTTAAAGCCTCAACAAACACTTGTTCTGCCACATAGTGTCAGTCATTGCAACCTAAAGCAACTCAAGAGTGACACAAGTGTTCAATCCAATTGGAACATAAAGGCAGTAGTGGGTCGACTGTTTAGAAAGGAGGTGTCATGCTGCAATAAGCCTAATGCTTTATCAATGGGACCTTCATCTACAGGTAGGCTAGCTTTCACAGAAAGCATTGATATAGTATTCCACTCACTAGTCAGTAGCGTGTCGGCATATCTCTGCAGCTACAGTGCCAAGTTAAACTTACATTTATTTTCTCCAGGGCTTTTGGAGCATGTGAACAAGAAACTGGATTTAGAGTCCTTAAACTAGTCTGAAATGAAAATGACTCATCTTTTCTGATCGACAGAACAGGGTCGGACGGATTGTTTTTAATGAGTTTCACTTTGAGTTTACCACCGTAATCCTGTTATACATTCTTTCAAAGGGGGACCTGGACTCTCGTGTTCTGTGGATCTGGACTCGAAGTGTGTGATCCTGCGATTTCCAAGTGGTGATCATGCTTCCTGTTCCTCCACCTTTTCCAAGGATAGTGCATCCTGGACCAGAGCCAGTGTGACAGTAAGAGCCTGTGTAAACACACACCTGGAAGGGCCTGCTCACAGCTTGATGTCCGGCGATTCTGACATCTTGGCAAGTGTCTTTTTTACCCGTAGGGCTGTGAGGCGGGAGCCCGGGGTGTGGTCCCAGCATTCTGTCATCAGCTTTCCCATCTGTCTCAAACACTGAGGAGACACAGATAGTGTTAGGAAGGTCATTAGTTTGTGTGTGTATGATAGCATGTATGAGTTGTACTATTTAGATGTATTTTACCTCATCGCTGGTCCACCGATTAGGAAATGATGGTCGTAGTCTTTTGATGCAGACCACCTCTCTCATGTCTTCATATGAAGGGTCTGTAGACACCAACTCATGGTATGGCAACTGGTACTCTTCAAGGATCCCTACAACCATTAATATGCAGTTGAAATACACTCTGGTCATGTGTCAAGATATCAAACTCCATAGAGCATAGCCATCCCAAACAGTACAACATTGTTGGCATTTAAAAAAGTTGTTTGTGTCCAAAAAGATAAAAGTATGTACATAAAATGTATATTTACCTCCTGAGACACAACGCCGTGCGATCTCCCAGAGAATCAGCCCGAAGCTGTACATGTCAGCCATGATGTACGACTGAAAGTGAGTTCTGTTCAGAGTCTCATCCAGGACCTCCGGAGGCATGTAGCGCTTTGTGCCCACTCTGGTGTTGGGAGGGATGTCGACCTCATTGGTGTCACTGCAGAGATCAAAGTAACATTTTTAGATTAAAGATGAATGAACTATGCACATTACTGAATCCTCTGAAATAATGGACGTTCAAAGTACTCTGATTCATGAACATTGTCAGCCCCCTACCAAAGCTTAAAGGTGACCTATCATGCAAATGGCACTTTTGTACGTCCTTCATACATGAATATGTGTCCCCGGTGTTCCAGGGAACTCACCAAGTGTCAGAAAACACAACCCTCTCTATTTTCCTCCATACCCAAATCTCTTAAAAAGGAGCTGCAACGGATCTGATACAGACTGATCCAGATTTGAACACTTCTATGACGTCACAGAAGTGGCGCTACGGCAATTGGGTCAACTCCACCAATCAGGAGGAGACAGTCACGGACATTGCCGTTCAAAAGCGCTGGAGACGCTGTTGTACATATGCCAGGCCTGTAGATGGTGCTGTTCTCACAGAATCAGCCCATGCAAAGACAGTGTTAAATTGAGCGAAATGAGGAATGGCTAAAATGCATGATCTGTTTGGTATTTTGAAAAAGAAAAAGTATACATAAGACTTGTATAGGTATGGTCCTACACTATATTATTCAAATATAGCATGATAGGTCCACTTTAACATTCAGCAGAATGAGGATTTGAGACATATATTGAAAATATACCTAACAACAACAAATTTGACTGACTGACTCACCTGATAAGCTTGACTGCCAGTCCCAGGTCAGCTATACAGCAGGTCCCATTTGTTTTGACTAGTATGTTCTTGCTCTTTAGATCCCTGTGGGCAATGGCAGGTTTGCCCTGGGTGCCAAAGATCTCAGTGTGGAGGTGACTGAGGCCAGACACAGAGGAGTAGGCCAGCCGCAGCATGGCTTTATTGTCGAGAGTGGTTGATTTGAGGTAGTCATACAAAGAGCCGTTTTCATGGTAGTCAGTGATTAGGTAGAGTTGGGTCCAGGAGCCAGTTCCTTTAATATCAGCAGCTATAAAACCTGAGAATGGAAAGAGAGTGAATAGAGGAGTCAGGGAGTGTGTCTTCACTGTAACATGTAGGTTTTAATAGGTTAGTTTCAATCCTAGAATTAAAGCAGAACCAGTTTGTGCAGCCAATACATTAATTCACTTTTGCTGAGAAAAATACTTTTATCATGTGAAATCAGTATATAGAGGTCATTTCAAGATTTAAAATGTAACTTTATTTTAGGACTTTAACATCTTAATCTTGACCATTTTCTTATTTAGTGAATTTGATGACTGTCGAATTAGAAAACAAAACATGCAGTATCGACTGTAGAAGCCAACATTATGCACAGCAGCTCCATAGAGTCTGTCTTCTAGTTTACTGGCAGGTGATCTTTTGCCCGACTTCTTAATTACTATGCATCTTGTAGTGTTTAATTATGCAATCTTTCCTTTGCAGTCTGTTGTTGTCTACATTATAATTTGTTGTGGTGTACGTTCTCTGGGCCATAATTGATTGTTTTTGGCAGTGAGTGCAGTGTGGTGCAGCAACGTTAACAATGGACAGTCCTACTTGCATTAGTAACCTATCAGTAAACCAACTCATCTATCCGACAGTCCACGATTAAGGATTGTTAGGATTGCTGCAACTATATAAGAAAGACTAAATTTATTATATTCCCCTTCAAATCCCCTGTAACTTTGTTGATTGAAATGGAGCACGAAGAGTATACGTTAGTTGGTTTTTAATACAAGAGAAACGTGTAAAGACAGACAGATAGGGAGGTTAATACTCCCAAAAGCAAACAAGGCCGATACAAGAGGGGAGCAATATTAGAAAAGGTACACATGAGAAAATAGAGAAAGAAGCCAGTCTTACCGAGGATGTTCTCATGTCTCATCAGAACAGTCTGGTAAATCTCAGTCTCTCTGAACCAACTGGCCTCCTCAGTGGTGAAGAAAACTTTAACGGCAACTTTCTCTGCCCTCCATCTGCCCATCCACACCTCTCCATACCTCCCCTTGCCTATCTGCTTCACCATCTGGATCTGCTTGGCTATCGTTCGCTGCACCTGAAGAGGAGAACAAATATATAGAATGGTTTGCTCAAGAGTGTAACTTCTAAGATTTTAAGATACGCTATTAAACTGATGTGTGATTTGCATTTTGTGTCAGGAAATGTAGCTCCTTAGATTTCAGAAAGAAAACCCTTAGATGTTTAGGTGCTCCCAAGCTAATGAGGGAATAGTGTTTTCAATGTTTGGCAGGTTCAAACTTTATATAAGAATATTTTTTAAGAAAATACTTAAATCTTATGGTATGTCTTATCAAATTACCATCATCATCTCCTCACATACTTCCTTAATGGTAAGACACGAGACAAAATGGAATCGAGTATATGGCAAGGTGCACTAGTGTGTACACACAAGGGACCCAGGGTGCATCGCTTTGATCCAACAGGTGTTAGGTGCAATTTGTGTATCTCACCAGCAGAGGGAGCCCTGAGCCAGAGCCAGAGCTCTGAGACTGCTTGATCAGCTCCCTCAAAGACTCTCCGGAGGGAATGTAGTTCTCGTCCTGCTCCAGAACAATATTGTACCAAGGACGAGCCCTCTGGCGCTTATACCTGTAAGAACACACAAGCATTCAGCATAACTTCAAGTGTCATGACATAATTTATGCCATGACATTTTAATTCGATTTTTATTATATATAATAACGTTTTTGACTTTTATTTAGTTTTAATGACATAGTTTACCATGTCTTAGGACATACTATTCTATGCCGTTTTGATTCATCTTTATGGCATGGTATACTCGTAATTTGTTGACATAACAGGAAGATTTTTGGTATTATTTATGACATATTTGCATTATAGTCGAAAGGTATTTATAAAGTTTTGCTGGAAACTGTAGCGAGAATAATTTTCATTTGTGTGCATTTGATGGTCACATGTTATTACCTGAAGTAGCAGAACACTATAATGAAGGCCAGTATGATGCTGCACACAGTGACTGAGACCAACAAGGCCATGTGGTTGATCTTCCCATCAACATAGACTGGAGAGGGGAGGATAGAGTTGGGAGAGGTTTTCGGGGTGGCAAGAAAAGAAAAGTGAGACGAAATGGAAGAGAGGGGCAGAAAAAAGATATGAAAAGACATCAAAACAATGTTAGATGGAGAAAAAACACTATCCCAAAACTGGAAATGTTTGGCTTGGAGTCCATTTCTGCCCTAGAAATGTCGGCTAAAAACTAACAAGGATCAAATCAAATTGTTTAAAATCCCCAAAACATGGAGAGGAAATAGAGAAAAGTATACGAAGAAATCAGTCATCCTTACAAGTCACTTGAAAGAACCGCTTTACAGTTAATCAAATACAAATCGTATTTCACTCATAAATTTTTCATTTTCTTCTGGCACACACTCTTTTCCCCTCAGGCCCCAGTCCGATGCGAGAGGAAGCCCTGAGCCTAGTCGATGAATTCTCTTCCTGATCCACTATGATAGGGTTTCAGATTGATGACTGCCCTCGCTGTCTGCTGGGGTTTGTGATTTCTCTGGGAATCTAGGCTTACTGTCTCTCAAATACACAATAAGACTCAGAAACTTGCACATGGAGTATAGTGTTGTGCACAGTAGACCTCGGTACTCCCTTAACACCCAGCTCCAGGACAGTTTGACAGTAACTCCCGTTGTCTCCCCCAATCAAGCTGTCTTTGTCTCTCTAAGCATGTCATGATATCTTTAATCTTGTGTGCCATAACACCATCAATCACAGTTCTTTGCTCTGTCTTTGTTTATTGTACACTGTCAATGCCACTTGCCAACTGGAGAAAATAGCTATTTTTTGTGTTTGATGGAAAAGAAAGAGTGGAGGGATGAAAGGAGAATGATAGATAGACTTACGAGGTGGTTTAAGTGGTGGCAGTGTAGGATGCAAGTTTTTATTGCAATAATCTCCGTCTGAACAGCACTCCATTGATCTCCTTATATTACGTCCGTTTCCCGTGTCCTGGAAGACAGAAATGTAATTATTTGACATCTCTTTTTCCTTTTTTATTAGTTATATATGTTCAGCTTTTTATTAAGTTATGGCTCAAACCATAAATTGAATTGTATTTTCTCTGTTTTGTGTCATAGTCAATTGAACATATTTTTATATAAAACAGGGTTGAATTAAGTTGTTAAGATAAGATATGAGATAAAGGACACTAAATAATGGGTGGAAAAAGAGAGCAGTTTTTTGTAGTGTGCTGCGACAGTCATCTACTCACCCCACACTGACCTGATCCGCTCAGCGTAAGACATCCTGCTCTGTTTTTCAATACCCCGTTATCCTCCTCCACCATGGTGAAACAGCAGCCATCCTTTCCTGTCCTGGAAAACAAGGACACTAATTAAAGCAACTACTTACAAATAACCACTAATAACGCAGATGCAAGTGTGTTACATTTGTTATGCATTTCTCCTCTTCTTACAGTACCTGCATGTGTTATTGGCTGAGGATGCAGGGCAGTAGTTATAACAGTGACACCACAGGAACCCCTCGGAGGACGAAGCAGGAGCTGTGCTGCCACTCGCCTCCTTCCCACTCTCCGATGCCTCCTTACTGGATGCTATTCTCGGCATGTCCAATATATTGCCTACAAAAATAGAACAAAATAGAAAATAAGAGGAATTAAGTTAAGAGACAAAAAAAACAAGTTGAAATCACAAGCATGAGTCATATATTTATGATATATTTTTTCAGATGAAAAATCACCAACACTGCCAGGCTCAGGGATCGCATTCGAAACATTTGGGCATGAAACAAGAGAGCATTTTTGCTAAAATAGAAACACATCAAAAAGTATTACTAGTAACACAGCCATACTGAGTTTCATTATGTGTGAAGTTTCATCAAGGGAATTTCTTTTAATGTTATTTTAAAGAAAAAGTGTTTATGTCATGAAGAGCTAGGAGGTTTATCATGTATTTAATATTCTGTGGAAAAGGCTGCAACATATTGGACGAAGTTGAGCCTGTGGAGAAGATTGGGCAGACTTCTTAAGGTGCGTTGCTTTAAAATACTCTACTTGATTTATTTAACACATGCTATGCAATAAGGCCGTCTGACCCCTCTATATCCTCGCTTTGCTCTGATGCAGGCCTGCTGTGACACTGCAAACCAGCCTGTCCTCCTACAAAAAACGACCATAGGCCGATTGTTCATGCCCCAGGTTACATGTTACAAGTTACAGGTTCATTATCACTCTCTACTCCACTCCCTAACACACACACAATGCAGGGTCAACGTCACAACTTGCCCACCCTCCCCCCGCCACAGGCCCGCACCCCGACCAGCATCACTGTGCAGCTCTGTGATTGGCAGAGAGACAGGGGATGCTTGAGTGACACACTCAGCACCCTATACAGGGTCGCTACACTACCCCCCTACTACAAAGTTCCTCGTATTTTAACAAATAAAACCTAGAACAAAAAAAACTGCAACTAAACACTGTTAGTTGAACTAGGAAGGTCTGGGTGGACTACCATCCCTTCCAGTGAGACCAGGGGGTGGTGTCTGCCTTCTCTGCAGTGGGGCTGGGGTCAGGGGGACAGGGGGTGCCGGTTCTGGTCCTGGCGGGGGAAAAAGGAAAGAAAGTGGGGGGAACTCAGTCAGTGACGGGGGGCCGCTGCTCCACTCGCCGGGGGACCTGGGTGGGGGTGTCGAGGGGGAAGCTGTGGACCCCGGTGTCCCTTGGGCATGTGGAGAAGCGACTCCTCTGTACGGGGCCAACCTGTCTCTGGCGAGCACAACTTTTCTCCCCTTGGGAGGCAGCTGCACCCTGTAGACAACGGGAAACTGTTGCAGCGGAGCATGGGAATGACCAGGGGGGCCCTTACGAGCCATACAAGGGTCACAGCGGCGACAGAAATCTTCGACATCCCTCCGGCACTGCCCCCAGTAGCAGCCCTGGCGAAGGCGGCGGAGAGACTTAGTGACGCCAAAGTGCCCAGAGCCTGCCATCCATGCATGGCCTTGAGTACAGCCTCTTGCAGACCATTCAGTACCACCACCTGCCATCTCTTCTCCCCGTTGCTGGCTCCTTCCACGCACGCTGTAGTACGCCCTGACACAGACGCAGAGCCTCAAGCTGAGACTACAGCCCCTTGGTTACTTTGTAAATGTAATCAGTTACTGATTACTGAAGACATGGCTCTGAAAGTAATCCTAATACAGTTACGTGTCTTAAAAAAGACACGTAATCAGATTACTTTTAGATTACTTTTCGATTACTTTCTTTTTCCATCACAGATGGCTATGTTTTGGTAGGCCTACAGGAGACACAAAAAGCAAAAGGAAACGTCTTTTTACTGTTTTAATGGCTTATCAATAGCACAACTGAAACATAACATTTGAAACGATGTAACAACATAATAAACTTTTTGGGGATGCAGCTTGGAGTGTGAGGAGTGAGGGACACGGCTTAGAACAGGTGTGTCACATTCTGTCCTGCCAGTGTTGGCAGACACACTCGATTTAAACGCAGACTTTTGTTCCTCCAGGTTTCGTTGTTATTGTTTCACTGAGCGGACCCGCACATTTTTTTCAAACGCTCCCTTTTTTGGTCCATCTGCGACGGTCAGAGGTTTTGTGCGCTTTGATGATTCGGCTGTACCCTTTAGCAATGAATATTAAATGTTGTGAGGAAATCTTTCCACCAATAATTCCAATAAGTAATCCAAAATGTATTCACTTCAGATTTACGAAAGTAATTGTAATCAGATTACTCGTTTTTCAAATGTAACGCGAGCTGAATACAGTTAGGCCTACTTGATTTTTGTATTCTGATTACGTAACGCCGTTACATGTATTCCGTTACAACCCAACCCTGGCCTCGACCCACTGCAGTACAGGCTAGGTCTGCGTCCAGTTCTTGCTGTTGCTTCCACTCTGCCACGTCCACTGTCTGGAGCTCCCGGCAAATAACCTCTTCAACTTGTCGAGCTGCAGCACAGACGATGTCCTCCTCCAGCAGCTCCTTTTCACAGGTCTCTCTCCTCTCCAGGGGCGGATCTAGACAAATATTCATGGGGTGGCAAGAGGGTGGCAGGAGAATTTGAGGGGTGGCATCCCCTGGCAGAAGTATATGCTGATTTAATCGCAGTCATATCAATCAATGTTAACTTGGAAAGCCACAATATATATATTTTAACTCAATAACAATAGGTGAGATTATTGTGGCACATCAGTAAAGCCTTAAATATAAATATATAAGGTGGCACACGAAATTTAATGAATTTTAACTGAATGAGTTGGTTTAACTCTTAGACCAGCAGGGGTACCAAATATGCAGACTGCTGCAATAAATACATTAATTAACTGTCTCATCGATGTGTGTCTGTATGAATATGATAATATTAACAATCATATTATCCTATCAGCTGTCAATCACTGTTATGATTCACATCTTTAGTGTTATTATTAAATAAAATAAATAAACTCTCTCTGTTTTTTTTGTTTTTTTTTCATGTCCCTTTAGGGGCTCCGTACTAAGGTCATCATCTTAACAGTTTATTATTCTCATCTACTCATCCGTGAGCAAAGCATCAAGTTGGCATGCCTATAACAGCTGAATGTGGCGATTACCATCTTGATCAGCAAAACGCCTGACAAACTTATTAAGATTTAAAGCTATGGTGCGTTTTGATTCAATGCTGAGTACAGCCAAACTTGACAGGCTCTTCTTTGTCATAGTAGACCGCAAACAGTTGCGGCGCCAGATTATTTGTGTTGGGTAATCTATGGTAGGGCTAACCCATACAGTGGTGGGGCTCAAGTCAGTATTTGCAATGTAATTACATACAGGCCCCCCTTGACAGTGAAACGCCACGCGTGAGGTTTAGATTATTTCCCTGTCTCAATCCAAATTGAACTGTATGAAATAAAAAGGCACATTTGTCTTGTAGTAAATAAAAAGGGCAACCTGGAGCCAATCCTGCAATTTCCCCACCGGTGAAAGAGTTGAAAACCCAACCCCTGCAGGGGGGTCTGGGGGGATTCTCCCCCAGGAGATTTTTTGAAATACTAACCTCAAATACACATTCTGGTGCTCTCCTAAGAAGAAAAATATATATATATATATCACTACACGACGTATTTAAAAAAATGAATGTAATTTTTTTTTTTGTTACTTTGTTCTGAAAGCTGAACCTGCTGCTCCTCACAGAGAGGAGAGGGAAGAGGCTGTGTGAATTACTTTACATTGTGGATAAGGGTGGATAGCCCCTATTGTTCTGTGTGTCAAAATGAAAGACAGCCCACACACCTATCAATCATCAAACCGTGGGGTCTTATAGTTGTACCGATGTATATCGAGATGTACTACAGCAAAAGTATTCTCCGTCGGGACTTCCTGCAACAACACCACGCCGTTATCGTGATTCTGATTGGCCAGAAGACATTATCAAAGATGTTCTATTGAGAAGACGATCACTACGTGACAAAAGTTTTCAAAACCGTTTCTAGTCTTCGGTATTAACAGACAAGTGGCTACTGAAATCAATCTTAATAACTGCTGTCTGTGCAATTTACTCCGCGCGAGTTTGCAGACTTTATTTTGCTTACTTTAACATCATTTTTCATGGTGGGGCTAAGCCATTTATTGGTATGGCTGTAGCCTACCCCAGCCATACCCTGACCGCAAATACCTCATTCCTTCTGTCTACTTGTATCCGAAATGCTTCTCGTTTTGCGCTGTCCTCCCGTTCAAATGAAATCGCCGCAAATCATATTTCCAAGCTCGCGACCCGGGGGGGGGGAGGGGTTACAAGGCTCGCGTCTTGTGCTGCATTCACTTGCACTCGGACATTAGAGATTTTCTCTCATAAATGTCCGAAGAGCCACAACTTTTCTTTCAAAACAAAGCTGCCGAATGGGGTGGCAGCTGGGGTGGCAAGGCATTTTTCTGAGGTGGCAGCTGCCACCCCGTGCCACCCCGTAGAACCGCCACTGCTCCTCTCACAGTAGTGGCATCCGCCGGCAGCACACGGGCGGCGGTTTCTAGGTTCAATTTCTAGGGTACTCACGGCCGGGGTGTGCAGGGAGTCTCCCAGCAGGTTCAGCAGGGTTGTGGATATGGGTCATAGTGATCACTGGCGCCCCCGTGGAAACTCACTGTGCCTGCTTGAAGATCCAGGAGGCAACTACACGCCCTCAAAAAGTCCAAGCCCAGAATACACGGGTCCTGCACATCTGCTATCCACACCGGATGATGCACTTCAACTCCCCCCACCGACACAGTCAGCATGCCTTTTCCTTTCATAGGTGCCAGCTCTCCCGTGACTGTGCATAGACGCACCGCTGTCGGTTCTAAATGAGTCCCACTGGGCAAAACATCTGCTCTCACCAGGGTTACTGTCGAGCCTGTGTGCATCAATGCAGTGCAGGGCACCCCTTCCACAGTGACAGGGACATAACAGGAATCCCCACCACCAGCACGGCCCACCGCGACGACAGGCTCCAAGCATGTGCTTTCATCTTCTTCAGGAAGGAGTAGAGCCTGACTCCCCCGGCTGTGAAGTCGGACTCCTTCCTCAGATGTCTGTGTTGGTGGCAATAAGGCTGTGGCTTGGTTGGGGAGTTTTTGGGCCTGGCTCCGCATCTTCCCCTTTATGCGGGCCCTATGTCGTTTCCCTGGGCCCGGTGTGCCTTGGGGCAGTCTCTGGCCAAATATCCTGGCTGACCACACCCCCAGCAGACCCTGGTACTTGGCCTGCATGTTAGCTGCAGAAACACAGCCCTTATCAGTTCAGTCATTTCAGCCACCCATGCAGGCTTCTCCTCCTCTCTGCAGATCCTCACAGCCGGTGGTACCGGCCCTTCGCTGCTCCTAGCAGCTACACTCCACACATTCTCTCTCTCCACAGCCATCTCCAAGGCCGCCTGCAAGGACTGTGGATGCTGCAGCTGTACCTCGACCCTCAAGTCCGCAGGGAGGAGGGCCCTGATGAATTGATCCCATGCCAGCTCACTCTGCACTCCAGGTGGCATGTGTGCATACGCCCGCCGCGTCAGGCTTTCCACGTCGTTAGCCAACGCCTGCAGCGTCTCCCCAGACTTCCTACAGCGGTTACTTAATTAATTCCGGAGCATCTCTGGCGGGAAACACTGTCCAAACCGCCTCTTCAAAGCCCCTGCTAACGCTTCATAGCTGTGTCGGTCCTCAGGGCTAAGTAGTAGCAGGCATGAAAGAGCTGTGAGGCACAAAGCTAACTGTCGCGCTTTAGTCTCTATTGACCACCCCCCGGCATGTGCTAGCAGTACAAATTGGGCATGAAAAGCCTCCCAGTCTGACCTACCTGCCCATAAAGCAGGGTCAACGTTACAACTTCCCCACCCTCCCCCCTCTGCTCCCCCAACCACAGGCCCGCACCCCGACCAGCATCACTGTGCAGCTCTGTGATTGGCAGAGAGACGGGGGATGCTTGAGTGACACACTCAGCACCCTATACAGGGTCGCTACAGTATGTTGTTTCTTACACGACCACTAGAGGTGCTCTAGTGGTCGTGTAAGAAACAACATGCTCCCTACCCGTTCATTGCAAACGCTCCGGAGGGACGTTTATTCACAAATAACCCTCTCTGGAAAATCCTAAATTGTGGAATAGTTTGGCCATTAAAATGTTTTTTGATTTGATTTCTGGCGAGAACTGTATATTGTACTCTTAGAATCCACGTCCAGTCGATGTGTAGGATCTATAGTTTGATAGATATTACGAAGATGATTTGAGGTCTCGCCAGGATAATAGGCTTGTTTGAGACGCGTTGCAGCTCGCCTCGAAAGTAGACGAGAATAGCCGATCGCAGCCGGGGGAGATCTCAAAAAGCTTGCCTGAAGTCGGACAGCTCCGAGTCGGCTTCTTCTTCTTCTTCTACTTATTCGCCTTCTTCTTCTTCTTCTCTCGGTTTTTTGGCGGATTGCAAACCACTTTAAGGTGCATAACGCCACCTCCGGAGTCGGCTTGACTCGGTTTGCATTCATAAAGAATGCACAAATGTGTTTAATCGTTCATGTCAGATATGTACTAAATAAATACATTTGTTCCTGCTCAAGATTAGATTCAACTGTATTGTTATTGCACATATTACAGGTACTGAGACAACGAAATGCAGTTTAGCTTCCAACCAGGAGTGCAACAAGCAGTAAAGTGAAAAGTAATATACACAATCTACAGAATAAAATATAGAATGAATTGAATGATGAATAAACAGTGAGGGGTATGAATATACACAGCAGCCTGTGAGCAGTATGAACAGTGTGTATGAATATGCTAAGATATATAAAGTATGAAAACGGTAAGCAGTGCAAGTATAGTATAACATATATAGATATTAATTTAATGATGATAAACATTGTGGAACAATGATGAAAAATGTGAATGGAAGTGGCGACGTAAAACTGACACCAAACAACAACAAACTTTTGCCGAGCCAATTGGAGAGTTTCATCAGCAGCACGGGGTAAAAACCACCAATGAGCGCTCAGCTCGAGATACCAGCGAGTCGTTTCCCATCAAGCATTTCGCTTCCGCAGCCCGAGGAGAGGAACTGCGCCGCCTCGCCGCGCCTCGCTCTCAAGGCTGCGGGCGTCTTTGTTCCTCGAGATTTCAACGTCTCTTGTGAGCGAGCCTCCAGAGCAAGTCGGACAAAATGACTAACCATCATGCAACGCACGAGCAAGACGTTGATCGAAATTGCGCAGGTCTGCGCAGGTCTCGCGTGTCTCAAACAAGCCTAATGTGTATGCACTATGCAGCTTCCATGTAAAGTTAGCGTGGGTGAAAACAGTTTTTCCGGTCTCAAAGTTTTCATAATAAAACCGGATATATTCCCCTCACTGTCAAATGATTACACAGTGATATCTGCATTACTCATCCACTAAAAAACATCAGTTTATCCTTGTTGATTACACAATATTGATTGGTTTAAATTGTGTACAATGCTTTTGTGTTTTTAACCTTCGATTCAGAGAAACAAATAGTTTTTTCGGAGTTTAAACACTACACTACCCAGAATCCCCTGCTATCGTTTGGGACTACAACATCCGCCTTGCTTTACAAACCCCGTGATTAGTCATCAAGCCCTGTGATTGGATGTTGGAGTGGCAGTGGGACAAGGTTACGCTGAGCGTCAAACAGCTCTATGAAATGGAATGGAACCACGGCAGACTTTCCAAAACTGGAATTGGACGGGTCCAGCCCCCCCCCCCCTCCCCCCCCCCAATAACTACACATGCTGGCTGTTGTGTGTTTCACAACATGTTTTATGGCACATCTCTTTATAAGACGTTTTCGTATTTCCCCTATTTAGAGGCAATGAACGTCCACTCTCGGGAGACGTCCGACAGTGGTGCGGTTACCCAAAGTGACAGACCTAATTTTACCCCTATTTAGAGGCAATGGACGTCCACTCTCGGGAGACAGACCTCCAGCATGTGTCCCTGAAATGGGGACTCAGGTTATTTCACACATCCAGGACAGAGACCGGGGAAATCACCTCTCTGTGGCCCCTCCAAGACCCCCAAAGGACGGACTAATGACCTCCAGCATGTGTCCCTGACATGGGCACCTCCATAACCTTGCACACCGTGAGTCCCCGGGCCCCCGGATTTAATCACTCCCCCACGGACTAAACCCAGATGATCACACCCTACAGAACCTCATGCCCCTTTTAACCCTAAAAGGGGGGTGGATTTTGCGGTGCTTTACCGTCCGCCCATCGGCATCCATATTCGGCCTTATTCACGGCACCACCACCCCTTCTGTGGAGGATATTCTCATGCTCCTGGTAACCCTTTAAATAGTCTGATACTACCAGGGCTCATCACTGCACTTTACAAGCCATAAATAATGTTTAAATGGTCGGGAAAAGTGTTTTTAAACGTAATAATAAAAAAAACATCAAATATAATAAATCAAAGACAAAGTGCTTACTCTATTGTTTTCAAAATAATAGTCCATTATGAAATATATGCTAAAAGCAACCTAACTAGCAAACAACTTGTTTTAGTGGTACCTCCTGTGTTGGCTGGCTAGTGTCACTAAGTGAACATTTAGCAATTCGCTAACATTGTGTTCATTGTGTGGAGAGAGAGAGAGCCTTACCTTTGAATAACACATTGGAATAGATGGACACCTATATATGTGCGAAAAATGTTCAGGGTTGTTATGCAGTGTCAGTCAAAACGTTTGATGTTTTACAAAACATCAAAGAACTCTAGGGATAAACGCCAAATGCAACCTAATGGACTGAAGCATAAAGATACAGATACGCAAATTGCTACACACCAAGCATTTTCACGTGTGGCACAAATGTCTCTGTCTCTATTGATTTACTTCACGGTCACTGATATCTTATGTGTTGATGTGATACACTTGTTTTTTCTTACATTATTGATTTGTATTCACCAAAAGCTTCCACGACCACTTTGACTTCAGGTGCCCCTAGATTCCACCGGGCCCTTATGCGGCGCGTTACGGGAGCGTTACGGCTGCGCCGCGGTGCTGACGGCGATCGCAGCCACTCTAGTCAATGGGTGCTTTTCCACCACACACGGCGCGTTACGGCTCAGAAGCGTCCCAGAAGCGTCCCAGAAGCGTCCCAGAAGCACCTCGGCGCAGGGCTCCTCTAAAATTAGGATGAATCCTATTTTTGACGCGGCGCAGCCGTAACGTAAGGTTGGGCAGGCAGGAAGTGGAACGGTCAGAGCATATAGCATTCACACACACACAAACTAATTTTGCAGATCCTATCCCTCCGTCTTTCAAGTAGGAGGAGGAATGTACATTACATATAGAATAATTATGATGATGAATGCATTTTTTTACCACTAAAATACAGCAGCACATCTTTGATTCATGTCGTTTATAACTGGGATATTACAATTATTATTAACTTTGTCTGTACAAAGTAGCCTGTCCAGGAAATATGCCCAAATCAACAAAAACTGCGAGCCGGCAGGCAAGACGCTCCGCTTCTGAAATGCTTCTGAAACGCGCCCGGTAGGGTATGACGCCGGAGGAGGACGGACCAAAACCGCGGCGCTGCCGTAACGCGCCGCAGACGGACCCGGTGGAATCTAGGCTGCGCCGCGTCAAAAATAGGATTCATCCTAATTTTAGAGGAACCCTGCGCCGAGGCTCTTCTGGGACGCTTCTGGGACGCTTCTGAGCCGTGTGGTGAAATAGCACCCATTGACTAGAGTGGCCGCGACGTGAGCATCGCGGCGCAGCTGTAACGCGCCCGTAACGCGCCCGTAACGCGCCCGTAACGCGCCCGTAACGCGCCCGTAACGCGCCGCAGACGGACCCGGTGGAATCTAGGTATCCGGCTCAAGGAAAAGGGCTGTCTTTTGGATAAGGTGGTTGTTCTCATCATCTCTTTCATGTTGAGAATTAATTTCACCACTGAGGACGTGTGTGCATTATTAAAATTAAAACGTTATGTAAAGTGGTCCATCCTAATCTTATCGGACACATCAAACACATTAACTGTAGCTTCATAATATGCTGATTACTAGTTTTTTTGCAAAAGGAAAACTTTCACGACAAAATCAACTTTAGCAGACACTTTTAAACGAGCATAGACATTCGTCATCCAGCACTGCCCTTTCTACATGTCTCTCTTGTACAAACTGATAATTTGTTGACAATACTGCAAGAGAGGGACGGTGGGGTTTAAAGGGGTCACATTAACAAATGACCGTTTTTAGAGAAAGGGAGCGAGGAAGGGTAGGAGGGGGAGAAGAAAGGAGGATTAACAAACGAGAAGTGACAGAGCTGCAGGGAACTTGTGGGCAGTTTAGCAGCACAGAGGGGACGGAGCAGAGGCCACTGGCCTTTTCCACCCTTTCTCTCACTCCCCCTCCCTCCCATCACTTACTCCATCCTGCTCCTGAATACTCACTCACTTTGTGTCTCACTCCATGCCCCTTTTCTGCTTTGTCCTTTATCTTTTTTAATTCGCCCCTCTGCATATCTCCCTTTTCCTCTACTAGTGAAATCGACACACATTGTTTTCACATCTTTTTTTCTCCTCCATCTTATTCCCAAATCTCCCAAACTATCTTCTTAAACCCCACCTCCTTTTCTCTTCTCATCGTCCACTTCCTTTGCCCTCTCCTCCCTGCGTGAGTCCACTGGATAGTCATGTGAGGTGCTGCTGTGCTGTTGACAAAACACAAAGCCTTTCACATCCATCCTGCACCTGGGATCCCTGGCTACACAATGTGTGTGTGTGTGTGTGTGTGTGTATGTGTGTGTGTGTGTGTGTGTGTGTGTGTGTGTGTGTGTGTGTGTGTGTGTGTGTGTGTGTGTGTGTGTGTGTGTGTGTGTGTGTGTGTGTGTGTGTGTGTGTGTGTGTGTGTGTGTGTGAGAGAGAGACAGTGGGAAAGAGATAAAAAAGGAGAGAAAGAAAAAAGGAATGCCCACTGCCGAGCAGAATGTTTTATGTATTAATTCTCCTTGCACTGAATGTAAAAGGTGAGGTGTCTAACACAAAACGTATTTGATTATCTGATTTAAAGCCAACAACAGATTACAGAAATGTTCTTGATTCTCGTTATTCTTTGAAAAAACTAAATAGTACAGCGACAGTTGATCCTGGGGTGATGGTTTTTACAATCTGTCTGCAGAGAAGACCAAGGTCAAATATTCTGCTGTTTTAGAAAACAAGAAGGCGCCGACCTTGCATGTTATCCAAAGCTTTTCTTCAAGAAAGAAGAGTGCCTCCATGGAGGTGATAATTATATTTGAAAAATCACATAGATTTTGACCAAGAGGAAAAGTGCGTACTTTAAAAACGACTACAGAGAGATAAGGCCTCCTTTTATAATGTATTATTAGATGGTTTGAGAGGCCATTGGTAATGCAATTAAAGGCATAGTAGGGTAAACTTGAGGTCTTCTATATATTTCCCCTGTGGTCTCGTCTTGGCCGTAAGGTGCAACTCTTAAAACGAGCACTGACCAATGGGGCTCCAGTCCAAACCTCACTAAGTACCACCAACGTCAAAAGAGGCAGAAAGTCAAACTACTAGTGCTCTGAAACTGGCCAAATGTTTAGGCACTTCACTGACACTATAATTGTTTCAAGCTCTTTCACTAAAATGGCCTTTCAGATGCCAGTGTGAGCTTTCAGGTCTCCCTAATAGGCTTTTTCAGGCTTGATGGCAGGATATAGGGGCCACTGTAAACACACAATTAACAACCGTGGCCCCACAAACCTCCAAAAGCTAAAAGGCTTCTCTCCAACAGATGCACCTTTGTAAAAACCTGAATGCAGAAAGAAAGGAAGAAGACAGATATGTAGATAGACAGAGGGGATATAAGTGAAGGAGTGGGATAACATGAGATGGAAAGATGAAGATAGGAGAATAAAGAGGAAGATAGGCAGATAAAAATATGCGGAGAAACAGAGATAGAGAACATATTCATTAGTTATCCTGGCCATGTCAATCAAGGCCTACCAGAAAAAAACCTTTGAGCAAACCCATGTAAACACAACCCCCCCCCCCCCCCCTCCTTTCCACTTAAGACAAACTCATTTGACAACACGGCTCCCTTCCTGCCCCCTTCTTTCCTCTAAGTAGTAGTTCATCTTGCTGGTGTTTGACAGGCACGTTGGTACAGAGAAAGATACATGGAAGGTGAAAGGTTTTGGCTCCGACTCTCTCTCTAGACTTCCATGTACTTTCAGCGCTGGTCTTATCTCCATGTTCTTCTTCCTGTCAATGCTGAGATGCGCCGAGCCATCCCACATGTACAGGAATGTCTTAATGAATCCTGCTTTGTGATCTGGAAGCTGGATGCTGGGAAGTGAAGGTCAACTCTTTTGCTGTTTTGACTGAACTTACTTTGAAATTCAAATATGTTCTGCCTTCGAGTCCTGTGACAAAGCTCTCTCTTTTACTACTTTATTACTATTCTAATAATATTGGAGGAAAAGGATCAGACAGATTCTCTTACACTTCTATTCCTGCCAAAGTCGGATTAAGAGGTTGCACTAATTGACACGGTTATCAAAGCAAGAAAACATCCAGGGTTTCGTAGTCTCTGGCTCATAGAGAAAATAAGAAGTTATCCCTCCATCGTCTTTTTCATTTACAACGTTCAAAAGATGCAGTATATCTTTAAAACAGACATATTAAAACATCATGTGTCTTTCTTCTCCCACATTTTAACATCTCTTTATTAATTCACTCACCTAAAACTAAAAGCTGGTTCAAGCTCAAGTAGACATATAACAACTGAATCTGCTTGATTGTTATGAACTACTTATTTAATCAATCAAAAAAGCAATCCTCCTTTTGTAAAGCAGTCCTTTCAGAAGAACAAAGTTAAAACTAGAGAATGCTATTCCTGAAGAAATTGCTGGTGGGAATGCTTTATGCTTAAAAGCTGACGCTGAATTGCTATGCTGAAATGTAATGTGTAAGAAGAAAGTTAAGAATTTAGATTGAAATGATACATGGGGGCTTGAATGTGTGATGAGAGAGGAAAAGAAAGTAAAAAGGCTTGGAAAAGCAGCAAAATATTTGAACTGCAAACATTTGAACTAACTTGATGGTGAATGAAACTGTCGCCATGCCAACGGCACTTGATGACATCCCATAATACGCTTAGATGCGTTGATGGCTGTATCGTTACCAAACCTGTGAAGTTTTGGGCCGTTTGGAGCATTTTCACTGAAGTTATGAGAAAACCGTGTTTCATGGAGAACCTTGGTTACCATGGCAACGGCATTTGAAGAAATCTCAAAACTATCACGTAGATGTCAGGTAGCTTTAAGGCTGAGGAGCAGAGCGCTCCACCATCAGTTTGATACATTGACTCAGCTTTCACGCCTTCTGCTTCTCTTTTCTCAAAACTGCATTTCCTGCTAGAAATGTCTGAGTCAGTGTTCATCAAGTATTATAGTTTTGTCAATGACTTCTTGAGAGCTAAGAACCCCCTCTATAAACTAAACTGAGTGCTTTTTAAGATGATGAGAAGCATCCATTTCACCGTGGGCGAAGGTCAATGCTAATCAGGCATGCAAACCAGAAACAACATCATCTTTATCAAGCAGGTGTTAAGTGACAGAGAGGGAGAAAAGATGAGGCACACAGATTTTTACAAATACTTTTTTGCAAACTTAAAACAGTGTTTTACATAAAAACGAAATCTGAAAATCTGATAATTCTGCAGAGAGTAACAGAGTCTCATTAGCGGACAGTGACAAAAGCAAAGCAACTGGCAAAGCATTGACTGTGAAAACTGATACAGAGGTGCTTATTTCCACCAAGGACAATGAAATGTAAGCTATCACGCTCACTCCTCACCTCCCAGAACTCACATTGAAGATTGCAGCCTGGCATAGAAGGAAGGACTGTATGTGTGTGTGAGTGTGTGCACATTCCCAATGCTCTCATTTCTCCTTGAAAATAATGAACATATTGTACTTTATTTGATTGAGACAACGTCATGGACATGCTGCAAGGCAAACTGTGACCTTGATGCAGACACAACACCATAGCTGTCTACTGCCTGTCTAAAGACCTGTAATGACTCCAGTTCACCTGTGGCTATAGGACCAGGAAACATAAGCTGACCAAGTCTAGACTCCCATTCACCCTACCAACCATCCATGTGCAGTTTAGGCTGGGAGAGCGGGAAGAAACAGTGGGAAGACAGCCAGGGAGAGACAGAGAAGGATCAGATAAGGATCAGATAATCCTGATAAATAAAATCCTCTCTGTCCACCTGCTCCATCTTAAATTTTCATACAGTTTTCAAAACAAACATTTGCCCTTTAAGGCACAGTCGAATCGATTGCCAGGACAATCAATCAACCTTGTGTCAACCAATGAATAAAGGCTGTTGCTAACCCCGACCTCATGGCAAAATGCTATTTCTATAAAGTTTTAACTATTTAAGAACTGCTAAAGTAAACCTGTTTTAACTGTTAGGAGCATCTAGAGCAGGCGTCGACAACCCCTGGCACGCGTGCCAGCATTGGCACGCGGCACCGTAACCAATGGCACACTAGGAATACGTGGAATAAGTGTGCAAAATATTTAAATTAATTTTCGGATCCTGAACGCGAGACCGCCGCCAGAGCTCGTCTCCCCGTTACCTGCAGAAGGAAGCCATGCACGCAACGCAGCCCCGCTCTCTTTATCTCCAGTTGACTTTCTGCCGCTTTCCTCCGTGGTGCAGTGCTGATCGTTTCACCACGGAGGAAAGCACTTCACTAATGCAGTACCCATAAGGAGCTGTACAAATGACGCAGTTTTTGCGTGGCTGTGTTTATTTGGTTGAAAGCCCAGTGGTGATCTGCTCATCTCTCATCGAAATAATATGCTACAAAGGGGCGGACTGGCCATCTGTGTGTTGAACTTTCCCGTCGGCTCCCAGACTGTAGTCGAGGAGGGCAGAAGCAACAAGCTTCAGGTTCAATAACCCACTTTAGCTTAAATGACTGGAGAGAGGCGAGCTCTTCTTGGGAGGACGTTGCATTTATTTAGCTGTTCTTCTGTTTCACAAAATACATCACAGACCTCTGTTTTTCTGCTTTCCCGTTTCACTTCCAGAAACATACAAACGTTCCCTCACTGTCGCTCTACCATTCACAAACACACATGCACAAGCCGCACCCCTCTCTCTCTCTCTTAAAGGGACAGCGATCTCATCTCACTCTGCATGACCCTAATATCATAACTTGTGTGTTCTGGAGAATCACAGAACGGATTATCGTCCTTATTATTATGCCGTTTAAACCAATTAAATGTGTTTGTTAAATTCGGCATCAAGTTGCGCTGACAGGTCCACACACTGCTTCCCCGCAGCGAGGCTCCCCCGCCCTCCTGCTGATAGTTGACGAGCGTCAAGCTCCTCAACCCCCATTTTTTAAATGGCACTTCATATCAAAAAGGTTGCCGACCCCTGATCTAGAGAGTGATACAAAAATGAAATACCTAAGCCGATCACTTCTTTCAAAATTTGGATTTTTCTTTTCCCGCTGAGACCAAGCTTGGTTCTCATCCGCAAAGACAATGATGCACTATCATCTGGACATTTTTAAGACTCTATTATCCAGCGAAATGCAACACATGACAATATTAATTTTAAGTATCAATTAACACATCCTAATAGAGGTGGAGCAGCTTTTCAGTTATGTGAAAATATAGGGTTAAGAATGAATAAATATGTGCCCAGATAAACACATTTGTGTCTTTGGTGAGTATTTAAGTCAGATCTTTTGAATGATAGGAGCGCTACATTTCTTTTACTAGTCTACAATGGCCAATTAATGTTAAACTGTTATTTATATCAACTAAAACATTACATATCCCAACTCCTCACACTAAAACTGCACTTATGGAGATGTATTATATGTCCCTTATGCAGCACTTGCAGCAATACAATTTGTGAAAGATAGAAAGTGGGGGGAAACAAATGTGCATTTTCTAATAAAATATGAAGTCAATATTCATTTATATTTAAAGTTTCAATAGAAAAGGCTTTATAGCAGTTTAACACAACCAAGAACAAAACTTGGTACAGCTCCAACTTGTTGTCAGATTTCACATATGTCTTCCTCTTGGGCAGCTGTGGCTGCAGCTTCTTGCACAGAGCAGCCAGTATGACCACGACTCTCAAACACTCTGGCAATTTTTACGTTTGTGTTCCTGTGTACTCATGTGTGCAGTGCAAATGCTTTAATATCCACGGTATTCAAAAAGTAATTCCTTTAAAGGCTCGGTTAAAAAGGTTAACACAGTAACTGCAAGCAAAGGGAGTAAATGAGAACTGGTAACACAGCATGGACTCCATAGGAAAGCCGACTCAGACTGTGACAATGACAGGAAAGATGAACGAGAAAGAGGGGGTGATGTCCAGCCAGAGGTCGCAGCATGGCCTCAGAACATAGCACACTCAGGCCGTTTCTCAATCGCGAGGATGCTTGCTTGGTAGCATATGTCTTCCGAGTCACTTCCTTCAGAAGCTAGGCAAGAATCCTTAATGGCATTCGGAAAACGAAGAGTTGAACAGGCTTGCAAGTGTGCAGGTGTGCGTCATATGAGAGGCCCCACCTTACATTTTCCGCCACAGATTTGGGGAAATTGGTCCGTGCGCAAAGCATTGTGGGGATTTGAAGGACGCGAAGTCTACCCATGTGTAGCCTCGAAATTACCCCCAAACCAAGGACACGGCCTCGGTGGAATTCTAAGTATGCTGGAGATTGGAACAGTCCTTCGGAAGCACTCGATGACGTAGTATCCTTGAAATATTTGCTTGGAAGCAAGTTTCCTCGCGATTGAGAAACGGCCTTAGTATGAGGTATGAGACTCTGCTGGCTTAACTTCAGGGCTCCAGCTGAAACAATCTCCAATGACTTTAAATAGACCAACAATAAAGACAGTAACAAAAAATAGGCACGGACGCTATCACTCTTCAGAAATAAGAGTCCAAACCTGAACATAACAGGACACACTGCTGTTTAAATTCCTCCAATGATTTGCATTAATCAGGATCATCTATAGAGCCTCTTTGCCATAGCTAAACCAATGCTATCTCTCCCTCTCTTAGAAACAGACAAAGACATGTTAGTCCCCTGCTTCAGCTGTGTCTTAAGAAGTCAGGGCCAGACCGGTAATCTGACTGGTATAGAATTTACTGAATCTGTATCCATTACAGGATGTAAAACCCCTCAGTCCCAAACCCTCCTCACCTCCCTTACCTTCCACCTTTTAGAGGTCATTTCAAGATCACTTTTTTTCCTCTCAAACACACAACATAGGACCTTTTCAAATATCACATAACAGGGACTTATATTTATGTCATGCTTTGTCTCTGAGCCCTTATATCCTTAACTCCTGAGTCCTGCCCCACATTAGCCTTCTGGGTCCCGCATTGTTAAGCCTCCCCCACTCAGGGACCCCCGGTTTATGGCCCCAGCTGTGTTGAAGAAAAGATTTCAGAATGAATATGAAAAAAGGATGAATCTAAGTTGGAGGTTTACCTCAGGACACCAATAAATAGTTTTCAACCAACAGTCAACAACAGCTGTGTTTCAGTTTCATAGCCAGCATATCTGTAGTTCTGATGAGGTATCTGTTTGCAGCAAGGGAACTCAACACATCCTGCCAGGAAGCTTTAAGGCTGAGGAGCAGAGCGCTCCACCTTCAGTTTGATACATTGACTCAGCTTTCACGCCTTCTGCTTCTCTTTTCTCAAAACTGCATTTCCTGCTAGAAATGTCTGAGTCAGTGTTCCTCAAGTATTATAGTTTTGTCAATGACTTATTGAGAGCTAAGAACCCCCTCTATAAACTAAACTGAGTGCTTTTTAAGATGATGAGAAGCATCCATTTCACTGTGGGCGAAGGTCAATGCTAATCAGGCATGCAAACCAGAAACAACATCATCTTTATCAAGCAGGTGTTAAGTGACAGAGAGGGAGAAAATATGAGGCACACAGATTTTTACAAATACTTTTTTGCAAACTTAAAACAGTGTTTTACATAAAAAAGAAATCTGAAAATCTGAAAATTCTGAAATTCTGCAGAGAGTAACAGAGTTTCATTAGCGGACAGTGACAAAAGCAAAGCAACTGGCAAAGCATTGACTGTGAAAACTGATACAGAGGTGCTTATTTCCACCAAGGACAATGAAATGTAAGCTATCACGCTCACTCCTCACCTCCCAGAACTCACATTGAAGATTGCATCCTGGCATAGAAGGAAGGTCACAGAGACTGTATGTGTGTGTGAGTTTGTGCACATTCCCAATGCTCTCATTTCTCCTTGAAAATAATGAACACATTGTACTTTGTTTGATTGAGACAACGTCATGGACATGCTGCAAGGCAAACTGTGACCTTGATGCAGACACAACACCATAGCTGTCTACTGCCTGTCTAAAGACCTGTAATGACTCCAGTTCACCTGTGGCTATAGGACCAGGAAACATTAGCTGACCAAGTCTAGACTCCCATTCACCCTACCAACCATCCATCTGCAGTTTAGGCTGGGAGAGCGGGAAGAAACAGTGGGAGAGGCAGAGAAAATAAGGATCAGATAATCCTGATAAATAAAATCCTCTCTGTCCACCTGCTCCATCTTATATTTTCATACAGTTTTCAAAACAAACATTTGCCCTTTAAGGCACAGTTGAATCGGTTGCCAGGACAATCAATCAACCTTGTGTCAATCAATGAATAAAGGCTGTTGCTAACCCCGACCTCAGGGCAAAATGCTATTTCTATAAAGTTTTAACTATTTAAGAACTGCTAAAGTAAACCTGTTTTAACTGTTAGGAGCATCTAGAGAGTGATACAAAAATGAAATACCTAAGCCGATCACTTCTTTCAAAATCTGGATTTTTCTTTTTCCGCTGAGACCAAGCTTGGTGCTCATCCACAAAGACAATGATGCACTATCATCTGGACCTTTTTAAGACTGTATTATCCAGCGAAATGCAACACATGACAATATTAATTTTAAGTATGAATTAACACATCCTAATAGAGGTGGAGCAGCTTTTCAGTTATGTGAAAATATAGGGTTAAGAATGAATAAATATGTGCTCAGATAAAGACATTTGTGTCTTTGGTGAGTATTTAAGTCAGATCTTTTGAATAATAGGAGCGCTACATTTCTTTTACTTGTCTACAATGGCCAATTAATGTTAAACTGTTATTTATATCAACTAAAACATTCCATATCCCAACTCCTCACACTAAAACTGCACTTGTGGAGATGTATTATATGTCCCTTATGCAGCACTTGCAGCAATACAATTTGTGAAAGATAGAAAGTGGGGGGAAACAAATGTGCATTTTCTAATAAAATATGAAGTCAATATTCATTTATATTTAAAGTTTCAATAGAAAAGGCTTTTTAGCAGTTTAAC
Organism: Notothenia rossii; assembly: GCF_949606895.1. Classification (NCBI taxonomy): domain Eukaryota; kingdom Metazoa; phylum Chordata; class Actinopteri; order Perciformes; family Nototheniidae; genus Notothenia; species Notothenia rossii. The sequence continues at coordinate 20,044,589 of NC_136909.1, forward strand.
ACAACCAAGAACAAAACTTGGTACAGCTCCAACTTGTTGTCAGATTTCACATATGTCTTCCTCTTGGGCAGCTGTGGCTGCAGCTTCTTGCACAGAGCAGCCAGTATGACCACGACTCTCAAACACTCGGGCAATTTTTACGTTTGTGTTCCTGAGTACTCATGTGGGCAGTGCAAATGCTTTAATATCCACGGTATTAAAAAAGTAATTCCTTTAAAGGCTCGGTTAAAAAGGTTAACACAGTAACTGCAAGCAAAGGGAGTAAATGAGAACTGGTAACACAGCATGGACTCCATAAGAAAGCCGACTCAGACTGTGACAATGACAGGAAAGATGGACGAGAAAGAGGGGGTGACGTCCAGCCAGAGGTCGCAGCATGGCCTCAGAACATGGCACACTTAGTATGAGGTTTGAGACTCTGCTGGCTTAACTTCAGGGCTCCAGCTGAAACAATCTCCAATGACTTTAAATAGACCAACAATAAAGACAGTAACAAAAAATAGGCACGGACGCTATCACTCTTCAGAAATAAGAGTCCAAACCTGAACATAACAGGACACTATACTGTTTCAATTCCTCCAATGATTTTTATTAATCAGGATCATCTATAGAGCCTCTGTGCCATAGTTAAACCAATGCTGGAAATACAACAGAGATGCAGTGTCAAACCTTAATGACACACATCACGGCACTAAACATAACAGACTATTAAATCTGACACTCTCTTACTCCAACACCTCGCCAATCACACTCCAGATACCAAACATGGTCACAGACAAGCGGCTGATGCGACTGACGGAAATAATGTCGCTCCATGACAATATATTTCTCTATCTGTTTGAAGGATAAAGCAAATACACAGAAAGATATGAAACCTATTGTCCCAGCAATATATAAAACTTTACGTTCAAAAAACGTTTGAAATTGAAAGTGATAAAAAAAATCAATAATCAATTGTCACACTCCAACCTACAATTTAACTCAATGTAGTTTTCTATGGTCAGTAGAAAAACCTCTTGACTAACCATATCAATAAGATGTCTGTTATGACATGATAGCGTTTTTGAAAATGCTTCTAGTCTCAAATTCTTTATTATCAAGACACTGAACCCTTTCATTTGACTATTGGAAAATTAAATAAAAAATATTGTATCTCAGCTGTGCCTTTTTTGAGCTGATAAAATCCTGATGGAGACATGTTACACTTTAACAAAACATTTCCTTGATGCAAAACAACCACATGTCTTATGATCAGGATCATGGCTACATCAGTTGCTACATTTTGGAGCTGATTCCTTAAACTGAAACTTCAAGACACTGCAGAGCAAAGTTTGAAATGGAAACTTTTTGAAGCACCATACATGTTTCCACAAAATATAAGTACAATTCTACATGTGAGAAAAAACAACCATACTGTTTTCAGTAAGTAGACGAAGAACTGACTAAATAAGAACGTTTAGGTGAAAAAGGAAATCTCACACATTTTTGATGAGTTGCATCAGAGCAACTTCAGAGCAAAGCTAAGTAAAAACAGCCACTATGTTGAGGAGTACAGAGAGGCTTTGCAGTTACTCACCCTGTGCTTGTGCGTGAAGAGAGAACAGTCCAAGCAACAGCAGAGGACTCCGGCTCCAGAGAAAGAGACAGCGCTTCGGCCTTTGTCCCTGCACTGGCATGGTAGAGTCTGCCACTGCGCTCCTCTCTTCTCCTCTCTTCAATACACTCCACACGGCAGGGTCCGCAGTTCACACACTGCCTCTCCCTCGGATTGTGTATGTGCCAGGGAGCAGGGCCGTTTCTAGCTTTTTGGAGGCCCTATGCAAGATGCTGTTTGGGGGCCCTAGTTTTGACAGTTGTAGTTGACTACAATGGCGGGGATTCCGAAACCTTTAAGATGATCTGTGGAGATGCATCAATCTGTTACACTTTAATAGGAAAACAGGCTAATTTCACGAAAACCAAGCAATTGAAAATTACAAAAAATGATTTAAAAAAGGTAAACAATAAGGCTCCTCTATGTCAATAAATGAGAAAGAGATGCAGCATTTTCTCAACAATGTTTAATTTACATTTTTTCATCTTCCTCAGACATCACTCATTGGCTGTCAGCCAATGAGTGATCGTTGGGCTGTCAGCGAATCAACGATGATTTGGACTTTATTACCCCAAAAATCCAAGCCACAGCTTTGCTATCATTGCAGTTTAGTCGTGTTTATATCCTACATTGGATTTGTAAGCATATAATGCTTCACCGAACACACAGTGGCGAGTGGTCATTAGGGGCAGAAAGTATTACAAATAATGATTACAAAAAAATGCAAAGAATAAATAACAAAATATATTTTAAGATCATGGTTAATCATCTGATTCGTCTGTACATTTAGTCTGTGTTCTTCTAATTAGTGTCTACAGTGTGTGCCTATTGAGCTGTTTAAACTTTAGAGCCATGTGGGACAAAACCCGATCATGCCCCTCCCTCTCCCTGTCTAAGTGAACGGTGACTATAAAAACTACATTGCGCATGCTCAGAGTATTGTCCTATTTAATGTGTGTGACAAAAAAATAAGGACCATAGGGGATAGAGCTGCCATCCCCACCACACGTCATCTCACATAATTCAGAGCTGATTGGCTGTAAGTACGTGTGCCGCGAAAAGTGTGGTGTGTGAAGAGGAGGAGAGAGACGCGTCCTAAAACCAGGAAGTAAGCTGCGCATAGCTTCCCTCTACAAAACAGCAATGATATTTCTCCATGGGATTTTAGAAAATAGCTCAAAATAAGATCTGTGGGAAACGTACCTGTTAGATAAATGCACGTTTTGTTCAGCAGGATAATATCCACATGTCTACCCTACTTTTATAATTTTCTAATCATAAATCTATCGATTAGATTTATGATAGACTTTTGAAACTACAAGAAGATAAGGACGACTTTTACACAAAAGTAATAGAGATTTTTGTCCAGAAGGATAAGCAAATGGACTTCATCTTCAAGTCAAGGTAAGACCGCAATTTTATTGAAAATGGGATCTTACTAAGAGTGAAAAATTCAATATTTAAATGATAAAATTACATGTTTTGGGTATCCTTTTGTTGAACTGTCTGTTTAAAATTAATCGAGGCATCAGACAAAAAAAGCTTTTGAAAATAATATTATATTTTGATTTAGGTCAAAATATAATATTTGTAAACCTATATCAGTGCCAGTGCCTCACCAACCTCACTGCAGAAGCTTATATATAGACATCTACGTTTTTTGTGCCCCACCACTTTTGTACATATAAAAACGCCACTGCAAACACAGGAGGGGGCTTGGCTGTCTACAAATAAAGACGGCTCATTTTAATTCTCCCAAAATATGGCTGAACCTGAACTTTTAATTCTTGGCGATCTTGTTAAAATTGTGAATGCAGAATTAGAAATACTATGTAACTGGTTAGCAGTTAATAAATGATCACTTAATGTGGCCAAAACAAATTACATGTTATTCAATACAAAGTCTGAGAGTATAAATGACTGCATTATACGGATTTGCCATACCGAGATGGAAAAAGTTGGTGCATGTACATTTTTAGGACTGCTTGTTGACAAAAAATCTCAATTGGAAGCACCATATAAATTATGTACAGACTAAACTGTTAAAAACAATAGGTATTTTGTATCATACTAAGAACATTCTTGAAGAAAATATACTCTTTATAACAGTCTATTTCTCCCTTACCTTTACTACTGCTCCGAAATATGGGGAAACACGTACTCAACAAATCTACAAAAAATAATAACATCCAAAAAAAAAGTATTACGAATAGTCTGTGATGTTGGTAAATATGAACACACAACTCCCATATTTCAAAAAACTCAATCTATTAAAATGTGTTGAGAGCTTAAAACAGTACTGATTATGCACAACATTTTCCATAAGAAAATGCCTAGTAATAACATTCAAAAGCAGTTCCAAACCACAGGATGAACATATGAATGTAAAAAAAAATGTAATAAAAGTTAGGGCATATATATATTTGCATTTATTGTTTTCCTGCCCTAACTTTTATTACATTTGTTCTCCTGTTTTCTTTATTTCTTTGTACTCCTTCATTTCTATACATTTTTTATGCAATAATGACGCTGTATTGGGATAATGGAGAGGGCTACTTTCCACAAGCCCTCCCGCTTCTACTAATTTTGTACATCTTATTATCTTATTAAACTTTTTTATTTTTTCGGATGAAGAAAAAAAATGAATACTTTCAGCTTGGGGGCCCCCTAGTGGCCGCGGGGGCCCTATGCCCCCGCATAGTCCGCCTATAGGAAGAAACGGCCCTGCCAGGGAGAGAGAGAGAGAGAGAGAGAGAGAGAGAGAGAGAGAGAGAGAGAGAGAGGTGGAGTATTGGGCGAGCAAGCTCCTGTATGTGTGTGTGTGTGTGTGTGTGTGTGTGTGTGTGTGTGTGTGTGTGTGTGTGTGTGAGTGCGTGCGTGCGTGCGTGCGTGCGTGTGTGTGCGCCTGTCCCTGTGTTTATGCATATATCTAACCGTAGATATTCAATCATAATATGTTCAGCATATGATTAGAAAAGTTTCTTCCAGTGTGAACTCTGTGAAAGTATGTTCATATCATCAGCAGCAGCCCAAGTGTCAAAGTAATTATGAGCAAGGGGCCTACCTAAGTAGTGGTAAAACAGAGTACATTTCAAAAGTGAACGCTAAATTAAGTGTTCTTATGTCTGTATGTCGTAGTCTGAGAGCAGACCCTAGCAAGCCTACAAAATAATTTTTGTGTTTCAAAATGAGCCAAAGGTCTGTACAAAGTAACACATTAAAAAAAACAATTCTTGAATATCCTTGCCTAAGATATTTTTAAGGGCATGAGATAATGGTGTTTTGACGAAATAAAAATATACATTTGATATAAAGACATCTGGATACAGGGAAAATGTCAGACTACACGTCTCTCCACGTGGTGTGCTGTTAAGACATCAGGTAGCTGAAAGAGACACTTTAAAGGAGCTGTTAGAGATTACATCACCTTTGCCTGGAGCTATCATACTAATACATAAATGCGTTTAGAAACTTAATAGACCATTTCCTTTTCAGAGCTATCCTCTTGCCTGTAAGGCATTTACTGGAGACAAAACTCAGTGTGTATTTGTTTGATGGGACCCTTTTTAGCAGAACGCATTACAGACCAGAAACAGCACTAAACAATCAGCTATGTTTTTCCACCAACACAACGTGCTGATTTCTACTTTTCAAGGTTAAATGGACAGGGCAGAACAGTTTTTGTTTTCATGTTAATATCTGTTGTTTGTAGCCACCCTTGTTCTTTGCTCTTCTTTTCTTTCTCACACTCATTCATTTTGTTCATTAGTGGCAAACACGATCGCTACCTCGCTCCTCAATGACAGGAAAAATCACTTCATAAATAAACAGTCCTGCCCTATTCATCGTCTGTCTCCCCTCCTCTCTGAAGCCCCTTTCCCACACCGACCTTAACACTAACTTACATTCCTGTCACTTATGTGTCATGTGGAAAATATATCCACATGCCATTTTCAAAGCAAAATATAAATTATGTAAATGTTTCAGTTACTAAGCAAGTGATAGACAGAGCAAATAGGAAGATTAGGAATAAAGTATGTATGTTGTACCAATTTTATGTCTTGATCTGAATTAAAAAAGAATAAATAAAGGTTAAGCAATGTCTTTCAGCCAATTAAGTAATCATTAATGACTGTCCTGCTACCTGTAGTGACAAGAAAAACTTTATGTTACGCATAATGTTCTAAAAAAATCCTATTTAACAATAGACTTGACTGGACAATTCTTTCTTAAGCAGACCTTATTGTAACTCCCTCTGAATCATGGTAAAGTTAATGAAGACAAAAATCACACAGCCTTTTATGCGGCATCTGTTAACTTTATTTTCCAACTAACAAACTTAGCATCTTCAATACTTTATTCACAGATGGTTCAGCGTTAGACTTTTTCTCTACAACCACTATGTAATTCAAAGTCTATTTGCGACAGCTTTAGTACTGTTCTCATGAAAACTGTTCTCCCTGTGGACTTTTTGATACATTTTGGTGCTCTTAATCAACTTGAAAATGCATTTTTTTCTTATAATCTGAAATGGGTAGAATAAACAATTATTATGGCAAATTTCACAAGTCCTTCACTCAATAAATGTTTTACGTTATATGGTATTTTCCCGCGTGTTTTGCTGTACAGTATGCTCTGATATCAGGGGCTTTTAATATGTTTTCACATTTTAGGTTCTGAAGAGAGCACGTCAGATCAAGATACATTACATTTCACTTTTAGAGCAATGAAAATACATGAAAAGGGATTACTTTCTTACATGAGAAAGTAGAGATTGTTAGCTTTTCAGAATCCTTTTCAGAGTAATTTGATTTCCCTTCTGCAAAGACACGTTACATATTTGACCTTAAAAAAAAAATCATAATTCTTTTGTAAGAATGTTTTTTATCATGAAGAAAGTTTGATGTTGATCCATGGAACACTTTGATTTGGCCTTTGTTGTGATTTGTAGTTGCAGCCTGTAGCTTTAGTATACTTGAGTGTGTTTCCTACAGTAAAGTTGATTCATGACAGAACTCCATGACTACAACACACACTCTATCTCTAAGTAACTTTGTGCTAACAAGGTGGGAGAAGGAAATCTATTCTGTCATGTAATATTAACGAGATACGTCGTCCTTCTGCTCTAATTCAGGTATCTGAACTACTTTTTCCACCAAGTCCAGTCCCACAGGAGTGATCCTGGATCTGTGGGAGGCCCAGCACTTCCCCCATGGAGACCTAAACGAACTGGCCGCTGTGCTGGAGGAGATGGGCCGCCATGACGGCAGCTTCTCCATGACAACAGAACATTGAAGGAGCAACGTAATTACCTTGAGAACGACAGAACTCTGAAGACGATTACACGTGATTCCCCACGGTCGCAACAAGTCCTCCAACTTATACGACCAAATGGGCCGATTGTTCAGGCCCTTATTACGACCAAATATGTTGTTTGTTCAAGCGCTTAATACGTCCTATAATTACGTTTTAAACTTTTCGCCCTCTAGTGCTCCCGTTGAATGCAAACGTTACAGATGGTCGTGTACTCACAAGTAACCCTCTCTGTAAAATCCTAAATTGTTGGATAGTTTGGCCATTAAAACGCTTTTTGATTTAATTTCTAGCGAGAAATGTGTATTGTACTTTTATAATCCACGTCCAGTCGATATGTAGGATCTATAGTTTCATAGATATTAGGAAGATGATTTGAGGTATGCGGCAGCCTCCATGTAAAGTTACGGGTTGTAAACAGTATTTCCGGTCTCTACGTTTTCATAATAAAACCAATGATCAAATGATTTAACAGTGATATCTGCAGTACTCATCACTAAAAAACATCAGTGTATCCTTGTTAATTATACGACATTTATTGGTTTAAATTGTGTACAATGCTTTTGTGTTTTTCCCATAGGTTTTTCTCTTTCGATTCTGAGAGACACCTTTCTTTTTTCCGAGGTTTTGATAGGCTAAAACATCGATCGTTTTAGCCGCAATGCATGTTGGGATATGGTGTTTATCCGATAGGAAATCGGAAAAACATTTTTTAAAAATAAAATAATACTTTATTCCGAGTGTTCTTGCTTTTCTATTTGGAAGTCATCACATAACGGCATTGTAATACACGGTTCAGCTGCATTAAATATTACATATCTGCCGTAGATATTTATTTATAGAGCCCTGATCAGAAGACCTTTTGACAAACTGTAAGAAATGCCGCCAAAACTGAATACGTGACGTGGATCATAAATATATTAGCAATCAAACAACATCTTCCATTTCTTTTCACACAATACGTCTCCTCTCAGTATCAACACTAATTCGGCTGACTTTTATATTTGATCCAATTGGTAGACTATATATACACACCATAACGGTGCACAGCTGATAGAAAGGGATTTTTTTGTAGTTTTTAAAGATATTATTTACTACCTTTCCAACTCCTCATGTAATTGACTGTTACAGGTCTATACAGGTTCATGGTACAATGCATAAGCTTCAAATCGAGAGACTGAAACTGTATTTTCCTTTACCGTTCTGCTTTGATTTCACAATAAAGTCAATAGTCATATTATGCTTGATATGTTTTATTAACTACACCATTGGTGTTTTAACCCGTACCGCCTAGTGGTTAAAGCATGTTATTGAAGTTTGTTGTTGAATAAGTTTTATTTGATGAAAACAAAAATAATAAGGCTTTATTTAAACATTAAAGAATACTTTAAGTTAAGGTCTTCTTTTGAATAAGAAAAAAACGTTGGGGTTATCCACAGATAAATATGAAGTCTGACAAAGTAGTTTATTTTCACTTGACCTTCCCTGAATTTGACTCAGATATAACTAAAGTCTGATTTAAGGGTTGTTTATATTTCACATCTTTAATCAGAATCTGCAAAGTAACTAAAATAAATGTTGTGGAGTAAAAATACCAGGTCAACCTCTGAATTGTAGTGGAGTAGAACAAAGTAGTATGCTGCTGTAACAAAAACATTTTCCAACTTGGGATCAATAAAGTATATCTTATCTTATCTTAAGATGTTCGATGGCTACTGCCATATTTGCAAAATTTGCCTCTGAACCTTGACAAGTGCATGTTTCAGGCTTATCAATGAACAACAGGAGGGGTCACAGACATAAGACCAGCTGTTAAATAAAGCTCTTCTGACCTTAGGTGCCATGTGGGTATATTAATTCACCCATTCATTATTTATATGTTTTAAATTTGATAACTCCACTGTGTTTCGTATCCCCTAAACCTCCAGGGTGTACACAGTTTAATACTGGCAACTTCTAATTGTAGGAAATACGAAAACGTCTTATGAAGAGACGTGTCATAGAACATGCTGCGAAACACACAATAGCCAGCATGTGTAGTTCTGTACCAACAGGATGGAGAACAGATAATGAGAAGAGAAATAAAGAAGTGATCCCTCACCACCTGTGAGCCTTGGCTGTACATGTTTCGCCGGTACAGTTTGTTGTCTTTATATCGTTTCCTAGGGAACGTTTTATGTATTCTGCTGTCCATACAGTATGTGTGGATCATTTCCCGCTAACAGAATGTGTTACCAAGTGACTCTCAATCAAAGGGTCCTCAACAGAAACAAGCCGGAAACTTCAGGGTTCTCCATCTTTGGCTGACATAACAAGTTATACATTCGGTATCCAGTGTGAGGCTTTCCTCAAAAGTACATGGAGATAGGACATCATCCTAGTAACAGGGAGTCTAGATGACATAGTGGAAGCAACTTCGACGGGCGAGAAGACCATGATGATTATATATATGTCATTTGCAATGCTTTGATTTGTACCTTTCTGTGTAATTAATATTAACAGTTGCCAGACTCCAATATTAGTTGGATAAAGCATTCTGTAGAGGAATGTCAAGGAGTGAACTCTGAGGCATGAACTCAATTGCACGACTCACCACTCGGACTCGGATAGTGTTTCAAAATAAAATCCCAGTAATGAAAACAAGGAAAACAAAATACTCTTTCGAGGAAAACTAGAACAGTGATCATTAACATAGATCCGTGAGAAGTCCGTGAGATAAGCAGGAACGTAGGTCATAGAGAGACAACAAACTGACAATGAACAGGAGGGAGCTAAGACCATATATACACAGGTAAAGGGGACACAGGTGGAAACAATCAGGGCGGGGAAAAGATCAAGGACGCAGGAGACAGAAGGGGGCGGGGAGCGTGGAGGCCTGAAATGAGATGGAGAATTAATTAAGGGAATAAACATTAAAGCACAGGACAAAGGGACATGACAAAACTAACATAAAGAATAAACTTTCACTATAAGTTTCTTAGACATGACAGTACCCGCCCCCCCCCCCCCCCCCCCCCCCCCCCCCTTCAAGGGACGGCTCCTGACAGCCCAGGCTCCTCTGAGTTGAGGCGGTCAAAATCCTCAATGAGGCTTTTATCTACGATGAAGCGGGAAGGAATCCATGCCCGCTCCTCAGGACCATAACCCTTTCAGTCAACCAGTAGCTGTCACCCTCTACCCCTTTTCCGACTAGCCAATAGTGTCTTGACTGTGTAAACCGGACCTCCATCGATCATCCGGGGGGGCGGGGGGGGGGGGGGGGGGTTTGGCGGTGGGAACCATAGCGCTCTCCTTCAATGGTTTTAGTTTCCCTACATGGAAGGTGGGATGTACCTTCATGGCACTGGGAAGCCTTAGTCTCCCTGAAACCGGGTTGATGGTAAAAGGACCCACAAACCGGGGAGCCAACTTACGGGAGAGTACGTGGAGGGGAAGGTCTCGTGTAGAAAGCCAGACTTTTTGGCCTGGATGGTATACAGGGGCTGGTCGGCGTTTTCGGTCTGCTGCTCTTTTAACCAGTTGTGAATTCCCGCAGAGGATCTTCCTAGCCGCAGCCCAAACGCGCCGACAACACCCGACCCCGTGACCTCTCTCTCCGTGGCTGGGAACAGGGGCAGCTGGTAGCCATAAACACAGTGAAACGGGGACAGGCCCGTGGCAGAAGTAGGGAGGATGTTGTGCGCATACTCAACCCAGGTGAGGTGCTCGCTCCAGGAGGATGGATTCTGGGACCCCAGGCAGCGTAGGCAGGTCTCCAGTTCTTGATTTAGGCGCTCTGTCTGGCCGTTAGACTCCGGATGGTATCCAGACGAGAGACTGACCGTGGCACCGATGAGGCTGCAGAACTCCTTCCAGAAGCGTGACACAAACTGGGGGCCCCGGTCCGACACAATATCCTTTGGGAAACCATGAAGCCGAAACACATTATGCATCATGACCTTAGCCGTTTCCTTAGCTGAGGGCATCTTGGGCAGAGCAATGAAATGTGTCATTTTAGAAAACCTGTCTACTACCGTGAGAACTGTGGTTTTACCTCTAGAGAGGGGCAGGCCAGTGACAAAGTCCATGGAGATCTCTGACCAGGGTCTGTTGGGAATAGGGAGTGGTTGTAATAGTCCTATTTTCGCCCTGGAAGAGGTCTTGTTTCGAGCGCAGACAGGGCACGCCTCCACATACTCCTTCACCTCCTTCTCCATTGATGTCCACCAGAAACGTTGTTTTATAATGAACATAGTTCTCTTGACTCCTGGGTGATAGGTGAGCAGCGAAGTGTGAGCCCAGTGAATCACCTGTGGTCGCTCGGCCTCCTGAACGAAAAGCCAGTTAGGCAGGCAACCCCTTGGTGCAGGAGCTCCAGCATTGGCTCGTATTACCTCCTTCTCTACTGACCAAGTCAGCGCTCCTACCACCCGGTTTAATGGGATGATGGGTTCCGGCTTCTTGACTGCAGGCACAGGGTCAAACAGACGGGACAGAGCGTCAGGCTTGACATTCTGAGACCCCGGCCTGTAGGAAAGAACAAAGTCAAAACGGCTCAAAAACAAGGTCCACCTAGCCTGGCGGGAGTTCAGTCTTTTGGCTTTTCTTATATACTCCAGGTTTTTGTGATCGGTCCAGACCACAAAAGGATGCTCGGCTCCCTCCAACCTATGCCTCCACTCTTCTAGTGCCAGCTTCACGGCCAGCAACTCACGGTTTCCCACGTCGTAATTTCTCTCTGCTGGGGAGAGCTTCCTGGACAGGAAAGCGCAGGGGTGAAGTTTGTTGTCCTTCTGTAGTCCCTGGGAGAGTACCGCTCCCACCCCTTTGTTGGAGGCATCCACTTCTACCACAAACTGACGAGTGGTGTCCGGCAGGGTGAGTATGGGAGCAGAGGTGAACATTCCTTTAACCGAGAAAAAACTTTACTGGGATTTGCACAGTAATGAAAACAAGGAAAACAAAACACTCTTTCAAGGAAAACTAGAACAGTGATCAATAACATAGATCCGTGAGAAGTCTGTAAGCAGGAACGTAGGTCATAGAGAGACAACGAACTGACAATGAACAGGAGGGAGCTAACACCATATATACACAGGTAAAGGGGACACAGGTGGAAACAATCAGGGCGGGGAAAATAATCAAGGACGCAGGAGACAGAAGGGGGCGGGGAGCGTGGAGCCCTGAAATGAGATGGAGAATTAATTAAGGGAATAAACATAAAGCACAGGACAAAGGGACATGACAAAACTAACATAAAGAATAAACTTTCACTATAAGTTTCTTAGACATGACAAGGAAGTAATAGAAACAAGAAATGCTTATGGTGTAGCTGTTTAACATGCTGTGTGCTCAGCAGCACCGCTGGGCTGCAATGAGGCATGCACTTCTCTTTAAACAAGGAAATATTGAGAGCATGCCTTAACAGTAAGAGGCACCTGCGAGATTAGTTAGTATGCTCCTCATTCAGCCACCACAAACTGTGAATCAGCCATGTCCATGAGTGAAACACTTTATTGGGGGAATGTTCAACCTTTTTACTGAATTAGAAACACCACTTTCTCTCACAGACAAGTAGATACATATTAAATAAGGCACACAATCCAAGAGGAAAGAGAGTGTATAACACAACACATCAATCAACAATTACAAAGAATCCCACGATTTTAGAAGGCAAAGATATTGAAAACAAACAAAAAGACTACTCATTGACCTGAAGGAAAGTTTATCAAGGATTTTACAAATGGACTAAAAAGAATTACAACGATTGGATGTGGCAGCAGACAACCTAAGAATGTGCTTACTGTGATGATGAAAGGTTTCCACATTTACCTTCAGAAATATTTCATACTGAGGCAGTAAGGCTTTTTAATCTTCCTAATACTTGACTGCTACCATGTGAGAATTTGAATCAGCGGAGAAGTTCCCCGGAAAAAACCAGATGATTGATTTTTTAACGACTCTACTGCCATTAGATTTCCGTGTGTCAGCTGTTTATTATGGTGAATAAGCCTAATATGTACTTTAATGTATGGGGCAGCCTGGTGGTCAGAAAGAAAGGACCTTTCCATGTTTACTGGGTAAACCTAGTGTTGGTTTGGGGGCGACAGAGGATGATTTCTAGGACCAGTCGCTTTTTCAACAAAACTGTGTGTGTGGCTATTATATCTTTAGTGTAGGCTTCTGGTCCGGCAGTATTAACACACACATTCCAACCATAATCATACGCGATTTTATTGGGAGTGTCTGAATGAAAAACGACTTGTTGAACCCCTAAACTAACACAGGCACAATTACACACATTTAAAATAGATCACTACATCAGAGAAGTCATCAATACAGTTAGTGTACAACAATTTCTGATTGCCTTGGCAGACCTTCCTTCCTGAAATTGCTGCGGAGCACCTATGGGTGGCACCGTTCTGCTTCATTGGCATTACTACTGCAAAGCCCCCTTTCCTAAAGCAGGGCAAGGGAACACAGGCATGTAGAGCCTCTATCCAGAATTTATTTGGACATATCAACTTTATTTTTTCACAAAGAAGAGTTTGAGTTTTACATGAAAAACAAGCTGTTGCATTTTTGACATCCCATTATAATAAAAAAATACAGGTTTACCTTTTCTTCAGTGTCTGAACACCTTACAGCGTAAACAAAACTTTTAAAGCCTCAACAAACACTCGTTCTGCCACATAGTGTCAGTCATTGCAACCTAAAGCAACTCAAGAGTGACACAAGTGTTCAATCCAATTGGAACATAAAGGCAGTAGTGGGTCGACTGTTTAGAAAGGAGGTGTCATGCTGCAATAAGCCTAATGCTTTATCAATGGGACCTTCATCTACAGGTAGGCTAGCTTTCACAGAAAGCATTGATATAGTATTCCACTCACTAGTCAGTAGCGTGTCGGCATATCTCTGCAGCTACAGTGTCAAGTTAAACTTACATTTATTTTCTCCAGGGCTTTTGGAGCATGTGAACAAGAAACTGGATTTAGACTCCTTAAACTAGTCTGAAATGAAAATGACTCATCTTTTCTGATCGACAGAACAGGGTCGGACGGATTGTTTTGAATGAGTTTCACTTTGAGTTTACCACCGTAATCCTGTTATACATTCTTTCAAAGGGGGACCTGGACTCTCGTGTTCTGTGGATCTGGACTCGAAGTGTGTGATCCTGCGATTTCCAAGTGGTGATCATGCTTCCTGTTCCTCCACCTTTTCCAAGGATAGTGCATCCTGGACCAGAGCCAGTGTGACAGCAAGAGCCTTTTCCGCGCCTGTGTAAACAAACTGCTCACAGCTTGATGTCCTGCGATTCTGACATCTTGGCAAGTGTCTTTTTTACCCGTAGGGCTGTGAGGCGGGAGCCCGGGGTGTGGGCCCAGCATTCTGTCATCAGCTTCCCCATCTGTCTCAAACACTGAGGAGACACAGATAGTGTTAGGAAGGTCATTAGTTTGTGTGTGTATGATAGCATGTATGAGTTGTACTATTTAGATGTATTTTACCTCATCGCTGGTCCACCGATTAGGAAATGATGGTCGTAGTCTTTTGATGCAGACCACCTCTCTCATGTCTTCATATGAAGGGTCTGTAGACACCAACTCATGGTATGGCAACTGGTACTCTTCAAGGATCCCTACAACCAATAATATGCAGTTGAAATACACTCTGGTCATGTGTCAAGATATCAAACTCCATAGAGCATAGCCATCCCAAACAGTACAAAATTGTTGGCATTTAAAAAAGTTGTTTGTGTCCAAAAAGATAAAAGTATGTACATAAAAGGTATATTTACCTCCTGAGACACAACGCCGTGCGATCTCCCAGAGAATCAGCCCGAAGCTGTACATGTCAGCCATGATGTACGACTGAAAGTGACTTCTGTTCAGAGTCTCATCCAGAACCTCCGGAGGCATGTAGCGCTTTGTGCCCACTCTGGTGTTGGGAGGGATGTCGACCTCATTGGTGTCACTGCAGAGATCAAAGTAACATTTTTAGATTAAAGATGAATGAACTATGCACATTACTGAATCCTCTGAAATAATAGAAGTTCAAAGTACTCTGATTCATGAACATTTTCAGCCCCCTACCAAAGCTTAAAGGTGACCTATCATGCAAAATGCACTTTTGTCCGTCTTTCATACATGAATATGAGTCCCCGGTGTTCCAGGGAACTCACAAAGTCTCAGAAGTGTTCCTCCATACCCAAATCTCTTAAAAAGGAGCTGCAACGGATCTGATACAGACTGATCCAGATTTGAACACTTCTATGACGTCACAGAAGTGGCGCTACGGCTATTGGGTCAACTCCACCAATCAGGAGGAGACAGCCACGGACATTGCCGTTCGAAAGCGCTGGAGACGCTGTAGTACATATGCCAGGCCTGTAGATGGTGCTGTTCTCACAGAATCAGCCCATGCAAAGACAGTGTTAAATTGAGCGAAATGAGGAATGGCTAAAATGCATGATCTGTTTGGTATTTTGAAAAATAAAAAGTATAAATATGCCTTATATATGTATGGTCCTACACTATATTATTCAAATATAGCATGATAGGTCCACTTTAACATTCAGCAGAATGAGGATTTGAGACATATATTGAAAATATGCTTAACAGCAACAAATGTGATTGACTCACTCACCTGATAAGCTTGACTGCCAGTCCCAGGTCAGCTATACAGCAGGTCCCATTTGTTTTGACTAGTATGTTCTTGCTCTTTAGATCCCTGTGGGCAATGGCAGGTTTGCCCTGGGTGCCAAAGATCTCAGTGTGGAGGTGACTGAGGCCAGACACAGAGGAGTAGGCCAGCCGCAGCATGGCTTTATTGTCGAGAGTGGTTGATTTGAGGTAGTCATACAAAGAGCCGTTTTCATGGTAGTCAGTGATTAGGTAGAGTTGGGTCCAGGAGCCAGTTCCTTTAATATCAGCAGCTATAAAACCTGAGAATGGAAAGAGAGTGAATAGAGGAGTCAGGGAGTGTGTCTTCACTGTAACATGTAGGTTTTAATAGGTTAGGTTCAATCCTAGAATTAAAGCAGAACCAGTTTGTGCAGCCAATACATTAATTCACTTTTGCTGAGAAAAAATACTTTTATCATGTGAAATCAGTATACATAGAGGTCATTTCAAGATTTAAAATGTAACTTTATTTTAGGACTTTAACATCTTAATCTTGACCATTTTCTTATTTAGTGAATTTGATGATCCCAGTGTCGAATTAGAAAACAAAACATGCAGTATCGACTGTAGAAGCCAACATTATGCACAGCAGCTCCATAGAGTCTGTCTTCTAGTTTACTGGCAGGTGATCTTTTGCCCGACTTCTTAATTACTATGCATCTTGTAGTGTTTAATTATGCAATCTTTCCTTTGCAGTCTGTTGTTGTCTACATTATAATTTGTTGTGGTGTACGTTCTCTGGGCCATAATTGATTGTTTTTGGCAGTGAGTGCAGTGTGGTGCAGCAACGTTAACAATGGACAGTCCCACTTGCATTAGTAACCTATCAGTAAACCAACTCATCTATCCGACAGTCCACGATTAAGGATTGTTAGGATTGCTGCAACTATATAAGAAAGACTAATTTATTGTATTCCCCTTCAAATCCCCTGTAACTTTGTTGATTGAAATGGAGCACGAAGAGTATACGTTAGTTGGTTTTTAATACAAGAGAAACGTGTAAAGACAGACAGATAGGGAGGTTAATACTCCCAAAAGCAAACAAGGCCGATACAAGAGGGGAGTAATATTAGAAAAGGTACACATGAGAAAATACAGAAAGAAGCCAGTCTTACCGAGGATGTTCTCATGTCTCATCAGAACAGTCTGGTAAATCTCAGTCTCTCTGAACCAACTGGCCTCCTCAGTGGTGAAGAAAACTTTAACGGCAACTTTCTCTGCCCTCCATCTGCCCATCCACACCTCTCCATACCTCCCCTTGCCTATCTGCTTCACCATCTGGATCTGCTTGGCTATCGTTCGCTGCACCTGAAGAGGAGAACAAATATATAGAATGGTTTGCTCAAGAGCAGTGCTTCTCAAAGTGTGGTCCGCGGACCACTGGTGGTGCGTGACCGCCCCCTAGTGGTCCGTGAGTATATTCGTAACATTTCACATTTGAAATAAATAAATACATTTCAGTTTTCCGCACTCTCGCGGGAATATCTCCGCAATGGAGCAAGGTTAAGTTTCACTTTCGATTGCATGATATAGCCCAGCGCAACACCTCCATCACACATGTTGCCACTTGTTTGTACCATTTTCAGGCGATTTGTAATCTGTTCTAGAAAAACAATGTGTTTTTTGATATTTGTGGAGTTAGGTGGTCCGCGAGTGTTTTTTTATTGGTTAAGTGGTCCTTGGTATGAAAAAGTTTGAAAAACACTGCTCAAAAGTGTAACTTCTAAGATTTTAAGATACGCTATTAAACCGATGTGTGTTTTGCATTTTGTGTCAGTAAAATGTAGCTCCTTAGATTTCAGAAAGGAAACCCTTAGATCAGGGGTCTCAAACTCAAATTACCTGGGGGCCACTGGAGGGGGAGCCTGGCTGAGGTTGGGCCACAAGTACTCAAGTATTTCTTAAAAAGGGTGTTTAGTATTAAAAAAAAAAAAAAAACGGTTCCAATTTTCTCAATATTTATTAACAGTTCATCAACAGTTCAACAACATTCTCAAAGTGCATAAACAGAACATAAATAAATTCCTCTGAAAAAAAAAAAATATATATATTTTTTTAATTTAACCTTTTAGAAAACAACTGTTCCAACCTTCACAGTATTTATTATTACATAACAGTTCCTCAACAGACATTTATTATTATTATTAAATTTGTATTGCACTGTCAACAATCTCAAAGTGCATGAACAGTAATTATAAACATAAATTCCTCTGAAAAAAAAATTAATTTTAATTTTACCTTTTTTACCCAGGGAAGTAAGAACAAGTCTCTTTTTTAAAGTGAACAATGAACAGTTCTTCAGAACATAGGACTCTCTTGTCTACTTTTTGCAGCCAGAGACCTGACAGCGCTTCCTCTCACACAGCTGAGCCACATTTGGCTTGAGGGAAGAGGCGGTTGAAACTCTCAGTATGGCTTGAAGATGTGCATCTGTAAGTCTGCTCCTGTGCTTGGACTTGTTGAAGTTCATGGTGGAGAAGAGCTTTTCACATAGATATGTGCTCCCAAAAAGGCACATGGTCCTCTTGAACATCCTGGACAGCTCAGGGAAGGTGGCGGGCAATTCTCTCATAAACTGTCCAAGCTTCTCTTCATTCCCATTCACATCCCTGAACTTGGCTTTGAGATCAGAACTGCACTGTAGGTCAATGAGCTCCATTTGAAGCACAGGGGGAGCATCTTCCACATCAAAGGAAAAGGGGTTGGCAAAAATCTGAAAGATGGACTTGTGTGTTTTAAAGTCTGCAAACCTGTGATTAAACTCCTCCTGTAGCTTCACAATGGCTTCAACATACTCCTCACAACTGAATGGTGTACCTTTGTCTGCAAGTGCCTTGCATGCTGGGAAGTGGCAGAGGTTTTTCTGAGAGACCTGGGTTTTCCATAAGACCAGTTTTGTGGAGAACGCTTTCACATTATCATAGGCAGCGCTGACCAGCTGGCCTGGGCCCTGTAGCTTCTTGTTGAGCACATTCAGCTCATGTGTGATATCGACCAGAAAAGCGAAGTCCATGAGCCACTTTGGGTCACTTAGCTCAGGAACCTCCATCCCATCCTGCTCCATGAAGGCTTTCACTTCATTCCTTAACTCAAAGAACCGCTTTAGCATGTTCCCTCTGCTGAGCCAGCGTACCTGAAATCAAATTAAATTAAATTAAATTAATTGTCTTCATACACTAACAGGTAAGAAAGAGAAGGAAAAGAAAAAGAAAGAATAACCTAACAGAAAAAGAACACTTAACGAGAAGAGTGTGTGTGTGTGTGTGTGTGTGTGTGTGTGTGTGTGTGTGTGTGTGTGTGTGTGTGTGTGTGTGTGTGTGTGTGTGTGTGTGTGTGTGTGTGTGTGTGTGTGAGTGAGGAGCAGAGGAAAAAGTGAGAGCTGTCAGATAAGTTTGTGTTATGTTGTTGTAGTTACGTCGGGTCGGACGCTACAATATCAATAACAACGTGTGTTTAACATCAACGTCGGACGTGAAATAGCCACGGAGCGAAGCCAGTTTCCTTTCGGCCCCGTTAACCGATTGTGCCAGATGAGCCAGAGCGCGCACCTCTGCGCCACCTCTCGCGGTGCGCGATTTGTGTTTATTCATCTTCACAGAGCGCAAGAGAGATTAACACACACATTGACACAGGCTACACATAGCCACAGACACACAGCTGAGGGTCCGAGGCGCTTGCTGACCGGGCGGCAAGGAGAAATGCGCATCTGGTGGTGCCCCCCCTTGTGTGCGCGTGTGTGTGTGTGTGCGTGAGTGTGTGCGTGTGTGTGTGTGTGTGTGTGTGTGTGTGTGTGTGTGTGAGTGTGTGAGTCTGAGACAGACAGAGGGGGGACAGAGAGAGGGGGGGAGAGGGGGGGCAGAGAATATAAGAAATATTAACAGACCGAGAGAAGGTATACGTAAACAAGGAATATTTACCTCTGTGAAGTACAGAACATCTTCGTACGCTGACTCGATCTCCTCCAGAAAAGCCCGGAACTGACGGTGCTTTAAGCCCTTAGATCTGAGTCGATTTATGACCTTCACCACAACAGACATCACGTGTTTAAACTTTAGGCATTTGCAGGCTAGGGCCTGCTGGTGGATGATGCAGTGCAGAGCGATTGCCTCCTCCACACCCTCCTCTTCCAATTTTTTTTGCACAAGTGCAACAAGTCCATTCTTCCTCCCTGTCATTGAAGGCGCTCCGTCTGTAGTTATCCCAGCCAACCTTTTCCATGACAGACCAGCATCCGAGAGGGCATCACACAGCTGGCGGAATATCTCCTGCGCAGTGGTTTGGCCACACATAGGGATAACCCTGAGTAATTCCTCCGTTACATGAAACTTATCATCTACACCACGGACGTATATGGCCAGTTGGGCAGTGTCAGTGGTGTCTGTGCTCTCATCCAGGGCCACTGAGTAAGCACGGAAGTCTTTGACTTTGTCACGTAGCTGGCCATAAATGTTACCTGACAGCTCGGTAACACGCTCTGCCACTGTGTTAGGTGACAGGCTGATGCTGGCAAACTGAGCTCTCTTTTCGGGGCAGACAATACTCGCAGCCTGCAACATACACTCCTTAATAAACTCGCCTTCTGTAAAAGGCTTTCCTGCCCTAGCGATCATCTCGCTCAGTGTGTAGCTGGCCTTTACTGCTTTATCAGCCTCGTCGGTTGGTTTCCTAAAGAGAGTTTGTTGCCAGGTGAAACATTTCTTTAGGTCTGTGACTCGCTTCTCCCTCTCATCTCCCCGGTATTTCGCATACTCCTCGGCATGCCTCGTTAAGTAGTGGCGTCTGATGTTGTATTCTTTGACAACGGCAACTTTTTCAGCACATACAAGGCAGGTAGGGGTTCCCCTGTGCTCAACAAATAAATATTCTAACTCCCACCTTTCATGAAATTGTCTGTGGTCATCGTCGACCTTTCTTTTCCCAGTGGGTTTTGAGAGGGACATGATGTGATGAATGAGGACCGCTACGCTTCCACTTGGTGTCACTCCGTTGCTTGCTGCGTTTCCTAGCAACCCGGCTGGCTGCCTGCTATGGTAGCCCATGTGGGCCAAAGCGCGTTTGGTAAAGACACGCGGGCCACATTAACATTACATACTGATGTCCACTCGGGGGCCACAAAATGTCGGCCGGCGGGCCACAAGTGGCCCGCGGGCCTTGACTTTGAGACCTCTGCCTTAGATGGTTAGGTGCTCCCAAGCTAATTAGGGAATAGTGTTTTCAATGTTTCACAGGGTCAAACTTTATATAAGAATATTTTAAAGAAAATGCTTAAATCTTATGGTATGTCTTATAAGTATCAAATTACCACCATCATCTCCTCACATACTTCCTTAATGGTAAGACACGAGACAAAATGGAATCAAGTATGGCAATGTGCACTAGTGTACATACAAGGGACCCAGGGTGCATCGCTTTGATCCAACAGGTGTTAGGTGCAATTTGCGTATCTCACCAGCAGAGGGAGCCCTGAGCCAGAGCCAGAGCTCTGAGACTGCTCGATCAGCTCCCTCAAAGACTCTCCGGAGGGAATGTAGCTCTCGTCCTGCTCCAGACCAATATTGTACCGAGGACGAGCCCTCTGGCGCTTATACCTGTAAGAACACACAAGCATTCAGCATAACTTCAAGTGTCATGACATATTATGCTATGACTTTTTAATTAGATTTTTATGACATAAAATATAACAACGTTGTTGACTTTTATCTAGTTTTAGTGACATAGTTTACAAGGAAAGATACTATTCTATGCCGTTTTGATTCATCTTTATGGCATGGTATACTCGTAATTTGTTGACATAACAGGAAGATTTTTGGTATTATTTATGACATATTTGCATTATAGTCGAAAGGTATTTATAAAGTTTTGCTGGAAACTGTAGCGAGAATAATTTTGATTTGTGTGCATTTGATGGTCACATGTTATTACCTGAAGTAGCAGAACACTATAATGAAGGCCAGTATGATGCTGCACACAGTGACTGAGACCAACAAGGCCATGTGGTGGATCTTCCCATCAACATAGACTGGAGAGGGGAGGATAGAGGTGGGAGAGGTTTTCGGGGTGGCAAGAAAAGAAAAGTGAGACGGAATGGAAGAGAGGGGCAGAAAAAAGGTATGAAAAGACATAAAAACAATGTTAGATGGAGAAAAAACGCTATCCCAAAACTGGAAATGTTTGGCTTGGAGTCCATTTCTGCCCTAGAAATGTCGGCTAGAAACTAACAAGGATCAAATCAAATTGTTTGAAATCCCCAAAACATGGAGAGGAAATAGAGAAAAGTATACGAAGAAATCAGTCATCCTTACAAGTCACTTGAAAGAACCGCTTTACAGTTAATCAAATACAAATCGTATTTCACTCATCAATTTTTCATTTTCTTCTGGCACACACTCTTTTCCCCTAAGGCCCCAGTCCGAAGCGAGAGGAAGCCCTGAGCCTAGTCGATGAATTCTCTTCCTGATCCACTATGATAGGGTTTCAGATTGATGACTGCCCTCGCTGTCTGCTGGGGTTTGTGATTTCTCTGGAAATCTAGGCTTACTGTCTCTCAAATACACAATAAGACTCAGAAACTTGCACATGGAGTATAGTGTTGTGCACAGTAGACCTCGGTACTCCCTTAACACCCAGCTCCAGGACAGTTTGACAGTAACTCCCGTTGTCTCCCCCAATCAAGCTGTCTTTGTCTCTCTAAGCATGTCATGATATCTTTAATCTTGTGTGCCATAACACCATCAATCACAGTTCTTTGCTCTGTCTTTGTTTATTGTACACTGTCAATGCCACTTGTCAACTGGAGAAAATAGCTATTTTTTGTGTTTGATGGAAAAGAAAGAGTGGAGGGATGAAAGGAGAATGATAGATAGACTTACGAGGTGGTTTAAGTGGTGGCAGTGTAGGATGCAAGTTTTTATTGCAGTAATCTTCGTCTGAACAGCACTCCACTGATCTCCTTTGAAGTGGGTTCCCCGTGTTCTGGAAGAGAGAAATGTAATTATGATATATTATATATGTTCAGCTTTTTATTAAGTTATGGCTCAAACCATAAATTGAATTGTATTTTCTCTGTGTTGTGTCATAGTCAATTGAACATATGTTAAGATAAGATATGAGATAAAGGACACTAAATAATTGGTGGAAAAAGAGAGCAGTTTTTTGTAGTGTGCTGCGACAGTCATCTACTCACCCGACATTGAAATTCTGATCCGCTCAGCGCAAGACATCCTGCTTTCTCTACCAATGCCCCGCCCTCCTCCTGCACCATGGTGAAACAGCAGCCATCGGTCCTGGAAAACAAGGACACTAAGTAAAGCAACTACTTACAAATAACCACTAATAACGCAGATGCAAGTGTGTTACAGTTGTTATGCATTTCTCCTCTTCTTACAGTACCTGCATGTGTTATTGGCTGAGTCTTCAGGGCAGTGGTGATAACAGTGACACCACAGGATCCCCTCGGAGGAGGAAGCAGGAGCTGTGCTGCCACTCGCCTCCTTCCCACTCTCTGATGCCTTCTTACTGGATGCTCTTCGCGGCATGTCCAATATATTGCCTACAAAAACAGAACAAAATAGAAAATAAGAGGAATTAAGTTAAGAGACAAAAAAAACAGGTTGAAATCTCAAGCATGACTCATATATTTATGACACTTCCAGGCTCAGGGATCGCATTCGAAACATCTGGGTATGAAAAAAGAGAGCATTTTTGCAAAAATTCAAACATATCAAAAAGTATTATCAGCAACACAGCCATACTGAGTTTCATTATGTGTGAAGTTTCATCAAGGGAATTTTGTTTATGTTATTTTAAAGAAAAATTGTTTATGTCATGAAGAGCTAGGAGGTTTATCATGTATTTAATATTCTGTGGAAAAGGCTGCAACATATTGGACGAAGACTTCTTAAGGTGCGTTGCTTTAAAATACTCTACTAGATTTATTTAACACATTCTATGCAATAAGGCCGTCTGACCCCTCTATATCCTCGCTTTGCTCTGATGCAGGCCTGCTGTGACACTGCAAACACTTGCTGTTAACACTTGATCATGTAGCATTTCATGAGTAAGCTTGTATCATGTCAGTATTACGGCAGTTTCGTTGCTGCCACATGTATGTTTGTAGGATCCCCTGGGGGAGAAGTTTAATATTTGTACTCCACAAATCTCTGCTGTGCTGCTGCGTGCTGCGGGGAGTGATGAGGTCAGAGACCAGGCGGAAAACATCAACCATGTGCATAGTCTGTATTGACATCCATTATTTAGCCGGCTGACTGAACTGAAAACTAACAAAATGAAACCAATCCCAAACATTTCTAAAAAAAAGAAATTATAATGGAGAGAACATTTGAGAAACAAAAAACACAAGCTTGAACACCTGATACTTTGTCACAGCAGATTATTTTTGTTTCACTCTTAAAACTGATATGGCTAAGAACTAGAACAAAGCTGCTGTATTTCCTACTTATCCTATTTCAAAAGGGCACCTGTTTGTCACTTGAGGGAAAAAAGGCTCACGGTGTCTTTCCCTCATGGCTTTTAAGATTTTCATTCATTCCAGCATGATCATTGAGACCAGATGCTTAACAGCTGCAAGCGGAGATGGTCCAAAATAAGCACAAGTCCTTCCTCTTTGAAATAAACTACTAGCAGATACCCAATCTGCTCTCCTGCCCCTTTCAACCTCTCTTCTCAAGTTCAGGTTCTTTTTATTAAGCAGATGCTTCTCATAAACAATGAGAATAACAAAAACACAAAGTATGAGTGAAAGTGCACAGTCCAAATGAATAAAACAATGTACTTGTTTCTCTGCAAATGTAAACCTACAGAAACATTTACGTGATTGAAGTTGTATTATTATAGTGGCTAGTGTCACTAAGTGAACATTTAGCAATTAGTGCTAACAGTGTGTTCATTGTGTGGAGAGAGAGAGAGCCTTACCTTTGAATAACACATTGGAATAGATGGACACTTATATATGTGCGAAAAATGTTCAGGGTTGTTATGCAGTGTCAGTCAAAACGTTTGATGTTTTACAAAACATCAAAGAACTCTAGGGATAAACGCCAAATGCAACCTAATGGACTGAAGCATAAAGATACAGGTACGCAAATTGCTACACACCAAGCATTTTCACGTGTGGCACAAATGTCTCTGTCTCTATTGATTTACTTCACGGTCACTGATATCTTATGTGTTGATGTGATACACTTGTTTTTTCTTACATTATTGATTTGTATTCACCAAAAGCTTCCACGACCACTTTGACTTCAGTGACTAAGGCTCAAGCAAAAGGGCTTATACTATCGTTTGGATAAGGTGGTTGTTCTCATCATCTCTTTCATGTTGAGAGTTAATTTCACCAGTGAGGACGTGTGTGCATTATTACAATTAAAACGTTATGTAAAGTGGTCCCTCCTTATCTTATCGGACACATCAAACACATTAACTGTAGCTTCATAATATGCTGATTACTAGGTTTTCTTTTGCAAAAGGAAAACTTTCACGACAAAATCAACTTTAGCAGACACTTTTAAACGAGCATAGACATTCGTCATCCAGCACTGCCCTTTCTAAATGTCTCTCTTGTACAAACTGATAATTTGTTGACAATACTGCAAGAGAGGGACGGTGGGGTTTAAAGGGGTCACATTAACAATTGACCGTTTTTAGAGAAAGGGAGCGACTAAGGGTAGGAGGGGGAGAAGAAAGGGGGATTAACAAACGAGAAGTGACAGAGCTGCAGGGAACTGGTGGGCAGTTTAGCAGCACAGAGGGGACGGAGCAGAGGCCACTGGCCTTTTCCACCCTTTCTCTCACTCCCCCTCCCTCCCATCACTTACTCCATCCTGCTCCTGAATACTCACTCACTTTGTGTCTCACTCCATGCCCCTTTTCTGCTTTGTCCTTTATCTTTTTTAATTCGCCCCTCTCTGCTGCATATCTCCCTTTTCCTCTACTAGTGAAATCGACACACATTGTTTTCACATCTTTTTTTCTCCTCCATCTTATTCCCAAATCTCCCAAACTATCTTCTTAAACCCCACCTCCTTTTCTCTTCTCATCGTCCACTTCCTTTGCCCTCTCCTCCCTGCGTGAGTCCACTGGATAGTCATGTGAGGTGCTGCTGTGCTGTTGACAAAACACAAAGCCTTTCACATCCATCCTGCACCTGGGATCCCTGGCTACACAATGTGTGTGTGTGTGTGTGTGTGTGTGTGTGTGTGTGTGTGTGTGTGTGTGTGTGTGTGTGTGTGTGTGTGTGTGTGTGTGTGTGTGTGTGTGTTTGTGTGTGTGTGTGTGTGTGAGTGAGAGAGAGACAGTGGGAAAGAGATAAAACAGGAGAGAAAGAAAAAAGGAATGCCCACTGCCGAGCAGAATGTTTTAGAAAACAAGAAGGCGCCGACCTTGCATGTTATTCAAAGCTTTTCTTCAAGAAAGAAGAGTGCCTCCATGGAGGTGAGAATTATATGTGAAAAATCACATATATTTTGACCAAGAGGAAAAGTATGTACTTTAAAAACGACTACAGAGAGATAAGGCCTCCTTTTATAATGTATTATTAGATGGTTTGAGAGGCCATTGGTAATGCAATTAAAGGAATAGTAGGGTAAACTTGAGGTCTTCCTATATATTTCCCCTGTGGTCTCGTCTTGGCCGTAAGGTGCAACTCTTAAAACGAGCACTGACCAATGGGGCTCCAGTCCAAACCTCACTAAGTACCACCAACGTCAAAAGAGGCAGAAAGTCAAACTACTAGTGCTCTGAAACTGGCCAAATGTTTAGGCACTTCACTGACACTATAATTGTTTCAAGCTCTTTCACTAAAATGGCCTTTCAGATGCCAGTGTGAGCCTTCAGGTCTCCCTAATAGGCTTTTTCAGGCTTGATGGCAGGATATAGGGGCCACTGTAAACACACAATTAACAACAGTGGCCCCACAAACCCCCAAAAGCTAAAAGGCCTCTCTCCAACAGATGCCACTTTGTAAAAACTTGAATGCAGAAAGAAAGGAAGAAGACAGATATGTAGATAGACAGAGGGGATATGAGTGAAGGAGTGGGATATTGTGCATGAGATGGAAAGATGAAGATAGGAGAATAAAGAGGAAGATAGGCAGACAAAAAGACGCGGGGAAACAGAGAGAGAACATATTCATTAGTTATCCTGGCCATGTCAAACAAGGCCTACCAGAAAAAAAACCTTTCAGCAAACCCATGTAAACACAACCCCCCCCCCCCCCCCCCCCTTTTCCACTTAAGGCAAACTCATTTGACAACACGGCTCCCTTCCTGCCCCCTTCTTTCCTCTAAGTAGTAGTTCATCTCGCTGGTGTTTGACAGGCACGTCGGTACAGAGAAAGATACATGGAAGGTGAAAGGTTTTGGCTCCGACTCTCTCTCTAGACTTCCATGTACTTTCAGCGCTGGTCTTATCTCCATGTTCTTCTTCCTGTCAATGCTGAGATGCGCCGAGCCATCCCACATGTACAGGAATGTCTTAATGAATCCTGCTTTGTGATCTGGAAGCTGGATGCTGGGAAGTGAAGGTCAACTCTTTGGCTGTTTTGACTGAGCTTACTTAATTCAAATATGTTCTGCCTTCGAGTCCTGTGACAAAGCTCTCTCTTTTACTACTTTATTACTATTCTAATAATATTGGAGGAAAAAGATCAGACAGATTCCCTTACACTTCTATTCCTGCCAAAGTCGGATTAAGAGGTTGCACTAATTGACACGGTTATCAAAGCAAGAAAACATCCTGGGTTTCGCAGTCTCTGGCTCATAGAGAAAAAAAGAAGTTATCCCTCCATCATCTTTTTCATTTACAACGTTCAAAAGATGCAGTATATCTTTAAAACAGACATATTGAAACACCATGTGTCTTTCTTCTCCCACATTTTAACATCTCTTTATTAATTCACTCACCTAAAACTAAAAGCTGCTTCAAGCTCAAGTAGACATATAACAACTGAATCTGCTTGATTGTTATGAACTACTTATTTAATCAATCAAAAAAGCAATCCTCCTTTTGTAAAGCAGTCCTTTCAGAAGAACAAAGTTAAAATATTAACTTACTTCTTAATAATCAGTGAATCAGCAACCAGGACTGAGACCGACCACCAAGGAACTATCACAAAGGATAGAAGCGATGTAAACCGCTTAACAAAACCAGTGAAAGGAGAGATGAGAGAAGCTGTCGGAGCTTCATTCATCTATTCTATCCTCCAACCTCATCATCAACAGCTCTTCAAGCATTCCTTCATTATGTCACACTGATGAATGCTGCAGTAATGAGCCAGTGCAAGTCTTTGGTTATGCAGCTGACATCTGCCAGCTTTATGCTGCGACCAGTTGTGTGTGTGTGTGTGTGTGTGTGTGTGTGTGTGTGTGTGTGTGTGTGTGTGTGTGTGTGTGTGTGTGTGTGTGTGTGTGTGTGTGTGTGTGTGTGTGAGTCCCCTTGCATGGGGATGAGTGACAGGTACACAAGGGTACCGGAACTCTAGGTTCGTTACAGAAGGCCCTCAGCATTCCCTCTGGAATACAAGGAAATGATGAAACGGTCCTGAAGGAGGTGTGAGAGAGCAAAGCAAAGAAAAGAAGAGAAAGAAAACCAGCTGGTCCCTTCATCAAAAGCTCCTTCTCATGGCCATCTGTGGGCTGCTACTCATCACAAAACAGCTTGCATCAATTCAAAGGCACTGGGCATCGGGCTGGATCGGTAGGCTGTGGCTGTGATTCTGATACCAATAATTAAAATCCAGCTTCTTCTGATCTGAATACATAATACAAACTAAATCTGATTAGTCATAAAGATATAAATGAAAGCCATACACACCATACTTTGGCAAAGTAGTGCACAGAAAATGGAGATTAAGCTAAATCATGACTTTTCTTAAAACTTACATTTTTACACTATGGTAATGGATTTATAGGATCCAGATCCCCTTCTGTTTCAATTAGGTATAATACTATTGAATTTATAAATATTTACTCCATCATGATTTCTATATATATAAAATATAACATTACATGGGATGTGGTGGAGGTTTTTGGCTATTACACTATTACAATTTAATTCCAAATCAGTACATTGAGGCAAAAATAACTGGCTTATAAAATGTATTTGTTTCAAATATCAGATGTTAAGTAAATCTGAAATGCATGTCAAAATAATGGCAGAAGAGATGGAAAATGTCCTCCTACACCTCTTTTCAAACTATTCTTATGGACGACTAATGAAGCTACCGGATGCTTCGGAGTTCTCCGGCAGATCCTTTAAGCAGCAGCTCTTCTCCTCTGTCAGACAGATGTGTATGTCAAAAAGGAATGCTTTACTATAAGCAATGCAATTGAGTAATGCAACACATACAGTACACTTGTTTGACACATCTTAAATATTTTTGTTTTAAATATTTAAACTTCATATTAAAATGTAATCTTCCAAAAGAATACAAGATATAACAAAACATATTTATCAAAGTAGAAGAAAAGTGTCGCTAAGAAACATAGATTTGATAATTACTGTGTCAACAAAGCCAATGTGAAGGAGGTTTTAATAACCAGTGTTGTTTATTAATCTGTTTGTTTTAGCCCCTCTGGGTTTATTCTATGTGCTCTAGTAAGGCACAATAATAACCAAAACTGGTATCATGAAGCTCTCCAATTTCCCCACACAAACACATTTAACATCTGCATCAACCGCAGTGACTGTAGCAATTACTGATATGAAATGAACTGTGAATGAACTTTTCCAATTAGTTCCATTAGTGGTTTTCTGGGTAGTAATTATTTTCCCGTCTGAAAGCCTGTTCTTTTCCCCTTGTTAATATGCACGAACGTGTACTACAACATATTCAAACAAGTTTATCCGAACCACAAATTATACATTTGACCCACAGCCTTCAACATGTGGTTTCTAATGACAACTGAAATGAAATGTCTCGCAAACAAAACCACAACAAATTAACCAAGTGTAAAAATAGTGGCCTGACCGACTGGCAGATGATTGATAAAACATATCATATTGCCTACTAAGCTTTATACTGCATAATGTAAATCTGGTTTCTGCACTAAAAACAGCATACCGTACTTAGACTATGATGCACACCCATCCCAGAGTGATACATAGTGTTAAGTTACAATACACACACCATCAAAGTCCATTCAAACTTGGCAGCTATTTCATATTATATATTATATTCTAATCCCGTGATATCATCATATGACTAATTGTTCCATCATGGTGGTAAGCACAATTCACCTCTATGAACTGATAAACAATCGCAACACACATGCCAAGTTGATGGTTGGCCATGGCAAATGTGACAACACAAGTTTAAGATTTCACGCTGTGGATATAACAGAGCAACAGAAAACACACTGACACACTCTCACAAGTTTTGAAAATGGAGTATGATAGCATGGTAGAAGACTCTGCATTTTTGCTAGATGCAGTCGTTCGGAAGAAACGGGGTACCACCCAGAAGTCTAGTCATGATGTCACCTTTTTTGTGTGAGCACATGTGTCTGGGAATGAAATTAAAAGCCAAACCGATACAAGACAAGGAAGACAGAGAAACTATGAAATGCTTTAATGCTTTTTTTTTTACAGTAAATCTAAAAGACTTGTCTACATGGATTCAGTTTGTTTTCCCGTCTGACTCGATGATGCCTTTCTCTTTTCTCACACATGTACAGAAATCTATCAAACATGTCGATATTACACATTTATAAGATAAGCATCCTTAAGCTGAAGTTTGTTTTAAAATTAGGCTGCTAAATGACCCAAAAGTATTCTCTTTTATATATGGTTTCTCTTCACATGGTCAACACAACATGCAGGAACACATAATATACACTCTTTTTTGGCTGGCAGGCTAAGAAATTGCCCTACTTGAAACAAACATCAACTGCAGAATTTCCTTAAATAAATACTCCAAGTGACAAATGTTAAATACAAAACAAATAGGGGTGGATGTACAGAATGAGGAGGAAAATGTTTATGTTATCATAACAAGAAGTTACACATTTTAAGCAAAGTTGACTGAAATCAAATGTTTATTCAAAGGTCAAATGTAAGTCTGGCATCTGTAAAACCTAATAGCTAAATGGGCAAACAGCAGGTTCCAAATATTCAGTGCACAAGTTCAACTTTGTTCAATTGGTATGCCCACAAATTGCTTGATTAAAGTGAATGCTCTGATTAAGATACTTGTTTTGCTAAGTTGTTTACAGGGTTCAGACTGACCCATCATGCCCAGAGACTCAGGTCAAGCTGTTCTAGTAGTTCATGAATCATTTCAGGAATGATGTGAGGTATCATTTAAGCTGATAAGAGACAAGAATATATATTTTGCAAGTTTATTTTGACTTAAAACATTAAGCTATCCTATTACCTAAATGAGAAATGTCATAGACACTTTTTCGTTATCAATCTATATTCTGTTCACTCCTGAACTGTAGTGTCAAAAGCAATTTAAACACTGACATTCATAACTTGTTTTCTAAAGCTTCTGAGGCTTGACATCATCGATTCTCAGAATATATTTTTTTGACATACTTTTATATCATAAATCATTTTAACATCACGTGTTCCCCAGAGTTTAGAGTTATTATATCCAACTACAGTACCACTTCAACAACTAGTAACGTCAAGCTTTTTGTGTCATTGTTTCTGCTTGAACTTACATTTCTGCATCTTTTTATCTCCCATCATCCTTTAGTTCTTCTGACAAAGCATGCATATAAAAACAGTGGTAAAAAGCTAAATACATTAATAGGAAACACAATAATATCTTACCACCATGCACACAAACACACACACACACACACACACACACACACACACACACACACACACACACACACACACACACACACACAACACACACACACACACACACACCGTGACTTATACACAATGTTGCTGTCACGCAGAACTAATAGCTACAATGATTGCTTTGGCTCAATGTTAAATGAACAAAAATCTGTATTTGAGACGTCAGATGATGAGAATGAGAACACATCAGTGTGTAGGTGAGTGCCTTGCTGCGTGACTGTGGGAGTAGAGAGAGTGTTTGTGTACGCGTGTAGAGGGAGGGTTGATGGTGTTAACATTACAGCTGCCATGTGTTTATTTCCCAGAGTTCTGGTCTGTGGCGTCTCAGTCATCTCCACAGGCTTAAACAGTCACTTTCCATCCATTTACAGCTTTTGTGTGTGTGTGTGTGTGTGTGTGTGTGTGTGTGTGTGTGTATGTGTGTGTGTGTGTGTGTGTGTGTGTGTGTGTGTGTGTGTGTGTGTGTGTGTGTGTGTGTGTGTGTGTGTGTGTGTGTGTGTGTGTGTGTGTGTGTGTGCGTGTGTGTGTGAGAGAGCCTGTGGAATGATATTAATGTGTTTCCTATTAATGCGTGCATAATGTGTGGTATGAGTGAAAACCAGTGTGTGTGTGTGTGTGTGTGTGTGTGTGTGTGTGTGTGTGTGTGTGTGTGTGTGTGTGAGTCCCTGCTTTGTGTGAGAGTGTGTTTGTGTAATGTGTTTATAGTTGTATGCGTCCCACTGTCTCCTCCGTATGATTAGCTTCACATTAACTAAGTCACATATCACCCGTCAGCGGGCTCCAGGCCTCCTCTGTACTATCTCACTGGACAAACATGCTGTCGTCTAGGCGCGTCGCAAGCACACCTACACACATACACACATATACACACACACACACATTCAACATGCACCTCCATCTGGAAAGCCATTAGGCACCTATCACAGCATATAATGATTGTCTGTATAGCGAAGCCATTTGGTTTAAAGTGGGCATCTCGACAGACACCCATTACTCTAAATTACAGTCTGTGAATGTATTTATTTTCGCTGCAATATTTATTAAAGTAGCAGTTTAGCTCACTCTCTTTTTGTATTTCATTTTCCTATGATGTTATTAACTAATACCTACAATTATAGGGCCTTTTTCAATAATGCATAGTTTCTCTCCCCGATCAACCTTCCACATCCAAAACAATGTTCCAGGTGTCTGGGTAATAAGGAGGGGGGTGTGCAAGTGCATGGAAAACCCTAAGCCCTGTAGTCCCAGCGCACTGTGACTGTGACAGCCAGCTTTGCTCCGTCTCACCTGTTATTTGTCCATCACAGCACTGCATTGTACTGTTCTGGGCTCAGAGCTCACGGAAACACACAGTAGGTCACAACAACAAACACAACAATGTACCTAAGAAACAAAGTGCTACTACTGCTTCTTCTAAATGCCCTGGCAGACACTGTACAATCGCTATAAATGAGCACTATGACAAAAGCTGCAAACTGAGGGTAATACTGCCTGAGCTAAAGACAGAGTGAGCGGTTCAAAAGCAAAGTATTAATAAAAACAATGAAGAAAAAATATATATGTTTTTTTGAATTTTTTTCTCTCTATGCTGACATATTTGTGTAGCTACAATGTTTCTTTTTACATGCTTGTTTTACATGGTGTCACTTTCTCTTAATGATCATCACAAAAACAGACCAAAAAACGTTTTCATTGTGTTCAAAAATCTCTCTTCCTCACCCGCTATCTCTCCCTCTCTTACAAACAGACAAAGACATGTTAGTCCCCTGCTCCAGCTGTGTCTTAAGAAGTCAGGGCCAGACCGGTAATCTGACTGGTATAGAATTGACTGAATCTGTATCCATTACAGGATGTAAAACCCCTCAGTCCCAAACCCTCCTCACCTCCCTTACCTTCCACCTTTTAGAGGTCATTTCAAGATCACTTTTTTTCCTCTCAAACACACAACATAGGACCTTTTCAAATATCGCATAACAGGGACTTATATTTATGTCATGCTTTGTCTCTGAGCCCTTATATCCTTAACTCCTGAGTCCTGCCCCACATTAGCCTTCTGGGTCCCGCCTTGTTAAGCCTCCCCCACTCAGGGACCCCCGGTTTGTGGCCCCAGCTGTGTTGAAGAAAAGATTACAGAAGTCACACAAGGAAGATGAAAAAAGGATAAATCTAAGTTGGAGGTTTACCTCAGGACACCAATAAATAGTTTTCAACAAACAGTCAGCAACAGCTGTGTTTCAGTTTCATAGCCAGCATATCTGTAGTTCTGATGAGGTATCCGTTTGTAGCAAGGGAACTCAACACATCCTGCCAGGAAGCTTTAAGGCTGAGGAGCAGAGCGCTCCACCATCAGCTTTCACGACTTCTGCTTCTCTTTTCTCAAAACTGCATTTCCTGCTAGAAATGTCTGAGTCAGTGTTCCTCAAGTATTATAGTTTTGTCAATGACTTCTTGAGAGCTAAGAACCCCCTCTATAAACTAAACTGAGTGCTTTTTAAGATGATGAGAAGCATCGATTTCACTGTGGGCGAAGGTCAATGCTAATCAGGCATGCAAACCAGAAACAACATCATCTTTATCAAGCAGGTGTTAAGTGACAGAGAGGGAGAAAAGATGAGGCACACAGATTTTTACAAATACTTTTTTGCAAACTTAAAACAGTGTTTTACATAAAAACGAAATCTGAAAATCTGATAATTCTGCAGAGAGTAACAGAGTCTCATTAGCGGACAGTGACAAAAGCAAAGCAACTGGAAAAGCTTTGACTGTGAAAACTGATACAGAGGTGCTTATTTCCACCAAGGACAATGAAATGTAAGCTATCAAGCTCACTCCTCACTTCCCAGAACTCACATTGAAGATTGCAGCCTGGCATAGGTGGAAGGTCACAGAGACTGTATATGTGTTTTTGAGTTTGTGCACATTCCCAATGCTCTCATTTCTCCTTGAAAATAATGAACACATTGTACTTTATTTGATTGAGACAACGTCATGGACATGCTGCAAGGCAAACTGTGACCTTGATGCAGACACAACACCATAGCTGTCTACTGCCTGTCTAAAGACCTGTAATGACTCCAGTTCACCTGTGGCTATAGGACCAGGAAACATTAGCTGACCAAGTCTAGACTCCCATTCAGCCTACCAACAATCCATCTGCAGTTTAGGCTGGGAGAGCGGGAAGAAACAGTGGGAGAGGCAGAGAAAATAAGGATCAGATAATCCTGATAAATAAAATCCTCTCTGTCCACCTGTTTCATCTTATATTTTCATAGAGTTTTCAAAACAAACCTTTGCCCTTTAAGGCACAGTTGAATCGGTTGCCAGGACAATCAATCATCTAGTGTCAACCAATGAAGGAGCATGTGGCTGGTCCAATCAATCAACCTTGTGTCAACCAATGAATAAAGGCTGTTGCTAACCCCGACCTCAGAGTAAAATGCTATTTCTATAAAGTTTTAACTATTTAAGAACTGCTAAAGTAAACCTGTTTTAACTGTTAGGAGCATCTAGAGAGTGATACAAAAATGAAATACCTAAGCCGATCACTTCTTTCAAAATCTGGATTTTTTTTCCCGCTGAGACCAAGCTTGGTGCTCATCCACAAAGACAATGATGCACTATCATCTGGACATTTTTAAGACTCTATTATGCAGCGAAATGCAACACATGACAATATTAATTTTAAGTATGAATTAACACATTCTAATAGAGGTGGAGCAGCTTTTCAGTTATGTGAAAATATAGGGTTAAGAATGAATAAATATGTGCCCAGATAAACACATTTGTGTCTTTGGTGAGTATTTAAGTCAGATCTTTTGAATAATAGGAGCGCTACATTTCTTTTACTTGTCTACAATGGCCAATTAATGTTAAACTGTTATTTATATCAACTAAAACATTACATATCCCAACTCCTCACACTAAAACTGCACTTATGGAGATGTATTATATGTCCCTTATGCAGCACTTGCAGCAATACAATTTGTGAAAGATAGGAAGTGGGGGGAAACAAATGTGCATTTTCTAATAAAATATGAAGTCAATATTCATTTATATTTAAAGTTTCAATAGAAAAGTCTTTATAGCAGTTTAACACAACCAAGAACAAAACTTGGTACAGCTCCAACTTGTTGTCAGATTTCACATATGTCTTCCTCTTGGGCAGCTGTGGCTGCAGCTTCTTGCACAAAGCAGCCAGTATGACCATGACTCTCAAACACTCTGGCAATTTTTACGTTTGTGTTCCTGTGTACTCATGTGTGCAGTGCAAATGCTTTAATATCCACGGTATTCAAAAAGTAATTCCTTTAAAGGCTCGGTTAAAAAGGTTAACACAGTAACTGCAAGCAAAGGGAGTAAATGAGAACTGGTAACACAGCATGGACTCCATAGGAAAGCCGACTCAGACTGTGACAATGACAGGAAAGATGGACGAGAAAGAGGGGGTGACGTCCAGCCAGAGGTCGCAGCATGACCTCAGAACATAGCACACTTAGTATGAGGTTTGAGACTCTGCCTGCTTAACTTCAGGGCTCCAGCTGAAACAATCTCCAATGACTTTAAATAGACCAACAATAAAGACAGTAACAAAAAATAGGCACGGACGCTATCACTCTTCAGAAATAAGAGTCCAAACCTGAACATAACAGGACATTATACTGTTTCAATTCCTCCAATGATTTTTATTAATCAGGATCATCTATAGAGCCTCTGTGCCATAGTTAAACCAATGCTGGAAATACAACAGAGATGCAGTGTCAAACCTTAATGACACACACCACGGCACTAAACATAACAGACTATTAAATCTGACACTCTCTCTCTCCAACACCTCGCCAATCACACTCCAGATACCAAACATGGTCACAGACAAGCGGCTGATGCGACTGATGGAAACAATGTCGCTCCATGACAATATATTTCTCTATCTGTTTGAAGGATAAAGCAAATACACAGAAAGATATGAAACCTATTGTCCCAGCAATATATAAAACTTTACATTCAAAAAACGTTTGAAATTGAAAGTGATAAAAAAAATCAATAATCAATTGTCACACTCCAACCTACAATTTAACTCAATGTGGTTTTCTATGGTCAATAGAAAAACCTCTTGACTAACCATATCAATAAGATATAAAATTCATGAGTGTCTGTTATGACATGATAGCGTTTTTGAAAATGCTTCTAGTCTCAAATTCTCTATTATCAAGACACTGAACCCTTTCATTTGACTATTGGAAAATTAAATAAAAAAGATTGTATCTCAGCTGTGCCTTTTTTGAGCTGATAAAATCCTGATGGAGACATGTTATACTTTAACAAAACATTTCCTTGATGCAAAACAACCACATGTCTTATGATCAGGATCATGGCTACATTAGTTGCTACATTTTGGAGCTGATTCCTTAAACTGACACTTCAAGACACTGCAGAGCAAAGTTTGAAATTGAAACTTTTTGAAGCACCATACATGTTTGCACAAAATATAAGTAAAATTCTACATGTGAGAAAAAACAACCATACTGTTTTCAGTAAGTAGAAGAAGAACTGACTAAATAAGAACGTTTAGGTGAAAAAGGAAATCTCACACATTTTTGAGGAGTTGCATCAGAGCAACTTCAGAGCAAAGCTAAGTAAAAACAGCCACTATGTTGAGGAGTACAGAGAGGCTTTGCAGTTACTCACCCTGTGCTTGTGCGTGAAGGGAGAACAGTCCAAGCAACAGCAGAGGACTCCGGCTCCAGAGACAGAGACAGCGCTTCAGCCTTTCTCCCTGCACTGGCATGGTAGAGTCTGCCACTGCGCTCCTCTCTTCTCCTCTCTTCAATACAGTCCACACGGCAGGGTCCGCAGCTCATGTGTGTGTGTGTGTGTGTGTGTGTGTGTGTGTGTGTGTATATGTGTGTGTGTGTGTGTGTGTGTGTGTGTGTGTGTGTGTGTGTGTGTGTGTGTGTGTGTGTGTGTGTGTGTGTGTGTGTGTGTCCACCACAACGTGAGAAAGTCCACACCACAAAAAACACCAGCGGCAGCGGCGGCGGTAGCAGTTGATTGGACTCCAACCCGTTCTGACAGAAGCAGCCCAGCTGAGAGAGAGAGAGAGAGAGAGAGGCAAAAGGGGGAGTTTACTTCACTTGCCTAGTAGGGGCGGCTGACCCGCTCACACACACGCACACACACAGCGAGGGAGGATATGGGTGGAAAGAAAACGGGGGCAGGGAGCAGACAGGAGCAAGATGGGGTTTGGTAGAAAGAAAAGGAGGAGGGCGAGGAGGATATTGAAAACAAGCAGCAGGATTTTGGGGATTCAGTGCCTTTAACAGCTTACAGAGAAGTGTTTCCACTTTTTATAAATGCATGAATTCTTTGAACAAGGGAAAACAAAAAGACAGAGGAAAAACATAAACACAGTAAAAAATCTAATCAAATATCCCAATAGTTACTTAAAAGCACCTTTCTTCACATAGTGACAGTGAGTCCCTGTGTTTATGCATATATCTAAC
>NC_136909.1:20087489-20157489 GCF_949606895.1 Notothenia rossii
GGCCAAATGCTCAGAAAACATTTTGTGATATTATCTTCCGAGATCAAACATAAAATAATTGTAATTACATGTTTTCCTGTTTAAATAATTAACAAACTCACTTTCCTCTCTCCCATTAAAGAGATTTACTTGGACTTGAGGAGCACATGTGCTTTAAAAATGAACACTTTCTAATCTTTCTTTGTTTCTCTTTAGCTTAGAAACATGCATGTATGCATTAATATTCGAGCGATAGAATTAATAACAAAGAACTGCTAACAGAGCACTTATATACTAATAAAGGGCTGGCTTATCTATAGCCAGTTGAGTAGCACTTGAGATGTTTGGCTCTATGAAACCTGATGTACTTATATGATTCTGTTTTCTTCAAGTTTGTATCTTCCTGGTCGCATGTACTTATTGTAAGTTGCTTTGGATGAAAGCGTCAGCTAAATGCAATGTAATAATAATATGCAATAACATATAAACACATATCATCTCTATAAGAACAACTGTATACACATGTTTTGGGGATGAGTTACAGAGAAAACGTATTTACAATGAAACATGAGCTATCCATTTGAAGTTACTGCGACTACACACACACACACACACGGACATGAACACAGACACGCGGGTAGGTGTCAAGCCATTTAAACTTAATGAAGGCCTAATGATAGACTGGGAATGGCTTTTACAGCTTGTTTTTGTCATTGTGAAACCACTCACTGTATCACTTTACAACCCCATTAAATCATTGAAAGGGGTAGGTGTGGTTAAGGCGAGGTACTACAAAAACTGAGAATGACTATCAGAAATCCACCTCTGTAATCATGATATCATAAATGTGTCAATTATTCTGAGCTGCTTACTGTAAGTATATCTGAAATGAATGACTGAGTTTAAGCCATCTGGCAAATACAATGTTTCCTATAGGATTTCATTAAGATTGGTATCCAGTTCCTTTGCTTTAAGGCAAAGAGACATTAAAGTAAACCACAAATGAAGGCTAGATTTTATTTCCATTATGTGAAATGACATAAATGAATTATGAGTTAGCTCAAGGGGTTTGTGGCTGAATGATGGGAAATAGTGGATTTTAAATGTTTATATTTGAAAAGAGAACACATCCACGTCAGTCACAGAGGAAGCTAAATCCATTTGGCCCCCAGAAGCTGCAATAAAGAAGGGACTGAATGACCAAAAGGGAGGAATGTTAAAAATGTCCCATTTAGGTAACAAAGTAAGCAGCAGACGGCAGAGTCGTGTGGCAGCTACAATCCCGAGTGGGAGCCGAGAAAAAGCAGCATGTCCCACCTGCTCTGTGGGATATCTGTTCTGCCTACTTTTCTGATTCATAAATCAGCAACAGCTTACAAAAAACTGAGGATCACGATCTGCATCCACCCACAACATTTGTTTTGGTTTTCAACACAGATGGTTAGATCCTTAACATGATTAAAGTAACAGGATCATCTCAGTGCTTCGTCCAGGCATACAATTAAATGCACTGACCTTTTGGATAATATAAGGTTTTTCCATGCTGGTCTTTAAAAACAGTCAGAGCTGTGAAGAGTTAAGGAATATATTTGATGAGTTGAAGCAATTATTCTGAGGGAATGTCTGTTCAGGGTATTGGCTAAAACACTGAATGTAAGTATTGAAAAGCTTGTATCAAAAGTAGGATCACAAATATGTAGTCCCTCCTTGTCTTTCTTAAAAGGTATAACAAAAAGTAGCAGTACAAGCATTTAACAAACATCTATATAAAATCACTTTGGAACATACATAGTCCAAAGAATTTATCAAACATTGGTATAATATACCAATGTAATCCATATATTATATGGATTGTGCCAAAAAAAGGAAGCACTAAAACAGGAAGCTTAAAAAGCAGCATCAAAAAGTTCAACAGGAGTTCATTCAGCTGCGGAGGGGGAGCAGGCTCATGCCGGTCATGGGGCAAAAATTGAAAGACTCTAGATTTGTTTTTATGTTGAGCCATCACTATGATTATATGGGTGCCTTTGTATGAATATGATCAACTAGCAGCCAAATATTAGCAATCAAAAGGAGTAAGAGTTGCGTGTTAAGGTGTGTACCAAATCATGTAAATCATTTAAGTTCCTGTTTTTCTTCTTCTGTGAAGGCATGAGACAATGATTTACAAGCATTGGGTTCTGGGAGTCCTAATTAACCATTCAAAACTAACTCAGTTTGCACTGAATAGGTTGGGAGGACCACCTAAAGTGTGAGCTTACGCTAATAAAAGAGCAACACGTGTTCCCATGGCCAATGACAACTGTTCCTTCAGCCAAGAATAGAGAAGCCCAATAAAACATGTCCGCCTCTATTGCTGGACCTATTCACTGCTGCTTTCTCCCGCTCTCTTTCACACACACACACACACACACACACACACACACACACACACACACACACACACACACACACACACACACACACACACACACACACACACACACACACACACACACACACACACACACACACACACACACACACACACACACACACACACACACACACACACACACACACACACACACACACACACAACTTCCAAAGAACAGACGCAAGTTATCTGCAAATATATGCATATATGATTTTCAGAATGATAATATTCAATTTGATGCAATAAATGAAATCAGTGTTTGGATAAAGACAGAGGAACACGCAAGTAACTGAAGAGAAGAGAAGAAAAGAGAAGAGAGGAGGAGAGAAGAGAAGAAAAGAAAAGAGAAGCGGAGAGAAGAAAGGAGAGAAGAAGAAAAGAGAAGAGAAGA
Source organism: Notothenia rossii (assembly GCF_949606895.1). NCBI lineage: Eukaryota > Metazoa > Chordata > Actinopteri > Perciformes > Nototheniidae > Notothenia > Notothenia rossii. The sequence continues at coordinate 20,090,276 of NC_136909.1, forward strand.
AGAAAAGACAAGAGAGGAGAGATGAAGAGAGAAGAGAAGAGAGAAGAGAGGAGAGAAGAGAGAAGAGAGAAGAGAAGAGAAGAGAAGAGAGAAGAGAAGAGGAGAGAGAAGGGAGAAGAAGAAGAGAGAAAAGAGTAGAGAGAAGAGAGGAGAGAAGAGAGAAGAAGAGGAGAGAAGAAAAGAGAGAAGAAGAAAAGAGAAGAGAAGAGGAGAGAGGAGGAGAGAGGAGAAGAGGAGAAGAGGAGAAGAGAAGAGAGGAGAGTAGAGAGAAGAGAGGAGAGAGGAGAGAAGATAGAAGAAGAGGAGAGAAGAAAAGAGAGAAGAAGAAAAGAGAAGAGAAGAGGAGAAGAGAAGAGAGGAGAGAAGAGAGAAGAGGCCCTGTTATGGTGGCTGTTTAGGGCCAAACAGAGCAAGGTGACACCGGGGGCAGGGGTTGACCTACAAACCGCCGCTAACCCCAACACCTGCATGAACACATGGACACACACGGATACAAAGACATGTACACCAACCCAGAAACTTACTTATTCACACATCGTTGCCCACCACACTCGCCCCTCCAGACCTGCCAAAAGGCCACCATTTGACCGAGCGATAATCCCATCTGTTAAGCAAAACACTAGTGCTTTGTAAATCGTCTTTCTCATAGACTTTACCAAACAATTTGATACATACTGCCAGGGTTTGAAGGCACTGAAGACTTCAAAGGAGAATCATGTGAGAGAAGTGGGGGGGAAAAATGGAGGAAGAGAAGTATGTTAAAAGAAGGAAAGAGAAGAGTAAAAGCAAAATAGAGATACATATAATGAGAGCTATCTGTTTAAAGTTATAAATGTTAATATAATAAATCTTAATAAAGGATACTCAGATCAGTTTTTAAACCGTACTTTATGTTAATAAACTTACATTTCAAACCAATATTCAATTGTCTTTTGTGGTTTTCTTTAATTAAGTTTGATTAATTCATCAGATTATTTATTACATTTGGTTGCATAAAATGAGCATGACCCATTCAAATGTATTGGATTTAAATATAATTTCAGCTGCCACTGATCTGTTTGCATGAAGTAAGGCTGTGACTACAGAATACTTTAATGATGGGAGAATGAACGCTTATTGATAAGCATTGTTGGACAGTAACACATTAATTAGTGCATGTTACAGTAATGATAACTTTATAAATACTTTATAGTATTTCCTTACAGTAGTTAGTAACGTTTCATTAATCTGCTATTTGAGAGTTAGACGTTACGTGGTTCCATTACGGTGTTATTTGAGAGGGTTGTATTGTTTTGCTAGCTTAGCGCAACAGCATAAGGTTGAAGGTGTCTGTTAACACCAATCAACAGAAACACGCACCTGCAATTCATTTAGAGCTGTGTGCGGTCATGGAGGCTAAGCTAGATGCTGCTGGATGGTCAATAAATCCCTACAAATTGTTTGGCTGTCTGGCGGGTTCTATCACTATGAATTCTTAAATGTAAATGTACATGTTTTTTATTACAGTGTTAATAACATGACAATTTTTGCCTGTCCTACAGTATAGTTTGCTGCATCTTGCTGACCTCTTGCAGAATGTGCGGCTTATGTTTCTGATGTTAACAAAGGCGGACAGGAAGGAGGGACAACGGGACACAGGGAGGGAGGAGAGAGTTGTGCAAGAATGGAGTCGGATGGGGGAGGTGATGGGAGCAAAGTGGGGTGTCGGAAAGGTGGCGGGGGGGCATGAGGGTCTACTAGGGGTGAGTGGCGCAGTGGGATAAGAGCGTGGGGAGTTCATGCCCCCGCCAGGCCCTTTTCGCACTGCAGAAACAAAGAGATTACAGTGAGAAGGGGCTCCGCGCCGCTAACAAGCAGAGGCACCACACTCACATTTAATCACGGACACACGCACACACACAGTCACATGCATATAGGAATCACACACACACACACACACGCAGAAAAATACATAAATGAACACACACACAGGCAAAACTCTTGAAAACAAATGTGCACAGACAACCCAACATGAACACAATGCACTGATACACACAACTAACAACAAGCATCACAACATAGTGGCGCCACCTGTCTCCTCTTCACCAATTAATGAGCTCCCCGCTCCCGGGATGCTACAACGAGTTGGCAATTAGCAGGGAAAAAAGGGGGGAGGCATGAAATGAGGGAGAAAAACAGACCGTAGGAGGAGGGGAAAGGGGTTAGGAGAAGAGAGATGGAATAAAGAGAGAAGGGATAAAGATATAGGAATAAAAGGAAAACAGAGGCTGGATAAAGCCTGAAAGATCAGCAATTACCACACGTACATTTGCACCTGGATGTTGATAATCCATACAATTATAATTCAGCATTTTGTTTACTGAAACAGTTTCAGTCATTACTTCATTCAAATGGTGGTGACAAGAAGATGCCACAAAGAGTAGATTGTTAGCTATATTGCAAAAACTTTTACGTACAGGCCAGATATTTGCCTTTTTTGCCAATACGCGATTATTTGAAAAAGTAATTATTTTTTATTTTATTGTAAAAAAGAGAATATTGTCAAAACAATCCATTTGATATACGGAAAAGCAGGATCACTGGATGTTGGGGATAAAATGAATATAATGGTGGAGAAACATTTGAAAGAAGGGTAAGAGCTATTGCGGTAGCTGATTAGTGTAGCACTTGATTTTCATCCTGGCGGACTTGTTTTAATCCATCACTACCTCTCTGACTGTCTGTTTTATCCGTCATTCAGTCAATTGTTGTTTCCTGTTGTTCTCTCTTAAATGCATGCACACACATAAACACACACACACACAGAAACATACACACACACAAACATGCACACACACTAACACACAAACATGCACACACGCAAACACACACACATTCTTTTGTTTGCCACCTGATAACAGGCAGTCATTCATACCGCCTCTCGACCCCTATGACCCCTGAACCCTGAGACCTAAATATGGAACAAGAACTGAGAGACTGGTCACGCATTTGATGACAGTGATTGCTAGTGCAGACACACTCACAGATAAAAACTTCAGAGGTCAATATCTTAGTTTAGAAGGGAAAACCATTACATCTACACTCTTATATTAGTATCATAGATAAATGAAATCACAGTGTTATCGTGAGAGACTGAGAAAGAGCATGTATGACGGGTAGAATGAAGTTCTTTAACATTGAGGAGGGAACGTAGCAGTGCAGTGTGTGTAACGTTTACCATCTATTTGTTAGCTAATAGAGGCGTCCACGCCCATAGACCCAAGCCAAGTTCCTGGTAATGTTCCTTGTGGCCACAAAGTTAGACAACTTTAATTTGGCGCAGTCTTACTTCACAGTCCAGTTTGAGTATTTATCTTTTATACCTTAAAAATGTTTGGTTATAATATTTTAGGGAAGTTGTGTGGGTGATTTACGTTATCTATCAACTTTGTGTTTAGCAAGTGTGTGATCAGAGGAAGGAAACATAGTGAGTGTTTGCCTAGGTAGTTTGAAAAGTAACTTCTAATGACCGTAAGGAGAACACAATTACAAGTACAAACATACCAAGGCAGTAGGCAAAATTAGGCAAAGGCTAACCCACTCTCATTTAGTCCCTACTCTTTCCAACCCCTACAAATACACTCTTACACACATAGGGCAGGTGTGGGGTCAGTGTTAGGGTCAGTGGCCTCGGTCGAGCTCCCAAATATAAGGTATCTACTATTCAAGGCTCCTTAAGTTCACTGCAGGTTCTCGTATGACCACCATGGATCCTTTATGTACTGAGTGGAACAGACATACCTAACACACAAAACATGCATTCATTCATGCATACTCTCACACTATCACCATTCCAGTTTTCTCAACTCATACATACATGTATGAAAATGATTACACACACACACACACACACACACACACACACACACACACACACACACACACACACACACACACACACACACACACACACACACACACACACACACACACACACACACACACACACACACACACACACACACACACACACACACACACACACACACACACACACACACACACACAGTAACCCTAGCATGTCATGAAGATCTTTGTCATCCATCTATCGGTAAACATGTGAATGCTCATTTCCTCTATCGCCCCTTCCCAAACCACCCATACCGACTTTTTTGTTTCTCCTTCTTTGCTGACTCCCACCATGTCTCTCTCTCTCCCTCTCTCTCTCATTCTCGGAAGACACTATTCAAAGTGTCCATTCAGTGTGCAACAGAGGATCTCCTCTATAGCTGAAACATAAAACTGACACTATGACCCCTAAAGAAGACCTTTGCACTCAAAGCTAACGGCTCTGACACGTAGAAACATGCCTATACACACTTGTGTGTGTGTGTGTGTGTGTGTGTGTGTGTGTGTGTGTGTGTGTGTGTGTGTGTGTGTGTGTGTGTGTGTGTGTGTGTGTGTGTGTGTGTGTGTGTGTGTGTGTGTGTGTGTGTGTGTGCATTTGCTGAAAACTGATCTTCTTTACCTCGAGTGACGAGTGAGGATGAGTCTGCACTTCCACAGCAACAACAAAATGATAATAGCTTTTAGGTGTATACAAATAACTTGTACTAATTTGGACAGTTAGGACAAACTCTAAATCGATTGTCATTGCCATGAAAACAGATGAAAGATACATCAATTGAGAGCAAGGAATCCTACTGGGAAACAAATGACTGAAGAATAAACCCTCTGATGTGAACATCAATCACACGTGTGTGAAACAGATGGCAGAGAGTGAGCTCTTTAAGTTACGTTCGAAGGAAAAACACTGTCTCAGCTTTTCAGCTCTTGATAAGCACAGCATGCTTTAAAAGGCCATTGTTGTATTGGAATATTACATTGATAATGTTAATCTGTGCAGGTATGAAAGTAAAGCAATAAACACAGAAGAACACGAATAGGACATTTTGTGTTAATCAAACCCAAATTCAATTTGTGCTTGACTGGAAGCGCATGCCTGTGCAAAAACATTGCAACCTACAGTACACTCTAATCTGATTGCCTGTGCGAGTGCGTATGTACACAAATGTATGCTTTAATTTGAGTGTTGCACTGTACTGCCTGTCTGTTCCTCAAACATGAACATCTTGTATCAAATGAAATGTTCTTATTGTCTCCACATGATGTCAATAAATAGTCAGCGTAGAGCATTACAACAGATATATTCAGAACAGCAATAATGTTTTGTTGTTTTTTTAAGCAGTGTTATATTACTTTTAAAAGGTGTTGGTAGTTAATGTCTGTGTCTTTGTGCGCACATATGTGCATTTCATAATGGCTGTAGATGATCTTGGTGGTCTTTTATACATTCCCGGAGCGGCAGCCTTATTAGTTAAGCTGTTCTGTGTAGAAGATTATATATGGTGTTACACACATTATATTTGTATATCATTTATAAAAACAGCCAAGTTGAACCTATATTATATTGGTGTGATTAGGACATTACTATAGATTATCAGAAATGGCACCTAAGCATCTTATGGATTGCCTGTTTGTAGCACAGAAACTATGTTGATCATTTTATAATTATAAACACATAAAAAATACAAATGCAATCACCTACAATTTCCCCTCAAAGTGTCTTCTTCCAAATCAATAAGGAAAGTGACGGCTCCAAATTGTGTGTCCTTTTAACACCCTTAAGTTCCAAATGAATTACAAGAAGAAAATATCGTGTCATACTTTGTTACGTGGAAAACTGTCTTTACAATCTAAAAGTCAAAACACATTATATACACAGTTTAGATTTTAGTTTAGTACTTTATTTTGGACAGTTGCTTCATTGCTCTTCTTGAAATGCTGCATGAGGTTATCAAGGTCATGTTAGGTGAGGGGAACATGTGGTTAACTTTGTTACGGTATCAACAAAAGCTCAAGTCATTCAATGTAACTCAATCTTGTGATTACTCCCTGAAGAGCCCAAAAAGACCCTTGACGTGTGTTTGTGTGTGTGTCTGTCTGTGCTGCAAGACTGTTGGTATTGCAACAAACATTTACAGCACTATAAAGCTGACCACAGCATTATATACATATTTAGCTCAAACCCATATGAAAGTAATAGCAGGTTTTATTGTAAAGAGTCACTGTGAACAACAGGTGTGTTAGGGTACCTCGTTATGTTCTTTTTTAATACATTCATAAATGATAATGTATATAACTTTCTAATATCAAATATTTTAACCATCCTTATTTGTCATAGAATATTTGAATCTGTGTGCAAAGGTGCATGTGTGTGTGTGTGTGTGTGTGTGTGTGTGTGTGTGTGTGTGTGTGTGTGTGTGTGTGTGTGTGTGTGTGTGTGTGTGTGTCTGTGTGTGTGTGTGTGTGTGTGTGTGTTGGGGCTGAGGTAGTCTTTGCAACATTATTGGTTATTCTAGAAGATCGGCCTGTGACATTTAATAACAAGCTCCCGTTTTCTCATCTAAAATACCTGGAACTCGCAGGTACCTTGGACCAGCAGTATCAGGTGCATAGAGGCCCCGAACTAGTAAAGCAAAGCTTCACACAAAGACACAGACACACACACAGAGCCTACCTCAGCCTTCAACAAGGCCACATTTGTCCAACAGCTGATTTCCACATGATAAGAGATACAAGTATATTAGGCAGGACACCAACCCACACACACACACACACGATCATGTCTTCAGATGGTTATCATATTTACATAATCAGTGGTTGTGGGTGAGAGTTTGTCACGATCTGTAATCCCGGTGGTATGAGAAGCAATTACTGTTTGAGAGATAGCACTGTGTGCACACACATACGCGTGGGGTATGTGTGTGCATAAAGACACATGCATACTTACAACCCCCCCAGCCCTTACACTCATGTACACTGAAAGGGGGGGGGGGGGGTTACCAAACTCTAACCTGTTTTCCAAATCGTCACAGAGTCAGACACACTACATGCTCACAGTCTACAAACACATACTCACAAAATCCGACCCCTCTGCCCCCTCCCCTGGACTTGGAGGAATTAGTGCCACCTGAAGCGGAACCCTGTCCATCATGCAGGGGGCCCCCCGAAAGCCCCACAGGTGTCCTTTAACATGTCTAAAGGTCCCCTCCTCCCCCTTGGCTCTCCATGTAGCCATTCATCTGGCTGCAGTGGAGGACATCAAAACAAAACACAACCCCGGTGGAAAACCTCACAGCTTATCATACACATGAATTACTCTGCAGTGAAGACACAGCTTGGTACCAAGACAATCAGACTAATAAATGTAGATCTCACATAAAGGATTTTGAGAGTGTTTCTTTGGAAGGTTACCCACAAAAAGCAGTATTATCATTCATGTTGCAGCATGTCAAATGCTTTCACTATATGTTTCACATTATAAAGTAAAAACGCTTTCTAGTATGCAGTATGCTGTACAGATTGACTCCAGTTCTGTAACTGTAGTCCACATGTCCTATTGTTCTGCTTTTCATCTCCCCTGGAGGGTGTTTTAGAAAAGAACATATCACTTCATCCTGACCTGACTTGACATGTGAAGATGAACCCAATACGTTAAAGAGACAACTGGAAAACACTCCAAACCACAAAGATCAACTATGTGTTTCTCAACCATATTTCAGCTGGTTGTATTCGACACAGAATGTGTTTAAAATAGTGAGAAATGGAGCAGTTACCAATTTTCGGTAAATGGCATTTGAGTGAAGAGCAACCAAGAGTTGGCCAAATCCAGTCACAGGCAGTGGGCTGACAACATAATATGCATGGCAAAACAGAAAATCATTTTCCATTGTAACCCACATTTCATTTTTCTCTACAGTGAAAGCCCACAGTGATGTATTAATACCAATGTTCAACAAAGAAAGAACTAAAAGAGGTAGAAGAGAGTTACTGAGACCAAGATGTGTTACTGAGGCAAAAGATGTGAAGATATTGTACAAAAAGGGCAAACAAACAGACGCAGCTAATCAGACAGGCAGTGAAGGCAGCAGCTAGCCCCACACACTGACAGAAACACAGACTGCGGGTCGGACTTTTAGAATAAACACCAGAGCTCTCAGTGTCGCCCAGGAAGAAATTCTTCACTTTGATGTGAAGCCATGTGACCTTGCAGCAGTCTGAGTAATTGAAACACCATCCAACAAACGTCAGCACCGCTAACACCCTCAAGGTCGCTGTGTGGTTGTGTGAGTTTTTCAGGCTAAATGTTGTTGTGTGCATGTGTATGTGTGTATGCATACTGAGAGGATGTTAAGGGACGTAGGACCTAGACTTTTAGATTTGGTATGTCAGTTATGCATTTGTTTGTCTTTTTGTTGTTGTTCTGTCTTGTAGAGAAGATTAAGGGGGGGTACACAACTGGTTCATCACTGCATAAAGATCAAACCCAGTTTTAACCCCAGTTCTGCAGTTGGGTGATAGAGCTGAATGTGTGTTGGCCATACCTTGATGATTGAGCTGAATATTTGCTTTATTCCAGTAGCCTACGTGCTTTCGAGTAGTTTGACATTGGGAAACAAGGATTACTGTTTTTGTGTTCTCGCTTTCAATTAATGAGAAGACTGACACATCTGAACATCAAATTAATACATGTTCCTTAATTGACAATATTGTCAAATTTGGTTCACAGTAGATAGTGGATAGCAGCTACATTAGCTACTAATAGCATAACAAAGACAAATGGCTAACTGAAACAATAGCAGTCCTGTTGCATTGTGGGACATGTAGGTCCCAGAGTTTGACATGAAAAAAATAATACATAAATAGGAAGACTATATCCCTTGCTTGATAGATTTTAGTAGTGGTGGATTTTTTGTCTCTATGGTGAGCCTTATAATATATAGGAGTGCTAATTACTGCCTTCTCTTTTGAGACATACAAACAAAGCTAATAAGAGAACATGTACAATATATAAAAACTGTTTGCTGGACGGGTTAAAACATTTAAAAATAAAATCAGTTGAAAAAATGCACATTACTGATAAAAGTGAGTTTTAAGAAGAGGTTTAAAAGAGTTCACTTAGTTTGATTTCCACAGCTGAGGGGCCAAGACAGCTAAGGCCCAGCCAGCTTTAGTGGTTAAGACCAAGCTTTTACTAAGGCCTTTAACAACTCAAATAAATCTTCTTCTGAGGAGAGTCGAGGTAGAGTCAGTGATTGTATTTTCATGCACAGTAAGTTTAACGTATTAGCATCTCCAATCAACCAACATAATTTGACATAAAATCGGAAATGTTGTACTGTTTCTCTACTATAAAAATAAAAAGATGTGTTTAGAGCTTTGCATTCAAGCCTACTGTACATCCTTCAGTGTGACGACATCTTGTGGCAGCGGAGGTTTGGAAGTTATTAATTAGTTTTCATGTCAGGCCTCATTTTGGATGATCACATGCTGTTGCACTAAAACCGTTCACAGTACCAAGAATAGCTTATTATCATAAATGAGCGAGTTCCAAACGGTTGCTTTTGCGACCAAATTATGCTTTTGTGAAATCACCACTTTTGTGCGTCTCCGCCTTACGTTCGTCACTGCAGTACACATTGCCAGTGTTCTTTCTGTTTAGGCTCCGCACAGCTGAATGAGCACAGAGACAACACTGCAACACTTTGAATACACTCCTCTCTCTCTGCTGGTAAACAGTGGTGTCCCATTGCAGCAGTTTATTTAGAAGTCTGTTATAGCCCAAACAGGGATTATAACAAAGCCCAGTGCTCCCTCTTTTAGACCACTAAGTACTTTCTGTTGCTTTTGAAGGCTAGAAGGCTGCTGAAGCATATGGGCAGCTGACTTTGTGTAAAAGAGATATAGATATAGAGACAAAGTGAAATAGAAGCAGAGAGAGAAAATGATTTTAGAGCAAATCATTAGAGGGAAAGAGCGTCATAACAGCAGCTCACACTAGTGACGAGTGAGTAGCACTTCAGATCCGTCTGATAAAACCTCGGCTTGAGCAACTGAGCGGTACCCTAAAATCTACCCTAAAACTGAATCGTCAGTAAAAGCTTTAATACAATACATGTTCACTGGTTTTACATACTGCAAAGTTTAGAGGGGAACACTGTGAGAAACTTAACTGAGGAGTTAAAAATACATTTTAAGGTGAGGAAATTGTTTCTATGAATTTGGATTGTCTGTGGGTGGTCATCTGATTGTAGCAGCAGTATGGTGCCCCCTTGGGGACAAACAACATGCATCCCTAATCAGAGATTAATCAACACATATTTCATTGGGTTTAATCTTCTCAATAAGAATATCCATTAGAAAACTAATATAATCTATGAATATTACTAGTATGTCTTGTTTTTAATTTATTTTCTGATATGTTTTAGTCATCTGGTATAGGTAAAACGTACAATAGGACCGCCATGCCAGTCTGGCAGAACATTTTGTTTTTTTCTATTAAACATTATTGATGTGCAATTACATATAAGGGGTGTTTGAATGCTAGGGTCATAGTGTGTCATGTCAGCTGCTTAAGATACATTTCACTATGCTGACAGCCACTCAAATGCTAATATGCTTCATGCACTGGGAACCCCTACCGTGACAAAGCCAAAGCCAGCAAAGGAAATTGACCGATTTTATAAAGTCTCTCAGGAGAAATTGTGGGAACAAGAGCTTTTATCCATTGAAGAGTATGTATGCACAATATGGTTGGTATCTACAAAAATGCATAACATAAGTCCTTGGAGTGAGATGTAATGGAAAAAACTGTATTTTTTCATTTAGAAGTGAGTGATCTCACCAATAGCTACTTTCCTATCTGTGCACCTTAGAGTAGAGACACGTCATGTTGAAAGATGCTGTTGCCAGCACACCTGTGAGGTTGTGCTCGACAGTTCATACATGCATTTTCTTGTGTGCGGGTGTATTTATGCATGTGAAAACACCCTCTCATGTTTCAGCAGTAATGGCCCTTCTGAAACATGCATCTCCCTCTCAAAGGGTCCAGGCTGGTATTTAATTCAATCACAGCCAGCACTGTTTCCTCAGCAACTGGGGGTCAGGGTAGGTCACCAAACCTAACGAGTATTGGTGATATTCCAGCTAAAATCAGCCCTACTGAATTGGTTAGATGATTGCATCATAGCTCATGATCTGTCCTGCATTAGAAAGCAAACTTGTTGATAAAAAGGTATAAGCAATGGGGCAACTATTTGCATTGGTATTAGTAAGCATTGTTGTTGTTAAACAATCATAAATAACATAATTTAAAGCACCTATATGTAGATATGCAGTTAGCAGCACCTGCTGTCCCTGAGTGAATGGCCCAGTGTCCTCTAAGGAACGGAAGTGCTCTGGTGGAACATACACTTGTCCAGATGCCAGTTGTGCTGTGGACAGCATTTCCTGATACACATGCAAGGAACCCTTGTACTGTGTCGTGCACTTCTACACAATGCATTGAATTTGTGAATGCGATTGATGCGTTTATGTATGTCTCCTTGGTTCGAGAGCCATTCTGGATCTCAGTGTCTGACATAAGGTTGCCTGTAAAGTGCGTGACCATTAACTGATTGCCATCCTAAAGGATACAAAGGCAACAAAGCACTGCTCTTGTTGTGAATTTGTTCTATCCACACACACATTGGGGAAACATGTAACGTGAGACTGACTTCCTTCACTGCAGTCCTCCTGCACACTGTGGGCTAATTTGGTTAGCTTAGTTAAAAATCAAGATTTGCAAATAAAGTAGTCAGGTGGTCACAACACTTTAATTTTCACTTAGGGATAAGGGTCTGCGCTCCTCATCATGCACTATAAATGATAATGGACTGCAGTTACTACTGTTACTTTTTTTACTCTTTCTCAGCGGTACCACTGAAAATGGTTTATTTTAACATGGAACAGGAAAATAAGTTCTGCATATGAAACATGTTGTGCCTATCTAAAACAAATCAACTGGTAGGCTGACTAGCTTCTAAACGCTAAAGCCACTAAAATCTCTCACCAGCAAAATACCTCGTCAGTTAAATGCCATTTTACGTTTCATTACTATACGATACAGTATTTATTATCATTATAGTATTACTATTTCGGCGATTAGATAAAATATAAACTATATTTGATGCAACTTTAGTTACATTTCCATGACTTTTCCAAAACCTTGGGAAAAATATTGTTTTCCATAACTTTTCCAGGGCCTGGAAATAGCATTTAGAATTTCCATGACTTTTCCAGGTTTTTTATTGAAATTGTTGTCATCAACATTGGAGAGAGATTTAAGGGAGTACAATGATCATTGGATGAACACAATCCAAATTATCTTGATGTATTTGAGGGAATACATTGAAGTCTGAACGGCCAAAATATGCTTCTCATAAAAATAATACAGAGCATCAGAACTACCTTCAATTAGCTCTTACCTTTATATGATGTTTTTTTTTCTTCTCTTTCACAGATAGTGATGGCCATACAGCTCTGCAATCCCTGCACACACACAAACACACACACACACACACACACACACACACACACACACACACACACACACACACACACACACACACACACACACACACACACACACACACACACACACACACACACACACACACACACACAATAAAATACAGTAAGATAATATAGTGGCTTCTTTACAAAAAGGCGTTATACAGGAGCTTACGTTATAATGTACACCTGTTTTCAAATTACAGCATTAAATTAACATGTTTCCTGAAATACATATAATTTAACATTTAGCCGTACCTCAGTCAGCTTTGTTTAATGCTGATGTTTGTCTTTATTTTATTTGATGTATCAAGTTAAACAAAACATACCTTATTCATTCAAAAGAAGCAGTGACTGTAAAATGTGGTTTTTCTGTAGCACACACAACTAGGTTGTATGCCAAGGATTGCACTTATTAGATTTTGTAAGTAGAGGGTCAGATCGTACAGATTCTCACCTGTAGAGTTGGAAAACTTAAGTCAAATAAATATTCTTTATATAAACATGAAACTCTGGGCGGTTCCATTTCTTCATCTCTAAGAAAACAAAACACTGTAACTCACACTGGATTCATTTAACAGAGGTTTCTTTTTATTGCCACCCTATAAACCACTTCAGCATGACTGTGTGTGCAAATATGTGTGTGTGTGTGTGTGCGTGCGTGCGTGCGTGTGTCCGTCTGTCTTTGGCCTTTCTGCATGTGTTATAAATCAACGCGACCTCAAGAAAAAGAGGTAAATTAATATTAAGTGTAAAAGAAGACCGATTTCCCCTGAATCAAAGATTGACCAACTTCAAGTAATACAACATAAACTCAGATAAAGTTGCCATGATGTTCCTGATGAAGAAAATGATGTGCCATTAGGTCCATCCATCCATCCATCTTCTCCCGCTTATCCGTGGTCAGGTCGCGAAGGTAGCAGTTCCAGCTACCTTCGCGTAGCTGGAACTGCTACTTTTCCCTGGCCACATCAACTTTCTTTTCCCTGGCCACATCAACCAGCTCTGACTGGGGGATCCCAAGGCGCTCCCAGGCCAGCGAAGAGATATAATCCCTCCACCTGGTTCTAGGTCTACCCCTTGGTCTCTTCCCAGCTGGACGTGCCTGGAACACCTCCCTAGGGAGGCGCACAGGTGACATCCTAACTATGTGCCCGAACCACCTCAACTGGCTCCTTTCGACGCGAAGGAGGAGCGGTTCAACTCCGAGTCCCTCCCGGATAACCGAATTTCTCACCTTATCCCTAAGGGAGACACCAGCCACCCTGCGGAGAAAACCCATCTCGGCCGCATGTACCCGCGATCTCGTTCTTTCGGTCATGACCCATCCTTCATGACCATAGGTGAGGGTAGGAACGAAAATGGCACGGTAGACAGAGAGCTTTGCCTTCTGGCTCAGCTCCCTTTTCGTCACAACGGTGCGGTAAAGCGACTGCAGTACCGCTCCCGCTGCTCCGATTCTCCGACCCATCTCACGCTCCATTGTTCCCTCACTCGAGAACAAGACCCCGAGATACTTGAACTCCTTCACTTGGGGTAAGGACTCATTCCCTACTTGGAGTGGACAGTCCATCGGTTTCCTGCTGAGAACCATGGCCTCAGATTTGGAGTTGCTGATCCTCATCCCAGCCGCTTCACACTTGGTTGCGAACCGATCCAGTGAGTGCTGAAGGTCGCAGACCGATGAAGCCATCAGAACCACATCATCTGCAAAAAGCCACCGAACTGCAGACCCCCTCCCCCACGACTACGCCTCGAAATCCGATCAATGTATATTACAAACAGGATTGGTGACAAAGCGCAGCCCTGGCGGAGGCCAACCCTCACCTGAAACGGGTCTGACTTACTGCCGAGGACCCGGACACAGCTCTCGGTTTGGGAGTACAGAGATTGGATGGCCCTGAGTAGAGACCCCCTCACCCCATACTCCCGCAGCACCTCCCACAGTGACTCCCTGGGAACCCGGTCATACGCCTTCTCCAAGTCTACAAAACACATGTAGACTGGATAAGCGTACTCCCAGGCCCCCTCCAGGATCCTTGCGAGAGTAAAAAGCTGATCCGTCGTTCCACGACCAGGACGGAATCCGCATTGTTCCTCCTCAATCTGAGGTTCGACAATCGGCCTGACCCTCCTTTCGAGTACCTTAGAGTAAACTTTCCCGGGGAGGCTGAGTAGTGTGATGCCTCTGTAATTGGCACACACCCTCTGATCCCCCTTTTTAAAAAGGGGAACCACCACCCCGGTCTGTCACTCCTTCGGTACTGTTTCCGACTTCCACGCAACGTTGATGACACGTGTCAACCATGACAGTCCCTCAACACCCAGAGCCTTCAGCATTTCTGGGCGGATCTCATCCACCCCCGGGGCTTTGCCACTGTGAAGTTGTTTGACGACCTCAGTGACCTCCCCCAGGGAGATTGGTGTCGATCCCCCGTCATACTCCAGCTCTGCCTCTAACATAGAGGGCGGAGTTGTCGTGTTCAGGAGTTCCTCAAAGTGCTCCTTCCAACGCCCTAACACTCCATCAGTTGAGGTCAACAACGTCCCATCCTTACTGTACACAGCTTGGATGGTTCCCTGCTTCCCCCTCCTGAGGTGTCGGACAGTTTTCCAGAACAACTTTGGTGCCGCCCGAAAGTCTTTTTCCATGTCTTCTCCGAACTTCTCCCACACCCGCTGCTTTGCCTCGGCCACGTCTGAGGCTGCTGCTTTTCGGGCCTGTCGGTACCTTGCAACTGCCTCGGGAGTCCCCCGGGATAACAAATCCCTGAAGGCCTCCTTCTTCAGTCGGACGGCTTCCCTGACCACCGGTGTCCACCAGGAGGTTTGAGGGTTACCGCACCTTGAGGCACCTAGGACCTTGAGACCACAGCTCCCCGCCGCGGCTTCGGCAATAGAGGCTTTGAACACCGACCACTCTGGTTCAATGTCCCCAACCTCCACAGGAATGCCCGAAAAGCTCCGCCGGAGGTGTGAGTTGAAGGCCTCCTGAACTTGGGCCTCCTCCAGACGTTCCCAGTTCACCCGAACTACACATTTGGGCTTACCAGGTCTATCCAGAGGCTTCCCCCGCCACTCGACCCAACTCACCACCAGATGGTGATCAGTTGACAACTCCGCCCCTCTCTTTACCCGAGTGTCCAAAACATACGGCCTCAGGTCCGATGATACGATAACGAAATCGATCATGGACCTTCTGCCTAGGGTGCTCTGGTACCACGTACACTTATGAGCATCCTTATGTTCGAACATGGTGTTTGTTATGGCCAATCCATGACTAGCACAGAAGTCCAGTAACAAACCACCACTCCGGTTCAGATCAGGGGGGCCGTTCCTCCCAATCACTCCCCTCAAAGTGTCTCCATCATTGCCCACATGTGCGTTGAAGTCTCCCAGCAAGATTAAAGAGTCCCCTTCAGGAGCCCCATACAGGACTCTTTCCAGGGTCTCCAAGTAGGCAGTATACTCTGAACTGCTGTTGGGTGCATAAGCGCACACAACAGTCAGAGTTTTCCCCCCCATAACCCGCAGGCGTAGGGAGGCAACCCTCTCGTCCACTGGGGTAGACTCCAACAACGAAACACCCAACCGGGGACTTGTGAGTATCCCCACACCCGCCCGGCGCCTCACACCTTGAGCAACTCCGGAGAAGAATAGAGTCCAACCCCTATCCAGAAGTAAGGTTCCAGAGCCGACGCTGTGCGTAGAGGTGAGCCCAACCAGATCCAGCTGGTAACGTTCCACCTCCCGCACAAGCTCCGATTCCTTCCCCCCCAGAGAGGTGACGTTCCACGTCCCCAAAGCCAGCTTCTGTCGCCCGGGTCTGGTCCGTCGACACCCTCTGACTTCACTGCCACCCTTCTGGCAGCGCACCCAACCCCATCGCTGTTTCCCGTAGGTGGTGGGCCCGCGGGACGGAGAGGCGGAGGTGTTGCCCACGTCGCCTTTTTGGGCTGTGCCCGGCCGGGCTCCGTGGCAAGCCCGGCCACCAGACGCTCGCCGACGAGTCCTCCTTCTGGGCCTGGCTCCAGAAGGGGACCCCGGGCTTCCTCCTCACTTCGTGTGTCGTCTTTCATGAGGTCTTGTGAACCAATCTTAGTCTGGCCCCTTGCCTGAGACCAATTTGCCATGGGAGACCCTACCAGGAACACAAGGTTCCAGACAACACAGCCCCCAGGTTCATCAGGGCACACAAACCTCTCTACCACGGTAAGGTGCTGGTTCTTCAGAGAGGCCATTAGGTCGTTCAGAATAATATTTTTCTAAGCTCATCCTGGAGGGCAAAATTCTCCATGCTTAAATGACGATGATGATGATGATGATGATGATGATGATGATGATGATGATGATGATGATGATGATGATGATGATGATGATGATGATGATGATGATGGGTAGACTTATCCCATACTTAGGCCAGGCCAAGGCTTGACGTTTAGAAGTAGTTTTTAAAACAAGATTAATCAAACTCATCCTTTTGAAAATGACTTTGCTCTAACGAAAAAACGTTTTTTGTTGTAAACAGGCTGAAAAACTCATAGTCAAAACTGGTACAGCTGAATATCGGCATAAACTGATCAAACATTGTTATTGTGTTTGGATAAACTAGAAAGAAAAAAACCCTTTGTCATAGTATGAGCGTTCTTGTATGGAAGCATTAAAAGACAGAGAAAACACGGTCAAACATGTGAAGATTAAGAAATCAGATCTGATTGCTCTAGTGTGCATTAACCCCTATTGTACAACTCTTCAGCTCAACTATACAGTATGCCAATATTTAACCAACTGAGGGAATAAACAAATAGCTTTAAACTACTCCACATCTACCATGAGGTATGTCGGAGCAGAAAATGCCACTGTGGGTGTCAGCTTACAGTCCGGCCTTCAGGTATCAAAAGCAGGATGTGTTGTGGCGAGAGCCAGGCGGTGTGCCAGAGAGTTGGTTGATTCTAAAGGGATCAGTGAGGCGGATTACTGCCTAAATCCCTTCTTTCACTGAGTTCCTACAAACTGTCATTTCCCTCTCTGTTTTACAATAGCCAATGAAAACACTGACAGGTACTGTAGGGTGACGCCAGAAAATAAGTGGCCCGCATTGGAAACACATGTAGATGGCAATGGACACTGTCATTCTTTTCTTGTGTACGATTCCCTTCACATTGCTTCTCTCAATAAGTTCTGCCTTTTGTTGTAACACACTTATTCAAATCTATACAGAACCTGGAAGAGATGAGAGACATAGTGTTGTTTGCAGAACCCAGGTGATGTATCTGATGACAGATTGCAGTGTGTGAGCAAAATCAAACAAAGCCATAGTCAATCACCTGCAAGCCAATCACATACTGTATGTATAGCTCAAGTTTGTGCCACATTATAAACAGCATAATATAAGGACCATATGTAATTAATCTCAATATTGTAAGGATATGTGAAACTCAGATATGATCATTCTTAAAATGTAAAGAAACATATCACAACAGTGCTTTCATTTGGGCTCTAAATATTGTATTTTTATATATATACTTTAATATACATTTAATATGTATTTGTAAGAAAGGCTCTCTACAAATTTAAAAGTATGAAATACCGACTAAAATTATAGAGTAGTCCTCAGCAATCTGACTGTACCCAGTCAAGCTTTTATGGCAGGCTATTCTTAACTATTGGACTTTAGCGTGTAGGGGGGAAATAAACAGTTTGCTAACACATTCACATGCATCCTGATTGCAAGTAACCTCAGTTATGATATTACAACTCAGTCTCATGGCATTTCGTGTTCACCAACACGATTTTTAATCTATTAATTCGTGTTCACCAACACGATTTTCCCCTTTTTTTCGTGTTGCACAGCACGATTTTAAAAGCAATGTATTTCTACTGGTAATGTGTTTCGTGCCTGCAGCACGTCTTTTTCTCCGGTCGGGTCGTGGAAGACCGGAAGCTGTGTGGTTCATAAAAACATGTTCTTACTCAATATCAAGCCACAATTATTGCTTTTATTTTAAATCGTATAATTTCGGACTTTTGTGTCCGTCTGTGAGGAAAATAAATGGGGCTCAGAGCCTCAGAATACTGAAATCTGTATTTTTTAAATCTTGTTTTCCTCCTAATTTGTTATTCTTTTCAAAATAACACACTGTTATTTACTCAACAATAACACACAATTATCCTTGCTTTTATTTATTGGTTTAATTCCATAATCTCGGGCTTTTTTGCCGTCCGTCAGGAACTGAATTTCAAAATAAAAATAACCGGAAACAGACGAGCGATTACCCAAGATCCTCAGCTATGGTTTAAGCTCGCTGATTGGATGTTTTAGCCGCAATGCATGCTGGGATTTGGTGTTTATATGATATGAAATCCGGAAAAACATTTTAAAAGAATAAAATAATACTTAATTCCGAGTGTTCTTGCTTTTCTCTTTGAAAGTCATCACATAACGGCATTGTAATACACGGTTCGGCTGCATTACATATTACAGATCTGCCGTAGTTCTTTATTTATAGAGCCCTGATGAGAAGACCTTTGGAAAAACTGGAAGAAATGCCGCCGAAACTGAATATGTCACGTGGATCATAAATATATCAACAATTAAACAACATCTTCAATTTCTCTTCACACAATACGTCTCCTCGCAGTATCAACACTAATTCGGCTGACTTTTACATTTGATCTAATTCGTAGATAGGTTATATTTACACCATAACGGTGCACAGCTGATATAAAAGGACTTGTAGTTTTTATAGATATTACTGATTTTTTTTTAATATAAGAATGTAAATACTGAGTCTGAAATATTATAGCAATATGCTGTAAAATTATGTGAAAGCACGAATAAAGAATAAAACTACACATCTTCAGATGTTGTACATACATAAGTGTCCTACACTAATAATACAAAGTTATTATGGCTGTGTACCTTGTGTGCACCGCCTAGTGGTTAAAGCACGTTATTGAATTATTGTTTTTATGTGTTATATTTGATTAAAAAAATATTAACAGTACATAATTTCATAGGGGGAAAATAGAAGGTCAATGATAGAAATATAGAATATAAACTATCACTATAAGTGATCTCTACAATAAAACAGTTTAGTGCACGATGTACAAAGATATTAATATGAGGAGGTGCAAAACAGAAAAACGAATGAACCTTTATTTAAACATTAAATAATACTTTAGATTAAGGTCTTCTTTTAAATAAGAAAAAAACTTTGGGGGTATCTAGATACAGATAAATATTAAGCCGGACAAAGTACTTAACGTCTAATATATTGCTTTCCTGCAATGTCAACTATGTTGAAGCACTTCTTTTAACTGATAATATACACATTAATTATACTCTTATGTATGTAGATAGTATATGAAATGTGCAGAATATGACAGTTTAATGGTTGAGGTACTGTACACACACACATTGATAGATGCCGTGTAATGCGCTGTTGAGGAACCTGCGACCCAAGATTTCCATTCATTGTATAACTACACCGTAGTTGTGTATATAATATATCAATAAACCTTAGAAAATCTTGAAATCTTGAAAGGGATGTGCAAAATAGCCATAATATACAGTCTTTAATTAACTATTAGTAGAGAATAACGAGTAATGAATATACTTTATTACTCGTTTCCATTCATGTCAATTGCAGATAAATGTTTAGTCTTCTCAAGCACCAACTATCAAATATCTCTCCTGATTGTTGGCACTTGACAATCACCTTTCCTGAATTTTACTCAGGTGTAACTAAAGTCTGATTTAAGGGTTGTTTATATTTCACATCATTAATCAGAATCTGCAAAGTAACTCAAATAAGTGTAGTGGAATAAAAATACCAGGTTAACCTCTGAATTGTAGTGGAGTAGAATTACAAAGTAACAATGAGCTGTCATGTGGGTATATATTAATGCTGCGCATTATGGACACAAGCGATTTTCACCCATTTATTAATTATATGTTTTACATTTGATAACACCAATGTGTTTAATACTGGCAACTTCTAATTGTGGGAAAAATGAAAACGTTCAGTAGAGACGTCCCATAGAACATTTTGCGAAACACAATAGCCAGCATGTGTAGTTCTGGGGGGGCGTTCGATTCCAGTTTTGGATAGTCTGGCATGGTTTCGTCCCATTTCAAACAGCTGTTTGACGCTCGGTGTAACCTTGGCGCACTGCCACTCCAACATCCAATCCCAGAGCTTGAAGATTAATCACGGGGACTGTAATCCTAAACAATAGCTGGGGATTATGGGTAGTGTAGTGTCTTCGGCCATCCTAAACTCCTAGAGGCCTACGTCTGTTTCAGGTTATTTTTATTTTGAAATTCAGTTCCTGACGGACGCCAAAAAAGCCAGAGATTATGGAATCAAACCAATAAATAAAAGCAAGGATAATTGTGTGTTATTGTTGAGTAAATAACAGTGTGTTATTTTGAAAAGAATAACAAATTAGAAGGAAAACAAGATTTAAAAAATACAGATTTCAGTATTCTGAGGCTCTGAGCCCCATTTATTTTCCTCACAGACGGCAACAAAAGTCCGAAATTATACGATTTAAAATAAAAGCAATAATTGTGGCTTGATATTGAGTAAGAATATGTTTTTATGAACCACACAGCTTCCGGTCTTCCACGACCCGACCGGAGAAAAAGACGTGCTGCAGGCACGAAACACATTACCAGTAGAAATACATTGCTTTTAAAATCGTGCTGTGCAACACGAAAAAAAGGGGGAAATCGTGTTGGTGAACACGAATCAATAGATTAAAACATGTTGGTGAACACGAAATGCCGTGAGACTGGGTTGGATATTATGGTAATAACTTAATACTACATTTGTCATTGTCAACACTTTCCTGATCTCAGACCATTCTGCATGCTGACAAACCACCCACCCTCAACCATCTGCAGAGTTATCCAGTAAAACAGTACTGCCATAGTGGATTAAGTAAATCTTAGAAAACCATTAAAAGAAAACACATGATCAAATTCATGTGAGTCCCTAAATAGCCAAAAGTCTGAACAGAAGATTTATTCATACTTTTGGGTAAAGTGGCAATCACTCAGCAAGCCTGGCCTTTTACCCTACACACACACATCACTGCTCTGAGGTACTTCTGTTAGCTGGTCACACACACACGCACACACACACGATATGTGCACCCCACCCATATTGTAAAAGTGCTCTGGAGCAAAAATATTACAGCACTTATGTCTACCTGGCATTGTGCCTGATGTCCAGTGTCCAGGCTTTTTAAAACTACGACAACTTCGATCTTAACTTCAATAAAGGCAGACTCAATGAGCGCAGTGTGTCAAACCATGTAAAACATGTTACTCTGATCTGCCAACCATGTAATGCACCACTCCTTTAGTCTAGTTCAACCCAGCTGGCAGTGATACTAAGTGTAAAAGCCCTGACCAACCGACTGTACACAACCTGCTAAGCACAAAAAAGCAGAGACTAAGTCAGATAACATCTCCACAATATCAACTTAAAAGGTGATATGTCAGTGTTATGTGTTGTTATATGTTGTGTGTTGTTCTGCTCCCCCATTAAGCAGAAAATATAGCAGCTTCATTCATTACAGCAAAATATTCTCTTGAAATGTTCCACAGGAGATGGGGCTTTAACTTTATTATTCTCTGTGAACAAACAAATTAAATTCGGAGATACAACCTAGTCTGGGATTGAAATCCGATATGTATCACTGTATTCCTCCTAGTACAGATATTACTAAAAACAACAAAATGTAATAGTACATTCTTATTGAAACTTGAATATGATGACACCCTTAGAAATCCAGATACTAAGAGGAGAGAACGAGAGAGAACTCATACTTTATTAATTTGTAACAAGCAGCACAGAATGTTTTATTCAGCTGGAAAACAGATCTCAGACAACATAGGGTTCACTATACTTGCGTGACAAATTTGCACTGCGTATTCTTACACATTCACATTCAAATAAAGAATTTCAACAGTCATGTCACAAAGATGAAAAACATTACCAGGGTCTTTTCATGAGACAATGGCAATATTGATGGCAACAGCACACACACAATTAAGCTTTAATTATATCAGGCAAACTCCTGCCAACTCCAATGAAATCATTCAACCATCATCAACCGTCTGACCTCTGCTGAACTAGTTCCCTTTCATCAAACCTATTAGATGCAATATAGATACAGAGTTTCCAGTGCAGATGTCAGATGTAATCTCTGAAAAGCAAACTGTTTTCTTACCACAGAATGCCCTGATTTACACTTACAGGTCCAATCTCTGAAGTTATATATCCTGCCTGGAATGTCTGTTGCTTTTACTTCTCTTTATGATGTTGTGTCTGAAAATATCCCTAATTATTCTGCCGGCTGATGACAGTCCGCAGAGGGACTCACCCAAAGTGCATCCTGTCAGTCAGCGTCTGCAGACCACCCCTGAAGGCTACACCTGCCAGAAAACATAGACTGTGTTTCCAGGAGTTTGATTGACAAACTGACGTTCGTGACTGACGTGATGTGTTTCCCCAGAAAACACTTCAAAAGGTGTGAAGTACATTACAGAGTCATGAACAGGTTAGAGCTATAGTGTGTGTGTGTGTGTGTGTGTGTGTGTGTGTGTGTGTGTGTGTGTGTGTGTG
Source organism: Notothenia rossii (assembly GCF_949606895.1). NCBI lineage: Eukaryota > Metazoa > Chordata > Actinopteri > Perciformes > Nototheniidae > Notothenia > Notothenia rossii. Next base: position 20,113,348 of record NC_136909.1, read on the forward strand.
TGTGTGTGTGTGTGTGTGTGTGTGTGTGTGTGTGTGTGTGTGTGTGTGTGTGTGTGTGTGTGTGTGTGTGTGTGTGTGTGTGTGTGTGTGTGTGTGATGGCCATTGCAGTGTAAACTTTAGGAGGTGTCTGAGAAAGAGAGCAGCATTTTGAAGGAAATGACTCATTATTGGTTCTATAGACCTTTCAGTGTGCACCTTCTCTACCTGGAGACTTAAAACAAGGACCAAATGTATTTACCTGCAACAAAATATTTTCCGCCCGATGGACCTGGAACCTTTTTCCACCTCGAAACTGACACTAAAATGTGTTGTTTGCAAGTCAACCTGCCAACTCATTTGTTTATATAGTATAAATAAATAAAACGTGCCTTAGCCTATGCCTTAAATCAAAAAGCAGTTTTTAAGTGACGAAAAAGGCATAGGAAAATAAAGCAAATGGGTGTCAAATGAAGGTTAATGAGCTGTAACATTGTTCAAAGAACAGGTCGATGGATGGACTTTCACAATTAGAAGATCAAAGCTGATGAAACCTGAAGCTCACTAACACATGTCCTACCAGTTGATAAATCTCTTTTATAGCACAAAAACAACACAGACACAGGGACTCGACACCACTGCAAAGCAGACCCACCATGAAATCACATGCTCCTCCTGAGTAATTCTGGGGAATAAGGCTCTCGTGTCTCAAATCAGGGAGAAATTGAAATGTTTTCCAACTTTAAATTGCGTCTACTGTTGAACTTCAGTCCAGGAAGTTCAAGCTGTGCTCTCTGTGCACAGCCTACATGACGTCAGACGTTGGACTCAAAGTGAAAATCGAACCAATTTGGATGCAAGTTCGTTTCTAAGGTTTCTAAACAATTTAAGGTTTGTCTCTTTGCTTTCAAAACATAGATACACTACTGTTACAGAGCCCTTTGCTTACTGCCATACAGTAGAGTCACTCACTGCTCTTTTATAACATCCAATATGTAAGGCCCTCCCTCCCTACCTGCAACCCAGTCCGACTAAATCCCCAAGAATGTGGAGAGAAAGACCAGAGAGAAGCAAAATCTCATACTCCTTAATTGGGGTTGCAATAAATTGTATCATGACTGCGGACAATTCAGTTATTTTAGTGTGATCACTGCTGGACCGAGATAACAGTTGAACAGCAGCAATGTTTATAAGGACATAATAATGTGATTATAGACATAATCAGAGATTAATTTGTTTACATGATTTAGTGAAAGTATAACACTGTTCCTTTCAGTTCCTTGAATTAGAATCAAAAGTGTGCCAGTTCCCTTGAGTTAATCATCCCATGGCATGCAAATATTGCTGATATAGGAAAGGGAGCATTGACTGATTTGATGAATAGATGAAAGGTTAATGTTTTTCTGACATGCAATGTTTGAATTAAAGGTGGGGTAGGAAAGTTTGAGAAACTGGCTCGAGATACACTTTTGGTTATATTCCATGGAATGCTCTTAACATCCCGATAGCAATGAATATCTTAATTGCTTTGACAAAAAATCCATAAAAAAATGTAATCTGTGGAAGCCGTAGTAGCTGCTAAAGTAACTGGATGGCCTACCTGCCTGTCAGCCTTCCATCTGTGCACAAACTTATCTCGTGCCCTCATTGGTCATGTGCGCGTTCGTGTGTGTTGGAGGAGGGGCTCTGTAAGGAAGTGGCAGATTTTTTCCGGTTGTGTATTTTCTAATTCTAGCGCACTCGAGCCGGTTTCTCAAACTTACCTACCCCACCTTTAAAGAAAAACATTTAAATGTATACTTCGTATCACATGAATCATTTTGTAAAGTATAGGACTACATTTTATAGAACATAGTAAAAAAAAACTGCTTTAGTAAAGCTTTGATTCATTTGGATTAATTATTTGTGTAGTTTTTCCCTCGATTGTATTTCTTCATAATACATTCATATGTTTGGCACAATTGTATACCAAGCATAGCAAAAACTGCATCATTGAAAAGGCAGCAGAATCAGAAAAGGACCGAGATGACTTATATCATTGGCAGGCTATTTTATGATCTATCTGCTTGTTTAATGGAGAATAGTTTTACAAGTTTAGTTGTTTTTGTAAGTCTATTATTCAGAACATCTTCTTAGTACGTGATGGTAGAATGATAACTGATCAGAACAGGATGTTCTTGTTGTTTTTTTGGATAGATGGTCATCCTGTCAGGGTTTTGGTTAGATGTTTGAAAAAAAAGCAGACAGCAGACACACAAGCAGACAAGACAACAACACAGAAAGGTAACAAGAAGGGCACGGTCAGGGCAAAAACACGCAAAAACTAATTCATACGGGATGAAAACCAATCTTGAAGCAGAGCCACTTCACCTTGAGAACGCCTTGTGGCAAAAAATAGCATCCACAGCCTCCAGATGATCCTTAATTTCCTGCAGCAGAAGGCCTGGCTATGGTACAGCTCATTGCTTAATTACATACATTTGCGAAGGGTCTGGAAAAGGTTTGGAAGAGATCTGCATGGCACAGCAGCATCCCTGCCAACCAAACTGTGGAGACAAAACTCACTGCAAGAGACATAGTGTTTGGTCTATTTTTAGAATGTCAGCCGTTAACTCATAACCTAATAGAAATCATGTACTTTGTGTTTAAAAAAAGTACTGTGGAGTAATAGGTTAAAGAGAAATCAGAAGAAGAATAGCATAGTGCTAATAAGAGTATTACCCCATATGTAAGTCCACACCCTGTTCAGGCAAGCGTATGGCTGACCTGTGCTGCAAGCTGTATGTTTTTAGTAGTTATGTTTTTAAACTGTGTTTTGCTTTTAACTATGTTTGTAAAAATTGTTTTTAACCTTGTTGTACGGCGACCTTGAGTGCCTTGAAAGGCGCCTTATAAAATAAATGCATTATTATTATTATTATTACCCTTCTTGGAATTAAAATAAAGAGTACGGAAATGTCTCAAAAACTCTCCGCACCGTGGGTATCTTTTAAAGCATTCATTGTTTTACCAGCTGCATGTTGAATATTCCATTTATATTTTATTTGACATCCTTCACTTACCTCTGTTGAGTTTAAGTCCACCCAACAGGGCCCCTTACATTTGTCCGTGCCAGTCTGAGCTTATTAAATCTTAAAACAGAAGAGGAACGTTCGCCAAATGGATTGTTTAACTTTCTTTTAAGTGTGTGCCTCATTTCTAAGCAATTATTTGCCAGTTTGTGAAATGACAAGATGTCAAACAACATATGTAGCTGAGTCAAGTTTCTGGCATAACATTTACGATTTCAGAGAAATAACAACACTGGCAAAGGAAATATTCTTTCTGCATACGCCAAGTATGAACGGGAGAAAGTGTTCAAGAAAAACAGTGTAATTTTTTCTTTTAAATCAAAGACAACTGTTTCAAACCATCTTTCAAAAAACTAATCTGGCTTTTTGTTTACAACAAACCTTATGATGAATAATATTCATGATTCTAGCCATTAACAAGTCAAATAAATGGTTCGAAAACAGGGACTCACTATGACAGTTCTCCTTTTCTAAGGAATATTTTGTATATATAATATGTATATTATATTTTCTACTTAACATTTGTATAATTAGATTCTCTTTCATTTAACCACTTTATAAATATTACACAAACTCATTAATAAGTAATGTTATTAGTTGAACCAGAATTCATCCTCACTGGAAGAGCCTTTACCATCAAAATACAACCTTAATCTAGTGCAGCTCAACTGCTGGCTACGTAAAAGCCAATGTGTACAACGTATGAACATTTTCAAACTGAAATATTAATCCTACACAAACATTTATATGTAGCTAGAGCGTCAACAAAACAATAGTTTGTCATATAAAATCTGTTGGCTAACCACTAATTCTCTATCATTTGCTTCCCATTTTCCATCTCACAAGTTCTCAGACAACAAAGGAAAGCATCGTTGGGTGGATTCCCCCCCTCCTCCCCCCCGAGGCGGCCGCAGGCCTTGTAAATGGCTCCAGACGTGAGGACCCTGTCCACCATCTGACAATGATTAGGACAGGGCCTCGCTGAATAAGTAGAGTCTGCACACTCAATTGCTGCAACACACCTTTATATGCAGCAAAACCAAACATGCCACCCACATGTTTCTGCATTCAGGATGGTGCTGCCAATCAGCAGTGGAGTAATCAACTGAACTGAGCAGTAACTCATCATTGTTAAATGATCAGATAGTTTTCAATAATATAACAAAGCAGACAGAATGTGTAAAATTCAACTCAGATATAATTTAGACAGTTGAAGAATTGGGCTAAAAAAATAATAAATGTCCCCTGTATGTGCATCAGTTCAACTCTGCAAATCACATCAAGCTTTATCTGAAATCCACTGCCCTTATAGCAGCGAAATATGTTTTTACGGGGTTGAAATGTTAAAAAAAACGTGAAGTGTAGAGGTCCATCTAAATCACTTACATTTTTTAAGTTGACTTAAAGGTATGCAAAATTATTGTGGATAAGAGCATCCATTTTTTTCAAAATCACACATTATTAACATGTACAATAATAGCATTCTCTGTCATGCATGCACGCACGCACCACGCACGCACGCACCACGCACGCGTGCGCACACACACACACACACACACACACACACACACACACACACACACACACACACACACACACACACACACACACACACTCTCTCTTTTCCTCTGTCCTTCTCCTCCACCCAGACATCTGATAGTGATTATAGCACAGCCTCAGAAACGAAATTCATTTAGCTCTCTGCTATTAGGTGACTTGTACCACTGACATAATTTGTTCTTCTACACATATAATTAACAGACACACACACACTGGCCCCTGAAGATTTGCACTGCAAAAAAGATGGTTGTTGAAGCCCATGAACACACACAAACACACACACCTCAATCACACGACCGCATACGCTCTTCTCTCCTCCGCCCCCCTCCCCCTCCTCCCTCCATCTCCAGTCCCCTGGAACAGAACAGTCACGGCTGTGTGCTCCGTTGATTAGCTAGAACCTGAACCCGGTGGCTACACTGGAGAGCTCAGTGTTCCTTATTGTATCCTTTTAAGAGAAAGGGATTCTCTGAGAACATGGTTTTCCCCTATCATATTACTTTATCTTTAACTTAACCTGAGCCTAACATCAATGCAACTCTCATTCTCACTAAAACCCCTCTCATACAAACATCTGCAACCCTGAAACGATCTAGAGCTGTATGTGATAACATAAATGTCTGAAATCCTATCGACGGGACATCAAACTGACTTTACCCAGCCAGTTCCTCGGTACAAAGACTGTAAAGTCAGATTGAGCCCATGTGTGAATAGAGCTGCTCATGGTCTTGGGTGAGCGAGTGGGCGTATTCATGATGTTTCTACTGTATAGCTATAGACATAAACCGAATAAAAACAAACACCTGAGGTTGAAGAAAAAAGGTTAATTCAGACAAAGACAACAATACAAATGTTTAACCGGAGAGACAACAATATACAGAAACAGCAGTGTGGAACAGCCATTTCTAATTTAAGAAATGGAAAGAGACCTGGTTTATTATTACTAATAATAATAATGACCACAATAAAGTTGTACTTCTCCTGTGAGTGAGAGCGGCTGTGGACGAACAATCTCCTGTTGAGTTCTACATGTGTGACATTGAAACTCCTGAAAATGCGCAAATCTGATTCTACATTTAGGAGTTCATATTATAAGCAGCAAAAGATACCTTCAGCTACGAAACCATCACCAAGACTAAATACAGAGAGATTAAGCTTAAGAAACAAACACTGGCGGTACATTTGTGGATGTGTACCGGTCGTGGTTTGTAATTGTGGTGTGCATGAGGTTATTTGTTGCAGCTAATTCCTTAATCCCACAACATGAGAATTTGCAAACACAAGTACACACACGCAAAGCAAAACATATCCCCACAACACATTGCACTGGTATTATTATTAGTCCCTGTTCACCAAGCCTGCTGCAGCCGCTCATGTTGGAACAGGGAAACAAACTCTCATTTGCCCATTTGCTCAATGAGTTTTTAAGAAGAAACTGGAATGTTTTTCATAATGTTTTGCAAATCATGTCTTTTTGAAACCACAGAGTGAATTAACAAACTCCCTGTATGCTTCTCAAAGCTCACTAGCATCCTTACAGTGATTTTTGGCAGTAACAGATTGTAACATCCCTTTATCCTATCACTACAATTACAAAAAATGTATAAACCTCAAAATCACTTTGGGTTGCCTCGGTGTAGGAAATATATAAACACATTTGCTCTGCCTTGTCATGTCTTCCTACTTTATTTTAACATTGTGAAGTAGAAAGAAAATACATCATGCGACATAACACAGTCTGGCACCTTTCAAAACAACAGTTTATTCATAGAGTAAGAAATAAAAGTTAGCCAAATGTAGTTAAGACCCAATCTAGTACTGTTGAAGGTTGCACAACTAAACAATGAAGGATTGTTTTACATGAAGCTCTGTTATGTGTTCCTCATTCCTTCTATTAGTGTATCAACTTGTCTCATTTTGCAATACTTAAAGAAATTTCATTTAAACCAACATGTAAAGAATATAAAGTACATTTTAAGCGAATACAGCATGAATGCTGATATGTCTTTCGTGTTCTGCACAGCTGCCTCATGGAAGGTGAGGGTTTCCTGGTGGCTCATCTGGCAGAAGCATTAGACCTGCTCCATGCATAAAACATTTTGAGCCTGAATTGTGTTCTTAACCTTTATGTCAGTACCGTTCTACTACGCCTTGTGTCATCTGCTACTGTATGCTGAGCAGAAAAGCCGGCTATGAGCTGAACAAAACACATTGCAGCTAGGTGGGAGCGCAGGGTATAGGTGCAGGGATTTTTTTTTTTTATACAGGAAGCTGAGTGGACATGGTTCAGGGGTTCCGACTTGTAAAAACATTGCTCCCAGCATATCACGTTGAATATAAAACCAGTGAGCATGTGGTGCAAATTTGTGTGTTGGGTTATGAATGTGAACCTAGAGCTGCTGGTAGCACAAGTGAGAGTGTGCCTTTGTGCGAAGAATATACTTTGTGTGTGTGCGTGTGTGTGTGTGTGTGTGTGTGTGTGTGTGTGTGTGTGTGTGTGTGTGTGTGTGTGTGTGTGTGTGTGTGTGTGTGTGTGTGTGTGTGTGTGTGTGTGTGTGTGTGTGTGTGTGTGTGTGTGTGTGTGTGTGGGTGTTAGAAAGTCTGCTGTCTTCTTTCTGTCTAAACAAAGATTCACATTTTCAAAAAGGAGAGAAAAAGTAGATAATGTGTGTTCAATATTGATTAAAATGTAGTCTCCTGTTTGATGGTGTTTCACGGGGAACCTTCAGGGGCCTGTTAGGGACATCTGCTCTCTCCTGGAGGCTGTTACTCTAAATGTTTTTGTCGTTTTGAGTCTCGTTGTCCCCCTGGTAGAGCTGATTGATGTTTGACATCAGGTAATTTCCATTTCGTCTTTTTTTATATCACTTTTAAATCAAATCAGCAAAACAACAGACCACCTACTGTAGTATCTGGCATCATATGACACATTTTTTTTATAAACCTCACATTTTCTCCATCTACTTCTTGTCTCCTTTTGAACTCATCGTTGGTCTCTTAAGAAGCTATACATCACAATAGACTATAAATATCCTGTTCCTCTCACCCGTTATGTCAGTGATCAACAGAACCCCCTTGGTTGCATATAAACTCATTGAATAAGCATTATCATGATGCACAGGACACCACGCAAAGACTCCCAGAGGCCTGCTTCACATTGTAATTTGCTTGTTAGATGGGTATAAATCCACCGAGCGGATACAGTAAGTGAAGAAACAGGCCCCCTTGAGATTTGATTTCATGTGCATCAGATTCACTGTCTTGGGGGCAAAATTTGATTTGGTATGAATTTTTGGAATAATGACTTTGCAAAACCCATTGACAAGCTCATTGTAAATGTACGTCTCAGGAGAAGGTGCCGTGTGCGAAGACAATGTGGACGCAAAGACAATGTGGATGCAATTTCATCCATCTGATGTGAGACACACAAAAAAAATCTGCAACAGATGGAGGGATTTTCCAATAACAGCGGGACTGACAGAGAAAATAACTAGTGGCTTCTGAGTTTAATTATACCCTATCCTTTGCCAAAGACACATCCTGCACAAATCAAAGAAAGCCATTTATCATTCCAGACCTAAATGCATCTGTGTGAAAGACACGACTATAGGAAGAGTCAGTCAAAGACTATGAGGGATACACGCGGAGAAACAGATCACTAAACAAAGAAGAGGTGCAGATAATACCTGAAACTCCTTGAATAGTTACACTTTATTTTGTATTTAATCACATTCTTGCTAAGCTCAATTAAAGGCCTGTGAGTCACTAACTTCTTTGTCTGTTTACTTGATCTGCTTTTTTGAAGTAAACATTAATTGACAGTTTTTATGTCAATATTCTATTTCTTAGTCGGACCTTTAACGTGAGAACTGCTACTTCATGTTGCTTTTTATTTGAAGTAGCGTCTGAGTTAGCCAGTCTTTTTCATATCTTATTAAGACAACTCAAAATTATGATATACAGGCAACCATTTGTGCATGTAGTCACCCTGTTAGAGTAGTTTTGAGTAGTGAGGGGGGATGTCTAGACCAAGAGATAAAGGCACTTCCTGAAACTTAAGAATGAAATTTGCTCGTGGGCGAATATTTCTCTCGTCATTGATGGAATGGCACCTCAAAGGAGGCACCATGAAAATTGGGGGTCTCAGGTTTTGGAGGGCAGGAGGGATGAAATTGTCTACAAGTGGATCCAGATGGATATCAGTCCCCCACTCATCACTCCATCTTTTTACCCCTCTCTCTTTCTTCTTGGAGTAAACTACAGGCCCGGTGATTACTTTAGTGAGGAATGAGCCAAACCAAACACAAGAAGACAGAGTTGTGGTCTACCAAATGCAAAACAGCTTTGCAGTTCAAAGCTAAACTTTATGCCGGTTAAAAAATCCTCAGGGCTCAACCTGTTAGAGTTTGTGATCAGTGGAATTCATCAATAATACACGTTTTTCAATTGAATCATTCAAATGAACAACTTATAAGAGAAATTATTTAGCACCAAAAGTAGTCAAAGAATAGAGAAAATGTCTTGCTCAAACATAAAGAGTGCAAATGTCAAAACAATAAGAGGAAAGAAACTAAAGAGGAGTGTCTGTGAGAATTAGAGAGCAGTAAGAAAAATAGCCAAATCATGAGATCAGAAGCTGGCCGGTAGTATGTTATAAAATCCGCCCTGTGGGACACAAGCCCTAACTGATTCTGTGAGCTATTAGTCGGGCTAATAAATCATGGTTTAAACGTGTACCTTTCAAATCTGTGCTGCTCTCGTGCAGTATTAAGGCCAGCAGCCTGACTTTAGCCACAAAGTTTTTCACAGTAATTTGCTGATTACTATTATTTGGTCTGGGAGCTGTCCTTAAAAACCGAGGCTGGATCATTTCAAGTATTGTTTCTAAAGGTGCTGATGCCAACTCTTTGACACGTCATTCAAGAGAAGAGGAAAAGGGGATCCCCAGGGGAGGAGTGTCTGAACTGTGTGCCCTGTGAGAATTATAGAGCACTAGGACAGGATAGCTCCATCGTGAGATCAGGAGGGGTTTGTGTGTTTTATTGTCCGCCTTCAGGGGTAACAGAGGAGTAATAGAGATAAGGATTGGGATAATGACACAGTTAAGCTGCATGATCAAAAAAGATAAGACTAAGAAGTGCAGACGCAATAATAAACACACCCTTTATGCAATAAATACCTGCATACAAAACACTGTAACCTTACAGGCCTTTAGATGCACACAAAGAAATGTCACACACACAAGGGGAGATGCTGGGAGCGTTCTTTGGTTCATCTTTATTTGCCTAAATGATTGCCTTCCTACTTCATGTCTCCAGCTATATCAGCCGGAACTTTGCCTGTCAGATTATATCTCATGTCTGCAGCCCACGTCCTGCAGTCTCTATTTAAAAATAGATGGTTGACTAACATCAATTACAGAGGTACAGTTTTACCTGACGAATAATGGTTTCATCATCTCAGGTGTTAACCAACTAATATATGTACTAACTCATGGCTTTTGTATGGCCACTATGTAATCATACAACATTTGATATTGACAAACTAGTAGGGCAGAACGAAATGAAAATGGTCCACAGAAAATCTTGGGTTGATGCCTGAAATATATTTTTTTTCAAAATGTCGACTATCAGATGAGATGAGTATTGTTTAGATTTGTGATTTGAAAAATTGCATTTGATCTTGTGCATGTGTCAGTGTTACTTGTTTGAACGTGTCAAAAGCAGCCAATGCTATAGATAAAAACACTATACTATCTTTAGGAAGGATCGCAATATAAACGGAGGTGGAGTCTTCATCGGCATAAAGGAAGGCTTTACAGCAACAAGGATTGCAACCACAGACACAGAAATTGAAATCATGTGGGTCTCGGTCAAGGTTTCCCAAGCGAGCAAAACATTCTACATTGGTAGCTTTTATAGACCACCAAGTGACCATCACACCAAACTGGATGAGCTTCGGAAATCAATTTCTCTATTGCCTGGTAACGCATCAGAAAAAACAATAATTCTAGGTTGTGACTTCAACGCACCTGGTATAGATTGGGAAAATGAACAACCAGGGACAAACAACATAGCTCTAAACCAACATGTTTTAGACATAGTCAAAGAATACTCACTAACACAAGTACAACTCGAGGCTACTCGAAAACAGAACATATTAGACTTGATATTCACTTCAAATCAAACGCGCGTGCAAAATGTGCAAACAATACCAGGCATATCAGATCACTGTGCTGTCATGATGGACTCTAGTATACATCCTGTATATACAAAGAAAGCCCAGAGAAAAATTTACAAATTTTCATTAGCAGACTGGGAAGCCATCCAAACTGAGCTGGAAGTGTTCAGCACAGAATTTGTTAGAACAGAAAACCAGCAAACTGTGAATGACAACTGGAATATGCTCAGATACGAACTGTTTTCAAAGATGGATAAGCATATCCCGACCAAGTTCACTACCACACGGCACAACCTGCCCTGGCTCACTCACTGCATGAAACGCCAAATAAAAAATAAAAATAAGTTATACAACAAAGCCAAGCGATCAGGCAAAACTTGTGATTGGGAAAACTTCCGCAACCAAAAGAAACATGTTCAAAAGAACCTTCGCAGTGCACACTGCGAAGGTTGTCAGTGTCTTGCTGAAAACAATACCAGACTATTCTGGAAATATGTCAAAGAGTATGGAGCGGACAACATTGGAGTCTCCCCTATTAGAGAGGGTGAAGACCTCTACAGTAGCAGCAAAGACAAGGCTGAACTCATCAACAAACAATTTAAATCTGTATTTACTAAGGATGATGGTAGCCAGCCCTCTATATCAGGAGATCCAGCCCCGCAGATAGAAGACCTGATCATTACGACTGAAGGAGTGACCAAACTACTGGCAAATATTAAGATTAACAAGGCTAGCGGCCCAGATGGTCTACCCAATTGTATACTCAAAATGCTGGCCCCCCAAATAGGCCCACTGCTCAAGTGCGTATTCACGCAGTCACTGCAAACAGGAAATCTACCCGATGACTGGCTGCAGCCTAATGTTACGCCTATATTCAAGAAAGGGGACCGGCACACCGCCGCAAATTACAGACCAGTTTCCCTGACAGTAGTATGTTGTAAACTCCTGGAACACATCATTTGCAAACACCTGTTGAATCACCTGGAAAGGCATAACGTCCTGACCCCGTTCCAGCATTGATTTTCGACAAAACCATTCGTGTGAAACTCAACTCCTAGTCACAATGCATGACCTGGCAAAATATCATGACCAGAAATTGTAAGTGGATGTGGCAATCCTTGATTTCTCAAAGGCTTTTGACACGGTCCCACATAAGCGCCTGTTGCTAAAGCTAGCCCACATGGGTATAACCGGCCCAATACTTGATTGGACCACAACCTTTCTTATGCAAAGGAGCCAACAAGTAGTCGTAGAAGGGGTGAAATCAAGTACAGTTCACGTTGACTCTGGTGTCCCACAAGGCACTGTGCTGGGTCCATTGCTTTTCTTATGCTACATTAATGACCTGCCGTCACATGTAGGATCTACAGTGCGGTTATTCGCGGATGACTGCCTGCTCTACAGGCCTATTAAAAATGGAAGTGACCAAGAAGACCTACAGGGTGACCTGACTAGACTTCAGGAATGGGCTAACGCTTGGGGAATGTGCTTTAATACTAGTAAGTGCTACATCCTACGAACAAGCAGATGAACAAACCCGCACATTAAAAACTATACTCTATGTGGCTAGGTGTTAAAAGAGGTGACCCACCAGACTTATCTTGGGGTAGAAATCCATAACAACCTGAAATTTGGTCAACACATTGGCGAAATTGTAACACAGGCAAACCGTTCGCTCGGTTTCCTACGCCGGAACCTGCGACGCTGTCCCCAGAAACTGAAGGAGACAGCTTTTGTGGCCCTAGTACGTTCTAAACTAGAGTACGCCAGCTCGGTCTGGGACCCCTACACTGATAAAGACAGTGATGCCCTGGAATCAGTACAAAGAAGAGGTGCAAGATTCATTTTTGGAGATTATGAATGGGACAGCAGTGTCACAGAAATGCTCAAGCGGTTGAACTGGGTGGAATTAAGTGAAAGGCGGCGATTGGCTCGTTTGGTTCTCTTCTTCAAGATTGTCCATAACATCTCAGCCATTGATGCATCAATGTACCTAGAGCCAGTTAGAATAAGTGCAACCCGCAAAGCCAACTCTTTGAACTTCGAGCAAATTTTCGCAACTAGTGACACTCTTAAATACTCCTTCTTTCTGAGAACAATCAGAGAGTGGAACTTGCTACCAGAAGAAGCTGTCATCGCAGAAACCGTGGAGTGCTTACGGCAAATTTTAAGAGACATTTAGCGGGGATCATCCATCCCCCACTGAGCGTGATACCTCTGGGTTCTGCTCAGTATTAATCCAGATCACATTTTCCATCTTAAAAGCAAAGTGTCACATTTTTAACTCATCCCAGCTTCAGAGGACAACAGAAGAAGAACGAGTGGGATCCATGTGTGTGGAGACAAGATCACACAAACACACACAGACACACACACACATAAATGCACGCTTATAACACAGTTTACTCAATAACATTTCTTAAAATGTGCACTTTACATACAATAGAATTATTTTATACTGATGGTGACCTGTGTTGGCAAACTTGGCTTTAGTTTTCCATTTCATTTTTCTCCTTTCAATTAAACTAACTCACATGTGACCCTGGTGTGATGTTGGACAATTCATATTTAAAAGATGTTGGCTCTTTTTATTATTCCATGAAGGCATATTATTTCTTTTATGTTTTTTCGACAACACATGAGGGAATTTTCAAAGTTCCTAAATAAACCCGTTCTTCTTCTTATAGGTTCCTGGCTGGCAGACATCTGGCAACCAGCAAAGTAAACAAGGACATGTGTTGCTAAGACTGAAAACCTAAATGTTGCTATAATTGTTAAATTGCAGTTATTTCAAGATAAGCGTAACTGCAGTGTGATTGTACGAGGTGATCTGTTACAAATTGCTTCCCATAAAACAGCAGGTTTTTAAATAAACAGTGTTTTAAATTGTCTTATGCGGAACAACTAACAACAAATGATTTTCTTCCTGAAAAGCCACATTGATAAAGAAATATACCTGATCACAGACTTAGTGGCATTAAAACACTGCGGAGGAGGAAACAAGCACGAACCTGCTGCTAATAGAAGCTCTCTGCCTCTTTCTTTACAAAGAAATGAAAGTTGTATTGTGAAGCATGAACTCTCGTGGAAAAGTAGTTGGCCATAGAGTAGTTTTAATTGAGGTTAAAATGTCTACTTTTGAACAAGATTGTTTGTAGTTGGATTTATTTGTATACAAATTGGCAATATTTGTATGCAGGAGATTACAGCAGTTGCGCAAACCTCCAACCTGCATCACAAATGTTAAAATCAAGCCAAACCTCTTGTGCTTGCTATTTTCAGGATGACAGAGATCGGAGGCATGCTTATAAATGCGATGCAGTTTCGTTTCACACAATACAACATCTTCATATTTTTTGGTTGTCTCAGCTTTATAAGCTTTAAAGAGTTGTAAAGGCCTGTGGAAAGAAGAACAATGTTTGAAGTGGAACATTACTATAAATCAATTTGACACTGTAATTAAGAGATAGATAGATCTTTGGAAAGATTGCCTCAGGCTCATGGCAGTTATCTCTTTTTGATTGTTATCACCTCCATCTAAGTTGAGGAAATTGGATATTAGAGCCACAAAACACTGGCAAACTGTACTCAGGTGCAAATGAACAATAGCTTTTACTCTTTATGTAATCTTTGTCCTGATGTCTTTCTTATTGTTCTTCAATACATTTCTCAAGATAGGTTTACCTCAGCAAGACAATGGTGACAGTAATCAGATTCAGTGCTCAAGACATTTACGTTTCCCCCTATAAGTGGAAACGCATGAGAGGCACAGAGCCATCATAGTGTCAGATGGGAAACGTTAAGAACATGACACATTTCTGGAAATCTTCTGATCTTATAAAAGCCGAAAACTTGAGGATGTCCATTTGAGGAGCTGCCACCACAGCTCACCTTGTTGTTATTGCAGTTAACTTCCACTGTAAACTTTCTGGCTGCCGAATATAAATAAAAACAACATTCAATAAGGCTATGATGAGTTTCCATATAGAGGAACGGCTTTGTACTGGTAGAATATACTGTATATGACCTTGACCTGAGAACGAATAAATCAAGCAGAATTAAAATGACATTTGATTTAAACTGAATATGGCTCAATAGGGCCTTTATGTACACATATGTTGCCTTTCACTATATTATCTGTCAATCTTTTTCTGCTTTGTTTTTCACTCATCAGACAGAAATTGGAATTCTTGGCGTGTAGATTAAGCACCAGCAATGTGATCTGTATTTCCAACAGTCAGAGTCAGACACATTGTCTCACATCACAAGATGTTTGAAAGCCGTAAATTACTCAAATGCTCAATCTCCCACACAGAATCTACATACCAAACACACACACACACACACACACACACACACACACACACACACACACACACACACACACACACACACACACACACACACACACACACACACACACACACACACACACACACACACACACACACACACACACACACACACACACACACACAAACACACACACACACACACACACACACACACACACACACACACAGAAGAGAAAATGAGGGAAGTGTTCTGCTTACAGCTGATGGGAAACTCAATTACACAGCCAATTGAGAATTTGACTGTTTCTCAGATTTGCGTGATGTGTTCCTGACCTAAATAAGATTGCAGTTTCTTATGAAGTTTCCACAACAGCATACACTTACTAGATTGACTAACATAGAAAAACAGTACACTGACACAGACACACTGGACCTCTTCTTCCCTTATTCATATTTGCTTTGTTGTTCCCCAGTGTTGCTGCCCTGGACCCCCTGAGATTTGGAGCCACAGTATAATGCCATCTGGATATATATTCCCACATGACTGCCCATGTGCACCCCCACACACACACACACACACACACACACACACACACACACACACACACACACACACACACACACACACACACACACACACACACACACACACACACACACACACACACACACACACACACACACACACACACACACACACACACAGATAAACTCTTGTCATAACCCACACTGACAAACACCTGGACTTGGTTACTGGACTCTGAGGGAGAGTTGATGTGTGTGTGTGTGTGTGTGTGTGTGTGTGTGTGTGTGTGTGTGTGTGTGTGTGTGTGTGTGTGTGTGTGTGTGTGTGTGTGTGTGTTAGTGTGTGGTGTGTGTGTGTGTGTGTGTGTGTGTGTGTGTGTGTGTGTGTGTGTGTGTGTGTGTGTGTGTGTGTGTGTGTGTGTGTGTGTGTGTGTGTGTGTGTGTGTGTGTGTGTGTGTGTGTGTGTGTGTGTGTGTGTGTGTGTGTGTGTGTGTGTGCGTGTGTGTGTGTGTGTATAAGTGGGGTGAATGGGGAATACTGGGTTGTAGGTTATTCAGCGCTGGAGGCTGTGTTGAGGTTAATGTAACTTTTTGAGCCCTTGAAGAAGGGGGCTCACTTCACCAAAAGTCTCACAAATGTCAAGGTATTGCGTCTACCTTTTTGGCTCCCAAATACAAATAATTCCTGAAGAGAGGGTTTTTCTGATGGTAACTGAGAATCAGGATGGTAGGACTGTTTGTAAATAATGTTTTATAGTATACAGTGTTAAAGTGTTTACAGAATTCATATTAAAAGTGTTCCGCAGATGTTTTCTACATGTTTTTTAATAACATATCCAGGGAACTGATTAAACGTTGTGGAAATTAAAGTTTTCTAAATGGCATCAACTATCCACGTCTCTAGTATGTATGTGCTCTCGCATCTATGATTGAGTGTGAAAATGCAGTTGTTATTAAGATTGTGTCCCCCATTATGTGTTATTAACTTCAACAACTAATGTGGTGAAATTCATCAGAAATGAGAGTCACAATAAAGGCTTTCTTACTATCAGTGTTTCAGTATTTAGTTTTATGTCGGCCGTTACTGTTGCCTTTTTGTCAAAGTATCTTCCTGGATGGAAAATAGATTGTTCTTTTTGCTACCCTAACAAGAAATTGTTACAACAATAAACACAAACAGGCTACATTAAGGCATCTTGGCCACCACACATTTAACATTAAATTAAAACAAAACTTAGTGCCGCCACTGTTACATTAACAGTATGCTAGCTCACATCTGGGACATTTTTCCAACTGCATTACAATGTCTTTAAATTTGAGTAGGACTATTAAACAGCACACTGGCCTGGGCTAATGACAAATGAAGTAATCCTAGACCTAGAATATTACATTTTGGATTGAGTGAGGGGGCTCAAAGTGATTGTCTTCTACTGTTTGAGATAAATACAATTAGGTTGTGTTATTGTTTGGACTCTTCTATGTTAACAATACAGGGCCAATATGATCCTCTGCACTGAGATTAATGTAAACAACGTTAATATAGAGCTATAGGCAAACCATTCAATCTTTAACAATGAAACGCTTCTCTTCTAGGTTGTTATCATCTACAATTTGCAGTAAACTAAACCTCAAATAATTAAGGCAAACGCACGTGCAGCAGACTGTCAACAGCTAGCAAATAAAAAGAGCAACGCCTGTCACACCAAAGATGATCCCCAACAGTCGCGACTATAAACAGACATTGTAAACGTAATACCACTCAATAACTATGTTATAAATTATGACACCCGTGTTGCTCAAAGTTTGCTCACCTTAAGTTACGCTCTTTTCGCACTCGGTAGCTTACAGATGCGGGTTGGTCTGTTTTCACGCCAGAGTTGTGGCTTTTCTCCCTGTCTGTCTGTCTTCCTCTCTCTCTCACTCTCTCTCCTTACTCACTCACACTCAAACCCATACACACCCATGTATGCACATGCACAAACGCACACACACGAACACACACACAGATGCACGAGGTCACACATTCTTACACACGGAAAACCTCTCTGCGCCTCACTCTGCTGTATGAGGGGTGATTAATGCCACCAAAAAGTGCATTAGCAAAGAGAAAAGTGTTTTAGTGCACCGGCAAGACATGCTTGCAAAAACACTCTTCTGTTGATAAACAATTACAAAAACGTTACTGCACCGTCTCTTCATATATTCTCTAACCCTATAGTCCCAGGCTTTCTACTCTAATGGCATAACCTACATTTTAGAAGGAGTGCTAAGAAACACTAAATAAACATTTTAGAAACAACATGATACATAAAGTAGGTAAAGCAATAAGCACAACCAATGCCAAACCAGATACACTAATTTCATTTCATTTCAAACCTTTATTTATCCAGGTGTATCCCATTGAGATCATTGATCTCTTTTTCAAGGGAGACCTGCTCAAGTAGGTTCCACATGAAACATAAAAAACATAAACAGAACAACAAAAGGACATCTTACAACATCATTAACGGGATTACAATTGACTATACACATGAACAGGTACCAACAGCTTCCGATTGAGTAGCATCCAACCGAGCTTTAAAAACATTTAGTGGCACCAGATTGCTCAGTTTCCATTTCAATTGCAGACTATTCCAAGACAGTGGAGCTGCGCATCTAAATGCTATCTTCCCTAAGACAGTCCTAGCAATTGGCACATTTAATAAAACTACAGCATGCAATCTCAGGCAGTAGCCACTTACAATTCGCCGTGAGAACAAGGAGCAGATGTAGGATGGAAGTTTCCCTAACATGGCTTTATATATAAAAATGTACCAGTGACTGAGCCTCCGTACAGTTAGTGTAGGCAAACTAGCCCTTGCATACAGGGTACAGTGATGGGTTAATGCTTTACAATTTGTCACAAATCTCAGTGCACCATGATAGGCAGAATCTAACTTGACCAGGCAATTGGCAGGTGCATTCATATAAATCAAATCACCATAGTCCACCACAGGTAAATAGGTCACAGTGACTTGCCTTTTCCTGGCCTCAAGCGAGAAACAGGACTTGTTCCTGTAGAAGAAACCTAGCCTAACCCTCAGTTTTTTAAAGCAGGTTATTGACATGACGTTTTAAAAGTGAGACAATCATCAAGCCAGATACCAAGGTATTTGTAACAGGTAACCACTTCAAGTTTTATTCCTTGCGTAGTTACAATATCGACAACAGGCTCTGGTGTCTTTTTAGCTTTTGAAAAGAGCATTACCTTGGTTTTATCAACATTTAAAAGAAGCTTTAGTTCAGAGAGCTGAGTCTGAATAATGTTAAAAACAGCTTGCATTTCAACAACAGCCTCCTTAATGGAGGGACCTGCACAGTACATCACGGTATCGTCCGCATAAAAATGTAAGGTTGCTCCATCGACATTTTCACCTAAACTATTGATGTAGATGGAGAATAAAAGTGGACCTAAAACAGAACCTTGAGGAACACCATTAGTAATGTTTAACCACTCAGAAGACAGCCCATCAAAATGAACACTTTGGGACCTTTCAGAGAAGTAGTTCACAAATCACCCTACTGCATGGCTGGATATGCCAATACTGAATAAATAAATAGAGCTGCACAACTCTGCTTATTATCTAAAATACTCGCCACATCATTTACCACTTTCATTGTGGCAGTGATGGTGCTATGTTGCTTTTGCTTTCTGAAGCCTGACTGATGTTTAGACAGGATGTCATTTGTACAAAAAAACACCTTTACCTGTTCACTCACTAGGTGTTCAAGAACCTTAGCCAGAACTGATGATTTAGAGATGGGCCTATAATTATTTAATAAAGTGGCCTCCCCACCTTTTAGTAGAGGCAGGACATACGCTGACTTCTACAATTTTGGAATTGTGTTTGTGCTGAGGGAGAGGTTAAAAAGAGTAGTGAGAGGTGGAGCAATATAATCTGCAGCTATCTTTCAAAAGAAAGGTTCTACGTTGTCCGGGCCAGGATTAGGATCTATCTTGGTTAAAGCTTCACGAACAACATCAACAGTAAAAGGAGTAAAACTAAAAGGGTTTTCCAAAACACGTTTTTCAGAGTCACAGACTGTGGTGTTCACACACTATATTAGGCTAAAAAGTATATGTGACATGAACTCGTGGAGGATGATCCAGCATGTCCCTCCTACACTTATAGTTTTGGTTTAATTCTGACACATGATCCTCCAATGTCAAAAGACTATAGGCCTACTATCTTCTCAAAAGGCAATTCTTACTTAAGAATGTGATGGCATTATTAATAACTAAAAGACATGAACTCAATTGCAATACTAAAATAATAAATGCAGTGGGACAGTAATTACCTGCGCATTTTACTCATTGGTGTATCGTGACCTTTTCTAGGACAGCACATACTCTTGACTCTTGGATCAGCCAGAAAGTTTCATGAGATCTCGAAAACCTTTTCTGCTATATTTTCACAATGAGACAAATCCCCATTCATTTTAGGGGTTGATGTTGGAATTTGTAGTGGGTTTAAATTGAAATTTGGTTTGTCAATTTGTCTTGAGAAAACCTAAACATTCATAGATCTTTCCTACCACGGCTTCATTCACGTCTTTATTCAACCCACTCTCTTCAGTCTGCGTACAAATGACACAACTTTACACATTGGAAATGCGTGCAATAGATACGCAGAAGTCCGATTTTGCGTATATATGATACGCTAACCATTCCCTTTGAGATCTGAGGCCGAGTTTTGCGTGCATATGATACTCCACGTTTCGCCTGCACCACTTATTTTTGTCCGGTCGGGTCTTGGTAGACCGGAAGCTGTGTGGTTCATAAAAACATGTTCTTACTCAATACCAAGCCACAATTATTGTTTTTATTTTAAATCGTATAATGTCGGACTTTTTTTGCCGTCTGTGAGGAAAAGAAATATACTGTAGGGCACAGAGCCTCAGAATAATGAAATCTGTATTTTTTTAAATCATTTTTTCCTTCTAATTTGTTATTCTTTTCTAAATAACACAATGTTATTTACTCAACAATAACACACAATTATCCTTGTTTTTATTTATTCGTTTAATTCTATAATCTTTGGCTTTTTAGCATGCTTTTTATCCGTGAATAAACGAAAACAAATTCAGAGTTTAGGATGGCCGAAGACACTACACTACACATAATCCCCAGCTATCGTTTGGGACTACAGTCCTGTTGACAAACCCGTGATTCATCTTCAAGCTCTGGGATTGGATGTTGGATTGGCAGTGCGCTCAAACAGCTCTTTGAAATGGAACGAAACCACGGCAGATTATCCAAAACTGGACTCGAACGCCCCCACTACACATAAACTTCCTACAGCTCAATGCATCAAAAACGGAAGTCTTGATCTTAGCGGCTGATAACATCGCCTCTAAGGTAGCAATTCACCTGGGTTCATTCAGTGGTAACATAAGGGCAAACATAAAAAACCTTGGTGTAATTTTCGACAAGTCTATGCTACTAGACAAACACATAAAAAATTCTGACCCGTACCTGTTTTTTCCATCTCAGGAACATTGCCAAGCTCAGGGGCTTTCTATCCAATGCAGAACTGGAGATGGCTATCCATGCCTTTATTTCATCCCGGCTTGATTATTGTAATGCTCTGTTCTCCTGCCTCAACAAAAAATCAATAAACCGGTTACAACAGGTCCAAAATGCTGCAGCCAGATTACTGACTCGGTCCAAAAAAACATGCCACATAACTCCGATTCTTTCTGCCCTGCACTGGCTCCCTGTCCATCTCAGAACCCAATTCAAAGTACTGGTCTTCACATATAGAGCTGTCCATGGCCAAGCCCCAGCCTACATCAATGACCTGATCCACCCTCTCACCACAAACCGGACCCTGAGGTCCTCTAAACAAGGCCTCCTAAGGGTGCCCCGAACCAGGCTAAAGACTAAGGGGGACCGTGCCTTTGAGGTGGTGGCCCCAAGGTTTTGGAACAAACTCCCCCAGATAATAAAAACCTCGGCCTCAATAGAGATTTTTAAGGGGCAGTTAAAGACCCACCTGTTCCGACAGGCCTTTGGGTCGTTGGAGGAGGTGAGTTAGTGGCTGTCTTTTGTATTGGTGTTTTATCGTATGTTTTATCCTATGTATTACCTGCTGCTGTTTTATGCCTTTTATTCTACATTTTATAGTTGTACTTTGAATTGTGTCCTGTGTACTGTACTGTAAAGCACTTTGTACATCCGTGTTGAGAAGGGTGCTATATAAATAAAGTTGTACTTACTTACTTACATGCTGGCTATTGTGTTTTGCAACATGTTCTATGGCACGTCTCTACTGGGAATTGTAGTTTTAAAAGACGTTTTCGTTTTTCCCAAAATTAGAAGTTGACAGTATTAAACTGTGTACACCCCTGGAGGTTTGGGCGATAGGAAACAAATTGCTGTGTATAAATTTAAAACATGTAATTAATAAATGGGTGAACATTGCTTGTGTCCATAATGGGCAGCATTAATATATACCAACATGACAGCTCATTACTGTTACTTACGTTACTTTGTAATTTTACTCCACTACAATTCAGAGCTTAACCTGGTATTTTTACTCCACTACATTTATTTTAGTTACTTTGCAGATTCTGATTAATGTGAAATATAAACAACCCTTAAAGCAGACTTTAGTTACACCTGAGTCAAATTCAGGGAAAGGTGATTGTCAAGTGCCAACAATCAGGAGAGATATTTGATAGTTGGTGCTTGAGAAGACTAAACATTTATCTGCAGATCTCTATAAAGTATATTCATTACTCGTTATTCTCTACTAATAGTTAATTAAAAACTGTATATAATGGCTATTTTGCTCATCCCTTTCAAGATTTCAAGATTTTCAAAGGTTTATTGACATATCATATACACAACTACGGTGTAGTTATGCAATGAATGAAAAACTTGGGTCACAGGTTCCTCAACAGTGCATTACAAGACATCTATCAATATGTGTGTATACCTCCACCATTAAACTGTTAAATTCTGCACATTTCTTATGCTATCTACATAAGAGTATAATTCATGTGTATAATATTAGTTAAAATAAGTGCTTCAACATAATTAACATTGCAGGAAAGCAATATATTAGACGTTAAGTACTTTGTCAGGCTTAATATCTATGTGTAGATACCCCAAAGCTTTTTTCTTATTTAAAAGAAGACCTTAACCTAAAGTATTCTTTAATGTGTTAATAAAGGTTAATTAGTTTGTCTGTTTTGCACATCCTCATATTAATATCTTTGTACGTCCTGCACTAAACTCTTTTATTGTAGAGATCACTTACAGTATCTTCTTGATTTTTTATATTCTATATTTCTATCATTGACCTTCTACTTTCCCCCTAAGACTATGTACTCTTAATATTTTTTTCATCAAATAACATTGTTCAGCAAAAATAACATTATTCATCAAAAATAATTCAATAACGCGCTTTGACCACTAGGCGGTGCACACAAGGTACACACAGCATACTAATAATAACTTTGTGGTGTAGGACACTTGTGTATGTATAACATCTGAAGATGTGCAGTTTTATTCATGTTTTTACATAATTTTACAGGATATAGCTATACTATTTCTCATGTTTTACTTCTACACATTAATATCTGATTTGTAAAACATCACAGACAGAAAGGTATATCCATCATAACCTGTTAAGCCCCGAGCCTGTTGTTCAGGTCTCAGGCTCGAAAATGACATTCCCAGAACAAATGACCATATCTTCCCTTCTAAAAGGGTTAAATTAATAATCTTTTTCTCAAAGCAAGGTTACATATTTGAGTTGGATGTAGAAGTGTCAGAATAAATATAGATGTTTTTATTTTTAAAGTAAATTCAGATTGAACACAGTAAAGAAATATGTAAATTATTGTGTCCGTCCAAAAACAATTACTTATAGTGAAAACCACCCTTGAATGATGGGATGGTAGACTAAAAACTTTAGAAATCCAAACTACAACATATAATAAGTACCCTGTATCAAGATTGATGCAAAACAAGTGAAATTTGACCTTTTTAGAGAGGTTTAGCTACAAATTTGGGTGGATTTGACCTATCTCTGGCCCCCCTTGCTCGATTTTGCTGATTGACATCTCTTTCTAATCGTCAGAGCCAATGGAATCGAGGGAAGCTCCCACATACTGCTTATTTGGTAATGTGTGTGAGACTCATGGATGTATAATAAGAACTGGATACAGCGTGGGAGGCGGGCCTCATTCATTTCTATGAGAGTTGCTCATTGGCGCATGAGGATAAAATGGCCCAACTTTTGAGAGAGCGAAACGTCACAGATTACCCGGCATGCCTGAGAAGTACCCGTATGTGCGCTAGCGCATGCGCAGCTTTAACCAAAATGCTCGTTCACATCAAGCACGTCAATTTGCATACACGTAACAGCACCGCACGTTCATGACAGCATGGTAATGGCTTGTTTTTATGATGGATTTGATATTAACGAGGCGGCAGTTAGCAGCTAGCGGCTAGCTAGTAATTATGTTAATGTGCACATCAATCGTTATGTACTTATATTACGCTGTAAGAGGATCTAGTGATATCCAAGCAACAGAGCTTAATTTAGCATGAAAGAATTATTGCACTGTATATATATATATGTATATTAATATATATATATGTATATATATATATACATATATATATACACAGTGCAATAAACTTCTTAGTGCAATAAGAAGCTACAGGGACGTTAATCTAACGTCGGTAATATTAACTTTATTTAATACAACATTTACGGTACAAGATTTAATCATACAGCCCATGTAGTATAATATTTTACGAATTATGAATTACAGCAAACATGTGCAATATCTCCATTATTACAGCTCCGTGGGATGGCAGTAAGACGATATGGGTCCGTTGTTATTGTGCATCCATGGGTAAAGATAAACGCATGTAGTGCTGAACCTGCTGAACACGTAACATGAACGTGCCGGGCGGCGCGGTCCCGTGGGTTAGATGCACATTCATAATGCAGAGGGATATAACTCTCAGAATAACGTTATTAGCACATTTTTACAACTTGAGGAACAAATGTTTTTAATAAGGGCTATACAAGTGTTCATACTGGGTGGCTTATTTAGTTTTAAAAAAAGATATCCAACGATTTACAGACCATTCTTTCCCCATGTAAGTCAATGGGAAAAAGTGTTTCCGGGCCCAGCAACCTAAAGGAAGTGTAGTACCGCCGTTTGGCCACAACGAATATTCTACTAAGAGTCCGGCGCACTTCCTGGGGGCTTGGTGAGACCTTTATATATACAGTCTATGGGTGACACCAAGCGGCAAACTCTGGGGAACAGCCGGGAAGCAAATACGGAAGTGCAACACACTGCAGTTCATACATGGGCCGCTAGGGACTGACTGCAGAAAGGAGCAATTTCCATAGACCCCCATGTTAAAATGCCCAACTTTACAGCAGAAAAAAACATGTTTCTACCCATGGATGCAATAAATATTAGCATCGATATAGTTAGATTCCACCTTCATGATTATGAATCTGTGAGTGAATTGTTTTCAAAACAACCCTTTTATTTATATTAGGTCTTAAAGTTTTTGCATAAATTAGGGCGTGGTCACTTTGATGGACATGTACATGCCTCACTGTCAACTAACAGCAACTTGTCCACTCTGCTAGGCTACAACCATAGAGGCTACAACGTTATTTAATCATAGTACTGTACTTGACCCTTTAGCTTTAGCCGTGTTCATGGTGATTGTGCCTTTTAGGGAATATTGTTACAAATACCAGACAATTAAAATGTCGTGCTGTGCGCTTGAATGTACTAACAGAACTTCCAAGAAGTCTAAAATGATAATATTATATATGTTAATCCCGTTCGCAGGTGTTTGTGTGCTTGGTAGCTTAGCTTGTTACTTATTAGCCAGCTAAGGACGTAACCCTTTATACATATACATTTTAGTTTATGATTCAGCCTTGGGTAAGACTTTTATAGTCTATGGCAGGGATGGGCAACTGGCGGCCCGCGGGCCGCATGTGGCCACCGCCCTCACTTTGTGCGGCCCGCGAGTCAATTTACAAAAATATATTGGTTTCACGATTGTAAACAAGCAAATCATTTGAACCAGACCCCACTTGTAATTAATAATATTCACCGCTAGAGGGCGCTCCCCCCCAAATTCATGAGGCCTGCAGCCAAGTGTATATTGGCTTCTGTTTACCTCGCGGCTTTCCTCCGTTAGCGGGAAAAGAAACATGAGCGCCCAAAAAAGAAAACTGAACCTAGAAAACCGTCTCTTTCAGCCAAAATGGGAAATAGATTATCTGTTTACAGAATTCAAAGGCAAACCTATGTGTTTGGTGTGTCTTGAAACTAAATCGGAAATGAAGGACTACAATTTAAGTCGCCACTACAACAGCACCCATAAAGACAAATATGAAAAGCACACAGGAGCTGCCAGAGTCGCCATCGTTGCTGACCTAAAAGGGAAAATATGCCAGCAGCAGACCTTTTTTACCAGAGCCACGACTACACAGCAATCGTCTCTCACGGCGTCTTATGCCGTTTCCCTTGAGCTTGCTAAAGCTAATAAGCCCCTGTCTGACGGCGAAATGGTGAAGAGTTGTGCAGTCCAGATGGCTAAAGCATTCGGAGATGACAACATGGCTAAAAACGTTGAAACCGTCTCTTTGTCCCGTCGGACAGTGACACGAAGAATATTTGATATACAAAATCATGTCGAACAAAAGGTAAAACAAGTCATGCATGACTGTGCATACTTTTCCTTAGCGTTGGATGAGAGCACTGATGTGACTGATGTGAGCCAGCTTCTCATCCAAACACGGGCCATTAACAGTTCCTTTGAAGTGCACGAGGAGTTATTGAAACTGGCTTCTTTGCATGGCACTACCAAAGGACAAGATATTTTCGCCGCTGTTGAAAATGTTGTAAGTGCGCACGGAGGATTTCACAAGCTCTCAGCTGTTGTTACCGATGGTGCGCCAGCAATGCAAGGAAAGCGCACTGGATTCGCCGGCCTCCTCCGCCAGAGTGGCGTTGACTGTCCAATACTGCACTGCATCATACATCAGGTGGGTAACATTATTGTTAGCTATTCTAATGGTTTTGAATGTGGGCATTCTTTGTAAAAAAAAAATCAGGCTAAATCAAATTTCGTTTTGATATTGCAGGAGGCTCTGTGTGCCAAATCAATGAACTTTAGCCATGTCATGGATTTAGTTACCAAGACTACTAATCTCATTCGAGGAGGGAACCGGTCTCTCAATCACAGGAAGTTTATAGCCTTTTTGGATGAAGTGAACGCCGCGTACGGTGATTTACAGATGCACACAGAGATAAGGTGGATGAGCCGTGGAAAATGCTTGGAGAGGTTTTTTGCGCTACGCGCAGAAATCCCTGTGTTCTTGGAGGACACCATCCAATGTGATACAAGTGCGTACTGCGCAAAACTCAGGAATACAGATTTTCTTCTCGACATGGCTTTCCTTGCGGACATTAACTCGCATCTTAATCACCTGAATATGCGGTTACAGGGAAGATGCCAAACCGTGTCGGATCTATATGCGCACATGAACGCATTTGTTACTAAACTGACTCTGTTTAAAGACGGATTTTCAGCCGACCGTCCTAATCTGGCGCACTTCCCGTCATGTGAAGAGATGCGCAAAGATGCCCCCGAATGTGAGAAAACATTACCCAAGTACAGAGCCGAGATAGAAGCACTGCAGCAGCAGTTTAAGAAGCGCTTTCAAGATTTCCACACCATGCAGCCACGGATCGAGTTATTCACTAACCCCCTCTCGGCTGCAATCATCGAGCAGCCCCCTGAGTTGCAGCTTGAAATGTGCGAACTACAGTCAGACCCCTTTCTAGCAAAGCGCCAGGAGAGGGGAATTTCCTTTTGGAGACTGCTACCCGAGTCCCGCTTTCCACTCCTCAGGGATTTTGCGCTGTCAATGGCCAGCATGTTTGGCAGCACTTACATCTGCGAGAGCAACTTCTCTATGATGAAGCACATCAAGTCAAGGGAGAGAAACAGACTGACAGATGAGACACTGTTCCATCTTATGCAAATCAGATGTACAAATGTTGATATTGACATTCAGTCTATTGTGCAGCAGCAGGAGAGGCCACAAGTATCTCATTAAGAGTATAGCTTACTGATCCAGCTGTGGGTGAAGTTCAGAAAAATGCATATGTTCTTGGTTTTATGTATGGAATGTGAGGGAAGCATAGAAACACAATACAAAGATGAATATTCGTTGTTAAACTCAGTGTTGGTGTTTGGTACAATAAACATTTATTGCCTATATATATTTAGTTATTTTCATTAAATTAGTAGCTAAAGTTGGCTATTTAAATGTTGTGGATATAGTATCCTGCCGATGGAAGTGAATGGTCACGAAGTGGCCCTCTGGTAGTGAGGACATTTTTTTTTGGCCCTCACTATCCTCAAAGTTGCCCATCTCTGGTCTATGGCTATGACGCCCCTTAATGCTAAACGGGAGCAAATGTTAATAGGGGACCCAATTATCCCAGTGGTGGCCGCCGGAGCTAACGGAGACGCAGGGGGCTAGCTCCAGCCGGCGTCCCGGAGCTAGCCCACTGTGGCTACGTTAGGTCCGGGCGATGGAGTCCGTCGTTATAACTGGAGATCAAGGAATGCAGCGAAACGCAGACTTGGTTCGCCTGCTGTAGTATTAGCTAAATAAATTATGTTAAACAAGGCTTATTAAGCTGAACATCGCCACAATTGTTCTGCTATGTATCGGTACTTATTTTCTTAATGTGTGAATGACAAGCATTAAGAATAACAAAATATAGCTTGTTCTCTTGCAGATTGTCTCATTTTATTATGAATGTAACGTTTATATATGGGAACTACACTGTTAGCAGTAACTTGGTATGCATGTATTTCATGTTAGCTTAGCTTCTTAGTCTGAGCCAGAGTCCTGTATCATATCCGATTATCGTATATCATATCCGATTATCATATATAAAAATGATAATTTAATGTAATGTTTAAATCCTATGACCTCTCCCCCGCGGGCTGGCGCATAACCTCTGACCACTCTCCCCGCGGGCCCGCGCATAATCATAACATATGCACCGCCAATCTGCTGCTGAGCGTGCCACATTCAAAATGACTGAGCCGGTGAAGGCGAAGCTCTCCAGCGGAGAATACATTATTGCCGAAAACTCTTCATCAAGAGCGAAATCCATTGTCTGGGAGGCTTTTCGACTCATCCTAGATGGAGAACATAACCAGGTCGCTGGGTTCGCTGCTTGGAAGAAGTACAAAAAAGTGTTGGCCTATGATAGCCGCAAGCTAGGTACTTCATCATTGAAAAAATATATGGAGTCGAGCTGCGCTGCCAATGCCACAGGTACAAGACCAATCAATCAATACTTCACCAATAACCGTGATCTTAAAGCACCCAAAAGGGAAGACAAGGAGACGGTGTCCAAATTAGCAGTACAATTTGTCTGCAGTGATGTTAGATCATTCGAAACGGTGTGTGGCGATGGTTTCACTGGATTAGCACAGGGATTGATTGACATTGGTGCGCGGGCTGGCCATGTCGATGCAATGCAGCTGTTACCAGATCCGACAACAATATCTCGCAGAGTAACAAAATATGTAGAAGACATACGCCAAAGCATAATTCGTGAGCTGAGAGAACAGATGAGTGAGTACAATGGAGCAGTCACTTTAGACATGTGGACCGATGATTATCGGAAAATAAGCTACCTTTGTCACACAATACATTACATTAATAGCAAGTGGGAGCTAGTCGAAAGGGTGCTTTCTACGTCGGAATGGGATAGCACCTTGCGTAAAACGCCTGATAATATCAAACCAGCAATAATCCAAGCCCTGTGGGGATACAGCATTGAGGATTTCTTCACGAAACTCGTGTATGTGACAGACAGGGGTTCAAACATAGTGGCAGCCCTTCGCTCCGTCACAAGACTGAGCTGTGGTGCACACATCCTTAACACCGTGCTTTCAAGTACGATCGGGAAACCAAGCCAAGAAGATGCGTTCGGAGAGGAAGTGACTACGCTTGTCACGGGGGCAAAGTCACTCGTAACTTACTTTAAGCAAACAAGTCTCCAGAATCGATTAAAAAGACGTTAAAAGCATCAGTGGAAACACGCTGGAACTCAGTCCACACAATGCTCGAGTCGATCAGCTGTCAATATGAGGACGTTCGTGCACTGCTGTTGGAAAGGGGGGAAGAGGGTCGTCTGAACGACTTGAGCGAAGACACTTTGAATGCAATGGTGATGTTTCTTCAGAGATTCAAGGAGGCTACTAAGGCACTGGAGGCATCCAAAACTCCAACCCTTCACCTCACCGCTGTGTGGCTCGATCGCTTCAAACGCCACCTGCAACCATCCTCCACTGACAACCTGACATTCTCCTCTCTAAAGGCAACATGTCTGACAATTCTGGTTGAAAAGTACGAGATACGCCTCCTGCACAAACTGGCCATGTTTTTGCACCCAAAGCTGAAAAGTCTGAAGCTGCTTGTGGAGGAACATTCAATGGAAACAGTGCAAAACGAAGTGCGGCGCCTTGTGAACGGTAAGGCCGAAGGAAAAAATAAAAAAAGTGATCTCATAGTTTATTTCATACTGTATTAAAATTAAATTGAGGTAGGATTGAAAAAAAACTAATATCCTAACGTTACAGTGTAGCCCACTGTTACTGTATTGTGTATTCTTATTGGCCTGCTTGTCTGTTTTCATCATTTAAAATATGACATTTTAAATATTAGGGAATCTATTTGTGAAGTTTATAAAATTGCATATGCTTAATCTTGCGCCCTCTATTCGCACCTCTCTAGACATAAAAGAGAGGCGTGCATCGCCCACACAACGTGTTGCCACTGTCAGTTCAGCACCGCCCGAGAAGAGAGCTAGACAATCTGAGGGATTATCCGACGTCGAGGATTCCTCTTCCGGCGATGAGTGCACTCAGGATGAAGTGAGCGCATACATCGACTTCAAGTCACCGAGGGAGGAGAATTTCGATGTTCTCAGCTGGTGGAAGGAGCATGCAAAAAGGTTTCCGAATGTGGCACACAATCTTTAGATTACTGCATAGTAATCTAAAGAAACACTGAGTTGTGAGATGAACATGGCGTTAGCCAGCCTGTCTGTACAAGTCTGTTAAAAAAAAGTGTGTTATACGGAATATATGTTGTTTTATATGTACGTTTTATATGTTTTATATGTACGTATATATTTCGTATATTATATAATAATACAGACTCTGTAAAAGGTTATACGTCTGTTAAAAAAAAGTGTGTTAGGTCTACTATATATCTGTTGTTTTGGCATTAGCCAGCTTGACTGTTCTAAACAGTTTAAAAGTGTCAGACAAGCCGCGGCCGCCTTGTTGCAATTGCACTGGTTTCAGTTGGCTTCAATTTGTTTTATATCGTCAGCCATAATGATTGTAACATTAAACCAAATAAATGCACGTGATTGTTGCATAACAATATGATAACGTTCCGTTTTTAATAAGTCACGTTTTTTGGGAGGGGCGGAGGACCATCTAATTGATGTGTCTACATGAATATAATTAAATGGAATGAACGGCATTGTATTTCCTGGATTAGGCTACCTTCGTTTTAAAATATACTATCCAAATTTCACATATGAAATGGCCAACAATTATCACTTTAAACGTCGTAGGTTAGGCTACTTGATTATTATTATTATTATTATTATGTAGCCTAATTATTAACATCCCACGCTTTTTGAGCCAAATACGCAACTGCGTGTATTCATAATTGCATGATTCTCTGCATCATAAGTTAGCAGCTTGAATACATCGTCCAGCTGAACATTTATGGGAAACGCAACAAATGAATAGTTTATTTTCAGTAAGTGTTACTGGACAGCTCCTCAAAGTCCTACAGCTTGTATTTAAGGCAGCGTAGCGCTCTCTCGGGAGCTCCATTTCCCTTTAACGTGCTCATGTGAATTCTGTAAATTCTTTCACTGCTCATATATACAGTATATAGGCCTATATATATATATATATATATATATATATATACAATGCACATACAATATATATATATATATATATATATATATATATATATATATATATATGCGGGTTCGGGCCGGGTTGCGGATCTTGTGCCGACGGGTCGGGTCGGGTTGCGGAACTAATTGGCAATATGTGCGGGTAGCGGGGCGGGTTCGGTATTGCACGTCGAGGGTGCGGGGCGGGAGCGGGTCTTGAAAATCAGACCCGTGCAGGACTCTGCCCTGAGCTAGCTCTGTTTACTTCCAGTTCGGAGGCAGCAGGTCCCGTCTCGGCTCCGCCTCTTTGCCCTTATTTGGAGCAGGCGGGATTAGACTCTGACGTCGCTGTCGAGCCGTTAGTGGCCGACTCCGCCTACTAAGGGCTTCTCTGCAACTCTGCAGAATCCTATGGGTGACGTCACGGACACTACGTCCATTTATATATACAGTCTATGGGTGAGACTGAGCATAGCCAAAACCGGAAGCTGCGATAACTCTGGTGGCTACCATTAGCAGCTAAGTTTTACTCTCCGATTTTTACATAAAAATGGAATTATGGATTATAATTTTTTTTTTCAAATCCAGAGAAACATTATCAACCTATCGATTAACCGATTCAGCCGCGTTTTTCTTGTTTTAACGCCATTGAACAAGTCTTTTGATCAGATTGACAGCTACGGTGAGACGATCTCCCGTAAAAGCTCCGTAAGTGTTGTGATCTCTGTGTTTGCTTCCCCTGTCGCGAGTTCGGATCACTCAGTGATGATACTATACCTAAATAATCTGTGGAACCTCAGCTTTAATCGGATATATTGTATGTGCAGCTACGATAAGTAATAAGAGTATCTTTTATCTTGAGTTCTGTGCCAAAGTGCGTTAGCATTTTTCGCTCTGGGGTCATTTAGATGCTACTTATGAGACTTGTGTTTTGTTTTGGTAAAAATTGTTTGTATCGTCAGTTAGCTGAGATTCTTCCCGTTAATCTGGTGTAACACATTAATAGGTTCTTAAATAGTGAGCGTTCTTAAAGATGCCCTGAGACACAGTGTCGTGAAAAAAAAAAAAAAAGACCCCGCCAAGGGGGGCTTTGGGGCTTAACAGTTAATGGTAAGCTATTAAAATTGTGATTCCATAGATGTTTCTCCCATCACCCAAATCCCCTGACTATTCTCTCAACTCAGTATTTACATTCTTATATTCAAAGAAAATCAGTAATAATCTTTAAAAACTACAAGTCCTTTTCTATCAGCTGTGCACCGTTATGGTGTAAATATAACCTATCTACAAATTGGATCAAATATAAAAGTCAGTCGAATTAATGTTGATACTGCTAGTAGACGTATATTGTGAAGAGAAATTGAAGATGTTGCTGATATACACGGAACAAAAATATAAATGCAACACTTTTGTTTTTGCTCCCATTTTTCATGAGATGAGCTCAAAGATCTAAAACATTTTCTATGTACACAAAATAACCATTTCTCTCAAATATTGTTCACAAATCTGAAAAAATCTGTGATAGTGAGCACTTTTCCTTTGCCGAGATAATCCATCCCACCTCACAGGTGTGGCATATCAAGATGCTGATTAGACAGCATGATTATTGCACAGGTGTGCCTTAGGCTGGCCACAATAAAAGGCCACTCTGGAACGTGCAGTTTTGCTTTATTGGGGGGGTCTGGGGGGGTCCGAAAACCAGTCAGTATCTGGTGTGACCACCATTTGCCTCACGCAGTGCAACACATCTCCTTCGCATAGAGTTGATCAGGTTGTTGATTGTGGCCTGTGGAATGTTGGTCCACTCCTCTTCAATGGCTGTGCGAAGTTGCTGGATATTGGCAGGAACTGGAATACCCTGACTGTGTATCGCAATTATGCCCGAAATGTCCCTTATAGGCCTACGTCTGTTTCCGGTGACTTTATTTTGAAATTCAGTTCCTGAGGAATGGCT
The DNA here is from genome assembly GCF_949606895.1 of Notothenia rossii. Lineage (NCBI taxonomy): Eukaryota > Metazoa > Chordata > Actinopteri > Perciformes > Nototheniidae > Notothenia > Notothenia rossii. Next base: position 20,146,971 of record NC_136909.1, read on the forward strand.
AAAAAGCCCGATATTATAGAATTAAACAAATAAATAAAAACAAGGATAATTGTGTGTCATTGTTGAGTAAATAACAGTGTGTTATTTAGAAAACAATAACAAATTAGAAGGAAAAAAAGATTTAAAAAAAATACAGATTTCATTATGCTGAGGCTCTGAGTAACATTTATTTTCCTCACAGTCGGCAAAAAAAAGTCAGACATTATACGATTTAAAAATAAAAACAATAATCGTGGCTTGATATTGAGTAAGAACCGGTAAGAACATGTTTTTATGAACCACACAGCTTCCGGTCTACCAAGACTCGACCGGACAAAATGTGGCGTATCATATGCACGCAAAACTCGGCCTCAGAACTCAATGGGAATGGTTAGCATATCATATGCACGCAAAATCGGACTTCTGCGTATCTATTGCACGCATTTCCAATGTGTAAAGTCGTTACATTTGTACGCAGACTGAAGAGAGTGGGTTGCTTTATTCCACCCCAGTGAGGACGTGACCGTGTCTCCTTTGACCTTTTCTCAGTATGGTGGAGACATGCGTTAAAATCTACATTTCACACTGCTTATGTCACACTCCTCTGTACTGCCATGTGGTTCCTCAAGCAATAATACAGGAAGTTTAGTGTGGTAAGATAGTATTACACTGACTGAGAAGAGATCAAACATAAAGATTAAACACAGGATTTGCCTCTAGAGGTTTTAAAAGCATCATTTATCAAACAACTCAGATAGTTCCAAGTGTAGTTTGTGAGATTGAATAAGTGTTTACTATGCTCCATTACTGCTGTACACTGTACGCACCCGTTTGATCTCATTCAGAAAATAAACAAGCTTTCTTTAATGATAATCAGGTGAAATTAATAACGATGAGTTTTGCTACCATTTGTTCTGGTGTTAGAAAACCAAAAAGAATAGACCATAGCAACAAAATGTCTATTCGTCTACCCCCCTCCACATCCTTTCCCTGCACCATTCCCTAAAAAGCAAAAACCCAGTTCCCTAAACAGTAAATTAATTTATGTTTGCAGATAACACATATCTTACCTCTAAAAACAGAATCAAAATACTGTTTACTACAATAAGAATATGTTTGACCCTATTTTCCTGCAGGCCATGACAGAAAGAGCTTTTCACTTTTATAAATGCATCAAGCAGAAATGTATGCAGTTATTATACCATTGAAAATAAATATTTATATTATAATATGAGTAAAATACTAAAAATATGAATATGACAAATTATACAATATGGCACTCAATACTATGCAATAATCAAAACATATCATAGTATCAAAATAAGGACAAATACATAGATATACATAATGCAGGCTTTATATGTTGTTATATTGTAATTCATCTACATGTCATGGGCCATTTAGGTAATGAATTGTTTTGAAACTGGTAACATTTAACAAGTAACACATGAGAACATAATTTACATTAAATTATTTAAGGAAACAAGAGGTTTTACCATAACATCAGACATCCAGCTCACCTGTATTAAAACAAGTGATACAAGAATTGTCCGAGTGTATTTTGTTTTAATAGCTGCAGATCAGATTGTTACATTTGATTCCAGCGACACAAACATTCAAACAAACAATAATAAACTCATGAAATAATTGTCCAATAACCTACTCTTACTGTGTTCCCATAGAATAGATATTAATAGATGGTATATTTTCACGCATTTCTGGTACTGTATAATTTCAAGTGTTGTGTGAATCAAAAGGTTACTACCCAAGCGTCTTTGTACACTGATTTACAATACTCAATATGATGTTATTAAAAGGTTCTTACTTCTGAGATACGAATAAAAAAAAGAATAAAGAAAAAGAGACCAGGATCAAAACGTTATTTGTATTATTAAATGTATGACTTTCAGGATTTCTGGTCGTTGAAAACAGACATTGCACTAATAACAGAAAAAACGCTCTACTTTTTAATGTGTGAGAACAAAAATCCAGATAAAAATCTCTATTTTTGATGAAAGATGATAAAAACAAGGATTCTTTACTGCCAGCTTTGCTGCTTATAGTAGAAAATGGATAGGAAAGTCTGGTAGTTTTTGACTTACAATGGTTCTGTGTCCCATAGAAGGGTAAGTTCACTTTTGCAAACATGGTAGTGTTTTCCTTATTCTGGGTGCTATGTTACTATGTAAGTAGTGCTTGTCTTTTACTGTCCCATGAACTTTTAAGAGGCCTTCCCACCCCATAAGCAAGGGGGAATGTATAGCTAGAAATTGTGTGAGGAAAGTCCAACACCACTGAACAATCATATCTTCAGTGTGTGAGCATGTTTCTTGCAAAGAGGTTTGTCCTTCTTGGAGAAAAAGTTCTGGCCTTCCAGAGTAGTGCAGCACACCTGAGGAAAGATAATACACACACGTGAGTAAGAACTTTAAAACTCTTCCATAATGATGAAAAATAAACAATACCATTACTTTATAATATGTATCAAGTTCAACATGATTTATTGAAAGACAAGTGGTTTAAAAAAAAGTTAAGCGATTGTCAAAAGTCTAGGTTGGTAAGTGTCATTGTGGTTGTACATTGAATCAATAATGACCCAGGATAACGCCCCTGCTGTTCTATGCAAAGTTTGCAAATGTTGTGTCTCTTTTATATTCAAGCTCAGTCTTGCCCTCATCGTTCAAAGTTGGGCAGGTCATATGGATAGGATTGTCTTAATTAACTGTACAGTGAGGCTTTCACTTACAGCGCAGACGAAGCAGTTATCATGCCAGGTGTAACCAAGGGCCTCTAGGAACTTGTCTCCAGCCTCAACGGGGAACTCACAGCCATGGCAGCTGGTACCGAACATACTGTAAAAATCTTTTTTCAGACAAAACAACATAACATGTTATTTACAGAAAAGAGCATCAATGCTTTTCTTTGGTTATTATTTTCACTAAAATAAATTCTAATCATAACAGAGAGTCACTTGTGTCCATTTACAGACTTCTGTCTTCCATCCTGACATCCTTCATCAGCATGTGTCCAGTCAACTTATTATTATAAGAGTCCTCATCACTTACCTTGTTCACAGTATGGCTCGCCTTCCTCCAGGTGGAAGGTGTTGTTTCTGATTGGCTGCTGACAGGTAGCGCACAGAAAGCAGTGGACATGCCACGTCTGTTTGAGGGCATTTATCACCTCCTGGATGCAAAAATAAAACACTGTTGTTAGTTGGAAGCATAACACAGTTCATTATGAGCCCTGGTCTCTGTTTTTGTTCGTCTAAGACTCTAAGTAATAGTACAATTAGATCAAGGATGCTTAAACGTTTTATTGGATGTTACCTTGCTAATTGGGGAATTGTTTGTTAAACAGCTGTTTATGTAATGTGTGAACAAAAATCATTCCCAATTCTATTATTAATCCAAATTGGATCACAATGGATAAAAGTGTCTGTTTTACATTTGCCAGGAATGCACACCGACTTTCCTAAAGTCTGTTCTTTTCTCACGTCACATTTAAATATAATATTTTTTCTTGTGTGGCCACATGACCCGGCTTAAAATAGACAAACTGCTTCCTTTCCCACCCTTAAACTGTGAGAACACGACAGCACAGGGAATCAATGAAAAGTTGGTGGGCCAGAGTGAAATAAAGGATTAGAGGAGAGGGAGTGAGAAAACAGGTTAATAAGAAGCCGTAAGCTGGTTGAAGATGTGTGAGAAATAGAGGGTTGAAAGGGATTGAGGGTAAGGAGGTTAGAACACGTGAGGGATGAATGTCAGTGCTGTTATGAGAGCAGCCATCTCAGCTTCCTGACGCTCTGGGTTCATGCTACACCTGCAGCCTCAAGGCCTCTAAGCCTAATTCTCCTAACACCCGAACATACACCACATTCCTGAGTTTCAGTGGTGGTCACTATAGAAAATTCCCTAGCCTTCCTACATGGGCCTTTGAATTTATCTTGCATTTTCAGGTATTTTATTGTTACCATAAAAGGGATTCTTTGATGATGTTTACACCTTAACATTTAATATCCCTTTATTATTTTTGTCTCATATTGGCTTTTGATAAACAAAGCAAAAAGTAATTATAGAGACAAATCCCATAGCAATGAAGCCTTTTTAGGCCATATCAGTTCAGGTATAGGTTTGCATGTTGTGTCAACCACTTTCATTAAGTAGGATGTTTTAAATATGGGCTTCTGTAGCTTTCATTTTTATAGTAAAGTATCTTGCATTTGGGAGTTACTTCATGTTATTATAATCCTACATTGCAACCAAAAGTACTTATGCGCCCAATTTATCATTTCAAACCCTTCAACATACAATGTTGAGGACACTGAAACATTTTAATCAAGTTGATGTACCAGTCTATACAAACCATTAAAGAAATAAGGTCAGATATGTGTGACGGGTTTGCACTGAATTCTACAGAGAAGGAGTATCCCTTTTTGTCTCCTAAAAACCGAGGCCTGTACTACGAATCCAGTTCAACATACCCTGGATAGGTTTGAGTTACCCAGCTTACCTAACCCAAAACAAACGCGCTTTCGCTAAGCGGTCCTACTGTATGACGCTGGTTATCAACTCGGTAACTCAAGCCCGGTGTGCCCTATCTAGTTATGTGCGCGTTAACATGAAAGGGGCGGGTTGTTAGCAACATTTGACCAATCACAAACATTGACAGGCGTACTGACAGTGCAGTGTCATACTTCCTGAATGAAAAGTGAACTATAATATTAGACAAATATGAAGAAGTTAAACTTTAAACATCCATGACTTAAACACTTTATCCAGGATAAAAGCCACATAGTTGTACCTGCAAGGTGAATACAGCTGGTAAAAGAAAAATTGTTTGAAAAATTATTAGAATGCGTACATTAACAGGTTTATGATATCACTGCCCCTAAGACACGAGTGGATCTGACTTTAATTACATTTGACTCGAGTGTTTCGTCAACTTAATGTGTTGCTTAATGTGTTGCTTAAAATAACACACACACACACGCACGCACGCACGCACGCACGCACGCACGCACGCACGCACACACACACACACACACACACACACACACACACACAAACTCACCCCAAGTATCTTGTCCTGGCAGCGGCTGCATGTTGGAGCGAGGAAGTCTTCATAGCAATGTTCACAGTAGACAGTTCCCTGTTCTTCCACAAAGCCTATATCTGCCAGGGATTTACGGCAGTGGGTACAGTTAAATTCCTCCTTATGCCATGACTTTCCCAATGCTACCAAAAATGGCCCTCTGGGTGAAAAAAGGACAAGCAAAGACAAATGGATAAGTTTAAAATCAACTTTTTATTTTTTATTTAGCTGAAGTTACAAGAAGAACGTTCCAAAGTCTAGGTTTTTCCAAAGAAAGACATTGAAAGCAGTCCATGTTGGGCTTTCTCAAATTAAGGACATATACAATGAATATATTATCAAAATTGCTCGATCAACTAATCATATTCTACTCAGGTTAATAAAGGCTGCATCAAAAACAAGTATCAGATTCTAGAAATCCGATGTGTTGATGTCACTGAAGCTTTACTGTGACAATCATCCTCTGCGTCCACTGTGAAAGCACTTTGGCACTGTCCACTCTGATGATTAGTTAAAGTAGGAAAACAACACAGAGTAATTTACTGCACACAATAGCTGTGCTTATCTGAGCTTTCTCAGATCGTGGCACAAGCCTGGCAGCTATTAGCATGTGAGCTACCCTATCCAGTGATATGTGTTAAGGCAGTCATGAGAAGAACAGGATAACCAAGAGTTGGTATCAGATCATATCAAGTGTGTATACATCAATAGTTTCAGTCAGATCTTTGTAGTTCTACAGTTTCATACACAGATTATTTACTCGAGATGGTTTCCAGTTAATTATTTTAAGTGCCTAACTGGGACGCTGAATCATTTAGATATGGAAACATGTTCCAATCGTGGCTTGATTAAGAACAATTGGATATCTGGGCAGCCAAGTGAAGTAACAGGCCTATTTTTTAAGGAATGGTGAGCAAGCAGTATTTGGGTTGATGACAGAGCCCGTGATTCTTTATTTGTAATATCTCCACACTGCTATCAAGAAAAATAGGATAGTAGGTTAATTGAGGTAATTTAGATAATCCATTCAGAGATTCTTAATGGGTTCCTAAATTGTAAATGACATTATTAATCAAAGTAAATAATGTGACTCTCACCTGATGACCATATTGCAGTGGGCACACATGGGCGTACGAAAACCAGCAGGGATGTGTTCTGCCATCTGGACCAGGGTGTCCTCATCTTTAGGATGGGGCTGAGGTAAAGGCCGGGTTGGGACAGAACCCCTGGGGACACTGGCACTTCCATTACCCTTTATACCAGAAGACGGGGTGATTAAACCAGCCTTTGGGACTCGACCTGAAGAAGATACAAAAGAGATAAAGATAATAGAAACTGGAGGAACAAAACATTTAATAAAAATACAAGCACTTATAGAAACACAAAGCTCTGTGTTTTCTTCTTAGGTGTGTAAGTTATTTGACCTCTAACCTCTTGACTATACACCCAGCAGGTGTCAGGGTGGTGCACGCAGCTGGGTGACTACTGTTGTCAACAACCATGAATTCACCACATCAATCTACAACAAGACCTTCCCTCAGCTAAAACCTAAACCAACACCTGGCTAAACATATAGCCTGGCCTTTGATCTTCAGACTGTGGATGAAGATTTGTTTTTATATGCACATTGGGAGGAACGGACTACTTTTACATGCTTTACCATTACATGCGTGTAATGTTTAAATGTGTGTTTGGCTTAGGAACAGGGCTGGTTTTCCATGAAATGTTGGAGCTAGTCAGGTACTGTATTCTTTTACATTTTGCATTTTTACAATTGCAGTATTTTTTAAACTGACAATTGAGAAGCAAAACCTCAAACCAGATTTGCACATCTCCAAGCACATTTTCAGCCTCTCATTTTAAGATTATCAGCAAACATGTCGAGCAGTCGATTTGTACACACCTGCTGCCAGGGAGCAACATTATTATTGATTTGGAGTCGTTTTTAGACCAACTAATGGATGAAAGACCATGTGGTCTGATGAGTGGCTGATACATAAGGGAGAGAACTGGCGGAAAGGAGAGAACTTGTGATTTTAGATTGGATGGAGTCGAAGTTGAAGCAGCTAAATAGGCAGATAGAAACATTTTTGGGGTACATATACAGAATGTTAAACTGAACAATTAATGTTCTCAGAAACTGTGAGCGCCAGTGCAGTAGAGTGGAGTAGGTTAGTTGTTCGGCAGCACTGTGGTTTGCCTTTAAAACTGTATTTATAACTCCCATACATAACATAAGTCTTCAGTAAATATTATCTTTCTTACGGAGTAGAAGCGCTGCATGTGTTACTGAGCAAAGTGTCACAGGCAGAGCGGTACTTTCTCGCCTGCTTAATGGGCTTCCACAGAGGAAAAAGACGAGAAAAGAAAAAGAAACTCTGCAATGACCTATTTCAGAACATATGTCACGCTTGGTCCATGGAAAAATAAGCCTCTTTCCTTCTCGCTAAATGGCTGCAACAACATTAAATCTAACAGCACTAAATCAGTTTTACTCTATGTCAGGATTTCAATTCAAAAAAAAATTGTGAGAACAAAAATAACATTTTCGCTACTGTAAGGGGGGATATATGAATGAATAAAAAATACATAATTAAAAAAGGATTTAGTTCAATCCCTAAATTAATTATTTTTTACGAATCTATTTGAGGGACTCTACATTTACAGTAAGGTACCCACTATGACTTGTGCTAATGTGAGGCACCAGTCTGATTGTCCACTAGTAGGTTTTGTGAAAAAATTCCACGAAACATGCCAACAGTAAACGCCACTGACACGTAGGTAAATATACTTTAACTGTATTTAGTAACAGATTCAAGCAGCAATGTACTTTCCTACAGACTTCATAAAGCAGTAGGCTCGATGAACATGAAGGCATTCTTAAATAATTGAAACCCATGTATTATGTATTCTGTATTCTTTTATGCCGACAAAGGCGGATATGTTATTTCTAATATCCTATATTAATATTAATATTTTGCAAACACACACACACACACGCACACACACACACACACACACACACACACACACACACACACACACACACACACACACGCACACGTTTTTACCCTGGATTGCAGGCGGTCCTTTGGTCATGGTTTTGATAACTGCTGACTCATGGCTGCTGAGTTCTGGCTCCTTTCCCTCCTCACTGTAAATGGAATGGAAATTATATTCTGATCAATTAATGGGAAAACGTTGTGTAATTAACATTAGAAACAAATTCCCCCAACAGAAACTCCGTATTCAGTGCTTGAATTGCAAAATGCATGGTTACTATCCACTCAATCAGAATGGTTGGTATGTACTGTGACTTATGCGCCTTAGTCCTTTTTTTTCCAAAATGTAATTCCCCGAAAAATATCACTGAGAGCCTACTGTACGAATAGCCATTAGAAAAAAAATCCTGTCAGCTAGACAGGAAAAATACATCAGCACAGTCTCGTTATTCAAGTTTCAGTCAAAATACAGTAAGACGGATTCCAGACCACCTACCTGCTGACAGAGCGGAGAAAAATATTGTACCAAACAAAACACTGCATGCAGCTTCAGCCAACACAGTACAGTACTCAACTTCATGGAGCAATTCCTACATGTGAGTACACACTCACAACAATGTGCCATGTGCCACTTCACAGCAGAACAGAGTCCAGGCCACCGGCCTGATGATGGATGGGAAACGAGTTTGCACAGCACTAATGATACAGCAAACTCATTTAAAAATGATGCCAGCATATCAATTCTCATGACCTAACAGAGAGAAACGGACTACGGTGCAGTGAAATATATCATAGTGTAATGAACGAAAGTGCCCATTCCAGATGTGCTGTAGACAGATGCCAGACTCCGAGAACTAATAATGGGGGTGAAGAGAGCTCTTATGGTGCGGTAAAGAGTTCACATTATTCAATGCCTAATCTTGTTTTCACAACTATTGTACACAGGTATTGTTTTAACCTCCCTTTATACTTTAAATGTCTCCTAAAAATGCACAAAGTTCAGGCTTATACGCTAAAGTGATGTCACAATTAGGCAAACTGAATAAGTCCCCACAGGAACGTGGGCAGTCCATTTTCATGGGCCCCAAGAAATAGACCTGAAATTCACATTTGGGTCAAAGGCTGAGTAATTTTAAGAGACTTTGCAGTCAAATCTATTGATGATCACATGAAACGATGCCAGAACACTAATTTCATAACATAGACAAACTGAGCCTTGCATAGAGATATGATAAGTGTTCAGTGAACAATGCTGTGGAACAGGGTGACATTTGATATCCATGCTATTGTTTTAATTAAGGCAACACCATTTTTACAGATAGCAATATAATCTTTTGGAGGTCACACAGTTTCTCTCATGGGTCAACATATTATTTTGCAGTTCATAACATGTCTCTGAAGTCTTCCTTAATAATGATGGAAAAGTTATTTACTTGTTAAAGTTTTTAGGACTTATTAGGAAATATTCTCTCTGATCTCCTGAATATATGGGCTGCACCTAATTGTTTTTCAAGAAGAACATGTTTGATAGACTTGTATTTTAGAATGGTTTTCATTTTTGGGGTTGTATGGTATAAGTAAAAATTGAGCAATACAAATGTGACCTCGTACACATTCTTTAACATAAAATCCATTATTAATCAAATACATAACAGAATAAATAAAATGCCATTTGAAATAAGACTAACTATTATTTGCATTTAGGGATTAAATTAAACCAAGACAGGCTTTGAAAGTATTTTTCTGGTATTGCAGAGAGATGGCAAAGCATGCCAGATATCGTTGTTGAACACAGGAACATTTCTTTAGCTCTTCAAATGATGCAGAGCCAATATCCCTCACTATGTGTTTTCAAGTATTTGACAGCACCAGTTGAGAAGCTTGGGTGAGTCAGTAACACCTCCCCATATTATACCCAAAATGCATAGCTGTAGCCAATGTGAACAGTTGGAAAACTGCTGTCTTCTTCTTGTTCCTATAGTTGTTAAGGGTCTTGTGGAAGACAAGTGTTATGGCAACTACAATCATAGTTAGGTTGAGTTTTGTCGGTATGTTAGATTTCAGTGAGAAAGAGACGAAAAGAGAAAGAGTGATCGGACTATGAGAGGTGACTTCACAGACAGAGAGAGACATAGATTAAGATAAAGGGAGAATAGCACACTTGTGTTTGTGATCACATCAGTAGATCCTCTGTTTTTCACTTGAAATGTACCTAAATATGTAGACAGCGTTAACAGGAGAAGAAAAGAGAGGGTCTCCCTCTTCTGTGGCAAATTGATGCCAAGACACCCTTTCGTGTGACAAGCCAAAACAAAAAAAAGACAGAAAAAGAGAATAAGAAAGAAATACATAAACGCAAAGTGACAGAGATAGTTGGTTATGACTGTTAGAATTGCATTTCTTCCCTTAGTTGTTATAAAATAGCACTTACAAAATGTGTA
>NC_136909.1:20162489-20237489 GCF_949606895.1 Notothenia rossii
GTGGAAATAACAGATAGCAAAGCTTGATAGTACTTTTTGGTGTAACTTAACCATATATAGATCTTAGATTAAAGAGGAAATGTGTTATGTGCAGGTGTGAAAAGATGAGAGCATTGTAAATCAGTGTTAAACCTTGCAAAAAGTTGTAAGTTTGTGACACATCAATGTAACATTTGGTTAAATGTTTGTACATCACAGAATAGACGTTAGTGTCTGTTATTTATCAAAAACCCTTAAATGTCTTATCGGAAGTGACTACTGTGTTGCGGGACAATTTATCATGACAGGTGAAGGATTAAAAAAAGATTTAACAAGTTTAAATGATCAATTATACCTGACCTCTCCACTGTTTGTCTCAGTTTCAGAGAGACATTTAGAAGAACATTCAGTGAAGGAACTAAGGAAGTAGGGGAGAAAGGAAGAAATGACAGGGACACCAGAGACAGAGTGAAAAGAAAAAAAGAAAAAAATCATATCACTTTATTAGCTCTAATATAGTATGATTGTTTGTCTTCAAACTCAAAACACAAGATATATACGTTTTAGCTACTAGATTGACAACTATTTAAATGCAACCGAATGAAATTCTACAAAGAAGAAACTGTCATTAAAGTCAATCAATCATTTTTTATTTATATAGCCCAATATCACAACTTACACTTTTGTCTCGGGGCTTTAAAGTGAGCATTCTGTAGTAAACATAGGGATGAAATATATGTAAAGGCACTGGAGAAATATTATATATAGAAAAGGTCTCAAAATAAAACCTTAGCATTATAATCAATTTTTAGAATTTGTACAGTCACTTTGAAAAACATCTTATCCGAACAACCTGCTCACTGAAAAGAGCCGTTCTGACTTACATATACAGTACCTCTTATCATACAGCACCTATCTGTAGAGCTGCTTACATCCAAGGAGAATGGCCTTTTAACTATTGCTTTATATAAACTGTACAAACATTGTAAGTTTAAATCTCTTTTTCCATTACTCAGCTGCCACCATATTTCAAGATACAGGTTTTATCAGTTAGTTCCAATGCAGTAAACAAACCATTAAAGCTATTGAATAGCTTTGAAGAATCTTCCATATAATATATCTTAACAAACTTCCAAAATACGTGAAAAACATACACTGCCGTGTGAGAGTGCACACAAGCCAGATTTATTATTTTCCGATGTGAGAAATGTGTCCTTTGTCCAAACCACACACCTCCCCATTGAGTGACTGGTGACTTATACATACAGTGGTAGGAACAACTTTAATAATGTCACACATCTGTAATAAATGGGATTAAAAGTTCTGTCTGTTTTCTTAATGAAAATCTGCCATTGAAAAATGTGAAAGACCACAAATGCAGAAAGCTATTTTTTTTTACCAAATCACTACCATGCTCCCCGAAAGGAGCATAAAAATGCTTTAATCAAACCCAAATTCAAGTACAATGAATAACACAAATAAAAGTTAGTTGTAATGCTCCTAAAGTTTACCTTTAGGTTCAGTAGATTGGCCAGTGGCCAGACACGTATCAGTAACGCTCAATTTAAAAGTCTGAATGAGGCTGACTCAAAAAGTAACGGTCAAGGACAAGCCCAAGCACACGTGCACACACACACACACACACACACACAGAAACACCCAATAGTTTATTTGAACAGTATCTCCACGTTTATTTAATTTATTTCCATTATGTTATCCCTTAAGCAGTCTAATTCATCAGAAAACCACCCACAGAAGTAAAACTGATATAATTCACACATACACACAATCACACACACACACACACACACACACACACACACACACACACACACACACACACACACACACACACACACACACACACACACACATACACATACACACACACACACACACACACACACACACACACACACACACACACACACACACACACACACACACACACACACACACACACACACACACACACAGTCTACTGGACATTGAGGGTGCGAGCAGACACTCCGTGATGCCAGTCTCTCAGCTCGTTGTACTTAGGACCAATCAACATTCGAGTGGTGGTCTTGTTCGATTTGCTGTCACAGGAGGAAAGAGAAAAGAAGAGAAAAACACAGCAAACAAGAGAGATAAGAAGCATTTAGGAAACGCAGAGAGGTTGCCCTGCATTCATAAGATATACTTACAAGCCATGCTACAAGGAAAGCCTGATGATATGGTAAGGCCTGACGCCACAAACAAGATGCTGATTGTAGACAGAAAACTATTTGATGGGTCGGATATGTGAAGTTATGGTGTCATCATCAGAATAGAAAATGACAGAAATCAATACAGAGAGATAGAGAAAATAAACTGTAAGGAATATCTGGAGAACAGTTAACTCCTGTCACATGAGGTCTTAATGCAGCCCATGGATCACGGCCAATATGGACTGAAATGATGAATACATTTCACAGTGAAGCAACAACACACAGAAGGGAAATGTCTGCATGTTAACACAAGTGACCACAGACACACATTGATCACATGTATCGCAACAAACCACAAAAAGCAATGGACAGCCAATGGGTCACATCACACTAAGAACAACACCAACATACCAGCCATGATTGTCCACAACACAATCAAATGTCAAAACAACATGCAGCACTGCAAGGTTGTCACATCCACAAACCAATGCAAAGACAACCGGTAGGAGCACACACACCATCACACAAAATAACTTTCAGTAATCTCAGAGGGGTAATAAAACCGCTTTCTGAACTTTTGGAGCAACTACAAATGAACATATTGCAAGGTGTACAAAGGTCTGGCTTTTGACTTAATGCCTCAAATGTGATCCTGTCTCTGCCGTCTAGACAGGAAGAGATCACCCAGCATCAATTAAGCTGCCAGATATGTGCCATAGAGATCTGATTTTTGGGACTCCTTGTATGTTAATGTGGACTTTATATGTTAGCCCAAAGAAAAGGGTTAACCCAAATTTTAGAAAGTATAGTGACAAAAAACATTGCACAAACAAAATGGATTATTTGGAGTTTTGGACAAACAATGCACTTACTTTGTCTTGGCTGCCTCAGCTTCCTCGTCTTGAGCTACAAGGGAAAATATAACAACTCCATTAAAGAATAAAAAACGGTAGTATTTAGCTTGTATTTTAAGTTAATGAAAATAGAGCCTTAGTTTGTCATTCATTCAAACATAAATACTATGGTTCACAGTATGCATATTGATTTTGCCATGCTTATTTCACTATTTATTGTTGCCCTTTGCTCGGATGTGTTTAGTCAACGGTTCAGGTACATTAACTATATAAGGTGCACTAAAGATAGACTATGGAAACGTTTTTCAGTAACGCACCACGCTCGGTTCCGGTGATCTGAGCCAGAATCCTGAAAGACCTGGACTGGGTGGTGCCGGAGCGTGGGCGCCAGTCCTCTGTGTCCTCGGTCATGCGCTTCCTGCTGGCATCAGCATGAGTGGGCACATGATAGAAATGGATGTCTGTGTCCACGATATGTTTCCTGGGGACTCTGGAAGGACAGGATGGATAATATCAGCAAATATACTTTTGAATTAAAATCCTCTCTCTTACATGATTGATGAAAGTGAAAGACATGACGAGTGGTTTCATTTCTTGGAGCTAATACAGCATGTCAAAGTGAAAAGTACACTTGTTAAATTGTTGTAGTGTACTGTAGATAGTTAGCTCCGACCAACCATCAGAGTGTGTTGTGGAACAAAGCCGTGTTTAGTCTTTTTATGAGGTTAATTTCAACCAAGGATTTACAGTGATATACAGTACACATATTTACGTTATTAAAAACACAATAATTCAGTTAGAGGAATGGCATATTTTTAGACTGGAGGTTAAATGAATTGGAAATGCAGCAGACTGCACTTTGTTAAATTTGGTGTCTAGGTCTGAACCAATCTGATACCTTGGTGGCTGGGGTTTTCTTAAAAACCGTCGACAGAAAAGAGCAGGACAGAAGAAAAGAGACATAGAGTGAATAAAGGCAGGCTAAAAATAAATCAGATACATTTATAACAGTCATAAAGAGACAGAAAAGACTTACTTTAAAATACTTTGAGGTCCACTAAAAGGATAGGAAAGCAGAGAAAGAGGAAAATTCACAGTTATGAAGAATTAAGTAATTAAAAAAAGTATCAAAGTTAATGTTAACAAGCAGGCAGCAGAATAGCTGAAAGTAAATAATAAAACCCATATGGACCACGACTCCCAATGCATGCAAAACACTCAAATCAACAATCTATTTCCAACCACATGGTGGTGCTACTGGATTGTCTTGACTCTTATAAAAGTCTAGTCATTCATAATTTGGACAGTAAAAAAAGGAAGATTTCAATGGAATTAAAATATAATCAAACACATGAGTGTTTAGCATAAATATGATTTAACCTGTGTGGTTTGTTTTTTTGGGAACACATCATAAAATGTGTGCAAACCTACAATCTTTGCAAAAAGGCTGCTGACAGGCCTTTTTACTAATTGACTGTCAATAAATCAACTCCTATGACAAATATACACACATACACACAAAGGGGCATTGAAGAGGAGTCAGACCCCGCTGTTAATAAATCAACTATAAATACACACACGCACCAACACTTGACTAGCACAATGAATAGACTTATTTATGAGTGTCTCAACACATTCTTGTCACTGCAGCAGCTATGTGGGTGTGGGAGTGTTGACGGCTCTATGTGAGCCTGGTCACACACTTACAGTCACACTGGAGGTGTCTGACAAAACATCCTGTATGGGTGTGCCACTCTATAAGTGATTTATAGTTAAACAATTCACTGTGGCTTCAGCATTTTGTATTACACACAACATGTTCCATTTTAATTAGCTGAATGCATGTGTGCTGCAGTTCTTGCATAATTCCAACATAAAAGATAATCTGACTAAACTATTCACATAACTAGCATAAATCATGCTCTGCAGTAAAATCATAGGCAAATGCATGCAGCTGCCATGATACTGTAGACACACAAGACATAGGTACGTATACGGCGAGAGGTGGATAGAAAAAAAGGAAGCAAGCAGTCCAACACTCATAAAGACATGCTTCAGGGACTAACTTTGTGATCTGTTGACAAGCCGCAGTCTGCAAAGCAGGAAAACAAGGGTTGAAAGGTAGGGAGAAGGAAAGAGAACATGTCCACACTTTTGTCATTTTACAGTAATACATTCAAAGGTGTCATTCAAAAAACCCTTCTGAAATGAACCACACAGATCATTTGAAGCATGCAAACAGGTAAGCAAGATGCAAGGATGCACACACATGCAGTCTTACATTCTGACCTCAGTAATATCAAAAATACATATTAATCATTTTTATTTTCACTGGCAGGCGCCTAATCTGTTCCCTTTTATGGGTTGCTAATCAATAGCATATGTTGTTGCCATTGTATGTGTGGAAAATTGACCAGTTATTTCAAACTCCAAAAAAAGAAAAAGAAAAGAATGGGTTTACCGATACCGCATGTTGAGTTCTACTGACAGTGCTTTTACTGTGAATATGCACAAATTATTTAAAGATGAAAAGAACATTGAAATAGAAATGTTTACATGAAGAAAGCAGGTCAAAGCCCAAAAGACTGAAGACAGGTCCAGTTGGTATAATATTCGATGCTATTAAATGACATCAGGAATACTTTGGGAAGGCTATGTACCAAACTCAATGGTGTGTGTCTGTGTTTGTCCAGATGGCATAAGATTATGTTGTGCAGATCGCTGGTGTGTGCCGAGTGTCACAGAGAGAGAAAACAGTGATCACTGAGTTCTGCCCCTTTAACCCCTTTTAAGGCTTTAACTTTTCACAGAGTTTATCTACAATTTGGTAAATTAATTGTATTTCTAAAGGAGTACTTCTTCCCCTACTGGATATATGACATTCTTGCCAGGGATATTATTTTTACTTATCCTATTATATGTTTCATTATTTTAACGGGAATGCCAACGCTGAATTAAAGGCTATCAATTATCTATCGCAGAGACCCAGCTCTTACATATATTTTATTACAGAATTTCCCTTCCCTGAGGTTCCTAAAGCAAACAAATGGTTTATAAACCTAGTTTATTTTTGCTTAAACATCAGTGTTTCCAGATTTGTTTATGAAGTGTTCTAACATTACATAGGACACAAATAACTGAAAGTATTTCTGATTGGTGACATCTGTTTGTTAAATGGTAACCAAACCAGCAGCACATTGCCACATTTTGAGTGTTATATTTCAACACTTTAATAAACAAGACTCAAACCAGAGGCATCCTAGTTTGGCTTGTTTTGCAGAGATCCTAATAGTTAGCAATATAGTATTTTGATTTGTTTTAAAAGATGTTCTTTTATAAAGGAAACACAAAAAAGACATGTGATTCTGATTTATGATGTGAACTTTGAAAAGATTTCAAGATTCCAGACTGGAGTCTAGCGAGCCAGTAACGAACATAAACATTGACATATGATTTGAAAAACCCCTAAAATAATATAGCACATATACATTATACATGTCAAGGAGCATTTAATATCCCATTTGAAAGTTTGAACAGAACCAAGACGCAGAAAGTCGGAGGGAGATAAAGTGCAGAGAATAGATGGATCCGTATATTTGATTGGCTAGAGTGAACACCACTCACCCATTAAACTCCAAAGGCAAGGCTCCGCCCTGACTCTCCAACAGGCCCCGCCTCTGCCCCATGGCCACCTCACATGCGTTCTCAGTGGAGTAGAGGTGGATTGGTGTGTTATACACTGATGGCTGGGGCGCAACAAGGCCAGGGGGGGAGGAGGAGGAAGAGGATGGGTAAGAGACAGGAGGTGGAGGAGGGGGGATGGTGTAGGAGGAGGCAGGAGTGAAGGCAGAGGATGGGGATGTGATGAAGGGTGAGTAAGGGGATTGTGAAGGAGGGTATTCACTCTCTGTCCCGCAGCCCCCAAAGGGTCTGGGGGCCTTGTTGTGGTGGGCGGCTGAGGGGCTGGAGGAGTGCGGGTAGGGAATGGGTGGAGGGGGATGGGTGAGGGCAACTGGTTTTATGATGTCTGATCTTTCGTCCTACCGGCATGAGAGAAGAGCATGCAAACACAAACGAAAAACAAATCACAACACAGCACACTATACTGATGCCTCTCAGGTTTGGTTTGTTCCATAGGCTTTATACTGTATAAAGCATATGATCAGTATATTTATTATAGTAGGATTGAATTGAGGAATAGCTGGGGAAATGTATTTTGTCCCTATAATATGTTCTGAGAAGCATCAGTATACTTAACTCTCATTTTAAATGAAAAACAGATGTAGTAACATGAGAAATAATAATAATTACATGAAGTATTTACATCGATCAAAGTAAATGTGGTTTTAATGCATGCATGGCAACGTTTCAGAAGGGTGTAGCAAAAGGTTTCAAAGCACTTGGTACCCCAAGTGAATATCTTTTTCTTATTTAATCATATTGAATATGATTAAAAACAGGTTTCATGTCTTGACTTTTGTTCCTGTTCTATAGTACCTCCAGAGTTGGTTGAACAATGACATTTTCGAAAGAAAAATGATCAAGACTCATCCATTCGGTCTATATGCTGTAAAATGTATTATCTCTTCGATTTACACACGGCATCTATCGCACGTCTGTCCGTCCTAGGAGAGGGATCCCTCTTCTGTTGCTCTCCCTGAGGTTTCTCCCATTTTTTCCCCTTTAAACTGTGGGTTTTTTCTCTGGAAGTTTTTCCTTGTACGATGTGAGGGTCTAAGGATAGAGGGTGTCGTTTTTCTCATACTGATATTCTGAACAATCTGTGCTGTTGTATTTGCTGTAAAATGTCTCTACTGTAGGCTATTTTTATTATATGAACAGCACTTTGGCTCGACCAAAAATCGTTTATAAATGTGCTATATAAATAAAACTTGATTTGATTAACATTGTAAAAACATCTTTATATACAAATACAAATCTGTGCACACAAGTAAATATGTGTGTTATTTCAGTGACATGCTATGTTACTGTACCTTTGGTGCCACAGGAGGAGGTTTAGAACCACTGGAGACCCTGGAGAGAGAGAGAGAGAGAGAGAGAGAGAGAGAGAGAGAGAGAGAGAGAGAGAGAGAGAGAGAGAGAAGGGAAAGAGAAAGTGCATGAGTTAAGGGTGTACACTTCTTCTTTATTTCAATATTTCCTTTGATTTTGTATTTTATTTATATAATATGTCTGCTTTTGACATATGAAAATGTATTTTTATAATAACTTGAACTGACTGTTAGCTTACATGGATAAAATAGCACAAACCTTTCAAAGGATGCCCGCTGATATTTATAGACCCATTCAAATTTGCTAAGGCCATACTTTAAAATATTTAGATCTCACTGAGGTTGAGAGAAACTGTGGTCGTAGTGAATTATTACTAAACCTGAGCTCTTAGCAGAGAAACCCACATGGAGAGTTTTCTGTCCTCAGCTGACAGAATCCAAAAGAGTCTCACAGTTTCTGACTGTGAAACTGAAGTTGCTAGGGCTGCACGAATATGGCTTCTTTCAATGCCTGCTTGCTTTTGAAAGCAGCTGTTTTTAGTCTGTTGATTAAGGCTTGTATCAATCTGATACTCTTGGTCTTTGATATTCTTGATGCCATGAGATCCCCTAAAGGTCATCTGAGGAACTGGACTGTAACTAACCAAAGTGTTAATTCAACAGAGGAGTGATATCAGCTTAGCACTTCAGATCCTTTTTCATCTGTTTACACTTTTTTAGGTTGACTCGTCTGGTTGAGAATAATATTGACACAACAGGCTTATGCTCAATTAACCAAGTCAATCATTCAAAGCAGTCATTGATCAATATAAACTCTTTTGAAAACAAGTCAGATATAGTATTCAGGAGAGTGAATCTGAACAACAACAGCTTACGTACAGTACAGTTACACACATGGAAACCATTACTCAAATGATTGTTGGAGTGCATCACAGCTTCATTTAGCATGATATGAAAGGGAAAGAAAATACAAGAGATATCATAAATTAAAGGTTAAGTAAGCTTTGCAGAAACAGAAGACGTGTGATTCTCAGCGGCCCCGCATTCCTTTCAGAGCAGCCCTTCTAGAAACTTCCTGAGGGAGGTTCATGTCCTTCACCTCTGTAAATTTGAGCCGACAGCCTTGTAGTAGCTGGAAACACATCAGTCTACAGACACAGCTACTCATACTCTTGGCCCTTTCCTCACTGCCTACTGTTCCTCTGTAGTTTGCCAACAGTGTCCTGATAATGTCATCTTTCTTAACAGCAGAAGGAAAAGGAAATCTCACAATAAATTATTTCTACAACAGGTGAGATTAAGGGCGCTTTGACATGCCAGCAAACAGTCTGTTCTAATCTAAGTGCAATCTAAAACCTGGTGCTGTTTGGTGGGGCAATTGTGGATAAAAGTAACCGTTTGTGCGCACAGCAGATCCGTGCTGAGTGAAAACAAGATGAAAGCTACATTGTATTTTCCCCACGGCATAGTTTTAATTTCGTCCGCTTTAGCTTGTGCCACCATTGGACTATAACTTGTGAATGCGCCCAACAGGAGCTTGGCGATACGGGTGTTTAAGAACCCTGATCATGGTTGTGATTTTTCACTCAAAGTAAGGAAGAAAGGACGTCCTGCCTTAACAAAAGAGTCCAAAGTTC
Source organism: Notothenia rossii (assembly GCF_949606895.1). Taxonomy (NCBI): domain Eukaryota; kingdom Metazoa; phylum Chordata; class Actinopteri; order Perciformes; family Nototheniidae; genus Notothenia; species Notothenia rossii. The sequence continues at coordinate 20,172,164 of NC_136909.1, forward strand.
AACTAAAAGCAAAACAATCCCCAGAGCAACTGCTAAAGACATTCCTGTTATCATCTGAGGCAACGCAGCTCAACTGTTTATTGCCTCAGTGTGCCTGAGCTTTTCCCTGGACACACTATACTGTAAATAATCCAACAAGTACCTAATCAGTGCAACAGCAAAGTATTCACTGACATCAAAGCTGATCGGAGGACAGCAATATCCCCCAGCAAGGTGTCTCTTGTGCAACCGATGGCTTGGACATGTGTGAGGCATATAGAGTAGGAGGGAGAGGAACAGGGTCTTCTGGGTATTTCACATACCTCACCCCCATCCCTCTGTGCTGTAGCCTCTATTACACTACAGCTATAACTGGAAACACCAACATGGAAATGTGTTGGGATCGTATTCTAAGTGGGAGGGAAAAAGATGCCTGAGAATGTGAATGTGAATGAGAACTACAGTTTAATTGAACTCAGAGGCTTTCAAACCATTTTATTATGTGAGACGTAGCATGACCTTGATAGAACTATCTTGTACCTTCAAACAGCAGTGACCAAATTTGATTTTGTTTTCATTTCAAATTCCCCCAAATAAATATATCAAACATATCATATTCACCAGAATGTGGGTCTTCTGTTGGGTGCTGATACAGCAGAGGAACAACAGGACCTACAGTAGCGCTAATTCAAACACTAAACCAGAGGAATTCTTCTCCATAGCTCAAATGTGTGAAGGTCAGAGTAAGTGGATACAACAGAAACAATGTGAAGGTGACAAACATATGGCAACATTTGCTCGGATATGTGTTTGTGTTTTCCCAGGAGCAGCTGGTAAAAAATATTTATTTTTCTCTTTTTGTATGTGTATGTTCCATGTAAACTGTCAGGCTACTGTATGTGTGTCTGTTTCCTTCACTCTGTTTCATGTTCATGGTAGTTTAATATCATATTGCTGAGGGATTGGTCTGTAACTGTGAGTATGTGATCCTCAAGCTATTCTTTGTGGTGACAACCATTTTGGATTTGCTTTGATACCTTACCACATCCCAATGCTTGCTGTGGCTACAGTGGTGATGCTTAAGCATGTTTCCATATTTTGTTAGGTAAAAGTAATTTAGGGTAATATTTTTCAACATTAGTCATGAAGGTTTGCATGCACAAAACAGTCATTTTTATTTCTTTCAAATTTCCCTCAGTCCTATATTTGAGGTTTTCCAATTTTCCAGTTTTTTGGGAACTACAAAAGCTTTAAAATAACACTGGCGGCATGCTTTCATGGGCTTTTTACTTTTTCTCTGTTCCGTTTTCACTATCAACAACAACTCTTTTGGTATTCACAGGGCATGAACAAAACACCATCTCCTTGTCAAATCTTCTTTCCTCTATGAGCCCCCAATGATTGATGTGCATGCATTCATGCTGTTTTGCAACTCTTTGAAGATTCCCAGGATTTATGCATTATAGTTAATAAATTTGTCATAAAGAGGATGTGGTCTCGTCAGCATCTCTTCTCAAATCACCCGTGCCTTTGCGGCTGTTCTGTTCTCAGTGGTGCATTTGTGTTTAATCTCCTAGGTCTATTCTTACTGGAGTGAGATCATTGACCGATGTTTCCAGGGCTGTGCCCTGACATGCCATCAGCTTCACAGAGCAAGCGACCCACCATACTGAATCAATAAGAGATTGTTGAAAGTGTGTGTGTGTGTGTGTGTGTGTGTGTGTGTGTGTGTGTGTGTGTGTGTGTGTGTGTGTGTGTGTGTGTGTGTGTGTGTGTGTGTGTGTGTGTGTGTGTGTGTGTGTGTGTGTGTGTGTGTGTGTGTGTGTGTGTGTGTGTGTGTGTGTGTGTGTGTGTGTGATGTCTGAAAATGGGGTTGGTCAAGAGGCAGCGGTGGTTTTAGTGGAGGTGACACCGACTGGCATATGTTAGCAACACCTGTAGACTCTATGCTTCAGAATACAAATAGGCACACACATCCAAGATATACAGTAGAGGCATAGAGTGATTTTACAAGTGGAAATGATTATATCACAGGCTATATGTGTGTGTGACCTCATAAAATGAGTGTTTTACTTTTTCTGTCAGACTTTTTGTTTACTCAAACAGAGAAACTCCCCACATGGGAAACAAAATATAAAAATATGCAATACACGCACCAACTGACATGAACACACACACACATTCTCTGTCTTGTTTAAACAGCTACACACATCATTGTGTATTAAGCAGCTCTTTAATGAAGTGTGCTACCATTTGGGTGACAGAATCGTTAAAAGTAGTGAAGGGACAAAGGCCCAGTTGACACAAATAAATACACATGCACACACAATGATGTATTATTCAAGTCGTGGTGACAGGTTGGCCCAGGAAATGTAGGGTAGGGTAATAACACAGACTACAAGGACCAGCTTATACTCTGCACCTGCAAATAGGCTTTAATTGAATGCACACCGATGTAGACATAGAACAAAGGTGTGCAGGCCTTCTTAAATTATTTTCAAATATTGGACGTGTGAAAAACTTGTATTAGATTGATCCGGTTATAAATGGCTCGGTTTTTCTTACCAGAGCTGGTCCTGTTTGCCTGTCTGGTTCTTTATGAGCCATAATCTTATCACTTGATTTGTCTTGTTGAGAAATTTTTTGGCAGCTCTTGTTGAACATTTGCATTCCCTCCAAGAACAAGGGAATGATTTTATTCAACTGATGTATATTTGAAAAATGATGTGTTCCTGATATATCATTTTCTTATCATTCAAATTTCCCCTGTGTCCATTCATCTCCCTTCTCTTTTACTTCACTATGTAGCAACGATAGATGAAAAAATAAAATCTATTATAGAGGAGACCAAATGATATTGTGCTTATCAAAAAGGTGTTGGAATAATGTGTGTGTCTGTGCATTCAACTGTGCAAAAATATTACATTTGTCCCAAGGGATTCAGCAACACGAGTATGAAACCCATGATTAAGAGAGTGAGAGATAGGAAAGGGACTTCCTGCTTCACTGTGTAAATCAGGGGGTTTAGGATGTCATTTATGTTCAAGCACAACTGTGCTCCTGGGTCATTAAAGTAAAACATGACATTAACTTTGTTCTTTCAGTCTCAACTTTATATAAACATAAAACGTGTATCTGTTTCATTCCTCTTTTAAACTAACAGGATATATACTACTCTCCATTTCTCTCTGTTGTGTTTTAATTATCTCCCATTCTAATTTAATCTTTCCAGTCTTCCATGTCGTTTACCACCTTTTTTTCATCTTCTCTGAGATGAGGTCACTGTTCTTTGAACAAAAGTAATGATGATTATTTAAACGAAGCCCTCTAAAATATGCTGTCGTCATTCCTGAAGGTGGGACAAAACTGTCATCTATTTATTGATTTTTCTGTGCCTTATAAGGAAGAAGGGGAAAGAGTAGGCTGCTTTGTTTTCAGGTTTTTTCTTTGAAATTGTACCTTACACTGAAGCAGACAGACCAACGTGACCGAGATAAAATGCCAAGGCATTAAGTGAAAGTAGTGACTGCCTTGTGTGGTTTAGTATTTGAGTGTCAACAGAGTGTTTGTAGTGTAGAGTAATGGTGGTGGTTAAGGGGTACAGAGGGACAGTGTGTCAGTGAACTTTAGGTGTGATGTAATTATGACTACATACTCAAAGAGAAAAATAAAGATTAGGAGTGAACAAAGGCTACAACTCCTGATTTCACAAGTGGTGAAACACTCCTATGCCGGTGGGATTTAATCCAAAAACATCTGTGTTATTCCTCTGCTATTTCAAGAGCAGTGGGTGAATGTATCTGAACTGACCTTAAATAAATCTGGAAGCTGAGTCTGCCTGTCTTTATCAGTTCTCAAACTGGGCAAAACCATAGGAGACAGATGCTACCCACAGATCACATGTACTGAAGGTCTTTATGTGTGTGTGCTTTTGTGGGTGTGTGTGTGTGTGATCCTGCCGATCCCTTATCCACATCCTCCTGCCTGTATCTCCACAGAGGCCTCGACAGGCCTTTCAACTGAGAATGACGTCACATACGATGCTAAAAGAAGCTTTGACACTTACCAGACAAAAAGAAACAAGATTAAAACCAGAGCGATGTGACTACAAAAACATTTGTCAACTAGAATGGAACTTGGAGAGCGCTAACCTCGGCCAACTGGAGCGTGAGTTTGCTCCTCTGTGGTCCAATTTCCAAGTTGGGAAGTCATTCGTGGAGAGGGCGTTCATGTGAATGTTGCCAGTCCGGAACTAATTTTTCCAAATATTCTACATAACATGTATGCAGCACAAATTCCATATCGCAATGTATCCTCCATGTGAGTCAGATCTTCTCCAAAATGTGTTGTTCTGTTAAAGATACCAACATCATGTAGCCGATGAAATATTGGAGTTGTGTTCAAATTGTTGTTCCTTATCCTCTACCAACGATCAATGTAGCTAGACAAAATGCTTGATGGTTAGAGTCCACTGTGATGTTCATGAAAGGGGCTCTTACACTAGCTGCCCGTTGTTCTGATGGAAAACTAAAATGTGCACTCAATATAGATTTGACCTGGCCCTAGTATTCAGGTCAATAACTCGTTCTGTATGGTAGGTATTCAGATGGCTCTTGTGGTACTCTTCATTTACACAAAGACCCATTTCATATCACTTTCTGAATCTTAATCTACCAAAAATCAATGTTCTTTTGTGAAGTGTAGATTACCACAGGAACAAAAACAAATCAGAACATGTATTTCCTGGTAGCATAGCAACAAACAAGCACATTTTATAGTAGCTCACTTTCTAACCAAAACACTCAGCCTTACACCGGTACCCCAAGGAGTCTTAAAAGCAAACCATGAGAGGACATTGTCACATTCAGTTAAACCCACAAGGGCAGGAGAAAGGAGGCAATGTCTCAAAAAGCCCGAAGGTCAACAGTACTGCATCAAACCCGACAGCGCAGAGGGAGCAGCACTTCCATTACTAATGCTCAGAAAGACGAGAGGACAAACTTCACCTCAGGCTCGCCGGAATAAAGGCTACAAAACTAAAGTAATAGATAAAGTAGGGAAGTGTGAGAAAACAGGTTTAAAATTAAAACATTAGGCACAGACACTAATACACAGCTAATTGACATATATTATGTGTTTGGACAATGGAAGGGTGGAGAGGACACATGTTTGAAACGTAAATGTGTAAAACTGTATTCAATGCATACAATTAAGAAAGGAAAATAGTTAATACTGAAACACAGTAGTGGTCTGTATACTTAAAGGGGACCTATCATGCAAAATTCACTTTTGTACGTCTTTTATACATGAATATGTGTCCCCGGTGTTCCAGGGAACTCACCAAGTGTCAGAGAACACAACCCTCTCTATTTTCCTCCATACCCAAATCTCTTAAAAAGGGGCTGCAACAGATCTGATACAGACTGATTCAGATTTGAACACTTCTGTGATGTCACAGAAGTGGCGCTACGGCCATTTGGGCCAACTCCACCAATCAGGAGGAGACAGCCACGGACATTGCCGTTCGAAAGCGCTGGAGACGCTGTAGTACATATGCCAGGCCTGTAGATGGTGCTGTTCTCACAGAATCAGCCCATGCAAAGACAGTGTTAAATTGAGCGAAATGAGGAATGGCTAAAATGCATGATCTGTTTGGTATTTTGAAAAATAAAAAAGTATAAATATGCCTTATATAGGTATGGTCCTACACTATATTATTCAAATATAGCATGATAGGTCCACTTTAAAGCATGTCATTTGATGTTTTAAGTATTTCATAGACAGGGGACATATTTCTTCCTTTTATGTGAAACTGTTTGGTTTAACTGTATTGTCTAAAGGAGCAAGTAAGTCTGACTGCCTGCACTGTCTCTGGGATCACAAGGCTGTAAAAGAAGGATATGGGCAGACTGGAGTCCTGTGTTGTCTTTTGAAATCTAATTAAAACTTTTACAGGTTTGTTTCAAAGCAGACCACCCCAGAAGTACAAAGTGTAGATTTAAACAGAGGAGCTCACGTGAAGGCTAAAAAAGGAAATGCAGGCCCAGGGAAAAGCCGACACAAACACGCGTTGACATTAAGTCCCACACACAAATAGCAGAATCCAAATACTCTAAATATTTTTCTTGCAACAAAACCTGCCATGTTTCAAGCATTTTTCCTCCGTGTTAATGACTCTTGACCTGATAATTCCTCTGTGAAAACTTCATGGCAATTCCCAAGCAGAACATTGCCATCGTCGTTTAAAAGATTTAAAGTGTAATTAAATAAACGAATGACTTCATGGACTGTATAACTGGACGGTAGCCAGCCTTTTTGCAAAAGACATAGAAGAAATGTTTCACACTGTTAATGAACATGTAAGGAAATACATTTATTTTTCACTGCAGCTGATTGACAAACACATCATGACAGTTTTGATAAGAACCATACAAGTCGTGGAGAGGAGAAACACCAGACAGATCCTCAGAGCAAATCTGGGTTTATCAAAGGCATGTCAGTGTTGTCAAACTGATTTCAAGTAAACCCTAAACTGTGTTTCTGAAATTACACGACACAGGTTAAACCCAGCACAACCAAAGCCCTGGTAGGATTTCATAAGACTGAGATGAAGATTGCATTGTTGAGAAATATTCTGCCTTGGAGGCAAACTAAGCACATGCTGGGGCTCCATGAGGGAAACCAGCAAACAGGGGGACCCACACTGGATAAGGACGTCTACATGGTTCTAGGGGGCCCCAAATGGGATGAATTAAAGCAGAGATTCAAGATGAATGGGCTTTTAGTGCTGTGGTTTTGTAGGCTATATCTGGCACTCAACTATACTGTGAAAAAACGTACAGTACTTACTACACCAGCAGTGTGTGTATTCAACAGAAGAATAAACAGTGGACTAATGAAGGCTACACCTAAAATATACATTTGATGGCAGTTAAGGAGGGAGGGAAAGTGATTTGTATTGTTTTACTGTCTTTTCTCTACTTCACAGTTTCTAGTTTTCTCACTGTTGGCTCACAGTTGTTTCTCTTAGGCAGCAGAAGCAACACAGTACATCAGAAAGAAACATAGACTAAAGAGACAGAACTCCTACTGGGTCCAGAACTTAGTGCTCAGACAACCTGTCCATCAAAAGCTGGCAAGGCAGTGTTTTCAATTTTCAACATCTGGCCTCAGGTCTGTTCAGAGGGTTATATAGATACCAATGTGCGTCAGTATCACTTAGAGGATTCACTCTCAGAGATTTACTGGCTCATTTTTATTTTCCTTTGTGTTTTTTTCATCTTGCTTTTGATTCTCAGTTCAGTGTCCAACTTTCTGTCTCCGTTTGTCTGGCCCATTTTCTCTTTCTCTGCCTCTGTGTGCACTTTTCTCAAGACCTTTTCTTTGTAAGGCTGAGAGTCACGTGTCTCATAAACTTAGGCGACACTGATGTGACAGTGATCATAAATGATATTGGCTCTGACATTGAAGAAATACCTGAGGTTATGAATTTCCATCAGATTTGTTCTCCTTTAAAATCATCGCATTTTCAACAGATGAGCCTGAAAAGGATAATGGTGGAAAAAGGTAGAGAAAGAACTAGTGCGCTCGACTTACTAGAAAAAGGACATCAGTGCAAACATCTGTGCATTTTATACATCCATATATCCAGTATACATAGTCTTATGTAATCAACCTATACTGTACAGTAGGGTGCCTTAAAAGGTCAAATGGATACCCTAAAAGCATAAGCACACATGCTATTTACACATGTCTGCATAATTTAAACATGATGTCATCTGATTGAATTAATCAATCATGGCAAAAAAAAATACCCACACGTTTTTAGGCTAAATTAAAATCTATCCCAGCCATTCTTAACTGATAACAGCTGACCTAAATCTTAGTGTGAGATCTACAGAACTTTGGTAACCTACCACTAGGGAATGAGTGCGCAGTGTTTTAAAATATATTGATTACAATTTATTATTGAGTCATTTGTAACTCTAACTAGACGTTTATTTATTTTAAACAACTGCTGAGTGTTCTGTTAATGATCTGCCTCACAGTGTGAAACCCCTATATAATAATTACTCAGCTTTTATGAAATGAAGCTTCTTTTTTTTCTCTTCAAATCAGTCCAGAGTATTGTGCACACAGTTCCCGCGGCCCGTCTGGGTATCACTCAACAATGCTGGCTGGCCTAAAGATGAGTGCTCTTGGCTTACAGTAAGATATATCTGGCAAAGAGCTGAGAGGAATAAAAAAATAGAGACAGATGAGCTCAACTCAATGTTCTTGGCCTCAGAATATATGTGGGCTACCTTCACAGACCCCTAATGTTCTTGGGATTAGCATTTCCTTTGGCCAAAGCAACCGAACAGAAAGAGACAGGCAGAGACAGGTGTGTCGAACTGAACCAGCATTCTCTTGGTATTATGATATTGCTGTAAATACTCAAAGCCTAGCTACAGATAAAGGCCATTAAGATGCTCTTTGGCAAATACTACAGACCAGTGAAAGACAGAGACAGGTGAGCCCAGTTTAGCACTTTTTACTTTGGAACATGTTTGGCAAATATCAGAACCGAGTAAGTGACAATGGCAGCTGCGTGGGATGTCTATGAGTACAGAGGATTTCCAAAGGGCTGTGAATTTCTGTAGCTACATTACAAGTATCCAAAGTTCTAATTGATCAAGCCAATACTGAATGAATTACATGATCAAGCGTAGGGTTTGCATTGATAGTAGTTGGAAACATAGCGCAGACCATGAACCTTTGCATTCTGCTTTCCGATAAGGGCACAAGATGTCCAAAACAATAACAAATGTTGAACCTTACAACACAGAAGTAATGCAGCGTATATTTCTAACATTATATTCCATTTACATTTGATCTAAGAAGGTGCTCTTTTAGCTCTCTGATTGAGGAAACCAGCTATTAAACCATGTGACTATCAGAGTATGACTTTCATTGCTCTCTAAAACTTCAGCAGGCCACATTTTTCCCAATTGCATTAGCCAAGTTATTCTGCAAAAGAGAGATCTGTCCTTGGACTCTTCAAAGCCAAATGGGTCAAACTGGTTGTTTTTGTTACACACAGGTCACGTCAATGGGACCATGCCATCCATTCTTGGTTTAATTTCAAAGTGTTGATTACAAACAGAAAATAGATATTTTGAATAAAGTAAAAGTCTTGCGACAAAAAACTAACTGATGCAAATATCAAATGACCAACAATGTAACGGATACTATGTAACTTGTATTTTGACCGTCATGAGGGTGCATACTGACTATTACAGATCAGAGTCATTGGGAAGATAATAATTACATCATAAATAAAAAATCTACAAGAGGACAGATTTGTGTCAGTCTGTGAATTTTGCATCACAACATTTTAAAGATAAAATGACATGAACCTCTGATATATCTGGCCAATGGCTACTTCTGGCGCAATGTTTGATGGGCATGTGTCTGTGCAAAAGCGTCAGCATATCCATGTACAACCCGGGGATCTAGTTGACTCTATTCAGAGAACACAATGTAAACAAAATGAAAAAGTATACCACAGCTCTAAATAAACTTAAGCAACCCCTTACCCAAGCATCTAGAGCCAACTTCAGACTCAAAATAACTCACACAGCTGACACTGAATCTGTGTGTGTGTGTGTGTGTGTGTGTGTGTGTGTGTGTGTGTGTGTGTGTGTGTGTGTGTGTGTGTGTGTGTGTGTGTGTGTGTGTGTGTGTGTGTGTGTGTGTGTGTGTGTGTGTGTGTGTGTGTGTGTGTGTGTGTGTGTGTGTGTGTGTGTGCGTGCCTCTTTGTTGGGCTAAAGAGAACCACACAGTTCAATCTGCTTGTATGTAACAATTTAGAGTTTCTGCACATGCACAGGGCATCAACAACCTGATTGTGTTTATACATGACTTATTATGGCCTGTTCTTTTGGCTTTCTGCATGAGCACTTAAGACTCCGCCGTTATAAATGTGACGCCTCTACTTATGAGACTCTCAGTCACAAAGAGCAGGCTTGTCCAACACTATAATTATCCTGTTTGAGTTCCTTTCAACAGGGTGAGATCTCCTCTCTGATAAACAGAAGTGGAACCAATTCACTCAGCAAAACACAAAAGAGGGTTCAAAACCAATTTTTTTGTATGATCGCCCGAGTTAATTCAAATTGTGCATTCATTTAGAGGCAGGTTCTGTGATGTGCCTTGGGTGAGGGCATAAGGTCAACTGCATTTCATTTTGTACTTTCTAACTGCTTCAAATACATCAAGACCTTGAGACTGTTAAAAACACTCAAACACACATATTAAACAGCCAAATTAAGAAAAAAATACTTTACTGTTGGGAATAAAGCATTTAACCAGACATGGCAGCTAAAGAGCATAACAATGCAATACAAAGGTGGTTTTGTTGAGGCATGGGATGAACAGGTCAAATGAACAGCTGAATACTATGGTGTACCTCTCGAGAATAATGCTTTAGCTAAAGTAATTTCCGTGTTAATTGTACCATACTAGTGGGACTGCTTCAGGACAGAACTATGAGCTTGAAGGAAAACTTCCTTCTACATTTTCTATTCATCAGCAACATCTTAATGTTGGCTCTTTCTCAGTTAGAAAAGCTCTCACTTTATCCCTCAAAAGCTCTCACTCTCATTTCTAAATGACTTTCCTCTTTCCTGCTCTCTTTCTTATATTTCCTTCTTCCTTCAAGAACATCTCTCTGCCAATCTGTCATCTTTTCAAATACACTTCCCACTGCTTTATCTTATCAGTTTCTCTACCCATATCCTCTCTTGTTCCTGCTCTGTCAACACTTCCATGATTAATTTCTCCCTGTAGTTCCATTGATATACTGCAAACATTGTAATGGGCTTTATTTATTATTTTGTAATGTAATATGTTTTTCTATTTTTGTGGAAGATGCTACAATACCATCTGGCAGTATAACATTCAAATTAATACCAAGCAACCTTTTGAAAGTTTACTTGTGTGTGTGTGTGTGTGTGTGTGTGTGTGTGTGTGTGTGTGTGTGTGTGTGTGTGTGTGTGTGTGTGTGTGCGTGCGTGCGTGCGTGTGTGCGGGTGTGTGTGTGTGTGTGTGTAATATGCACATATGTGCACCATGTGTCCATATCTCCTTCTAATACATGGTTAGTCCAGCTAACAACATATTAGTTGTTTTTAAAGATCTCATCAAGTGGAATTGAGTTTGACGCTGAAGATAAAAGTAGTAAAATGATTCACTGGCAAAAGAAATTCCCAGAACCTCGACTGCATTTTCTCCACAGCTGTGAATCGTAATCAGAGTTAAACTTTATGGATATCTATGAATCTAAACATGGCGCAGTGATGTTTTAACGTATGGTGACGTCGAGTAGGGTGATCCACTGTTTCAACATTTTCCATGAACTGCAGATGTCAACCAAATTGATCAGATGGCCTTGAGGAATCCATCTCCATCATTGTTTATGTGTCTTTCTTCTATCCCTTTTCCATAATATTACTTCCATTTGCATCCCTTGATGTTCTGTGAGTTTTTTTCATCTTTAGATTCTGTTCCTGGTCACTTTACTGTTGAAACCCCTCTCCTTCAGCAGGAGAGCACACACACACACACACACACACACACACACACACACACACACACACACACACACACACACACACACACACACACACACACACACACACACACACACACACACACACACACACACACACACACACACACACACACACACACACACACACACACACACACACACACACACACACACACACACACACACACACACACACACACACACACACACACACACACACACACACACCAAAGTTATTTACCAGTAAGTTGTGAAAGCTCCAAAGGTCAGGACTCATAAGGTTGTCTTTTGAAAGCTATTATTAACGCAACAATACAGAGTGCATTCCTAGACGGGGCTAAACAGATTGAAATGTCGGTAAAACAACAAACACTTGAGATCAGTAACCAGTCATGTCAACATTGAAACGCCTTCAATACAACTTATGGTAGTAAAACTGTGAAGAAAAAGATACTGATAGCTAGTAGACTTTTATCTGAATCACAGTATGTGTCACCGATGATACTGATCTTTGAAAGCCTTCAGAATCTCCCCGTCAAACTGTGATAAAGTGACAGACTTACAGCCATGTAATTCAATTTACACAGTGCATTGCCAGACATCGCTGCTGTTGCCAAATATAGTTCAGCCCGTTATGCTGACATGTAGAAGTAAAGCACCCACATTTTGAACATTTCATATGTTCACTACACTAACAGTATTAAAAGTAAAACGATTGGTCATTCCTGAATGAAAGAAGCTGATAAAACTGACTTTAATCTATTTGCAATCAGATTTTTCAAGTGCAAAACTTGTTGGAAGCAAAAAACCTGCAGTTTCTCTTCCAGTCTTGTCCATGTCCACACATCTGCTGCCCATCTCTTCTCACCATCACTTGTTTATTTGGAAAAAGGAATAACAACCTGTCTCCTTTTAAAATACACACATACAGACGCCACATGCATTGTTAACATCTCTCTGTATCTTCTCACTGTTATCATTCCTCTTTCTATCTCACCCAGTGACAAACCCAATCACAATGTGCAGGCAGAAAGGAAAAATGAACAGAGGAGCGAGTGACGCCTATAAAGTGTACAGAAACAAAGAGTGTAGATTGGTTATTTCCATTCCGCATTTAAATCCATTGAAGCCCAGATGTTGACCTAGGCATGACACTCTTTGGATATACAGTATTCCTAACTTACAGTGCCAATAGAAGCCAGCGACAAACAGAAATATACCTAGAGACACTTGATTATATTTCTTATTGTGCAGTAAATGGAGTCTGGATTGCTGTCAATCTTCTAGACCAGGGGTTTCAAACTCAAATACACACTGGGCGAAAATAAAAAAATCGGTACTAGTTGAGGGCCGGACTGGTTCAATGTTTCTTGCAGAACTTATTGAAATGAACTTATTGCACATATTAAACCTGGAACTAAGACAGCTTAAATGATTGCCTATAAAAACAACATTAAACATTAAATAATCAGTTGCATTCATTTCTTATGGCTCTATCTGCAGCTATTCCGGAGTCATTTCTTATAATAAAATGTTTTCACAGGCCAACAACAGCTTCAAAAAAACTATTCCCCTCAAAGAAAAAAATAAACATGCCCTGTTGTCGTGAGAGAAAAAGTGCAGAAGGAAACATCCATTGAAACTCAGTGTGCTGTTCTGTGATGCTATTTCAAGCCAGATACTTGGCATCTCATCTCGGGTGCAAGTTCATCAATGTTTGGGCTCAGGCTCAGGTGTGTGTGCAATATACCGGCGGGCCAGATCTAATAGTAATTCAAAATGATCCTGCGGGCCGAAATTAAATCCACCAAGGGCCTGATTTGGCCCCCGGGCCTTGAGTTTGACACATGTGTTCTAGACCATAAAGTAGTCCTGTAGAGCAGAAGCTGGAGCAAGCTGTCCCCAAAGTCGCTGCTTAATAATATAATACTGCCAGTTAATGAAACAAGCTGTGCCATGTGTTTTAAATAGGGCATGATAGATACCCTTAAAGGTCCGATGTCTGCCACAGAGAAATGCAGAACAGATTATCCTTTAACTGGTCCCCCAAATAAGCGCAACTTAACATGTGGGAGATTTGTTCGGTTAGGCACGAGCCCGCTCTTTTGGTTGCCATAATTAGGTAATTTAAAGTAAAAGCCAATAACTGATACAAATCTTGCTCTGTTCGTCAAGGCGGTTTAAAACATTACCAATAAAAGATGAATGTTAAAGGAACGCTGTACTGTACTGTACTTCTTATTTAACAGTCGGACAAATGTTTTTAATGTATTCCTTTGAGAGAAAAATATATATGGTGTGCCAGTAATAATAAATCATATGTTTCAAAAAGGATCTGATGAGTCCTGCAAAGCACAAAGATCATATCAACCTTTTTCACTATATGTCAAACAGAGGATGAAGGACGGAAATGGTAAATCTATTAAAGGTCTCATCCACAGTTAGAAACCTTTTGTGATGTCTTAGCAAATTATGAGACGAGTGTAATTGAAACAGCTAAGCGGTATTAATAAAAAGACGGACACACCGATTGGCTGTAAATTTGCCATATCGTTGTCAGCACAACTGTTGTTGACCTTCTTCATCAACCCTCAACTAACTTTAGCCAAGATTTATTCCAGAAACGTCTTCACACATCATAGAAAAGAGTTTGATCATAGGTCTCTCTTTCAAAGTTACAAACATACACTGACCTTTAGTTATTATAAGCCCTGGAGTATTACAGTTTGTGATCTCTTCCACAGAACCAAAAGAAAACGTCTTTGGTCTGTCATCATTTGGACACAAATTAGAGGACATACCCAGTAGCACATACCCAGTAGCCTCACATGACGGAAGGGGTGAACGAAATATTAAAAGTCATCGAGGATGAACAGAATGTGCAGTCCAGACATGCAGCCACAAAAGGAAACTGAGCATTTCATTACTTCAATTACTGTAAGTCAATTCAGATTTCAGGTTTAGATATGACAATTCATTTTTCCTATGTTTCTAGTAAATCTGCTCCTCTATTTAGTGACCTCAAATCCAAAAAGGACAAGTGTAGGAGCCTTGCACGTCCCTCAGAGTTTAAATGAAAAAGCATGCTTGCCTACAGGTGATGCCAAGAAACCGGACAATCCAAACCACATGAGATCCAATATATAACCAAAAACCCACAGACACAAAGACACACGCACACACACACACACACACACACACACACACACACACACACACACACACACACACACACACACACACACACACACACACACACACACACACACACACACACACACACACACACACACACACACACACACACACACACACACACACACACACACACACACACACACACACACACACACACAACTGCATGTGATAAATCGGCTCCACTGTGCAACAGGATTCTACCAAACCGTGAGGAGTAGCCCCTGGGGAAGAGGGGATGGTCCACATGTGTGATACTCTCGCTGTGAATTCGGTTATTCCTTTTTTCTTCGGGGAATGGGAGATGAGGCAGAACTAATGGTGTTACTGTGTGTAAGATTAACTCTAACAACAACAGTGAACATCTGCCTGTATGCGGGATGTCTGGAGTTCAAAGGGGAAGCATGGACTTAAGAGTTTGAGTAGAGAACATATAAATGTGCTCTGGGTTTGTGACTACAGGAATAGGTGTTATTATAATCACCCAGCCAAATTAGAATGATTAACATTAACAGCAAGTACATTTAGGTTTCAGCATTGTAAATAAATTATTATAAGCATAATTATTTGAAATACTGGGGCTGTGTCTGCTGAAGGTGCTGAAAAAACACCCAATTCTGGAGAGGGCTGCTAACATATAATCAGTATAAACAATACTTCCTGTTTGCCATTGTGCATCCTTTATGAGGCACTAGGCTTCAGCTGGCTTAGCCCTATGCTTACTTGAATGCCCACCTGCTATAGGCACATACATGTACACACACAAACACACACACACTGACTGTGAGATCATGACTTACTTCTGCAGTTTGAGGCTGAGGTTTCCACTGCAGCTCTTGATCTTGTTCTGGGCCTCCAGGTGATTCATGCCCTCCGTGGCGATTCCATCAATAGACAGAACCATGTCTCCAATACCAATGCCCCCTTTAGCCGCCTTTCCACCATCCGTCAGCTGCAGGCGCACAAAACCACAGACAGTTAAAATGATATACAAACAGCATCAAATTCAAGATTATTAAGGGATTATGAGGGTGGGATGTGCACATTACCTCTGCATTTATAACAGGATTTATGGCTCTATTCTAGTATGTTGGCAAAGCTAATGAAAGAGCTGGTTCTTTACCACATAATGGTGTGTCTAGTGTACATTCACTGATGCGTGTCTAATAGCAGGAGCCTTCGTCTTTGAGTTACCTTTGTTTCTTCTTTATGACCTGCTGTCATACTGGGCTTACAACGTGTTAGAGGAACATTCAATATGTCTCTTAACCACAGCATGTGAGAAATAAAGATCTGAGCTATAATGCATTCCTTGTGTCCAACTTCTACTCTACTGTATGAAGCCATTTCATATGGTAAGTGAGTGAACATTGAAAATAAGATTACAAAATATAAAGCATTACAGAGTATAGGCTAGATTTTGATATAAACATGTATCAAACAAATAATTATTTAAAGTTTTAGAGCCATTTTTTAAGGAGCAGTTTAACAAAAAAGGTGGTGTTTGGTAATGTCTGCTTCTGAAAATAGATAAATTAAGCTTAAACATTAGAGATCAACTAAAGAACATCTAATCCCAGTAAAAAGCAATCATGTAATTAAAATGCAATTAAAAAGGTGACAAATAGCTTATGGGACCTAGCGTCACGGTTTAGATAGATATTTGTTTTATTGGCTTTGAGATCTCTTGTTTTTCACGCATCATAAAATATACATACCCTTCTTTTGTCTCTGGTTGTTAGTGTCTCCTATGAATTTTGAGGTATACTTGAAGTATCTGCATCCAAACAAGGTTTAATTGCTGTACTTCCACTCTGGGGGAAGCTGGTTAATTTGAACCAGATTCAAGCCACACACAGAACTCGTGCTGAACAGCAGGTCTGGTATTTAGTACCAGCATGTTCAACATGGCTTTAACATGGACACATGCTGTACGATATCAACTCTGTTCTTGACAGAAATGTTAAACACATAATTATAATAATGTCCGGGGAACAAATGCAGCATTTTCCGCACCCATAGTTGCTGCAGTAGACCATCTATTTACGAGCATTCCTAAACAGATTTTGTAAACAAGTTTTGAGCAACAGTCGCGAGGAAACTAACCACTTAACTGGCACCAAGTAGGTCTGAGTCTACACCAAAATAAAATGTGATTAAATGTGTAAGGACATGTGTAATGTGTTGACACTTACGTGAGTTAAAGTAAGTGCTATTGAGGTACATTTACACAAACATATAATGTTTTCATTAAAAACACATGTATCACTATTATGTTTATAATTTCGAAAAAAATCATATTTGTGTTCGTTTTTGCGATTGAAATGTCTTACTTGAAGTACTGTTTTAGTATCTGTCAATGTATGTTGTCGTGTTACTGTCTTTACATCACCGTCACCATCACAGAGAAGGCAATACATTGTGGCAGCATGTGTTGTATAAACCAGAGCCATTCCTATCAGTCGGCTCAGGAGGACTGTGACACATTTGGAAATGTGCGTTGGACGTTACACACTACATCTCTTTTCCTTTTCCCATGACGCAAATGGACTGTATCTAAGAACAATGTAGAGGTATTATTACAACACATTTCAATATATAACAATTATTGATATCACATTCATTTTATAACAATTTGGTTCAGTGACTTTGTATTATATTATTCATTTATGACAAGTCCTTCAAGAACAAGAGGAAGCTGCAGCTGTGATTCTGACCATTCTTGGTCACACACAAAATCCAAGTTTGTCCAAAGAAGAGTGAGGTCATTTGTTTCTTTTGACAGAGTGAAAAAGGACCACACAGGACACTTCACTGGACACACACATGCACACAAACCACTTTGGGGGTAGTTATTTGTACATTATGAAGTGGCTCTTACTCTTGACAGCCATATATCACTCCTAGAACAGCTTTTTAATCTGGGGCCTCAAGAAATCTGTTTTTGCTGAATGAGGGACGGCAAGGATGATAAAGTGTAATGTGGGTTCGGTCCTCTGTGGTGTGTAACATCCTCCTACAGTAGGCTATGTGTCTGTGTCCTCTGCCTCTATCTTTGTCTTTCAGTCACACATACACACACACACACACACACACACACACACACACACACACACACACACACACACACACACACACACACGCGCACACACACACACACACACACACACACACACACACACACACACACACTAACACACTAACACACACAACACAGGCCGGGCTAATAAAAGAGGCTCTGCACTCGGATTAGTGTTACGTCTCTGCGGCCCCAACCTTTTATGGTCATATTAGCCCAACACACGCAACATCACTCACCACCACAGAGGGCAGGAAGAAGAGAGTAATGAGGGATCGACTTGACGCTGATTAGAATAGCGTGGATGTAAGGGAAGGAAAAGAGAGAGAAAGGAGAACAACGTCTCCTGCTGAATCTGAGGGCTCTTTCTTCTATGTGCATTTTGACCCATACTGAGGGGTGTGTTCATACCAACCACTTTGGCACTGTTATGGACCAAACACTCACCGCAACATTTCTATTATATCTTCTACCCCAATTCATTTCATTTCATTTCAAACCTTTATTTAGACAGATTGGTCCCTTGAGATCATCGATCTCATTTACAAGGGAGACCTGCATAATTAGTACTCTGTTTCTGCCCCCCACACACAACCGCTACATCTCTCTCTCAAAAACACTTACCCAAACTCTGCTTCTCTCTGCAGTAACCTACAACTACACCAGAAGATAGTCTATACAACATAAAGAGAATAGAAATGTTTAAGTCTAAATAAATTATTCGTGATGGCAGGAAACCAGAAGTGTTTTAAAAAAAAACATTTGTTTTCAATAACTACGATTAAAAAGATTTCAGAGATCAAAGTAGTTTCAATTTTCACATGAGAGAGAGTGCAACAAGTCATTGAGATAATCAGAAACAGAAATCTAAATAATCTGTCGATGCAACAAGCCAGGCACTTCAAGGTTCCCAGGGTGTTTGATTTATGGCTCTGTTTCTTTGGCCATGACAGAAAACAGCAGCTTTAACACTACGCACTTATCCGCAGGAGACGGTAATACAAAATATGTATGAACTTTCCTGTTCTATAAAGCACAACCTCTGGCAGCAGCTGAGATCAGCTCCAAATCTGCAGGGACATCGGTTAACACTTGACCACAACTTATATTAACAACAGAGCCCCCATCACAAATACCCTGGCCGTGAAACAACAAAAAAATATGACTGAAGCAAATAACAAGTTTTGCTAACGCTCAATTGTCAATACGAACAGAATATTTGCAATTAAATGAATCGGATGGTCAGAAAAAAAATATGATCTGTAATTTTTCCTTGACAGGAAAGGAAAACAACTTTTTCTTATCTGATGAACCTATATTCAGGATCTGCTAGACAAAGCTAACAATGGCAACTTTACAAGAGCATAATAACGTGTGTTGTTTATGTTTGATGCAGCTCTAACTCCTTTTGTACAACTGCTAATAGCTGGTATCTGGTTTGACATGCTTTCTTTATAACATGCCTATTATTCTGCATTTTCAAACAACACTACCTTTGTTTAAAACAGACTCCTGTCTTATTATATATTCATGTAAAAGATAAAGAGTCAATATTCTTGTCAAAAGCAAGGGAAAACACATGCAGTGTGTTAAAGCCTTCACTGATGAACCTTCTAGCAAAGTTTTCAACACACATATCGTCTGATTTAAGTGCTAGGAAAATGTAAAGCACTTCCAACACAACAGAAAAGTCTAGCTGGAGTGCTGAAACTTTGTCGGGTTTGAGCATAGACTGAACAGCTTGAGTGCTTTGAACAATGCCTGCTTTCAGCACAAGAAGTGACAGAGATGACAGGCAGATGGTTTGGTTAACATCACACTACGATTGAAACGCTGAGAGCAGGAGACACACATATCCAAAAATTGCCCCTTGTAATTCAACATTCAAAAAAGCGGATTCCATTATGCCAGCCTTTAGAATTATTTATTTACTCAGGCTGGACATCCAGCAGGATATATTTCAGTGTGATCCTACATGAAACAAATGTTTTAATTTAAAATAAAGGCAGCTTAGGGGCTCAAATCTGACGAAGAAAAACAAAAAAAACTAAGAAATGAATAAAGAAATTAAGTTTGAAGGGTACGAGACAGACTGGAAGAAATATAGAGGTGAGGGAGATATACAGTATAAGGGAGGTAGAGAGATAGAGACGGGAAAAAGTTGTAACACAGAGAAAGGGAATGATTAAAAAAGTGCAGGAAGCTCAGGCAGACATCTCGTCTGTATGATCCATCAGTCACACATGTTAAACTGTGTTACGCAACGTTTCACTTTTACGCTCCTGAAGGAGGTAAATCATGCAGTTTTGTCAACTGCATTGTAGAAATGCCTGAAACAGGATCTAGTGATTATGTGATAAAATCCACTGGTCTTTTTGTAACTGTTATAAAGAGTCTGATGCTGGCACTATGCTATAAAGTTAAAAGTTACATTTATGAAACTGATGATCAGATCCAAAACTCCATGTATGAAGTATGAGTAATCCTAAAACGATGCATTAATGTAATGGATATATAATACAATATAGAGTGTGGACAGAGTAGCGCCTCAACTGGGAGTAAGAATCAATTGAATGTAATACAGCGAGTTTGTAAAGGGCTACCTCAGCCCTCTAACATGATATGGTTGGTGTGTGTTTGCACATGTACCCATGTATGCACATGCATTATGCTGGCACACACACACAAACGTTCAATCTGATGAAAGCTTTTGAAAATAACTGTTTCTTTCCCTAAAGCTGTTTGTGCACCCGGGTCTAATAATCGCAGCCTGACTTTACTGTGTGTTATTGCAAGAGACCTTAATAAGAAAAAGCTATATCGGATTGAGTTCACATAGATAGCTCACTGCAGCTACGGCTGCCAAAACCACAAAAACATATTGTACACATTAAACATAAAGCTTTGAAAAAAATATTGAGAAAATGGGCAATCATTTTGCCATACTTACAAAAAGCCTCCAGATTAAAGTAAAATCCACCTCTGATACAAGCTGTTAAGAATTATTAGGATTTAGCTGATATCTCCTGAAAGTCAAATGGGTTTTTAAGTAATTTTAACAATGATAAAGATAATGTGTTACAGAGGGCTGCAGCTTCAGCAAAGTGTGTCTATCCTTTATTCAGTAAAGAGTGCACATGTTTAAAGGTTCCCCGTGGATTGTGTCTTGTTAATATGTTTCTGTTTACACTTAGCATTACTCACCGAAACATTTTGTGTGTATCTGTCATGCAAATGCTTTTCCTTCCTCATAAAACATTTACAGAACAAATTTTTCCTCCATGTCAACTTGTTGCTAGCAGTATTCTTCTTCCCTGCTTTTAATGGGATGTTTCTGAATTACTCGCCTTTAAAATGCTACCTGTAGATCAGTAGAGTTGTATTACATAATTGGCAGGAAAGATCTGAGTAAAAAAGCGGGAGACTCGCTCGCAACAACATTGCTGCATATGGCAATACCAAGTGTCAAAAACTCTACAAGATGTCTTTCAGGAAAAAGAAGACCAGTGCAAAAGAGTAGAAGAGAGGTCAAGGAAAACATTTTACAAAATGAACTCTCGACACTCTGTCCCAATATACCTGCTGGATATCATGAAACAAACATGAGTTTCACTGTATTCAAAAGTGATGGGTTGATGTTTCCTTGACATGGGCATTTACATGGAAATAAAGTTAACGTATGTAACAGAAGGCTATATTGTAAAACTACACACAGGACTAGTATCAACAAACCCACTGCACTTTGGTAAACTGGAAGCGAACAAGCCAGCATTCACAGTTACAGTCAATGATGTGTTTGTCATGGCGCTGGGGGACTAAGCATTGGCAGCGCTGGTACACACACTCAGGAATATATTACACAAGTCTGGATTGTTCTTATTCAATATGAACACACAGTGTGCGTCATCTGCAGCACACACTTAAAGAGGCTTTAATTAATCCAAAATGGTGGTTGTAAGTTTCAGATTGTCTCGTAATGTTTAACTTGTTTATAATACAGTATATGTGGAATGCTATGGTCAACATCTGAAAAGAGAAAACTTGCCAGAAAACATTAAAATGAGTTAGAGTGGCAATTATTTCCCTATATTGTGAAGAAATGATGTGAGTGTTATTACTCAGTACGCTTTAAATCAAGTTGCTCAGAGGGGGATAACATTTGTCCAGACACTCAGAATGAAACCTGCCTGAATGTTTGAGTGACTGAGTATCGAGGGGTTTCTGGTCACAGTGGCAGTAATTGCAAACACAGAAGAGCATGCAGTGGACATACCGTACCACACATTTTAAAATGCTACTACAAAATGTTTCCATGTTTTCATTTTCAGAAAATAAACATATTCCTGTCTGAAAAGCTCTGTTTTAGAACCTGTTTCTTTAACACCCCATCCCAAAAAGGCCTTTCTGCTCTGAATGGATTGCAAGAAAAGCTTTAGCAAAGGTCTCAAGACCATGTTTTCTGACCAAACAAAATGGAATATGGACAACGGGAAGTAACATGAACTTAGCTTCGTCTTCTATTCTGCCTGAAAAGAATAGAGCGACTGAAAAAGTAACTGAACTACAAATCATGCACAGCCTAAAAAGCCTAAGAGGAAAGTGGATAGCTAGCTACAGCTGTTTTCCTTTGATTGATCTCCCAACCCACAGCCATTAAAGTGTATTTCTATCTATCAGTCTTGGTAGTGAACCAATGTTATTATGACTAAACATGATGCTAGCCTTGAGGCCGGTATCCTGAGAGGAAGGCAGACGAGACATGGCCGGATAAGCAGCTACCTTGCAAAATACATTATAGCCGCATTAAACAATAGGGTATTCAAGTCTCTTCATTGTAAATCCACTGCAGTGCATGTTATGACCTGGCCATGATTGTCTTTTTGGGTTATAAAAGTTTTCTGGCCTCAAATTACTCTGTTCATTCCAGTTACACTAAAGAAGCATCCTCCAAAGACATATTTAAAGGATTTATTTTTTTCTTTGTATTTTATTAGTATTTCCTTCAATCGGCCACTAAATCCTTCATGAAGTTTGTTTAATAAAAAACATTTATGGTGTTATTTTCATTTCAGCACGTTCCTGCATTGGTATGTGTGACACTCGTAGGGCTTTTTACTATGGATTAGTCTGTCCATTACTGCTGAAGCCAGAAAGTGAGGTCACCATTAGAACCAGATAACTGTCATCATGCAAAATGAAGGATAGGGCGTGTTTTCAAATAGTCATCCCCCTCTTTTCTCCCAACTCATTACCGCTATTATGGTGCAAAGCGACCTCACTAATGCTTTTAAAAGACGATTAACAAAAGATGTGTGACAACATGCTTTATAGTGTCATACAAAATGCCACAATAAAGCAAACTTTTGAACGACAAACACACATTTCAAGAAATCAAAGATTAATTATCGCGCTGCCGTGAACACAGAAAAGTCTACATTGTGCTACATTGTCTAAGCAAAAGTATGTGCCAATAATCAACAAAAAAGACAGAATGATTTGTGGGAGAGGAAACAATAAGTTGTTGATTCTGGCTCTAGGGCTATTTAACTAACATGCTAGATACTCACAGTGAAGCATGGGACTTGTTATATTAAGATAGATTTAAGTATTATTAAGTCATAAGGGGTTGCTGTCAACTGGCTCTGGTAGTCTGGTATGAAAGGTCAAAGCACAAAGATTGTAGCGCAGGTTTGAGAACTGAGACTGCAGTAATGCTCATGTAAGAATTGGAACTGTAAGAGGAGGAGAGGCAGAGAAAAAAGACAAGAGACTATGTATAGAAGGATTCAGCCTTGAAGCGGACCAATCATTGTAGTCAGTTGTTATCATCGCCTGTGGAAGCGCCTGTGGCGAGGCAGAAGGCAGAAACCGCTGATGCAGTTTCAGGTACTGCATTATTCCACAAAAAGGTTTTCATATAGATTATCTGTCCAGTGCTATTGCTGAAGTCAAAGCAGAAACTTCATTGCGTGTAATTAGCAATTCAGCAAAACCAGTGTTAAATCTTAACATTGACGTTTGGAGTTCAAGAAGGAGGATTGATTAAGTGGTGACATACAGCAGCATAAATACGGACTAGGCATGGAACTCATGCGTCTTTATACCTTAACAACAGAATATATGTTTAACCTTCAAAACAATATATATTACCGTTGAATAGAGAGTACCAGTGACAGACACATGGTTAATGTTGTAATTGAATCAAAACTATTTGATTAGGTTTAGGCAAGAGTTGTACTTTAGGAAACAAAACGGTTAAATTAAATATCTGGGTTTGGTTTATAATATGTACGGTTGGAGCTCCTTTTAAGCCAAAGGGTTACAGCTGAATCCATACATGTCCTTGATTTGTTTCCAGCTTTGGGAACTTTGTTGCATGTTGACATATATATATATATATATATATTCCCATTTATTTGATGTCATCTGATAAATGAAAACAGTTTAAAACAAATGACTTTTTAAAAAACTATTTGTTATGCAACTTAGGTAACGGACATAAGTTAAGTACATTTTACAATTTAACATAATAGCACATTGTGCAATTTGCATTCAAAAGTTAAAATAAGTCAAAATGTTCTTAGTTTCATACAAGAGACAACAGCTGTATCCCCCTCGCTCCGATCATAGGCACTACAGGCACTAAAGATACCACCAAACAATCAAATATGAAATAATCCAGTACCTTGTAGACAGCCTATACAGCCTTTTCTGTAGTGGATAGTCTGCATAGAACTAAAGGGAAGGTGATTACAATTATCATGAAATGTATACATGTTTTACTGTTATGTACATATACTCATATTTGATTCAAACAACAGTAAAAAGGAGAGATAATTAGATTCTCAACATAGATAATGTCAAATATAAGTGATCTATTCTTGCATAATGATGACGTTTGTACTTGGAATCTCTGAAATAATAATAGTAATAATAATAGCTTGGATTTATATAGCGCCTTTCATGAGACCCAAGGTCGCTTTACAGAGAAGTAAGCAAAATAAGCAAAAGCTTTAATGATTAATGACATTCAACCAATGCCAAGGAGCTCTAAGTCAGGGGTACAGATCCAAGACCAGTTTGCCTCGTGAGTGGGTACCGTCAGGGGAGTTGACCTGTAGAAAGATGGATCTATTTGCAGAAGCCTAATGCACATGCTCCCCTGTGTTGCCGTCTGGTAAATTATTTTAGAAATGGTTCCTGTAAATGGGCTGCCCTCAGAAGGGTTTAAAAATGGATTCACTCTGTTGTAAATTTAACTGCAGATAAAGGGCAGCTATTCTTGGAAATGCTTTGATCCATTAAACATTTATTGGATTTCACAACAAATGGTTTAAAAGGGGATTAACTGTGCCTGGAGTGCTTCTACATTCTTTTTCTTTAAAACCGGTTCATATCCATTAAATGGTTGCTTCACTAAAAGGCAAGACATTAAGATAGTGTTACTTTTAGTCAATATAGAGTCAATAGTCTACCTAGTACAGATTACTTTCCATTACTGTCTTAAAGCTTATCATCAGCCACTTGTCACTTATAACACCAGCATTCACACTCAGCTGTTTTGCTGTGCATCACAATGACTATGTATTATATTATGTTGAAACCCCTGCTCGACTAATGCAGGATATGTTCAAAGTGCTAAAGGCCATCATTAAAAATACTTGAGGAGAACTTAGCAATCCCACTCTGTCACACTGCCGCCGGCTCTTACTGAAATATGTTCCTTTCTTCTCAAAATATCTCCTTTTATGGACTGTGTCAAACTGAGATGCCGGTAAAATGTTTCATTGGCACTTTGGCAACACTGTAAAATAAAAGAAGAGGTGAGGAAAACAGCAGTTACTGGGCAGATAACTCTGGACCTACAGTTGTGGTTACACCTACTACACCAACCCAATGATGCAATACCGGTACAATGTGATAATACTACCATGGCTACAAAAACGAAACACACAGTATATCCACATACGTAAAGAGCTTAGCAACAGCAGCTGTTAGGGTTAGTGTGTGGTTTGGCAGTAGTAGCTGCGTTTCCTTAATAACCCTTTCTCAGAACAAACTCTATGGTTGGACTGGCAGAGAGCGATGGGTCTCAAACACAACAAAAATTACAAAGTGTATATTGGCACATGTGCCAGTTTTATTATTTAACCTTAAACTGGATTAATTAGGCCGGCTGGAAATAGTGTTGGGTTAGATTCTTGTATGTAGACTTTAATCCATATTGTTTTCAGAGGAGTGAGTCATATCTTACATAAGACCCTAATAGGGAGAAAGAGAGAGAAGAGAGAGAGAGAGAAAGAGAGAAAGAGACAAATAGGAAGGTATGACAGTATGAGGTAATAGACTATTTTCATTTTCATTTAATCATTTATTTAGCAGGGAGCTCATTTCCATCCGCAGTCCCTCACATAAAACATTTAAGAACATAACAATTATACACATAGCAAAAACAAATACATGATATGCAAAAAGTGCAAAAGAGCAAGACTATCTCTCATCATCCCTTAAGAAACCCCTTTCTGTAAACAGCTTCCTTCCTATGTACCGCATATCTATATCACCTTACATCCACTCACTTATTCCAGCTTTCCACCTCTCCCTGTTCTCTGCTAATATACATTTCTTTCTCCGCTAAGTTAATCACAGTTTAACAATGGCCACCCTTTGGTGAGTTTAAGTTTTCCCAAAGATGCACTGATGTTCTGCTTTACATTACTCTCTATTAAAGTTGCTTGCGATACAAAAAGCTTTAGTTCACATATACCTCATCAAATGGCGTTTTGCAACTTGTACACTCCGAACTAAATATGGAGATGAAGACAAGGGCAGAATATCTGTGTTGGTTTCATTGACCTAAAGTTTTTGTTTACACCTTTTATTTCACAAAAATGTGACCAGTTTCTGAGAATGTCCTTTATTCCCCGTTTCACATTAGTCTAATTTATTGAAAAAGAATCACTAGTTGGAGCTGCAATTTTTAGACTTGAACCAAATCTGCAAACTATAAAAGCATACTCATAAGTCATATTATCCTTATCCCTATACTTATGGTAGATATTATGGTCTCAAGTAAACTGAACCAGCAGTTACTCACACTCTTGCTAACATCTTGAAACTTCAAACCGTATAACTGTCATTGTGATACTGCAGTAAAGGCCTGAGTGGGCTACTGAGACGATTCTAGTTTAGTTACTGCCAACTTCACTGGGAATTAAAAAAACTTCCACTGACCTACATCACAATTTATTTCCATTTTTTCAGTTATATCTGGGTTCTTCCTACAGGAAGTGTTTGGAATAATATGTTTGTAATGCAGAATATTGTTCTCAAAATTTAATATTTCAGCATCCACATTATGGATGTAATGTATATGAAGTGTTTCTTTTGAAAACATTTACCTCATATCTTCATTTTTTCTTTACCTGTCCTCAGTTTTTTTCTGTCAGTTGCACAAATAGTGTCTTCCATCATTTTAACTGCATGAGCACAATCCCAGACACAGACACACACACAAGCACACAACAGTGGTAAAAGTTCACATGGCTTCAGTTAGTGGGAAAAGTATCACATCCAAAGTAATAACACAAACATGGCAACCCAATGCGGCCCCCAGGGGGATTGGCACATGACCTGGCAAGCCATTTATCATCAGGCTTATGTTGCCATATGTGTGTTCACTGCCAGTTTTAGTGATGTGTGTGTGGACCATAGACTGTATATATAAGGTGTGGACCCACGTGCACTTCATGAGTTGTTCCAGTGCAATTAGCTGGACTGAGTTTTGCGTGTGCCATAAAAGCTGCACTCTCCAAGCAGAACAGAACTGAAGGGTAATTATACTTTAGTTAATGCAATAAAACCCCTGTCACACTGTCCCGAAAATGACACCCGATGGACACACAATTAAGGAAATGTTCAAATTCGGCTTTGATCGTTACAACATCGGGCCATTCGTGAGGGCATCTTAAGCCATCGTATGTCCGCCGGTGGAGTTTCTCATGCTCCGGCAGCAACTTCGGGAGCGGTGGCAAAATCTTTGGCATCACAAAGCATTGCCGAAGGACCTTGTGAAGGTTCATTTTCGTTTTGACTTCGTGTGTCCATTTTGCCCTTCGTAAGGCATTCGTGAGGGCATCTTAAGCCATCGTATGACCACCGGTGGAATTTATCAGGCTCCGGCAGCAACTTCGGGAGCGGTGGCTTAAGATGCCCTCACGAATGGCCCGATGTTGCTACGATCAGAGCCGAATTTGAACATTTCCTTTATCGTGTGTCCATCTGGTTGTTTTATTGCACAACAAAATCATGTAAACATATTATGTAAATAACCCAATTTCTGTTCTGTGAAACTAAAAAGCATATAATATATTATTTTGAAGGCGAGGAAGTTGTTGTTGCTATGGAAACAACATGACGGAGAAAACTTAATATCTTCTACATATAAAGACGGAGAAAGTAAAGAACAAAGTCGGAAATATCAGTACAGTATCATAAAACTTTAACATAATTGTTTGTGTTACTTTCGTTGCAGTTGTATGTCTTAAATGTAATGTAAATGTTGCCTTCGTGTGTGGTTCGGGGCCATCTTCGTGCGAAATTCACAATTCCATATTCGTGTGTCCGTCGAGTGTCAATTTCGGGACAGTGTGACAGGGGCTTAAAGGATATTCTATTTGTGTGTAGGCTTGAAGAGTAACAGATTACATGTAACTGGAATACGTAAACAGAATACAAAAATAATTAACAGCATTCCCTTACCGTTTCATAAAAAATATGTAATCAGATTACTGTTAAATTTCAAAAATGCATGATAACTAGCAGGATTACAATGTTTCTTAAAAACAAAACATATTAACATAAGGAGCATTTCGTTTTGTTTTCTTTGTAAGCTGTACCGTTCTGTAGGCTAATACTTTAAGTGTGAATATATACGCGTTCTGCCTGAATTTACTTTTTATGGTTTTCACTTCTTATTAGTTGTTTCATTATTATTATTCAGTAGGGGAACATACTGTTTATGTTCATACAATTGTGTGTGTGAGTTTAACTGTGTGAGCCTCAAGAAGCTCCAGGTTGCTTATAATGATTGTCTGCGTATACTGCTTAGAAAACCAAGGTGGTGCAGTGCAAGTGAAATTTTTTGTAATGCAGGAGTCAACACGTTCCATGCTCTCTTGTGAAATCTGATGTACAAATTCATCTGTCGATTTAATGTTTCTCATAACTCTGTCATTATGCTGCTTTCAAATCCGTGTCTCGGTGCTGTACGATGCCAGTCACCTATCTGTGGAAACATTGGTATAACTGCCTTTTTTAATTTATATTTGAGTGTTGTATGGCTTTTAATAATGGACCAAGAGTCTCTTCAAATAAAGGCTGATGATGATGATGATGATGATGATGATGATGATGATGATGATGATGATGATGATGATGATGATGATGATGATGATGATGATGTATTAAACTAAAATGGAGCATTTTCTGTTTGCTCTGATTTTCTTTTTCTTTTTAATGTATAGTATGTATTACTGCACTGTGATTCATGTGTTGTGCATGACAGGCAGGTTTTCAGGAAAAAAAATTCATACATAATACACTAAAGTAATATCTTATTGATATTCCTTTTCTCTTATATTTATTTTTGATATGAGGTCATCAAAAAGTAATGGAAAGTAATCAGGTTACATTACTTTTATATTTTGATACTCAAATGAGGTTACTGATTACATTTTTGTTTGTACAGGTAAAAAGGAATACATTTCTAAGTAACCCTCCCTGTTTGAATTGTAATATTTGAATGACCAGCTGGCTGGGAGTTAATGTTAAGAGTAGACACTGAAAGGCACAAAAACCGAGGGACCATCAAGTTTCTGAGGGACTGAAGCCAAGATTTGTGCGCCAAAATTTGGATTCAGCACTTTTGCTAGAGACAGTTAAATGTGAAGTGGAATGCGAGGAGAGTGAGAAAAGGTTTCCTGTGTGGTCGATACATGACGGATGGCATATGATTCAGCTATCACACGAGTGGTGGTTGCAACCTGGTGAAACGATGGAGAAAGATGGGAGAAAAAGAGCGGAAGGATAGAATCAAAGGTATCAGTTTTCATCTTTTGAATCACTAATAGGCCATGGGGCATTGCTGGGATGCCATTCTGCAGCTGCACTGTGATAAACGAGTCTGGAGATAAAACAGGGACATGGCATAGGGGCATAGTAGATACAACTAAAAGAAAAGTGTGTTGGAGTGGACCTATCATCATGTGTGTGCATAATTAAGTCTTACCCTGGAGATGGTGAGGGGCATGCTGAAGTCCTTCCCTCCCTGCAGCCTGAAGCCCCAGGGGGCGGGGCCTAAGAGAGTGACGCTGTAGTTGCTGCTCATGGTCTGCTTGGATGATGTCAAATGCGTTGATATCACTGACAAGTGATGATGTTGACGGCAGGAAAATATGTTGCAGATCAGGTGACAACGATGATGTCAGTGTGTCTTGATGATAGGTAGGAATTTGGCAAGGATTCCCTTTACGATGTTGTTCCCAGATCTGAAGCGAGATATGAAAGAAAACAATATATGTTATTGAAGGTTTACATAAGACAATTGAAGCATAAATAAATAATCTTGTGTGATGGCAAGAGGGGTTATGAGGGTGGTGGAGGCAATAATAAAAATAGACATTTGAAAAAAAAACATTATTTTAACTTATTCACTTTCATTAACCACACAAAACGTGCACATAATACACAGTTTTTGTTAAAATTAGATACAAATTTCATTGTGCAAGCAGGGTACAATTTAAACACATACGCATGAAAACAATAAAAGCTGGAGCACTTGAGACTTAAGATACGGCCAAGCAAAGCCTCAACCAAAGGACCACCACACAGATTACGTTAATACAACTGCAGACCACCTCCTACTGTTTACTACTATTACTATTGTAAATAAAAATACTTTACCTCTTTAGTGGAAATTCCAGAGAGGAAAATAAGTCCTTCACAGGCAGGTAGACAATGTAATCCCTAGTTTCCCATGTACTATCCCCTTCCCAGCAAACACACTGTATGTGTGTGAGAGAGGTAGAGAGGGATGCAATGCTCTTATATACAGCTAATGACAGATGGGAGGGGAAAGGTGGAGGAGGGGAGAGAAGAAGAGGAAGGCGAGAGGGAGAACGGGTCGGGGTTAGTTTGGGAGGAGAGAGGGAGGAGAAAGAGGAGGGGAATCACCCATGGGTGGAGTGAGTGGGACACAGGAGAGGAGGAGAAAAGAGGGAGATGATATCAAGGGAGAGATTAGGGGATAAGGGGGGACAACAGTCAGAAAAAAATGAGGGAGGAAATACAAAATGGGTGGGGGTTGAAGGGGGGATTAAGGCAAAGAGTGTGGGAGCACTGTACACGGAGTAAATGACAAAGGGAGGGGAGGCACCAGAGAGGGAGAGAGGGGCAGAGGAGAGGGGACAGTTTATCTTTCATCTGGATATTTTGGGAACATTGACTCAGTGCAGCAGGCTGTTTCATTTAAGGTGGAACCAGCCGTAACCAGATCGTGACCCGGGACAAATCCCAGAGGCTTTGATTTAAATGTCTCTCAAAGGTTGGAGGATACAGTGGGGAGATGGTGATTTGATACAAGTTCAGGATCAACTTGTTCAAGTCCTATCACAGTTTGTTTTACTGCGACTGCACTGATGCCCAAACTGAGACCCTTCTTCAGTCGAAGCCACAATGATACATTTCATTTTCTTTAATTTAGCGTCTGTCTGATATATCATTTGTTTTAAGATAAATCTTTCAGGGTTTGTTTGTTGTCTTTGATGTGTCATCCCTTGACCACTCTACCAATTAAACAAGCGTTTAACTAATCTGGAACTCAACATCTTTACATTATGATACAAACCTGGAAGCAATTTAGTGCAGTATAATTTCCTTCTTGTTTATTTATCAGTTTCCTCATTATTTATGTCCAGACAACTGGCAGTTCTTCTCCTTCTGTACTTCTGCACTGGCTTTCATCCATCCCCCCTTTTTGTAGCCCAGACAGATCAATATTGACTTTGTATTTAGACCGACATAGTAGTGGCTCAATTAAACCCTCATCCCATTCTCAATTATTGGCCTCCACTCATTTTCCATGAAATATCAAAGAGGAGTTTGAGAGCTTGAGAAATAAGTTAGACATGAGCTGAGAGGAGGTGGTTGGAAGATCTTCAAGATAGATAAAACGAGAGATATAGAAAGGGACAGTGCACATAGAACTAACCTGGAGAAACAAGAAGGGTAAAGGAACACTTTTAATAAGATAACATCATGATGGACACATAGATAGAGAAAACTAAATCAGAACCATAAACACAGGATGTTCTTCATTAACCTGCTAATAGTCGTCCCCACACTGAATCTAATGCAGACAGTTCACACTATGTTTAACAATAGCAAACTCTGGGAGGAGCACAGTCATTAACCCGGTTTCCTCTGCAGAGCTGAAGGGGGCTTCATTTTTCAATTTACAGCAAATGTAATTAGAAAATGCACAGTGTTTATCCAAAGCTACAGCACAGATGGTTGCTCCTTTCTGTCTTTAAAAGTTTCAACACCTCTTTAAACAGGGGGGTGACATGGATAATAAAGGGGTCTGGATAGCATCGTTGGATGTATGTTGGACACCGTGGGACTTTCTCAGAGCGTCTGCCACTGTAGAAACAAGTATAATGCCAGCGGTCTCTGCTGTTAAATTAATTAAAAACACACTGATGATCAGCTTGACAACAGTTACCACAACATCCTTTCTTTTCTTTTTAGATAAAGTCCCACGTTTAAAATGGTGTAACAAAGTTCAGGAGTATCCAAGGTAAACAGAGAACAACATGAAGTCAGAAGACACAGAAGTCAGACGGCAG
The DNA here is from genome assembly GCF_949606895.1 of Notothenia rossii. Classification (NCBI taxonomy): domain Eukaryota; kingdom Metazoa; phylum Chordata; class Actinopteri; order Perciformes; family Nototheniidae; genus Notothenia; species Notothenia rossii. The sequence goes on from NC_136909.1 coordinate 20,204,916, forward strand.
ACAGATAGATGAGAGCAATCTGGAAAGCAACAGTGCACCATATGAACAGATTGTCCCACAGACAGCCCCCCAAAGTGCTTTCTCATTCTTTTTGTGGATTAAAATATGCAAAACGACACACTTGGGTAACATAACATTCAGCTGCTTCACTTCACTGTACGCCCTATGCTGAGGATTTAGAGCAAATGTGGCCTGTTTAAATCAGCTTTAAGCTAAATGTTTCATTACATTACATTACATTGCATTTAGCTGACGCTTTTATCCAAAGCGACTTACAATAAGTGCGTTCGACCAACAAAATACAAACTTGAAGAAAACAGAATCAGGTACATCAGGTTTCATAGAGCAAAAACATTTCAAGTGCTACTCAACTGGCTTTAGATAAGCCAGTCCTTTATTAGTATAGTGCTTTGTTAGTAATTCTATCGCTCGAAGTGGAGTCGAAAGAGATGAGTTTTCAGTCTGCACCGGAAGATGTGCAAGCTTTCTGCTGTCCTGATTTCAATGGGGAGCTCATTCCACCATTTTGGAGCCAGGATAGCAAACCCACATGTTTTTGCGGATGGGAACTTGGGTCCCCCTCGCAGTGCGGGTACAGCGAGCTGGGGTGTACAGTTTAACCATGTCCTGGATGTAGGAAGGGCCAGATCCATTCATAGCATGGTACGCAAGTACCAGTGTCTTGAAGTGGATTCTAGCAGTTACCGGAAGCCAGTGAAGGGAGCGGAGGAGCTGCGTGGTGTGGGAGAATTTAGGAAGGTTGAAGACCAGACGAGCCGCTGCATTCTGGATGAGCTGCAGAGGTCGGATGGCACATACAGGTAGACCAGCCAGGAGGGAGTTGCAGTAGTCTAGGTGTGAGATGACAAGAGTCTGGACCAGAAGTTGCGTCACTTTCTGGGTCAGGAGGGGACGTATTCTCCTGATGTTGTAAAGAGTGTATCTGCAGCAGCGGTTTGTAGCAGCTATGTTTGCAATGAAGGACAGTTTGTTATCTAGGGTCACACTCAGATTCCTTGCAGTCTAAGTCGGGGAAACAATAGAGATATAAACACTGTGTAGGTCTGATGATGCTCTCTCACAAGGTCACATATATATTTATATTAAGAGAAACTGCACTTTTGAACTTGAAGGTGTATTTGAGGAGTGGGTGAAAGATGAAAAGGTCCTGTACACTAAGACACGTTTTAGATAAGTGTCCTCATGAGGATACAAATTAAACATACTTTAAACATATATTATTTTTGATTCAAAGTATAGAATTACAAATGAATGAATAACTGTAAACTGCTCCGCTTTTCTTTCTTTTTTTCCAGTGTGAGAAGAGTGTGAGTTTTGAGTCCCATGAAGATATAACTTCTAAAATATGGGACCTCCCATGGGCTCACAGGTATATTTTACAACCTTAAAACATTTGATCAATTGCTTGTAGTATCACAAATGGCCAATTGCCCAAACTGCAACAGAGTGAACAAAGGAGATTTGTGGGCCGCAGGATAATGATATCAAACACTAACAATAGAGAGTGTGCTATAGCTGGAAATCCTGCCAGTCCTTTGTTCTGTCAAATGGTCTATTCCAGTCCCCATATGCTCACCTCTCCACATGCTTAATGATCACAGCTTAGCCCCCAGCCAAACACACATGCTCACAACACACACACACACACACACACACACACACACACACACACACACACACACACACACACACACACACACACACACACACACACACACACACACACACACACACACACACACACACACACACACACACACACACACACACACACACACACACACACACACACACACACACACACGAGGGTCACAGCATACAGTTCTCTTGTATAAATCATGTGTTTCAGGCCTAAACTGAAGATAACAGCTGTAGCCTGAATAGCATTCATTTTAAATTAGGTTTAAATCCATTCATTTATATGCATGCTTTGTGCCGACAAGATGTTTGACTTCTCTATGAATCTGTAGTTTAAAATGCATAAACTGTATAGTTAGTAGTGGATGTTATTTTATGTGGGGTTATTTTGCCTTGCAAGTTCACAACAAAGCAATGGCACGGTTATATAGATTTAAAATGACCTTGGGAAGGCAGTTTTGTTTAGTGGAAAATAAGAGTGGAAATGGTAGGTAGTTTCCTGTCTCCTTCAGTTAGACCAGGGGTTGGCAACCCGCAGCCCACGGGCCGCATGCGGCCCTTTAAGCCCTCTGCTCTGGCTCCCTTGAGCTCAGACAAAAAATAAGAAGGAAATAAAATAAAAGTATTTGTAGGACTATTTATATTTTGTTGCATGGTTGAAAATGTTTCGTATCTTGTATTTTGAGGTGATACTGTGACACATAAATAAAAAACAAAACGGTTTTAATTAGATCAACTAAAATATGCGTCACATCCTGCTACGGTCCCGCGCGAGCGCCTTTTCTGCGGGTGAATAACCTGACTCCCGGCTCGATGAGCGAACTATGGATAAATCAAAGAAATGTACCGGAGGAACACAGGATTTAATTCTGTGTGGACAGAGTTATATGCTTTCACAGCAAACAATGCTGGTTTACCGGTATGTTTGATATGTAGAGAGAAGTTGTCAAAGGTGCTGCACTGCAGCCTTTACGTATCAAGAAACAACGGGAACAACACGGAGAGGAAGACAGCTGACGATCTTCAGTCATAATTCAATGGGGTATTTAATTTATTTCAGAAAACACTTTTTGTTATATTCCATGGAATGCTCTTAACAACCCGATAGAAATGAATATATTAAATGCTTTGACAATAAATACATACAAAAATTAATCTCTGGAAGCCGTAGCGCTGTAAAAAGCACGACCAATCATCTGAGCCGGCCCGGCTAAAATAACTGGATGGTCTACCTGCCTGTCAGCCTTCCATCTGTGCACACATTTATCTCGTGCCCTCATTGGTCATGTGCGCGTTCGTGTGTGTTGGAGGAGGGGCTCTGTGAGGAAGTCTGAAGGAAGAGGCATATTTTTTCCGGTTGTGTATCTTCAAATTCGAGCGCACTCGAGCTGGTTTCTCCATTCTTACCTACCCTACCTTTAACTATTTTTAGGGTGCAGCTATATGTTTTATTTATTTCAAAGTGGGCCCATTTTAATAATATATGTTTTCCTTCAAATGTGCAGAGGACTCCCCAAGTGCTGTGTTTAATTTATTTTAAAGTAGGCCTGTGTATTATTTTTAATTCTCCTTATAGGAGTTCTTTGTTTCTTATTAGAGGTTAACAGTTTTATATAATGTAATAAATAGCCTAATAAATGCAAAAAGACTGTAGTTTTTGTCTGATATAACAATAAATACAACTTTATTAGCTATCAAGCTATGAAATATGTTTTGCGGCTCCAGACAAAAAAATGTTTTGGAAAAAGGAGCAAAATGGCTCTTTTGGTCAAAAAGGTTGCAGACCCCTGAGTCAGACTGATGAACCTAGAGGAAGTGGGCAGTATGTCAGCCTAAACACCCTGAGTGAGAACAAGTCACAGAAGAACAAAACAAGACTCTACTATCACACAAATTATTCTGTATAGGAACATGACTTTAACTCAAAGGTGTATTCACACTTATCTACAGGTAGACATACAAACATGTGTACGGTTGTTTATATTGGGTAGAGTAATTGTCTGGCAGCCATTTAATCAGTCTGACCCCTCCAGACTGATATAAACCCCACTAATCCCTCCCATCTCCTCTCTGTAAATACTGCACAGTGAGGGGTAGGGTTATAGCCTTTTTTGTTCCCAAGGTTTGTGATAGTGATAAACCAGTAATTGTATTCTACCCAGATAAGTTATTTGCTTATTTATAACTATTGGAATGCATTCTAATTGTAAGCAGAGACACTCGATAGAGCATTCCTATTGTTTTGGTGAAAGGATCCAAGTTTTTTTTAACTCTTATATTTGCATTAAACAGTGGAACAAATGTATTTAACATTTTTAAATAACATTTGGTCTTAATTTGATCCTATATTAAGTATGAGTGAAAACTTGTCTGGAATCCAGAGATGAGCTTACTATCAGAACCATCTCCTTTCTGAGCTCAGTCACCGTTTATATCTGTTTGCTTTCAGTGGAAAATATTCCTCCCTGCTTACCAGCCACCGGACAAACAAACACACAGGGAGACAGACAGCTCGGCCCAAACGATTGTCCATCCTAAGAGAGATTAACTGAGAGAAATCCGGCCACACACACACACACACACAAACACACACACACACACACACACACACACCATTGCTCAATGTTTGAGTCAAGTCTGGGTCAATCAAAGAAAGGAATGTTAAGAGCCAAGTGTAATGTTCCCTCTGAGACAGAAACATTTAACGAAGGCCATCCAGCACTTAAGATCAGCTCTTCATCGTCCATCAACCCATGATTTGAATGCAGAGGATTAAACGATAAACAAAAGCAACTGATCTCTTCTTTTTTGTAGCACAACCTTTAGTCTTTCATTTTTAAATATAATTAGCCGGTTGTTGAACTTTGAACATTCATTCATGCTCCCCGGAGGAATTAGAGGAACAAAATCCACCTATTTCAACTTCTATCTTAGCTTGCAGTGTTTGAGACCTGTGTGAGTGTGTGTGCCTGCACCTAAAAGAGGACAACTTGAGTCATCATCTGTTTTCACCCTTGGTCTACTTATTTCTGTTCCGTTATGACGATCTCAGTTTTAGATGTCAGTGAATTTGGCTAAACTACTTTTGAACTCACTGCTGGTTCATCCTCCTCTGCTGCTGTTATAGTGTGACTGATGTTTTGGCTGTCACCACTGTCAGCAGCACGGCAGGAGATACATTTCAGCCCTTAGACGAGACTGAAAAAATGAAAAAGGTACTTATTCAAAGATGGCACGATGAATACAGCTGTTGCTGAGGTTCTCATTGCAGTATTGGCAACTTTTTTTCCAACATTGTATTGCATGTCAGAAATGGAGCAGCTACTTGCAGTTGGAAAAATTAAACAAACTAGTCTGTGATGAGACAGCTCCAGGAACATCTTTGGGGAAAAAAATGAGTAATGAGTGAATAATCGAATCATTAGAAAGGCTTTTGTTTTGTTGTTGGTGGCATTGGAATAAGCTTTACACAATGATGGTATGACTGACGTCTTTTGGACCATATCTGGTATAATTTATTTCATACAAAACGGCAAAGTACATTTTTTTGTATTGATTGGCATAACAACATGGCATCAACAACCTGCTTTGCAGCATTTAGTAGTGTACAGGGTATAGTTTGGACAGAGATTTAGACTTGTTTACTTGAGTACTGACTATATCCAAACAATAGTTGTGTTTGTCATCACATTGCCTACAGCTTTCTTGCTTGGGAGTAGGTCATAATCTTTTGTGACATGAGTACCTCATTCAGACTGCATTCATTATATCAGCCCCAGTGTCATGACCCTGGCTGCAGTGGATAATGAATTATGCATGAATGTGAGCTTCCTATCACTTTGAGGCAAATATGAACCCAGAAGTATAAATAAGACACAGACATGTGCAGTGACATCTGTACCTTTCCAAAGGCTTTACATCCTTTCGTTGCAGACAGCTGCTCTGTAAGAAATGAACACATGAAAGAAAGGGGAAAAGGTGAATAAGGGCAGCTAAAAATCACAAAATGATCGAGAAAAATGAATAAGAGGTGCTAAAGAATTGATGAAAGACAAATTAATCGCAATTAAACCAAACCTCAACTTATATTAAATGAAGTGCTGTGGTGTGTGTGTGTGTGTGTGTGTGTGTGTGTGACATTGTACACTTTCCATTGCTGGCCATGTATCAGTGACCAGACTCAGAGGCCATTCAGTATTAGCAGGGTCTCAAGGGGACATCAAAGCATCTGCTCTATTCAGGCCTGACCTAAGCATGACCAAACGTCAATACTTCCCCACCCCCCATACACATCTCTCCCTGGTTCTCTTGTGCATGGTTAAACTGTATGTACCCATCTCCCCCATATATTTGGATGCTTTATTCTACTCAATGTAACTGATTTGTACACTCTTCTCTCATCGTCTCGCTCATCTCTCATCTCATCTTTAATTATATGTTTTACTTGCAATGATTTTATTTACCTTTTGATATTTTAGAATAGCCCATATCAACTATTTGCAACAACAATTTTAAACAAATACACTAAATATGTAGGCCATCTTAAGAAACTATCAGGAAATGCATGAAAGTGATTGCCACTTAAAAAAATAAAATGTACCCTTAAAATAAAGCCATGTATCTTGCAGTTGCTACTGTGTTTGTGTTTACATAGATATTTGCAAACCAACTAGAATACCACCAAATTAGTGACAATGCCTAGCGTACTAAAGTGGTAAAACACTTGTAAAGAAAGATAATAACCACTAAATGTATCCTAAAAAATGACATTAGGCAGACAATCCGTCACAGTGGGTTAATTGGTAATGTTGTGAAAAGTGACAGTGGGAATCACAGCTAATGAGGTTTTATCAAGCAATTGCACACAAAGCAAGCGGCTCTGACCGAATCACTGCAGAGCACCTTAAACTGGCAAACCTGAAGGTTGCAGTTCATCTTGCCTTTTGTTTTACCGGCCTCATGACTCATGGTGTGTTGCCGGACTCCATAACCACTTTCACACCAAGTACTTTGCCGTACTTAGTGCCCAGCACTTAGTGCCTGCACTTAGTACCCCCATGGAACTAAGTACAGATTGCGTTCACACCAGAATAAGTTCCCTGAGGGAAGATTACGCAAATGAAGCCGCTGACGTCACTTCTTCTTCTTCTGCTTTGGGTTTACTGGCAGGCCGCAAACCACTTCACGGCGTATACTGCCACCCAAAGAAGTTCCCGGCCGGAAGTCCCCGGAGTTGGGGACTGGCTTCAGTAGAAGCTGCTGGGACTCCCCGAGTAAATCGCCAGAACGCCGACACCTCCTCATCATTCCACCGCTTCCATGTTTTTTTTTGTGTTGCCATAAGTTATTCTCTTCGTTAATGGGGCTAATGCTAATGCTAATGCCAGCAAATACAACACTTTTCAGAGTTTTACGGGGCGTGGTTTGTAATTCGCCCAGCCAATCAAAATTGGTACTTTTTTCTCCCCAGGATAGTACCACCTCTCTAGCAGGCACTAAAAATGGGGGTAAAAGTTCTCGGAACTAAGTACTCTTTTTGGTGTGAACACGGAACTAAACGTGAAAAGTACGGGTAAAAGTACTCCAGTGTGAACGCGCCTCATGTAGGGCCCTATAAATTCCGTTTTCATTTTCACCAAATTCCGTTTTGTGTCTTTCTAAATTCCGTTTTTTCCGTTTTAATTTTTTAGAATTCTGTTTTTTCCGTTTTTTTCCGTTTTAATGTTTTGGAATTCTGTTTTTTTCCGTTTTTTTCCGTTTTAATGTTTTGGAATTCTGTTTTTTTAACCTATTTACTCGTATTTTACCACAAAAAAGGGTGTGTTTTAATGTTTTCAAATAAAATGTACACTAAATAGAAATGCCCAGGCATCATTCAGATCCAGTCTGTTGCTGTTGAGTGAGGTTATAATGGCTTGGGAAACTGTTGAGAAGTTGCATTTATCCATGAAGACCACATCCACCAGAAAATATTGATTTTCAACACCTGTGATGAAAGAAGAAAACAAGCATATTACTAATTATCTCTTACACTGTTTTAAATGTCTATCTAGCTTATTGTTTTAGGTGTATTAATATATATATATATTATAAATAAAAGGGGCATTTAGAATAAACAATATCAGTACAGCCACTGTCTGCCTCTTTTTATTTATATATATATATATATATATATATATATATATATATATTTTATTTTATTTTATTTATATATATATATATATATATATATATATATATTATTTTATTTATATATATATATATATATATATATATATATATATATATATATATATATATATATATATATACATAAAATGAGGCAGACAGTGGCTGTACTGACATTGTTTATTCTAAATCTGTTTATTCTAAATTTAAAATCTTTTTTTATCCTAGTATTGTAGGTGCATGTCACCAGTTTCCCCTGTGGGATCAGATGTTTTCTGATCCATCCATATTTATTTATTTTTTAATAAAATGTGTTATCCCATTATAATGATATATTGCAATAAAAGGTATTAGTGTTGACAAGAGACATCAGCTATGTTTCCCCCTCTGGAAGACAATGCTGCATCACGATTTGCACACAACATATTGTAAAGGAGTGTTCACTACGTTGTATTTTAGGATATTACATTAAGCATTAACTTACCAATGACGATGTTTAGCACGCTGCATTTTGCATTTTGACATTTTTCCCTGTTCCTAACGTGACTTTTGGATAACAGGTGGTCATCGCACGTATTTTTGCGCTTCCAGTCAACAGAGTGTTGACAAAATTTACAATACATCACGTCACCCGACACGTAGAAGTCAGCGGGGAACTGCTCTGCTCGTGATTGAGCGGATAGCCCCGTATTCCGTATCTTTTTAGCTGACGGAGGGACAGCCATGCTTGCATTTCACTTGTGTTTGTTGGGGGTGGCGGGACGGGACCGCATGAGACAGTGACGCAGGGGTGTGTTACGCTGATTAGCGTCCCCCGGGAAAGTTTTCCCAGGTTTTTTGTTTCACTTCCTCACGAAAACAGCATTTCAGTCTAATTATGTCAAATTCCGTGATTATCTGCTTTTTTCGGGAATTTCCGCGATTCCGTCCGCGATTCCGCGATCGCGGAAAATATAGGGCCCTACTCATGTTGACTGTTACTTTGGTGCCTGTCATTAAAGATGGGGTAGGTAAGTTTGAGAAACCGGCTCGAGATACACTTTTTGTTATATTCCATGGAATGCTCTTAACATCCCGATAGCAATGAATATCTTAAGTGCTTCGACAAAAAATTAATAAAAATATTTCATCTGTGGAAGCCGTAGTACTGTAAAAAGTACGACCAATCATTTTAGCCGGCCTGGCTAAAATAACTGGATGGCCTACCTGCCTGTCAGCCTTCTATCTGTGCATAAACTTATCTCGTGCCCTCATTGGTCATGTGCGCGTTCGTGTGTGTTGGAGGAGGGGCTCTGTAAGGAAGTGGCAGATTTTTTCCGGCTGTGTATTTTCAAATTCTAGCGCACTCGAGCTGGTTTCTCCAAAATTACCTACCCCACCTTTGAGGACAAAGCGGGCAAGGTAGGGAGCTTGGATAATTATAGACCAATTGCTCTAGCCAGTGTGTTATCCAAAGTCCTGGAAAGAATTTTGTTGGATAGATTATGTTCTTATTTATGTACCTCAGATAACCAGTTTGGCTTCAAGGCTAAGCGTGGTACTGAGCTATGCATCTATGCTTTGAAGGAAATGGTAGAAACATATAGAAGACAGAATTAAACTTTTCTGATTGGTTTTATTGATGCCTCTAAAGGCCTGGACATACAAAGCTGACACCAAAGAACTGACACAGACGGACCCCCGACTGTTGTGTCGCCTCACGTCTCTGCGTCTTGGCCATGTGTCGCACTGGAACACACCGCAAAGACTTCAGCTGACGGCCAAGAAGCACGTACGAACTGCGCATGCGTGAGTGGCAATAACTCTCCTTACCAGCAGGCAGCGGTAGTGTGTATTCGTCATTCAAAAGAGACGACAACCGGAAGAGAGACTGCGTGATAACCGAGGGAATAATTTAAGAGAAAGCTTCTCATGCACTGATTCGCTAGCTGAACAGCCAATCAGAGTGATTTATTTTGCCGACTGCCCACCGATTCGACATGTTGAATCGGTGGGTTTTCAGCCTAAAAGTTGTCGGCACCGCTGAAAAGACACGACGGTGCGGGACACACCAATCTGAGTAGAGCGTGTCGACGCTCATCGTCGGCCTGACGCCCATCGACGGCCAAAATCGTCTTGGTGTGTCCGGGCCTTAAGGCAGTGCTTCTCAAAGTGTGGTCCGTGAGCGCCCCCTAGTGGTCCGTGAGTATATTGGTAAAATTTCACATTTGAAATACATTTATTAAATTTGAGTTTTCCGCACTGTCGCGGGAATATCTCCGCAATGGAGCAAGCTTAAGTTTAATATAGCCACTTGTTTGTACCATTTTCAGGCGATTTGTAATCTGTGATTTTGGATGTTTGTGGAGTAAGGTAGTCCGCGAGTGTTTTTTTTATTGGTTAAGTGGTCCTTGGTATGAAAAAGTTTGAGAAACACTGCTCTAAGGCTTTTGACCGAGTTAACCATCATAAAATGTTTTTAAAATTGAGACAAAGGGGTGTACCCAACAGTATAATTAGGATCCTGGCTTATTGGTATGCCAAACAGAGCATGCGGATAAAATGGGGGAATGCAGTCTTGGCACCATTTGGTATTGGTAATGGAGTTCGCCAGGGGGGGCTTCTCTCACCATGCCTTTTTAATATCTTTATGAATGATCTATCAGATGATGTAAGTGGCTGTAAAACAGGATGTGTGATTGGTAATGTGATTGTAAACCATCTTATGTATGCCAATGATTTGGCTATTGTTTCTCCTAGCAGGGCTGGATTTCAACAGTTGCTAAATGTATGTTCTGATTATTGTGTCAAATTTGATGTTAAATACAATGCTAAGAAGAGCGCTGTAATGATCTGCAGAGCAAAAGGGGATACGTATCACTAGACCACCAGGGTGGGTGGAGGGGGTCAGGAGTACGGGACTGAGCTGACCACCCAGGGGCACAGCAGAGGACCAGGAAGGGAAATCAGGCGGACGGCCCGGGGGCAAGGCAGAGTTCAAAAAGGGGGACTCGGGCGGACGGCCCGGGGGCAAGCCAGAGTTCAAAAAGGGGAATTCGGGCGGACGGCCCGGGGTGAAGGCAGAGTGTAAGGTGGGGGACTCGGGCGGCCGAGCACGAGGGCGAAGGCAGCGGCAGGAAGAGTCAGGGGGCCGGGCTCGAGGGCGAAGACCACGGCTCCCAGGGGGCCGGGCTTGAGGGCGAAGACCGCGGCTCTCAGGGGGCCGGGCTCGAGGGCGAAAGACCGCGACTCTCAGGAGGCCGGGCTCGAGGGCGAAGACTGCGGCTCACAGAGGGCCGGGATCGAGGGCGAAGACTGCGGTTCTCAGGGGGGCCGGGATTGAGGGCGAATACTGTGGCTCTCAGGGGGCCGGGCTCGAGGGCGAAGACTGTGGCTCTCAGGGGGCCGGGCTCGAGGGCGAAGACCAGACAGCTCCAGAGGCCGAGCAGAGCCCGGTGTCGGCCGAACAGGAACCGGAGCCGGTAGGATAGGCCTCGGCAGGATCCCCCACGGAAGAGGACCAGGAGTTGGCAGGACCCTCGGCAGGACAGGAGATGGCGGGGGCTCCAACGGAACAGGACAAGGGCTTGGCAGTTCCCCCGGCAGGACAGGTGATGGCGGGGCCTCCAACGTAACAGGACAAGGGATTGGCAGGAGCCCCGGCAGAAGAGTAGACGGCGGGACCCCCAACGGGACAGGACATAGGTCTGGCAGGACCCTCGGCAGAAGAGTAGTCGGCGGGGCCTCAAACGGCACAGGACATAGGGCTGGCAGGACCCCCGGCAGAAGAGTAGTCGGCGGGGCCTCCAACGGCACAGGACATAGGGTTGGCAGGACCCCCGGCAGAAGAGTAGTTGGCGGGGCCTCCAACGGGACAGGACACAGGGTTGGCAGGACCCCCAGCAGGAAAGTAGTCGGCAGGGCCTCCAACGGCACAGGACATAGGGTTGGCAGGACCCCCGGCAGAAGACTAGTCGGCGGGGCCTCCAACGGCACAGGACATAGGGTTGGCAGGACCCCCGGCAGGAGAGTAGACGGCGGGACCTTCAACGAGACAGGACAAGGAGCTGGCAGGACCCCCAGCGGAACCTCCAACGGTACTTGAGTAGGGACTTGAGTGGGAACTCGAGAGAGGGCTTGAGAGGGAACTCGAGAGGAAACTTGAGAGTTGACTTGAGAGATGACTTGAGAGGGATCTTGAATGGAGACTTGATAGGGGACTTGAGAAGGGACTCGAGAGGAGACTTGAGAGGGAACTCGAGTGGTGACTTGAGAGGGAACTCGAGTGGTGACTTGAGAGGTGACTTGAGAGTTGACTGGAGAGATGACTCGAGAGGGAACTCGAGATGGGACTCGGGTAGGAACTTGAGAGGAGACTTGAGAGGAGACTCGAGAGGGAACTCGAGAGGGTACTCGAGAGGGAACTCGAGAGGAGACTTGAGAGGGGACTCGGGTAGGAACTTGAGAGGGGACTGGAGAGGGGACTTGAGCAGGGACTTGAGAGGAGACTCGAGAGGGAACTCGAGAGGATACTTGAGAGGAAACTCGAGAGGAGACTTGAGAGAGGGCTCGGGTAGGAACTTGAGAGGAGACTGGACTTGAGCTGGGACTTGAGAGGAGACTTGAGAGGTGTCTTGAGATGGGACTCGAGAGAGGACTCGAGAGGTAGCTCGCGAGGAGTCTTGAGAGGTGACTTGAGAGAGGGCTCGGGTAGGAACTTGAGAGGAGACCGGAGAGAGTTAGTTCGCCAACAGAACACGGGGAACTGGAGTCGGCCGGTATGCAGACAGGACTTGGGGAGCTGGCGTCGGCTGGAGAGCCAGCAGGAGACGAGGTGCTGGAGTCGGCCAGTACGCCGACAGGACACTGGGAGCTGGAGTCGGCTGGGGAGCCAGCAGGAGACGAGGTGCTTGAGTCGGCCGGTACGCCGTCAGGACACGTTGGCCGGTAAGCCAGTCCTGGAGCCGAAACTGGAGTCGGAACCATGGGTACTGGGGCCGGTACTGAAGCCAGAACCATGGCTGTAAGGTCCAGTTCTGGAGCCAGGAACATGACTGCTGGGGCCGGCACTGGAGCCGGGAACATGGCTGTAAGGTCCGGTTCTGGAGCCGGAAACATGGCTGTATGGTCCGGTTCTGGAGCCGGAAACATGGCTGCGAGGTCCGGTTCTGGAGCCGGAAACATGGCTGTAAGGTCCGGTTCTGGAGCAGGGACCATGGCTGCTGGAGCCGGCACTAGAGCCGGAACCATGGCTGCTGGGCAAGGAACCGGAACACGGATCCATGGCTGTGTGGGATGGTACTGGAGCACGGTACCATGGCTATGTGGGATGGTACTGGAGCACGGAACCATGGCTGCTGGGGCCGGAACTGGGGCCGGAACCATGGCTGTGTGGGCCGGTTCTGTAGCCGGAACCATGGCTGCTGGGGCTCGGGCTGCTAGCCTGGCCTTGCAACGACTCCTCTTAGCAGCCGCCTGAATACTCCGTGGACCTCCATAAGCCAGACGAGTTCCATAATACGACTCCTGGACAGGAGCAGGAACTGGGGAAGAAGCAGGGGTTGACTCCGGATGGAACACACCGAAACGTTTGTAGTCAGCAGGCTGGAAATCACATACTGAGAGAAAGTTCAAAATCCAGCCAGGTAAGAATTTCACCAAGTCTGGCTTCTCCATAGCCATCCGGTGCGCCTCTACCAGAGCGGCCTCCTTCTGCCGAACACTGGGAGGGAGCCTTCCACCAATCAACGCAGCAAGCCAGATAAAAGGTAAAATGCTGCAATTCTAGCTCAAACGGATCATCTGCTGGGTCCATTTTTGGTCGGTTCGTTCTGTCACGGTGTGTGTAGGAAGCAGGACCCAAATGCAGATTAAAGTGGCAAAAAATAACTCTATTTCAAGGCTAAACTATATACAAAAACTGAACAGAACACTCACCGCAGACCAAGTCATTAAACAAGACGAACCGACAAAGACAGACAGAAAACCCAGAACTTAAATACACACAAGACTAATCACACAACAAGACACAGGTGAGGAGGGAGGAGAAAACACAGGGGCCACAGGTGAACATAATCAGACAATTAGACACACTAGGGCAGGGTTCCCCAATTATATTTACCAAAGGGACAATTTTTTTCAAGCATGACAAGCTAAGGGCCAAAATGTTATGTGTCACTAAAAGTTGTTTTACACTATGTGCAGATGTTACCTCTATTATAATTGTTGTAGTAGTGGCAGTAGTAATTAAACAAACCCTGTGTTAAGAGTAAAGGAAAAATGCATCCTTGAAACAAAATTAGACCGAAATTAAACATTTATTAACAATAATAATAAATAAATGCTTTAACAAATACAAATGATTTTGCTGTGGTCTGATGGGGCATAACAATAAAATAAAAAACAACTGAGTGAACTCTGATCAAATAGTCAGACAGTTCCACATCCAATTCAGCAAACACTGTAACACACACACACACACACTGGGAAAGACAGGAAGACAGAGAGAGTTTCAGTTAGTTACTTTTATAATGTCGTACCAAAATACACCACATTATTAGTTTTAACATTTTTAAATATGTGTACCAAATAATATCAGGCTGTAAATAACAAATAGTATTGGGTTTTTTCAACTTTATTTTTAATATATTATTTTAATGTTGTATTCAATTTAACCAGTTTGTGGGCTGTTGTTAAAAGCCCTGCATTATCCAAGGTTTTTTCTCTATCATATTAATAATTTGTTTTTAATTACGCTGCGTAGCATTTTATTTAGGAAATGAATGTACATATAAAATATAACTATAAAATGGTTATTTTTGTCTTAATAATTATTATACCACAATAGAATTGACAAATTGCAAAAATAAATTGATGTTGTTCACTCACCAATCAGTGAGAGAAGTGAGAGCGGCGGGATGAGGCAACCTGTCTGATATTGGGCTTGTATTCTGTTGTGGCAATCCTGAGGCACTGTCCAAGATGTGCACTGGAGAGTCTGTTCCTGTCCTGGCTTTTGATAGCATTCATTGAAGAAAATCCTGATTCGCAGATGTATGTTGAGGGGAACATTGTGAGTAGGAACATAGCAATAGCTCTGGTGTTTTTGAAACAAGCTTGGGGAACCACGTTGATCCAAAAGTCACACACTGGTGCATCCTTGTGTTGAGCTTTCAGCAACTCAGAGCTTCCCATCTCTTAAGACCTCCATCTGAAGAGCTCCCTCTTCTATGGAAGGCACCAGCCTTTTTGCCTCTCCAGTCCACTGCCCGTCTGCTGACACAGAGAACGGCTGTCTGAGGAAGAGGAGGATGTCACGTGAGATTTTAGGGGAGCTTTCAAATCGCTCCTTGAAGTTTTCTGCCAGTTTTGACAAAAAATCCTTCATTACTGGATCTTCCGGCATTTCATTCTTCTCGCAGTGCTCACGCAGACGTGAAAAGTGCAGCTTCCTCCCATGAATATCTCTCTCCAAAAGGTGCAGCTTTGACCGAAAAGCTTCAACCGCCTCGTACATCTCAGCAACAGTGTGGTTCTTGCCTTGCAGCTGCAGGTTAAGGTGATTTAGATGAGACATGATGTCACACAAAAAATTAACATCTGCTATCACCTTGGTGTCAGTTAAAAAGCTCAAAACCTCATGGGCTTTTTGGCTCTGCAGGCTTGATAAGAACGACACCAGTTCATCACGCAGGTCGCACACCCTCTCCAACACACGGCCCTTGCTCAGCCAGCGAACATCGTTGTGTAGTAAGAGATCCTTGTGTTCAGATGACATTTCCTCTAGCAACGATCTAAAAAGGCGATGCTGCAGACGAGAGCTCTCATGCACAAAGTTAACCAGTCTTGTCACAGTATCCATCGTTTCTTTCATTTTTCCACACAGTTTTGCGCACAACACTGATTTGTGAATGATGCAGTGAAATGTCAGAAGCGCCGGGTTAACGGCGGAAAGCCTGCCTACCAAGCCTTTGTGCTTTCCAACCATCGACGGAGCCCCGTCAGTTACAACAGAGACGATTTGACTCACATTCAAACCATTCTTTTCGAAGAACTGTGTCAGCTCGTGGAAGATTATTTCCCCGGTCGTGGGCCCGGGCAGAGTAAGCAAACACAGCAGCTCTTCCCGGAATATCTTCCCATCAAAAAATCGTACGAACACAGACAGCTGTTCCATGTCGGTTCGGTCACAGGAGGAGTCTATGGCTGAGGATATAGCCTCTGTTTTCTTCAAATTCGTGAGTAGACTGGAAAAACACTCCTCCGCTAAAACCTCTACTCTTCTGGTTGCCGTGTTAGCCGACAGCGGCACCTGCTTTAATAGCTCTACAACCTTTTTTTGTTGTTTTTCATCATGATTTAAAACTTCATGAGCCATGTCTATCGCACACCGTTTAATTAACTCAGCATCAGCAAACGGCTTCTTGGCTCTAGCAAGCGTCTAAGAGACGTGCAATGAGGCAGCTGATACGCTCTCTTGTGCCGATGTTGTTTTCGACATTGTGGAAACAGAGTGCTTGTATGATGCAAGCAAACCTGCTATCTTTTGTGTGCGCTGGTCGGATTTCTCTGGATAGTTAGCATTAAAACTGGCAGCATGAATAGAGGTGAAGTGCTGCTTCAGGTTGTCTGATTTGATTACAGCTACATTCTGCATGCAAATCAAACAAGTCGGTTTAGCATTGACGTGGTCCGGTAAAAAAAAACAATACTTCTCAGTCCAGTCAGTTTTGAACTGACGGTTCTCCTGGTCTACCTTCCTCTTCTTTGCGAATTCCATCCTGGGTTTGAGTTATCCACGCCCCGTTAGTGTCATGTTGGTCAATCGCTGGGCTGGGATGACAGGCGGCTAGCTGGCGAGCTATTGTTTATATGTGTTTGCCGCTATTCCAGGTGGTGACGAGTAAGTCAAGCGCGCGAAGCACGTCTTGCATATGCACGCGATAAGGTCATGGGTCAGGTTTACGAGTGTCGACGGAGGTCAAAATAAAGCGAAACCGCGGACATTTTATTTTATGTTTTTATGTTATAACAAGTGAATGCCAGTAGATCAGCGCGGGCCATGCATTGGTCTCATCCGGCCCGCGGGCCGCTAATTGGGGTTGGCTGCACTAGGGAAACTAACAACAGGAGGAAAAACACAGGGAAAAGGACCAGACAATAAACAGGAGGAAAACATGACAGGAAGAACAACAAAAAACCCAAACCTAGACATAGAAACCAGTGACGTGCGGTGAGGTTCATGGCTGGTGAGGCACTGACTCTTTCAGAGTCAGATTTACAAATATTATATTTTGACCTTATTCGAAATATTCGGCTTTTCAAAAGCTTTTTTAGTCTGATGCTTCAATTCATTTTAAACAGACCGTTCAACAAAAGGATACCCAACATCTAAATATTGGATTGTTCTTTCTTATTGAGATCCCATTTTCATTACAATTGTGGTCTTACCTTGACTTGAAGATGAAGTCCATGCTATCCTTCTGGACAACAATCTCTATTACTTTTTTGTAAAAGTCCTCCTTATCTTCCTGTAATTTGAAAAGTCTAGCTTGTTGTTTGTGTCTACCGTCTCTGCGTAGAATAACAGTAGCAACAAGAACCTGTGGGCTCATGTGCGCCCCCTTCAGTTTGGCAGAGGTTATGGCTGCCTCCCCTGGTGCTTTTTTCATTGCCGTTGTATGATGAGACCAGCGAGCCTAAATATCATATTATCATATACGTGAAATAAGTTATTTAGAGACTATGGATGGCGAGCATAAATGTAATAAAGGGATCTACAAACATTACATTGGTGACATACAGTGAGATGGTAACAGGCATGCGCTTAGTGCCCGCTTTCCAGACAGTTTCTGTGGGGTGACGCATTCTGAGGTGAGGCAGAGCTCATCTGTGCCTCACCTCACCCCACAGTAACTGGCTTGAGCGCGCTCACAAAATAAGTGCCCGCGTTAAATTAGTGCCCGCGCTCCAGCAAATTACTATGGGCTTACGAGAGGCAGAGCTCGTCCCTGCCTCACTTCTCATCGCTACCCGTAGTTGTAGCGGAGCTCGGCAAATTTGCTGATTTTGACTTTAAAAAACGATTGGAATCATACATAAAGCACATTTACAACACAGATCAGTGGAGACATTTTATTATTATACTATTTAGTTTTTCTTTCGTTGTTTTTCCATTACATTGGAGGCGATTACATTGGAGGATTACAGGTGAGGCTCTGCCTCCCCTGCCTCCCTGACCGCACGTCGCTGCGTGACATAACCTAAAAATACAAAATTACAAACGTGACATAACCCTAGGAGTGTGACAATAAGAACCTTGGTTTTCCAATATTCTATCTGTCAGGACAGGTGCTGTCTGTTTGCTGTAAAACTAAGTATCTGGGACACATCATTACAGATTAAATGGCTGATGATGATGATGATGATGATGATGATGATGATGATGATGATGATGATGATGATGATGATGATGATGATGATGATGATGATGATGACATGTATAGACAGCGGCGTGTCTTACACAAGCTAACATGTTGGCTAGAAGATTCTCTTGGTGTTCAGATAAGGTTAAGGTGAACCTCTTTAGAGCTTATTGTACTCCTCTCTATACTGCCCCATTGTGGGTGAAGTTAAGAAGGCGAGCCTCCAGAAGCTCCAATAATGATTGTCTGCGTATAGTGCTTAGAAAACCAAGGTGGTGCAGAGCAAGTGAAATGTTTTTTAATGCACGAGTCAACACGTTCCATGCTCTCTTGTGAAATCTGATATACAAATTCATCTGTCGATTGAATGTTTCTCATAACTCTGTCATTATGCTGCTTTCAATTCCGTGTCTCGGTGCTGTACGATGCCAGTCACCTCTGTGGAAACATTGGTATAACTGCCTTTTTTAATTTATATTTGAGTGTTGTATGTCTTTTAATAATGGAGCAAGAGTCTCTTCAATAAAAGCTGATGATGATGATTAATTAAGCCCTGAGCCTGTTTTTCAGGTCTCAGGCTCGAAAATGACATTCCCAGAACAAATGACCATATCTTCCCTTCTAAAAGGGTTACAATAATAATCTTTATTCTCAAAGTAATGATAAACCTGTGAGTTGGATGTAGAAAAGTCATAATCAATATAGATGTTTTTTTTATTTTAAAGAAAATTCAGATTGAACATAGTAAAAAATTGTAAATTATAGTGTCTGTCCAAAGATTATTTTTTACTTATAGTGAAAACTACCCTTGGAAGATGGTAAGGTAGACTAAAAGCTTTAGGAATCCAAAGTACATCATATAATAAGTACCCTGTATCAAGATTGATGCAAAGCAAGTGACATTTGACCTTTTTAGAGAGGTTTAGCAAAAGAAACTCCACCTCTGAGGTGATTTGGGTGGAAATGGATGTTTTTACCGTTTCTCTGGAACCCATTGGTCGATTTTGGTGATTGACATCTCTTTTTGACCGTTAGAACCAATAGAATCGAAGGGGAATTTCCCCATACACACACATGGTAAAAAAGAAGAAGGTGGGGGCTTTGTGCGGGCAGGTTTGCATCAGAGTGAACCTATCTCTCGCTCTGACATCTGGAAACGGAAAAGCAGGTTTATTGCTTATAAGATAAGATAAGATAAGACTTTATTCATCCCGAAGGAAATTGTTTTGCCAGAGTAACAAAATACAATAAACACAATAAACACAGCAGCAAAACTGTACACTAAAAGTGCAGCAAAAAGAGCAATTAAACATCCACAGACAACATGAAACATAGAAACATAGATGGTCACACAATCAATGCAATTATTATTAGAAGTATTTAGTAGTGCAAAAAATAAAACGTAGTGGCAGTTACTTAATTGCACATTATCATAGCATTATTAATAATAATAATAATATAATATTGCACATAGTTATATATATATATAGCAGCGAGTGTATTGCAATGATGTTAATTATATTGATATGTATTGCACATAGTGTTGGTGTGGAAGTTCTCAGTGCCCTTATGGATTATCAGGAATCCTTTCAAAGGGACACAGACACATTGGATTAACCTATGGATTAACTTCTGCAGCGTTTTTATCGTTTTAATGCCATTGAAGACCACTTTTGATCAGACAACGACCAAGGTGAGCCATGTTGCCGATTTTTAGCATGTTTTGATGTCTGTTCTTGTTAATATCTTCGCAAGCACTTATCATGGAGTGATGATGTATAGCTACGATAAGTAATAAGGGTGTTATGAGTGAGTTTATGTGCAACACGCCGTTAGCATTTTTCGCTCGTGGCTAATTCATAGGCTCAGTGCTAGCTTTGCGGGTTTAAAAAAAAAAGATCAGTTAGCTGAGTTTCTTCTCGTTACATGGATATAAAACATTCATAGTTTATTGAATATTAAGATGCCCTCAGATGCTGTTTCCTGCAGATGACGCATTTCCCCCCCCCCCCGGTATCGGGGGTGCGGTGTAGAAGAGGTTAAGCACGCGTTTCCTACTCACTGTGTCGTTGTGCCTCGCCCCTGCTTCTGTACTCTAGTGTGTCATTCCGGATGTCCTCGGATAATTTACAGTTTATTACACCTCCGCTGCAATTTATTGAGCTCTTTGTGTGATAGGTCCGTCAGTAATGGAGACACGTCATTACGCATTTAGCAGGATAGTGGGTCAACCTAACACAATTCGCTTATCCTGATTGCAAAAGTATTTGTTACTATTATGAAGACAGAAACCCCTTTACAGGAAATAGTTCACTAAAAAGGGACGCAACTTCTGTGACCACTTTTATACAATAATTTAAGCCTAGGCCTACACTATGCGGAATCTACTTTAATTAATGTATTCATATTCAAAGGAATGGTTCAGCATACAAAACATCTGTCTGTCACAGAATTTTTGGGTTCAAGAAAGAAAATGCAATTGAAATAATCATAACGTTTTTTTGACCGGCAGCCTTCGACCTCACATGTTATCAGGCTATCAATGACATCAGATTTAGCATCAGCATGAGGCCTGCAGTTTAGAACAATTTCAAACTATGAGCTAAAAGCTGTGTATGATTTTACAGCCATCTAGTGGCCATTTATAGTTATTACACATGGAAAGAGATAAGATAAGATAAGATAGGACTTTATTCATCCCGAAGGAAATTGTTGTGCCAGAGTTACAAAAATACAATAAACACAGCAGCACAATAATAATAAAACTGTATTTATATTACACATATTAACACCTTATCCTGCATCCATTGTACATATACAGTGATAGAATGAAACAAATTACATTTAGAGTACTCAAGAATTGTACAAACTTGAGGTAATTGTCGTTACTTAACTGGAGTTTTTCCATGTTTCCAATTTGGTATCTCAAAGGCAAGGACAGGGGAGGTACAGGGAGGCAGAGCAGGTACATTAAGGGATCCAGGAACAAGAACAAGTTGAAGCATACAGAGTTTCCGGTAAAGAGGCTTGAAAGACCAGTCATGAAGCAACAATGCCAATCTGGCAAGAGCAAGAGAGAGAGGGGCTGGGATAAATACTGTTGGGGTAATTGGGGAAAGAGGAATTGGTAGGAAGGATACAGGAGTCAGGTGACTGAGACCATTGGTTCTGAGGGCATCTGGTGGATGGATGGAAAATGGCAGGTCTGCAGAGTTCAGGAAACATATTGGCCTGTGGGTCCTGAGAAGTGGCTAAATATAGGGACAGAGATGTCAAATAGGGCAGAATAAACACCAATAAGGTAGACGTGACGGATTCTTTTTAGAATATGATGCATTGCTGTTTAATCATTAGCCTGTTAAGCACTGAGCCTGTTTTTCAGGTCTCAGGCTCGAAAATGACATTTCCAGAACAAATGACCATATCTTCCCTTCTAAAAGGGGAAAATTAATAATCTTTTTTCTCAAAGTAATGATAAAACTGTGAGTTGGATGTAGAAAAGTCAGAATCAATATAGATGTTTTTTATTTTAAAGAAAATTCAGATTGAACATAGTAAAAAACTGTAAATGACAGTGTCCGTCCAAAAAATATGTTTTACTTATAGTGAAAACTACCCTTGGATTAGGGCTGAACGATATATTGTGTCATGGCGATAACCGCGATATGTGCATGCGCGGTATTCACATCGCAGGGACGTGCGATTTTATTTTATTTTTATTTATTTTTTTTAGGACGTGCGATATTAAGTAGGTACATTAACTCAAACACGTCATGTTACAATTATTTTGCTGCTTGCTACAAAAGGAAAACTTGTACGTCAAAATACCGAACAAGTAAACACTCCCGCAAAGTTTGTTTGCCCTGTTCTGCTTGAAAGCAAGTACCTGCGCTCTTGCAAACTGTTAAAACAAACGCTTCAACTTGAACAATTTTGAATCTGTGGTTTTAATTATGGATCTTAAGTTGCGTGACGTTGAAGCAGCGACCCTGCTGTAGTTCGTTTATAGCATTACGTTAGCATTTTGCTTCTGGCGACTAGATTTATGATTCGAAAATTATAAAAGTAGGGTAGACATGTGGATATTATCCGGCTGAACAAAACGTGATCCATCTCTTAAATGTATGTCAACCACAGACCTTATTTCGAGCTATTTTCCAAAATCCTATGGAGAAATTGCATTGGTTTTTTACGAAGGAACCGGAAGGAGTTTACTTCCGGGTTTTAGGAAACGTCACTGCGGTTCTCTATTGAAATAAGAGATAAAGTGATTAATTTGGTCAAAAGTCACACTGTTGCCTCGACAACAACACTAACAATAATCCCTGATGCCGCCTCTCACTCTCATCTGTTTAATTGTACATAATAATAAAAGATTAGGCAAAAATAACAAGCAGCCCTTTATTTGGTATGACATTCAAATAAATATGCAGTAACCTTCAGTGAGCCTTGTGAGGAGATGTTTACTCTTCCCTGTTTGTCCATATGGCAGTTGTAGGTGTAATATGCTCCTACCTATATATCATTTCCCTCTTTTCATCAAACACTAAAATACTGGACTTCTGCTAACTGACAAGAAGAAGATAGAAAGCACACACAGATACAGATACATCAAAATATATTTTATCAGTCTGACTCACGTGGTTCAGACTCACAATACAAGCAATATTACTTATTATGTCAACAATCATGCAAAAATAAATTTAGAGTAAGTTTACCCCACCTTAGCCAAAATAGCCACCATTTCTGGCTGCCTGCAGGTGCGGTTGTTGAGGAAATAAAAAAACGTTGGAATAAAAATTAGCCGTTGTCATTGAAGGGTTTATGCAATACCTACATTATCAGTATAGTCATGTGTTTTCTTTTCAGATTAACAAAAAGTTAAACAAAAGGTGGATTGAAAAAGTTTAATCAGCACATAAACATGAAAAAGAAATGTTCTTACCATAATTTCCCCATAATGTTTGTAGTCAATACAGCATTGTCCTTCTCTAGATGTAGCCTATGTATCTGAATAAAGGAGGAGCCTTTCAGGATTGCTTCCTCTCTGGCACTGAAATAACTTTATATTTTCCCTATTGTATGTATTTGAATAATAGTGCAAATGAACTGAACTAATGAGTTCAAAAGCAACAGATGCACAAGTATCAAATGTTAAAACGCAGATGATACAGATATTACAACAAAGATGTTTCATAAGTGTGTGAAAAAATTGCTTATTTTTCCTTTACTATTAGTAATGAGTCAATAAGACTATTAATTGACTGGAGCGATTGTGTTTTGTTTCTTTAAAGGATGGATATTAATAATAATAAATAATAATTCTGTAAACATTATTGAACTTTTGTGCTGAGTATAAACCGTGTTACTTGTGTCAGTGACTTGGAATAACACTGACTCAGATCACTGGAAACAACGCTGTAGCATTCATAAGCAACACAACAGTCATATTTTTATGAATAGGAATAACACATTGGAGCATTTGTTATAAAGCACAGTGTCCACACATTGAGCAAGACATGTTAAAATCACTGCAAATTGTAACTTTTTTTTGTATGAGACGCTTTTGAATCTGACTCTGTCGTTTTTTTTTTACCAGCATTACGTAAGAGCCTCACATTTTCATTTCACCACAGTCTTGCTGCCAATACAAAGTCTGAGAGGTGCACATTCCCTAAAGCAACTACTATCACAAGACAATAATTGAATATACAAACATACAAACCCTTTTTACTATTTTATGGCTTTAAAACCTAAAGTCATTGTTCTAGTCTCCTTCCTAAGTTGTTATGCTGTTGCAGTGTTTGTGTGATATTTGAACAGAAAATAAACAGCAACTAGATTTTAGTTTTCTCCTATTCCCACGTGGAAATATCAGTTGAATAAAATAATCTAATTTGAAATGCAATTTTCCCTTCAGTCTCAAGCATATAATCCTTGAAGTGGTCACATAGCTGAACTAAGAGTCAGTTTGTGATTGGCCCTGAACTCCTGTAAATATATATTTAAACCCTTTTTGTGGGATCTAATGAAAACATGCTTCTACCCATGCTGTCCCTTGGGGTGCCCTAGCCTCTGCCAACGTCTAAAAACACAGCACATTGCATACCAGAGCTGGGTCATATTGTTTCATTTTTAGATCCAACCCTTATTACTCCAAACAAAGAATCACAATAAATAATATAACTTCAGAGGAAAAACATTACACAGTCCAGCAAAGTCCAGCTGATCAAGGCAGCAGCTCCACTGCCTCAAAGACTTCTGATGAGAAGTTTAAGCTAACAAAAACATTGTTCTCCATCGCCTCAACACTGTCTTCTAAGCAGACACTGTCATGGTTGATAAGACTGCTTTCAGATGTGGGACTGATGACAATTATGCGAGGGACACCCTGAGGCGATCTAGGATCATTGGTTGGTATTTTTCCAAAATGAGAATCGAAGGAGTCGCTCTTTTGGTGATCCCTGATGCTGCCTTTCTTCTCGCTTGAGTTTGAAATCTCATCAGATAAACTCTGACTGCGTTTCCTGGTGAGGACCAGTAGGGGGAGGGTTGCGATGGTGAGAGAACTGCAAACCAGCTCATGGTCACAGTATGTTTCATTCATGGTAGATGGGTGCTGGCAATGAGAAAAAAATACAAGTTTCATCAATGAGATAAAATACGTTTAAGATAAAGTTACTATTTTTTTGCTGTGTTTTCTCACCTTCTCTGCTACTTGGGTTTTGGCTGTATTTCGCTGTAACTGTTTCTTATATTTCCTGTTTCTGGAAGGCTGTCTGTACGATGGCATGCTTCTGAGGGAAGCACCGGACTTCCTTCCCAACGGCTCCATCTCAACATCCCTTAATACCTGCAGGACAAAGCAGAACTAATGTGAGCTGAATTGGACAACAATTTATTAAATCAAGATGAAATCAATTCAAATCAGCATGTGAGTTAAAGGTCCCATGTCATGCTTTTCCGGTTATTACCCGTCCCCTTGTGTGTTATGTAGCTTTTTATGCATGTAAACGGTCTGCAAAGGGACAAACCCTCAAAGTACACCCTGTAGCGAGTAAAACTCTAACACAGAAAAGACCTGTCCATGCTGCCCCAGAACGCCTCGTTGAAGATTTCTCTTTTTCCATTTTTCTCTTCCTGAGTATAGTGACGTAACGATACCCAGGTCCAAATGGACCAATCCGATTTGATTTTGGAACATTGAACAATGTAAATCTATTCTAGTAGACCACAACAATGGACTCTAGAAACACTATAAATTTGAAAAGAAACTGAAGTAACATAATCTGAAACAAGGTTTCTATGGTTTTGCGGCCAAAATTATCTTAATCCCAGTGTTTTATCTTGAATTGAATTAAATTTCAAGCATTGGCCTGCAAAGTGAACGATGCATGACAAAAGATTCTGTCACGTAACAGTCCTGATGGAAGTAAATATGAATATCAACTTTTTATTTAACGTTCAGGTGTGCATTCATAAAGTAGGAACATGATACAAATTATAACATTCAATTTGACAATTTTGACCAAATTGAATAAAAAGGCACATAGGAATTAATTAAAAAAATACCTAAATCTTTAATGTATCAATTTAAAGCCTTAAGATTACATGTGTGTTTCTTCACAGATTAGTGTTAAAAGAATGTTAAAGTCAAGAATAAAGGAGACTTAACACAACTGAATTTTAATAGTTCCTTCTGATCAGTGATAGCCCATACAAGCCATGTTATGTAACAACAAAATGTTGGTTAAAAAAGGATTACCATGTCATGGGAAGCTGTGAAGAAGTGAGTCCTTGAGGCTGTGGACTGTCTGCTAATGATGGAGTCCCTGAGAGAGGTCTCGCTGATGGAGGAGGACATGCATTCCTTTCGAGGAGTGGGGGACAGAAACCTCAGACAGGGAATCTTTTCTGCCAGAGTCATCCTTTTAAAGTACAGAGCAACAGAAAAAGCTTTAAGTTTAATGTGATGAACTATGAGTCCCAATTGATGACATCATACATGCTCAGACTCGACAGTTTAGGTTAAAAAAGTATATATTTACCTGTATTTGTTGTGTATAATAGCATAGATGAATGGATTGTAGATGGTGGAGGCTTTTGCTATGATTGCAGGGACGGCCTTGGAGTATGGCGACAGGATTTTCGAATGACTGAAAGAGACAGAACAACAAAAAATATATCTTGTAGCCTAGTTCTTTTTTTTTTCTAGCGTGACAACAGCAGCAAAACTTTATTTTTTTATTTGTTGTAACTTAATGAAGAGTTGTACTGGGTCAGGGATTAACCTAAATGTGCCAGCTGCCTCAAAGGGGGTGTGTAGTCTATCTCATGGTGTGTGTGTGTGTGTGTGTGTGTGTGTGTGTGTGTGTGTGTGTGTGTGTGTGTGTGTGTGTGTGTGTGTGTGTGTGTGTGTGTGTGTGTGTGTGTGTGTGTGTGTGTGTGTGTGTGTGTGTGTGTGTGTGTGTGTGTGTGTGTGTGTGTGTGTGTGTGTGTGCGTGTGTGTGTGCCTGTGCGCGTCTGTGGGTGTGTGTAACGCCACCTTTCCCCAGTGATAGAGCAAAATGTGAATGAAATAAATAAAAGTATGCGATTTCTAAGTTACATAACTACTGTACACCTCATCCTATTGTGTGTCCCAGGAGGGACATGGGGTTTAGTGAATTCTGTGATAAGCTGAGAACGTATGAGCAGCTTCGCCTTCTGTACATGTCACTGATCCAGGGCACAACCTTATATAATGATACATCAACGCCATTTTGGGGAGACTTATATCCAAATGGCTAACACACTATCTACACTCCTATGTGTAGCATGACTGCCATGTCTGCTGAATGTTTTTTTATTTTTCAAAATGGTTAGAATAAAAATATGTGTCCACAAGCATTTTTAAACGCGAAGGCAGATGGAAATATGATTAGATACAAAATGTCTACTTATATGGATGTTACAGTTAAGTATGCAACTTTTACATGAAAGAAATTGAAAATAAATGTATGCATTAAATCTATGATCAAAGAGACCAATGCTCAATGTACAAGTGTCTTTAAATATACACAGTAGTTCATTCATTAAAGATTTAGGCACATTTTGACCCTAGTAGAAATGTGGAAATCCATTTAAACTTCCAATGATGTCCTGGTAAACCAGCACATCCTTCATGTAGCCCTGCAGAAACTTGAGGCTAAATCATGTAGGCTGTATATCCAACTACATGTGCTGCCTTTGTAACTCCACAGCAGATTGTTGTTTCAAAAATATTATCCCAAAATGTACAAGCACACTCAAACCATTGCAGCACAAAACAAATCATGTATGAAAGAAGTCTTACCCTGCCCAGGAAATCATTGTGACACAGGCGTACGGTGACCAGGAGAGGACATAAACCACAATGACGACAAAGGCGATCTTTGCCAGCTTCCACTCGCTCCTGATGGACCTCTGCTTGATCAGGGTGGACTTCCTCACCTGGGTCCCCAGACGCTCTACCTCCCTGTGGGTGGATTAGGGTGGTACAGTTAGAGAAAGTGAGACCAGAAAACAAAATTCAGGTAATGCATGTCGTGCTGAACAATTAGGATATGATCTTTAACAAGACCAATCTCTGCCCAAAAATAAGTTATTAAAGCTGAAAGACAAACCAAAAGAAGCATTCATATTTATAAGAATTCACTTCTGATCAAAGTAGTTGGGGGTTTATAAAGATATATATATATTATGCGTACTCATATGTGTGCACATGAATTATACACCTTAACCTTACATATTTTTGTTTTACACAGATAATCTGCCTTTCCTGTGTTGTATAGCCCATCATTATGTATCACCAATCAAGCTAACTACTACAGTATTTACCACATACAAATTCACCTAACGTGCCATTGTACACCAGCTTTTTAAACACACATTCCTTCTGACATATGGTACTGATAAAAACTGTTGGAATTATTTAAGTGTGGTATCTTTTCATTTTGGAGTGTGATGAAAATAATTTATATTGCATGTACTGTATCTCCACCTACATAAACTCAAAAAACAAATCATACACACTCCTGCTGATATAAGAGTTACATTACCTGCCAGTCTGCCGTACAGCCAGAAACATGAAGATATAACAGTAAAGGATGATTCCCAGTGGAATAAAGAAAACAAAACAGCATAACATCATCGTGTAGCTCCTATTGGCCATTGTGTATGTAACATAATCCCATGTGCAAGATGTCATCAGGCCCTCAGGGATATAGGAGCCTAAAAGTGATAAAGAACATCATCATTTCATTTAAGATATCACATAAAACATCAGCAGTTCTGAGTTTTCTTTCACATAAGACTTGTACTTGTTTTGATGTCTGTGAAAGTGTAGATTAAGATCACAGCAAGCCCTATGTCAGTTTTTCTTCAGTGAAGGTCATTTGCTGGTTTCTCTCAGATTATCACAGAGCAAGTACAAGAACTTGATAGAAATAGACATTGAGGTAGCTCAACTTACTCCATCCAACAAGAGGAGCCAGACTCCAAGCCAAAGAGTAAAGCCAGACCATGAGGATGGCCACCGTGGTTCTTCGTTTGGAACTGAGGTTAATGGCCTGCAGAGGTTTAGTGATCACCAGGTAGCGGTCAATTGAGATGGCCAGTAGGTTTATCATGGAAGTAATGCCAAACAGGGCTCCACAGAAGGCATACATCTTACAGCCTGCAGAGAAGAAACACATACAGACATGTGAATTACTAAACAACAACAAGTGGTCTGAAGATGTTAGGAAAAAAAGAAAAAGATCATTACCCATCTCTCCAAACACCCATTCCTTGTAGAGACAGTTGATAAAGAAGACCGGGGACTGTGTGAAAGCCATGAGGAAGTCACTGATGGCCTGGTTCATGATAAAGTAGTTCGGCAGGTTACGAAGCTTCTTGTTACTACACACACAAACACACACACAAACGTGATATGTATAAATTACTGTCAAAACAAGACTTTAAAAACACAACTGTTAGTATCATAAATATGTTCCATGTTATTTTACAAGCTGGGCTTTAGCCTTCACTCAGACTTACATTTTGAATCCCACATCATGAAGGAACAGCTGTTCACATCCAAATATGTTCCTGTGTTATCGAATGTGTATTGTATTACAAGTAGGTTGGACCACTGTGATGCTCTTTTCACAGGTTTTCTAAAACAATTAATTTATAACCCTTTAATTAGTTTAGAACAAATGTTTTTTTTGGATTGGTTTCAAAGCTATTTTACTTGTTTACTTGGCTATTAATGACTTACTGGTTTAGGACTGGACTACAATTATAACTCTTTGTCATTTTATAATACTTCGCAACCTATGAGACATGCTGCTGTCGTTCTTTGAAATATAAACTATCACACACAAAAATATTTCTTTGCAAGAAAACAATTTCATTTCCATCCGGACATTTGAAAAAGAAAATAGAAAAAATATGTATACAGCATTGCCTTTAACACAATTTCACTACCTTTGTTTATTCTTACTTTTAACATATTCTATTGTTCTTATATATTATTATAACCAATTATCTTTGCTGAACTGGTCAACTCTGTGAGAACCTGCATTAGACAGCAACTTGATTAGGCAGTGTATTGACCTGCTGTCTACCTCCACTGACGTTTTATTGATTAGACTCGGTTTCTGGATCCACTGACTCAAAAGTGGCTTCTCTCTCATCAAACAGCAAACAATCCGGTTTTGTATGCAAGGTCACCCTGTGAATACGTGACATCTTTGGGTCTGCTTTTGAACATTTGTATGTGTATCACACGATTAATCTGTTTTCATATCACTGCAGATCTCTCTATGTGTTCTAAGGGTTTGCGCATGCTTATGCATATTACTAGAGAATATATTTCCTAGAAAATCACCATATCGAGTGACATAACACTTGAAAGACAATTATCTCCCTCTGTGGTTGTGTGTGTATGTGTGTCTGTGTGTGTGTGTGTGTGTGTGTGTGTGTGTGTGTGTGCGTGCGTGCGTGCGTGCATGCATGCGTGCGTGCATGCATGCGTGCATGCGTGCGTGCGTATGTGTGCAGTGCCGATTCTAGAGTCTGTGGGGGCCCTAGGCAAACATTCGCTGGGGGCCACAATTAAAGGGTGTTTCATGTTGTCGTTGCTGTGGACCTTCTTAATCTACCTTCTTTGGGGGCCCCCTTCTGGTCCGGGGCCCCAAGCAGTTGCCTGCCTTGTCTGTTCGCAAGCGGTGGCCCTGCATGTGTGTGTGTGTGTGTGTGTGTGTGTGTGTGTGTGTGTGTGTGTGTGTGTGTGTGTGTGTGTGTGTGTGTGTGTGTGTGTGTGTGTGTGTGTGTGTGTGTGTGTGTGTGTGTGTGTGTGTGTGTGTGTGTGTGTGTGTGTGTGTGTGTGTGTGTGTGTGTGTGTGTGTGTGTGTGTGTGTGTGTGTGTGTGTGTGTGTGTGTGTGTGTGTGTTAATGGTTGGAACCAATAATAACATCATGTGCATTTTTGATTCAGAAAACACAAATGATCAGCACACCACAATGGAGAAATCTAGGGTAATGGACAGCTGAACTATAAAATATTCTGACAACCCCGAGAACACACACACTGACCACACGCACACACACACACACACACACACACACACACACACACACACACACACACACACACACACACACACACACACACACACACACACACACACACACACACACACACACACACACACACACCTTTTAGCACTGACCCAGTTTCTGTGAAACTCTTAATGTCACTAGCTGAATAAGAGGTTAATGGCAGTCCAAATTACACGACTAATAACATACATATTCTTCTTTGTCTTATCAAAAATGTTTACAATTTAAGAGTCACATATCAGAATGAGCTTGTGATTCTAAATGGACTTGCAGACAATGCACAAGGATTATTTCTAACATTTGGGTAAAACACAGTAAAGCACCTTTTGATATTATATCACATGCGCCTGTATATTTGCACCAAAAAGGGGAAGTTTTAAAACATTCAATGGAAACAAATATGTTTTCTATACAATACATTTTACATTGTTTATGAGGAAAGAAGACAGATTTACTGCAGTGATCCTCATTCTACATCTTTGCCATGCATTGGCCAGGACGGAGATACATGGATTATTTGAGCGGTAATCACCAGATCTTTTTGAAACCCCTTTGATCCCCTGGAAAGTAAAATATATGACAAATACTGACCCTCCCCCTGCAGTGAGTTTAACGAGAGCAAAAACTTCTCAACTTTGATTGAGAGGCTTTTGGCTCCTTATTCGTAAATATACATGTGTTTCAAACAGCGACCACACGCAACCAACAACACCCTCCAGCCAACAGATCCACGCACTCAGTGATTCTGTCTGTCTCTCCATGTATTAGTCTCCATCCGTAAATCTCCATAAACCCACTCAGGGCTCTGAATCAAATAGAGACCCACGTTGAACATTGGTAAAGGCTCCACTGAAAAGAGCAGGCACACAGAATGACTTAAAGTGAAAATCTGAAGAAAAAAACGCTCAAACCAACCTGTAAAAGGCAAACATAACCAGCGCGTTGCCAGTGACGCCCAATATCCCGATGACAAAGACAAATATAGCGACGATGTAGTGAGCATGGTCAGGCACATCCACCTTGTTTATGAAGCTGCTCTGGGTGTGAGCTTTCTCTGGCTCCATGCTCTCAGTGGACCACATGTTTCAAACCCCTCATCAGGAGTGATAACCTGGCAGGATGCAGTGGGTAAACCGGAGTGTAAACTTTGCTTTGCCTGTGTCTGGTCTCCATAGTAGTTTAATTTGCAAAAGACGTACAGCATCTCCTTTAGATCCTACTAAGAACTAAGTTGAGAGGAGATTCACTTCACTGAGTGATCCCTTGTTCTTCCCACCGTAAACCATCCATTCAGTACCAAATATGAAGCAGCAGGTGATTGCTGCCTTTTTTTGAAGATGTGAAATGTCCATATGTATCCTCCTGGAGTAAAAGCTGAAAGGATGAAAGGGGTTATTTGTGCAAAAAAGTTTTTACATTACTCGTAAATAATCTGTAAAAAAATGTAGAATGTGGAAAAACAATCCTCTTTGACTTCTTTGTGAATCTAGACGACGTCCAAAGCCGTGCAGGCATTAGTTATCTCCAGATGCATAAAAGCAACATCCTTTCCATCCAGTTGATCCCCTCCGGTGTGCAGTTCAACAACTTGTCTTCTCCCTGATGCTTCCTGTTTGATACTTAAGTTATTGAGTTGATGATTTAAATCCAGTATATTAAATCCCCCAGCCATTGCACAATGTCAATGTCCGTACACTCAATGCTAGCCTGCAGCCTC
>NC_136909.1:20239989-20322109 GCF_949606895.1 Notothenia rossii
ATTTGAAAAGTATAGTAAATATCCTTTGAGATGTATTGCCTGCTTTCCAATTGGAAAGCTTTGATTTTTGTCTTTTCCATGTTTCTATTGACTGGGGTAAAGGTTTTCTGATGTGTTTTCCTTTACTCTGATATTCAACTGTAGTTTGTCTGGTTATACTGCATGCCCACGTCTCTCATCTCAGATCTCCATCTATCGTCCTCTCTGTTTACCCCAACACACCATCTGGATGAATGACCTTGTCTCTATGGAAAAACACATCAGTGGTGTGGGATTCATAAACTTTGACCTGGACAAAGGATGTCGGTGTTCCACATGTCCATGAGTCAATGAGTATTGAACCAGCTGGTTGTGTTGGTGCTTCAATCCTGGGTTTGAATCCCCTGTTCTAGCTGGCATTTGGCCTGCAGTGGAAAATATATTATTGAGTGGTACTGCGCTGTGACTAGAACTGCAACCTCGGGCACATAAGTCAGCTGGAGATCAATACTTCACTACATAGAGGCATATCAGTTCAGTCAGACAACTCACGTGTTTCTTTAACATGTTTATTAGAAGCAGCATATAGTTGAGTTTGGCGTCTAGGCTCGGGCCTCATCACTCCATAGATATACATAGCACGATGAGCGATGATTAAATAACTAACCCCCAGAGCCTACAGGTGGAAGCTGGGGTGGAAGCTGGGATGGAAGCTGGGGTGGTGGTGGGGCAGGCAAGCAGCAGCGACGTAGAAGTAGCTGCAGAAAAGCAGCAGCAAGCAATGCATGGAGACAGAACTGGCAGGTTAAATAGAGCGGCATATTAAGGAAACTCCATTTGGTTGGTTGTAGAGTGGCAAGGGGCGTTATTTATGAATGCAGCATAAGTGCTCGAGTTGACTGCCTGAACTAGCTCGCAGGCTTCGCCCCATTTATAGACAAAGCAGCAGCATGATTATCAGGTGTTGATGTATTAAGTCAGTGCAGTAGATTTATACTTTTATAAAGTTCTCTGCAGAGGCAACAACTTCCAATAATATGTTACTTGGTCCATCCCCTGACATGGACATGTAGACAGAGTGACGAAATACTCTGTTTCAAGTAAAAGCCCTGCATATAAAATTGTATCTAAGCAGAGAACAAAAGTATTGGCATCACAATGTAGAAAAAAAGTACTAATCTTTCAAAACGGTAAAAAACTGTATTATATAATTGAATTAGAAATAGTGATGCATTAATGTGTTGAATGTTGGACTTGGCATTTATACAGCACCTTCGAAGTCTTCCAAGCCCTCAAAGCGCTTTAAAAAATGCCAACATTAAACCATTCGCACACACACAACCCTCTCTGAGCCACAGTCACTGGCAGAGGAGGAGCTTAATTGATTTCCTACTGTAAGCTAAATTATACGTGAGAACTTATTTGTCGGTTTTTGCAATATCAATCTGATTTGTCAAAGTCTGTTAAATCGACAGAAAAATTTAGTGAAGTTAAAAGTTTCAATATTTCTGATATTGGAGTGGAGTAGAAATATAAAGCTTAATTATTTCTGCTGATGATCATTCTTCTGATCTGACTTATTTAGGAGCGGTTAAACCTTTTTTTATTTCTGTCATGTTTGCTGTCTCACTGCTCAAGATAATTGTATGAATCTTTTGAAAGATGTATAAATATTAGATATAGTTTATCAAATGGAAAGATCCTCAACATTCACATGTGTTTTTGTTGCTGTTTATTTGAATTGTGGGCGATATATATATATAACATTTGAATCCTTCGTCTGTTTAAGTAAAGTAGACTTTGCCCCTGCTCCTCTGGTTATGGCACAGCTGTCAGGAGGTGCTGCAGCATGTGGAGCTGAGAAATGTGAGTCAAGCAGGACATGATGAATATTGAGCTTTAAATCTCACATGTAATGCATGCCTTAAGCCTCTTTAGTATCTGCCTAGGTTTTTGTTCATCAACATACAGGGAATCTAGGTTATAGATCAAACGATGTGGAATAAGCAGTTCATAACACGCTCTTCGATAAGTGGAATGAATTTCTGTCAATAACAAACAACCTCTCTCTATCAATCCATTTCTTTCTCTCTCTGAAATTAAAGGGATAACATTAATTTGATGAGTTTTTCTTTTAATATGTGAAGTGATGGATCTTTTTTTATCATCAGAGAGACATACAATACAAAGAAAAGTCTGGTGAAAAAAATTAAGGTTGATAACCCATTTACTAAACTTAACATACAGGGCAAATCTTTAATCATGCAGGGGTTTACCGTGTAAATCATGCAAATATATATGGGAGCAAGAGTGTGACGTGCTTGTTGTTAAACAATATCATTGTTCTGTAGCAGAGTATATATTTCAAAAGAGCCAGAGGGATGACGCACCAGAATGACTGACCTTTTCTTATGTAATCATACATTTCTTTATAAAAACTTGAATGCATTTAGTTGAAAGCGTTGAAATGTTTTAAATGTCAGTTAACGTCCCTAAAGGTACCCCATTTCCTGTCTTTGCAGAAGTCCACGTGTTTTATTATGTATTAAATAGGACTGAAAACACACCATAAAAGGTGTGGACATGACTGCATGACACAAAATAAACATCTATAAATGATTTCTATGGCGAAGACAATTATTTTGTGTTCATGCTTGTGGCTTGAGTTAATGATATAATGTCTGCAAAAGTGTCTATTTTTAAAGGGAGATAGTCAAAAACAATTTTGTGATTAATACAAAGCATTATACAGAGCCCAATAGATTGCAGGAAAACTTGTTCTTTTCCCATGATGTTCACGCCAGCACCAGTATCATCAGGAAACATATCCCGAGGAGAAGCACAGGTTTTTCTTTAGCCATTCCTGCATTTGCTTCTGTAGCCAATACCAGACTCTCTGATTTCCCTGAGAAGCAGAAGATAAGGGCAAATCATCACTACAGTTTTTCTCTTTGAATTTATTTCTGATGTTTCCGCCTGCTCTACCTACCTCTTTTCAGAATGGCGGACCTCACATTTACCCAGAAGACTGCGCGCTGCTGAGCTACTGTGGCCCTGAAGAAAACACAGAGTATGAGAGCAGAAGTGTTTTGTTTTTGTGATTGAAAAATGTGAGGAAAAATGTGTTTGTTTTACATGAAGTAGACAGGGCTCGTAGAGTCAGGAGGTATCCAGCTGTATACAGTGGATTCGCCCTTCAGGTTGGTGTTTGCATGAGTAATAGCACCTTGTGGATTCCCTGTGCACTGTTAATATAAAACACAAAATCACATCATGAAATCTCTCAGATGTAAGAATGTAAAACAATATATTTTCTACAAGACTGGATTTAGCAAAGAGATCTCTCCTATTTCCTCTGTGTCGGATGGTTTGAGAGTTTAGCTACTTGAAACTCGCCTGAAGAAACTTTGTGTCTGGAGCAGGGTGCTGCCAGCTCCCCAGAGCATTAGTGCTGCCGTCTGTCCGAGCTTCCAGAAGCACACCACGATACTCTGGTCCACTGATAGTCACTGCAGGAGTACACAGATACAGCTGAGCCGGTATATAGAGTAATATTTATATTTACTCTTCATTTTCACTTGCTTTATAAAAGTATGGCTTTTAAAATAACAGATGAACAGGATATATTCCTCATTTATTGATGTATTAAAACATCCAGTAAACCAAAATGACTTGCAAACCAGCAGAGGAGTAAGAAGTTCACAATGCTGCACAATATGAGAGGGAAATGCCATATGCTTTAGGTTGTTTAATACTGAAATAATGTCTGACAACAAGTTCACAGATATTAAAGTGTTCTCAGTCTCCCTTTTCCCTTGCTTCTTTCTGTATACTGGTAAACTACAACAAATAGTTTTTTTGAAAAGAATCAAAGGAAATTACATCCAACAAGAATGATAGTTTCTTATAATACTCAACACAATTAAATGGGTATGAGTAAAATAACCTTATCCAAGTTTGTTTGTGACTTCCATCAAATACCAATAATCTTTAGCCTGACATAACAGACGCATACACATAAAAAGTCCCTTTGTTCAAACATTTTTCTCACATCAGCTTTATAATGGCTCAAACAATAGTATCCCTTGGTTGCTCTGTAAGAATTTGAATCACCGCGTGAACACAGATTTGAGTTCTTGAATGAAGTGTGTTCCTTGTCCCAGATTAACACAAACAAAGCTTTTGTAACAAAGCTCCAATAAAAGTTGTTCTTGCTATCCACACTTGAACAAGAAATCCCTTATCATCTGTATAAAATAACAATTTCTTTATAAATGTTCTCCTCCATGACTCACAGCTTTCTGTCATGGGTTATTAATAGTTTGTAATGTTTGTGTGAGGTTTTTCTTCTTATTTCTAAGAGTGATTATAGATATCTTACCAGTAATGGCCTTGCCCTGCTGAAAGGTCCCAGTGTTGACCAGCAGAGTGTAGGGCGCTGGGGACGGCTGCGGCAGAACACCAGTGTGGCGAGGCGTCATGTCTTCACAGGCGCCAGTAGGAGCCCCATTGGGATATCCAGTAGCCAAACAGAGCATCTGAAGCATAACTAACCCAGGCAATGACAGCTCCATCAGACTGAATGAAAAGCAACCACACTTTGAGCTAAAATTCTAAAATAGCAGTATATGATGAGGATGAAACGCACAATGTGAGCCAAGAGATGGACTAATATGAAGTACTGGTGCTGAGTCACACAAGCAGAACATTCTAATTTTCTTCAGCAATTCCTTTTCCAACCATGTAATGTGCTTCTTACGTGAATGCTCTCATGATTTATTGAAACAAAGCATGATTATTCTCCAGTGAAAACTAAATGGTTTAATTTTTTTTTTCTCATAATCAAAGGAAAGTTAGAAAACATTTTTCAAGAAAAGCACATGACGCATATACTCTTTAACACCACAGTCTTACATTTAAAGGTTTTTCATGAAATCTAAAGTCCTTGGCAATTATACCATCGTCCAAGTCACTCAAAGTGTTATGAATGCATATTTATTCCAGGGATTATTCATGACATACATGTTACTTCGTTGTGTCACTAAAGAATACGTTGACCTACTGTCAAGAGAAAAACAAAGACCTTCTATTTTACCTTTAGTGAAAACACTTTAGAAGAAAACCACTTGAATTTGTCTGATTGATCCATTTGCACTACGTAATGACCGTGGATTTAAAACACTCTTACTGAATTATATTATCACTGCAGGGGCACCACATGTGTTGTGAAAGGGATTATTTAATGTGTAAACCCTGCCTTGACAAAACTGGATGTTGAGCATTTGAGCGGGTTTGCACTCAGGCAGTGCTGCACATTATTCCCCACACAAGACGGGGGACTGTTTTCCATAATAGCAAAACAAGTGTTTCTACACTGTATGAGTAAAGCTGAAGTGTTAAGCATAAATAACATGAACTAGAAGGGTAATTTGTTCGTTTCAACCTGTTCCTCATTGTCTTCACTGTCAGCTAACATAGAAACCGGCTGGATGCAATACTAACTGACAAGACCCTGTAAAGCAATCTTTATCATCAAAGTGCGATGGACTGGTTTTTCTTGGTCAAAAACATATTTTTTAAGTTCACATATGCCTATATTTATTCTGCAGTTTCTATTTTATGTAAACATATACCAAGTCTCTAAATCAGTACAACAAATTCCTTTACAATTCCTTTTCTTTGTGCTTAAAGGATTAGTTTTTCATTTGTGAGAGAATTTTTGAGTGTCATTAACTTTGTAATCTTCCGTTTATCAAAAAGGATTTGGTGAATAATGAAACAAAAATAATAATAATAATAACATGAAAAACGACTGAATCTCTCTTCACTTTTGATTAATATCACAGAGCAGACATGAGAAAAAGTCCGTCTCTCAGTCCAACATTTCACACGTTCTGTCTGCAGAATAAATGCATGATTTATTTTACATAAAAAGGATCAACCGGTGTGAACCTGACACTAAGAGGAAGAAGCGGACTGCACTATGAGAATGCCACCGTGACATGTTCTCAATGGCTTTCACCTGTTTAAATGTACATTTCCCCAAGGGGATGGACTATACCCTTCCAACATTTATCAGGGGAAATGTGATTTTAAAATATAATCTTTTGAGGAGCATTATGACATGTACTCTGGTCAGATAAGGTTTTGTTCCAGCTGAGTTGTGAATCATTAATGGGTCACATGCTTACTGATTAAATCCCCAATGCTCTGCACAGTCATGGCACAATGTGTTCTGTTTTCAACATCAATCCATATCCTGTAGTAAAAGTCCTTATGGGCAATGTGAGGATCATTCTGAAGAAGTGTTGCCTTGATTTGTTTGTAACTTGTCTTGAAAATGAATATCCAGCAAGAGAATAAGTAGATGACCGATTAATTATAGATTACATTTAGGGAATATTGATAATCTGCTTTGTGCATATCTTTCTTTCTTTGCCTCCTCCATTTGTGCATTTTCTCAGATTCTACACTATGAATCAGAATAAGTGGAGACCAATGAACTAACTCAAATCCCTATTTGGTCAGACTGAAAACTGTCTTCCCCTCTTCCCATAAATAACGTTTGTGCTGGTGAACATGGGGGAATAGAGATCCAACAGAACATAACCTTGTTTGGTAACACAGTTCTTTAAGGCTAATGTGAGAAAAATAAAAGACTGAATTGTGCACAAAAGTCAAGAGACTTTTCCTCTTATTTCCATCCTCTCTTCCAGGCTCTCAGATTTATGTACCAATTGATGTGTTTCCATTCCTGTTCCAGACTTATTCTCACATTGTCACATCTTTGTACATCAACTTTTTCATGCACACAAAAAAGCAAAGTATCTAAAATTGGTGTCCTTGAGCAAGGCACAGGACCCTCACACTGCTGCCAAAGCGTTGTGTAAATAATAGTTGTCCACTGCTTGCAAATGCTACATTTAAATTGACTGTGTGTGCAGTGCTGCGATGATTAAACGTAGATTTAGTTAAACCCAAATATCCATTTCAATCACGATTTTTGAAGCCGTTTTTTTTTTTAATCTGGCTATATCCATTGATGAGGCTCTTAAAGTGTTTTCTGAGTTAGTTCGTTTATACAGCTGTTTCGCCTAAAATAGTTTGGGTGCTCAGAATCGGAAAGGGTTTTATTTAAAGGGTTGTTTTTGATTGCTGACAACCTGGAGGTACTATAAAGCATACACTGAACCTCTACGAATAGACTATAAGGGGAACAATGTCTTCTTTCTGGGTAAGTCAACCCATGAAATATACATTAAGCTGCAAGTGGAGCAGGATGAGGTTACAGGGTTCCTGGCGTATATAATACAATGTATTATTCAAGTCAAGGATCAGAGTGAGAAAAAGGATTAGAGTTAGGGTACAGATTAGGTAACTGTACTTCTATCAGTTTGCATTCAAAGAAGAACGTACTGAATGCTTAGATAAAACCAAACATAAACCACTAGCTATGAGTCTGGATAGTTATCACAAGTGAATTGAATGTGGCAGGTTTATAGTGAATCTCTCAGGGGTTACCTTTAACTCTAAACTGCGGTAAGAAGCGGATGACCTCAATAACTAAATGGTTTCTCTTCAATGAAAAGCTCAATTCATTAGTCCCCCCTGCTCTCAGTTCATTTGAGTGTGAACTCTGGGTGTTACTCTAGCATCAGGCGTACTGTAGATAATGTAGAGCTGGAGTGCGCTGTGTGTGTGTGTGTGTGTGTGTGTGTGCGTGCGTGCGTGCGTGCGCGTGCGTGCGCGTGCATGCGCGTGCGTGTGTGTGTGTGTGTGTGTGTGTGTGTGTGTGTGTGTGTGTGTGTGTGTGTGTGTTTGTGCGTGCGTGCGTGCGCGTGCGTGTGCGTGCGTGTGTGTGTGCGTGCGTGTGTACACAAGCTACTGCGTGTGTTGAGGTGATGGAACAGAACACCTGCGGAAACAAAATCAATCAAATTAAATGTAAAATTCCTCTGAAAGATGCTCAGTCCTGAACAAAATGTGCCATGTCATGTCCAGCAATGTGCAACGGAGATGGTACGATGTACCAAGACAATGTATCTTTTAGCTTTTAGCAGCTTGCATCAAATGACAATATTAACCAGTGACATGCTTACATATGACGAAGCCATGTGCTGGATTTAAGCATAGCAATGTCCGACTGAATACTTTATAGATAGTTGTTTTGCTGTATGACAAAAGTCCATCACAGACTGCCCTATTTTCAACAGCACGGTAGAAAGATATTGTAGCAACCTAGATGTTACAAAACCACCAGCATGTTCTGAAATGTAATGTCAAATCTTGTAAGCTTAGTTGTGATTGAAAGGACCTCCAGGAAAGGGCAATAATGACAGGGGGGAAATACAACTGAAGCAAGGAAAGAAACAAGAATCCAATGTGTATTTTCCTATGTGCAGAACATTGCTCTCCTGAAATGTATGTTTCTTTGTTTATCGGGGTTGAAAAATGTTCATTTACACAACTGTACATACATTTTCTTGTATCCAGTGATGTGTGAGTTATCACCAGGTAGTTATTGTGTGGTATATACATTGTTCATACAAACATTGACAATCTTCTGCCTCTGTGAATCACAGTGCCAGGTTATAAAATGTTTTCTCCTTTTCTCATGTACAGTACTTGATATTCACTTTCATCACAAGAGCCAACACAGGGTCAACCTTTGCTTAATTCGTGTTTTTTAAGATCTTGAATTTCTTCTTGCTTCCAACAGGGATTTTTCATTTGTTAAATAATCTCTCCTTTATAAAAAATGTTGACAGTTGTTGACATGGGCACAACTAATTTTGTGCTGGAATAGTATTTATATCGATTAACGATATTACCCTGAATATTCGATGGATGACAACATAGTATCTTTTATATTATAATGTTTCCTTTTGTCGATTCCTGGAGATCTTTTAAAGAACTTGTTCTTGCGTGTGAAACAAACCTCAGTTAGTGCAGCAAGTGAGATACTGTTTTTCAGTAAGAGGCATGAACAGCCTTTTAGTTGAAAAACGGTAACAAAAAGATGTTTGTTTCTTTGAGAGTAGTTTACCATATTAAATAGAAATCTTGTTCATAACGCTTTATTCAATCCATAACAAATGTTGTTTGGACATTTTGACTTCCACTTCCCAGATAAGTCGAGAGAGCACGACCATTAGTTACAAACCATGACAACGTGTTATTGAATCAGCTATTCAGTTATTTAATTTGGTTAGCATTTATCACAGCCTCTAGTTTTAGACAGGCAATTGTCCCAGTGTACCAAATACAAATATAGGGAACATTTCTTGTTAATAATTTAAAAAAAGATGGTGGTGTATCCATTCAAATCTTATTTTATCTTCCCTAGTTTATTTCATGGCTGCAAAAATGTAATGGAAAGGTATACTCCTTTATACTCAACGACAATCAACTTCTCATCATATAACAAATGGTGATCTATACACTTTTTTAGTACTGTAAATGATTCTTTTATTTTCAGGGGATCTTAACGGAGACACAGTTTTAAGGCTTGATTAGCAGTCAGCTTTGGGATGAGCACACTCAGCCGTGATGGTTCCTGCTTGCTCATCCCACTCCAGCTCTACCCAGGTCAGTTCCCATGCACACATGTAGATTATCTGGCTTCACTAACTGACACATATGCTGACATCACAGATGCTACACCAACATTTTCCTACAGGCTATGGTACACAGCTATTTTACACAAATGGTTCAACAGTCAATATGTGCTACGTTGTGTACAGCTGATGGTCAACCCCTCTGATTACCCAGTGGTAAATCCCGTAACGTATGTTTATTCACGTTACACAGGTGTGGATGTGCTTCATTTAGATCCCTTCAGACTTCAAAACGAAAATGTCACCATAACTACTGACCTTTTATTTTATTTTATCATAACAAATCCAAGATGCAAACTTCTGTTATAACTATAACATTGGTTTTGTTGTTTGTTAAGCGAGAGTAATTCAAATAGGCAGGCTTAAGCATGAGAAAGCACTAAATTTATCATCTTGCACTTAATGTGCTTAACTAAGAGGAATAATCAATTTCTTCTCTG
The DNA here is from genome assembly GCF_949606895.1 of Notothenia rossii. NCBI lineage: Eukaryota > Metazoa > Chordata > Actinopteri > Perciformes > Nototheniidae > Notothenia > Notothenia rossii. The sequence goes on from NC_136909.1 coordinate 20,250,026, forward strand.
TTGTGAAAGAAGCTCAATTTGCAGGCTGAAGTCCATAGGGTTTGGTTTGTGTCAGATGATAGTCAAATATGGTCACGCACAATACCACCAGCATTTTGGCTGCTTCACCGTGTCAACATGACTTTCATGTGACAAGTATCTGATTGTTCCAAATAAAGGAGCATGTAAACTAAAAGAAGATTTTATAAAGGTTAAATATTATGTGCAGCTTACATCTATGTCCCTTAAAACTACCAACCTTTAATCCGACTTTCAAAAAAACGTTTGTCTACAGACTGATAATACGTCACCAACAAGAACACGCCTCACAATTCCACAAAAACAAACAGAAGTGCTCTAGGGTCAAAACCAAAATCCTCTAAAAAGAAGTTTATCTCTGCTAGCTGCTGTGGGTCAGGTTCATGAAAAAGTTGTGATGACTCTCGATCCCTAGAATCACTCAATTCTTCCAGCAATCAAATCAGGATTAACATTAGAAAAAATAAATATACGATTTGGCTCATCCCATGAAAAAAAATTCCTTCAAAGACCTCCATTACCCATAACTTTAAGCTTTTATCTCCTTTCACAGAGAACTTGTGCTTTGTAATATCCTCTGGTCGTTTGCTGTCGCCATATGTCCAAACGGTTTTTCAGAGCAGTTCATCAACAAGTTGTTACATGAAAATAAAACATAAAACTTGGCAGGTTAGAGTTGGTTTGGAAACGTTTCCACTTAAATCATCTTGTGACTTGAAGTAACAATGTTGTTAGTCTTTTCCCACTTCCAGTCTATACAATGTCAGCCTAGAATTGGCAGAGCAAAATGTACTTTATTCTTTCAGTTTTCAACTGGTCGAGTTGTTCGTTCCAGTTGAAAAAATTGCTGAAAACAGACCTTCTTGTATTGAAGCGATTTCTTTTAGTTGGAGCAGGTGTTGATGTTCTTGCCGTCAGCAGCGTCCTCCACCAGAGCTAAGTGATAATCAGTGGAGAGCGTGAAGTGGGACACGCAGCCCACCAAGCCTCCAATGTACTGTCTGTTTGTGTGAAGGGCTATCTCTTTCATGCCACCTTCAGGGTGAAAAAAAGAAATTAAAATGATTGTCTACAGTAGATATAAAGCTTTTTGAGATGATCAGTTGTCAGCACCACCTACCAACATAGAGGGGGCCGTTGATATTGAGTTGTCTCATCTTTCCAGGTGACCGTCCTGTTTTTGCTCCATAGTCATCAACTGTCAGCTTCCCTGACGGGCCATCTCTGAAAACGTATCGGGAAGGTAAACCCAAGCAATTAAAAATGTTTTTAAAGTTTATCTTTGTCCTTGTATTTCGTTTTTTCATTTTCCACATGGTTTGAAAGTTGACCTGTTTCTGAATGTTGTGCACTGGAAAGAATAGCAGGTTTACCAAATACCTCTCCTTAAAACTAAAATAATCCATCTAAATAATATCAACAATCAAAGTACAATGTATTATGAGTAGGGGTTGCTTGTTTGGGGATAACACATCGCATATAAATCAACTTTAAAGGTGATTTGTCAGAATGTTCTGCTGCCCCCAAGTGGACAAAGAAAAACCTTGGTGCAGCTTCATTTTCTGAGTTGTCAAGTGAAGTAAAATATATAGCAAGATATCTTTAGTGAACATCTATATAAGAGGATGTTTTCATATTTATTTAGAGCTTACCTCACTGCTTTGACTCTGTGCCACTTTCCATCTGTGAAGGTCCCATTGACAGCGATATTAACCGAACCACTGCCCAGGTTATAACTAGAACAACATGGAAACACATACAAGGATTTACAAGAGTTCACAGTGGGGATGTACCCAGATCCACACAAATAATAGGATGTACAGTAAAAGGATCTTTCTTTAATGGAAGTTGCTCATTATTATTAGCGGGGGCTGCAGGCTTTTTTTTCACGAAACTGTGTCTCAGGGCTTCTTAACATTTAACAACCTATTAATGTGTCATACCCACTTAACGGGAAGAAACTCAGCTAACTGACGATATGAACCATTTTTACCGAAACAAAACACAAGTCTCACAAGAAGCGTCTAAATGAGCAAAAAGATGCTAACGCACTTAGCACAGAACTCACGGTAGAAGCACTTTATTACTTATTAGATCTGCAGAAACAAGATATCAGATTAAAGCTGAGATTCCACAGATTTTAGAGGTATAAGTATCATCACTGTGCGACCAAAACTCGCGGCAGCTCAGGCAAACCCAGACAACACACAACGTAGCTTTACTGATATTCCATCAGCAATGAGCCTAGTTTTCAGTTTTCAGAGCTTAACATAGCTTTCGGTTTGGGCAAACTGCGTGCGCATAACTCTCACTCCTTAATGTTAACGTGTAGGTGGATTTAGGAACTTCCCCTTCGATTATATTGGCTCTAACGGTTCAAACGAGATGTCAATGACCAAAATCGACCAATGTGTTCCAGAGAAACGGTAAATACACCCCTTTTGCTGAACCTCTCTAAAAAGGCCAAATGTCACTTGTTTTGCATCAATCTTGATACAGGTTACTTATTATATGTTATAGTTTGGATTTGGAGGGTGGTTTTCACAATATGTTTTTTTTTAGACCGACACTATAATTAAAAAATCTTTACTATGTTCAATCTGAATTTACTTTAGAATTAAAAACTTATATATTGATTCTGGCTTCTCTACATCCAACTCACAGGTTTATCATTGATTTGAGAAAAAAGATTATTAATTTACCCCTTTTAGAAGTGAAGATATAGTCATTTGTTCTGGGAATGTCATTTCGAGCCTGAGACCTGAAAAACAGGCTCAGGGCATAACAGGTTAAGGGGGAGTATTATGATGGAAATGTGTGTGTGTCAATTATTTATTCAAATCACTTTATAACATTTTTGATGGCCACAATATAAAATGCTAATTATGTCTCCAACATAGTTCTTTGATTTCCCTAATAATAATAATAATAATAATAATTGCCTTCTTTTAGCAGTACGTGTTTCATCCACCAAAATCAACAGCAGTTGAAATATTTTCTGATATAAAACACGCCCACACCTGGTCTTCTATCCAGATAAAGAAACAGACACATAATGAAGTCTATGAACACCTCAAGTGCAGTGGGTTGAAATTGTTCACCTTGATCACTTCTTCCAGATAAAGGTCCCTCAGCCTTCAGGTCTTTTTTTAGATCTTCCTCTACTGGGTGTTTAGCTCTCCTCCTCCTTTGGTGGGATCAGCATCCCTTTCCATAATCATCAACTTTTTCCTCACACTAACTTTCTTTGTACCCCCCTTGTTTCCTCAAAAAGACAGGAAGTACCACTGCGGCAAGAAGAACTTATAGTTGGACTAAAAATGTTTATTTTAATCCATATATTTCAGAAAGAATAAATAAAATACACTTTAATAACAGTTTTAATAGTGGTGTGATAGTGTCCCTCATGTTTACAAACACATAGACAACAAATACCTGAAGATTAGTGCCCCATCCTGAAGCCCCATAGACAGGAAGTCACTGTTGGCTCTCATGGGACTGTCTCCTCTCCACAACAACAGGCCGTCGTTGGCTGTGCTCTTAAAACGCATGAAAAGGTTGGTCCTAGAACCAGACAACCTAAAATAAACAGACAAAGTTAACACCAAAAGCGATTAAAACCAGAACTGTGCAGATAGTATAACGAACATCATTACAAGAACCTTAAAAGTATATCTATACATATCACAAAACATTTTGCAGCCCTTCACAGTCACTTCACAACCCACCTTTTCAGGATATCTCTGTTGTCATATGTCAGGTAACTTCGGCCAATGAACTGTGGGATTTCAATGGCTTCAGTCACAGCTGGGCAGAGAAAACATTGTATTTACTTTATAACATCACAAGGTGGCAGCATCAGCATGTATGAAACTAAGCTAGAAGACTAAAAGGTATTTTGGGAGGAGAAATGTACGAGTGGGAAACAGATGTAGGACTATGAGTTAAGTGAGGCGATGATAGGTTATGATTCATTTTTAAGTCATTGAAAAAAACTTACTGTTCAAACAGTAACTCCCACATTCTGTACAGGGAAAGCATTAAAAACAAAGAAAGCATAGATAGGCTTAAGGGATTAGGTATTCCAATATATCATTAAATATGACATTACATGAAGAGAGAAAACACACAATTAATCCCTGAGAGGAAGGATCATGCAACATAATTATATCAAAATATTACACACAAAAAGTGATCATTAACTTCTTCACAGTTGATTAAGAAGAAAAAGTGAACTGCAAACCTTCTCACTTCATTAGACTGCCCCCATTTTATAAGTGCACTAGTCGTAGTATGTAAGGTATAAAGAAGACCTAAGGCACAAGGCACATGCTAAAACAGCAAGTTCTGTAAAAAAATGTTATTATGCTTACTGTGCAACTATGCGACTGACCTTTCTGGCAGTGCCTCCCGTCGTACCCCAGGGGGCAGTCACACTCATAACCGTCCCACTTCGGCCTGCAGGACCCTCCGTTGGCGCAGGGACTCTCCACACATGGGTGAGCTGAATTTGCTACATTAACTCCACCAGCTGAGCCAGTTATTATTGGGATTGTGCGATCATTAAGTATCAGCTGGGGAAGGGAAAGGAAAGAAACAGAGAGAGACCAGATGGAGGAAGAGAGAGAGGTCAAGAAAGGGTTACACACTGAAATAGAAACTTGATGTCTAGTGATGTGAAAGAACAAAGTGTTTCGACTTTAATGTTAACTTTAAAGCATTTAGTCATTTCAACATTGTTCATAAATGTTAACTGAATTACCTTCTGAATAATTCCAGTGAAAGGCTTTATCACACCTGATGCCCTCTTGGTTTTATCGTATTCTGGCACTCCGCCAATATAAAGAGGTGAACTGCAGTTGATCTGGGTGAAAGCTCCCTATAGAGGAAATCAAACAAAAATAAATGAGTGATTTACAAAATAAATGAATGTAATTATGCCCTCTTAGCAATTATGTACACTAAGATTAACGTTGTATATATGTTTCCCCTGAAACAAAAAAACATGTATGCCATTTTCATACTAATGGGTTAAGAAAGAAAAAAAATTGAAAATGTAATTGTGAATTCGACAGAAAGATCTTGTCCTGTTTACGAATTTATTTTCTTGATTTGTCTTCATAATCTACTGTAAACACGTTATTTTCCTTGTTAAAAGGCTAAATCAATTTGCAAGTTTAAGCAAAATCATTGTCAAATAAACAGAAGAACACATTAAAGAACATATGAGATGTAAAAATAGTATGTGTACATGTTGGGCTGACGTTCAACAGGTGACACCAATGTTGCTTTGCATCAACTGGATTTATAATTTGTCCAATGTTATTTACCCATACCTGCATAACCTAATAGTGTACAAACACACTTTTCGAAGTGTGTGAGTTTGTTCTGCCCTCTTGTAGTAAAATAATGACATACTGCAGCTTTCCTCAACCCAAAAACAAAATACCTCAGTGATTCCTTCTATTGGCCTCTGGCTGTCCACCTGAAGGATGCCACTCTTTGCCGTGCGAGACACCCTCAGCTCATGCCATTTGTCCAGACTGATCTGTTCGTCACTCCTGTAGCACACACAGTTTCAGTCATCTAGTTTGAAAATATACTGAGAAAGTAAAGCAGAGGGGGAACCGTTTAAGAATACATCTATGTAATACCTTATAGTAGCTCCTCCAGAGCCGCAGTCAAATCTGAACTCAACATATCCGTCCACAAGGTTGATAGCCAGGAAGTCTCCGCTGCCTGCGTCGTCACTGTACAGCAGCGTCCCGTCAGGCAACGACGGCCTAAACGTCAGCTCAAACTCCATGAAGGACAGATAACTCTGAAAGGACTGGGGCCATGGGATGACAGCATACGAAAACACCGTCTCATTGAAGAGAGGGGAGGACAGTGAGAAACCTGAAGGGTGGAGAGAGGAAACAAGAAAATATATAAAAAGGATAGAAAGACCAAACAATGATTTGGGCCAAGAGGGAAGAAGAGGTGTGAGCACATAGAGATGATTAAGAGTGAAGAGGTGGAAGAAGAAGGAGTTGATGAGAACAAAAGCAAATGGAGAGAAAGTGGGGATATAATGTTTGAAACCTAGTCTTACATGCAATCAATCCCCCTGCCTCTATATAAAACATAATGATCCTCATCTCGAATAATTTTCCTTTATATTGCACTCAACTGGTCAGTAATTACTTTAAAAGGTTTCTGTGACAATCTATGACAGCTATCACAAAGGGATTTAAAGAAATGTGACTTTTGATAACAGTGTGTGTTTTTAGGTATGAGTCAATCATATTGAGTAGGTTTGAGAAATACAGTTGACTTACTCTCTTCACAAAGTGCTCCCCTGAAGCCGAGTGGGCACAGACAGATGAACCCATCAGCACGGTTTGCAAAGCAAACTCCACCATTGGCACAGCTGACCAGGTCACACACACTGTCGCTGCACTCACCTGGGGGCAAGGGGGGGATTTAGACAGGGTTAGGGTTCTATTTATTATGATGCACTTTTTAGTTTTTGCTGCAACTAATAGCTCAGGCTCTTCCCCCATTTAGTATTAGTATTGTAGTATTTAGCATTTGTATTCTGCAAAATCCTCTTAGGTATTGTGCACAACAATTATCTTAGGTGATGACTACTTACAACATGTAGCTTCTTTTAAAAACAATAATATTAACATATTTGTTTGTCCTGTTTTGTTTTTGGTTAGAACTGTCAGGACCTTGAACAGAAGAATAATTGCTATCAAAACATGTCAATCTTTACGGTGAAATTACTCAAGCAAAAAACTGGGCGATGAAGAAATACTGCCATATATATTCAAATAGAGCCCTCTAACCTCATTACATTACTTATGTACAGAGTCCCAAATGAGTTGTGTCACTCTCCAGAGTTGCTCCTACACTACTTCTCTGAGCATCAATATCCAAGATGAAAACCAGTGCATTATGGGTAACATGGGTTAGAATCATATACTGCTGGTAGTATGCCTCCTCACCTATATCTGCTCCGCTCAGAGCCCTGCCCAGCGGCCAGGGTCTAATGTTTATCGCCTTGTTGTTCACGGTCAGACTCTGAATGCAGCCCAGAAAGCCGCGATTTGTCCCTGTTGCCCTGACCAGCCAATAAGCATTCGGGGATCCACCCACATACAGCGGGGAGCGGAAAGTGATCTTGGTGTACTGGCCCTGAAAGCAAAGAGTGAGGAGAACAAATTGTGCTTCATTACTGTAAAACCACTTTTGGTCCACTAGCTGAAAGGACTGAAAGGCAATATTGGCAGCAATGTTCCACACAAAATGCATCCAAACCACAATATCAAAATAGTTATACTGCAAAAAGCTTTTCCCTTTTTGAAGCCGTACTGCACTTTAATAAATTGATAAATAGGTCTTACGCAAACACATATAATATGTAAAAATAATACAAATATGTAAGTGATTATGTGTGTTATTGTTACCTCTGAGCGTCCAGATATTGGGTTGTCGTTGTCCATTCGCAGCCAGCCGCTCATGCCATCTCTGGAGAGAGTGACTGTGTGCCACTGACCGACCACGATACGACTCTCACTTATTATTTGAGCTGCTCCTGTACCACAGTTAAACCTGAGGGGAAAACGATCAAATGTCCAGTTACCTAAAGTATGCTGACATTACACAAGGATGAGTGATTCTATACAATTATATTTGCCATTTGTAAATACAAAATATACTGTATATTATTATCAGCTATATTGTCTATAGATTGAACATTTAAGCACACCATTTTCTTTATGGCTTCAACCTTAAATCAAATGGGAATACAGTGTTACAAATGTCATCAATGTTATGCTAACAACCACATTAAGATGGTTAAAATAAATATTTTTCTTGAATGCTTTTGAAGAATCGCATTCATAAAATTCTCAGATTTCCTTAAATCACATATTTAACAATCCAGTCACTTAAAACCAGCAGTCTTGTAAACTTTATCTAAAATAATCTACTCCTTTCATTCAGTGAGTCACATTTTTCTTCACCTGTAGTGCAGCTTGCCTCGCACCAGAGCCAAAGAGGTAAAGTCTCCTCGCGCGTGTTCATTCTCTCCACAGTATAACAACAAGCCATCCTCAGAGTCGGCCTGTACCACCGAAAAAACTGGATTAAAGATCTGTTCACCCTAAACCATATATGGAAAATCAAAGATATGGTGCTTTACCTTGAACTCCAAAGTGATCTGAAAGGTCTGGTAAGAGTTCTTCAAGGGTTCAAAGGTCATGTGAGAGAAGCCATGGAACCTGGGAAAGTTCACGGATACCACTGAAGAGGAAAAAAAGTCATGATAGGTTTATTTTGGGAGGGATAAAAGACGAAAGTATTATAAAATTGATAGTTGCCTCTTTAGCATCACCACACTTTTACTAAAGCTTGAACTCAATTACACCTCCCTCACCCTCAGAGCAGTTGTCCCCTCTCCGTCCAAGGTTACAGTGGCAGCGGGAGCCTCCGCTGTCGAAATCGCTGAGACAGAAGCTGTCGGGGGGGCACACAGTGTCATCGCAGGTCAGCTCGTACATACGAGGTACCTCACCTTTCCAGGGGGACAATGTTGGGGCGGTAGTGGTGGTGGGAAAAGGGTTGCTAAAATCAGAAGAGAAAGAAAGAAGTTTAGTGATGTTACAGTATAGTCAGTGGTTTAGCAAATAATGATATTTTTATTTTAAAAGCAGTTGTATAATGTATCTATCAGCACTTTCCTAAGTTTTAACTAAAAATGATACCTTTTTTACATTCAGTACATCACAACCAGAATGGCAGCTTTAATTTGTGTGACATTTCACTGCTCTATTCTCCATCTATTATCACATAATTAAGTGTAAGAGTATACAAAAAACGGTAGGTGGATCTTTGGAGAAAATAAAAAAGCCAGAAGAGACAATCTAGGAATCCAAGAGCAAGAGGATCTGCATTAAGAATCGTGATTTTGCTGAGATAAAAGAAAACCATCCTCATACCCCTGTTTTTTGTTCAAACATTAGGAAACATTAAAAGAGAGGCCATAACGACCTCCAGCTGCTGATGAACATCAATAGTATAATCAATGTAAACCCTTCAGTAAAATCGATTATTAAGGTAAAATAAGGAGCATGACATTATGCCTTCACATCTTCAAGTAAATTGTTTGAATGTCATGGTCCCTAAACCATTAGGACATTGCTTGTATGTGTGTGTATGTGAAGTACACACCTTTGTGAATGTGTGTGTGTGTTTTAATATCAATCACCCATCCCCACCACCAGCAGCTGACTACAGCAAATATAATCATGTAAATTAATCCGTTGATCTCCATCTCCATCATCCCAGACTCTCGCGCTGTCAGGTGCTGTCCCACATCCAAGCTTAGGGAGGAGACTGTTTTTTGTTCAAACATTAAGAAACATAAGGAAATCCTTTCTTTAAAAGAGAGGCCATAACGACCTCCAGCTGCTGATGAACATCAATAGTATAATCAATGTAAACCCTTCAGTAAAATCGATTATCAAGGTAAAATAAGGTTTTATATCTTACCTGGTGGTGCTCAGTGGGGCCGTGGTTTTTGTGTAACTGGTGGTCCTGGGCTCTGAGGTGGATGAGAAAACCAGATCTGGGAAATCTGGGAAGATAGATGAGGTGGTGGAGGAAGCAGGCGTAGCAGTAACGTTGCTGGGAGCGATGGTGTTCATACGATAAACAACGTTAAGGCCAGATGGACTATCAGGGCGTGAACGGAGCTGGGACTTCCTGTTGTCTTTATTGATTCCTGGGAATGGCTTTAACTAGGAAAAAAGAAGAGGATTAATAATGATTGATGTGCCTAAAATTGGTATCCATGTCAAGCTGTGGTTTCAATCACCCACCTCCTCAATAAATATGTCATAATCAGAGTCATCAATGTCAAAGCCATCTTCATCTTTGTCTCCTGAGTCTGTGATGTAACGGCCGTAATCCCCACTGCCAACTTCAGAAGCACCTGTTCATGTCAATAAAGATACATGATGTTTATTACATACTTCTTTACATTTCTTTATAACAGTTGATTATAAAATAAATCATGACTGCAGGTTTAGGGGTCAAACTAAGTTGGTGGAATGATGAAACACAAGCAAGCTGTTAGACAATAAAAATGGCCCTGACAACAAACAACATGTCAAATTCATATGAAAGTTGCACACATGGAGAGATTGAAGATGCATGGTTCCTCTGTGGCTGGATGGGTGACTGTTTCCCAATGATAAACGATCACTGGGGAATGTGAAAACATTTCACTGATGGTGGGACACAGATATTGAATAGTAGAAACAGCTTCTGGCCCAGCAGGTCTACCTGTTCGCCTGAAGCCAGGCCGCGGCACCACGTACTGAAACGTGTCTCCTCGATACACAACGGCTGCTCATAAGATACAAAGACAAAAGCAGACAGTGAGTACTGTGAGCATAGCATGACACCTGGGTCCTTTTTGGTCAGTAGCTCTCGCTGAAGCTGCAAAAATAGTATTGCTTAATAAACCTATACAGATCTAGCTGGTGTGGTTTAGGTTAAGATAAATAAAAGACATGTTAAATTGTAATTCCTTCATTAAAATATTTATTTAGAAAGACAACAGACCAAGCAAAAATGTGTGTTTATCATGTGTTTTTCCTTTTTGTATTGCTGAAAATATTAATTATGTTGAAAATGCTGAAAAATCTATCTTATCCTATATACTTGGTGTTGGACAATGTGTGTGTGTGTGTGCGTGTGTGTGTGTGTGTGTGTGTGTGTGTGTGTGTGTGTGTGTGTGTGTGTGTGTGTGTGTGTGTGTGTGTGTGTGTGTGTGTGTGTGTGTGTGTGTGTGTGTGTGTGTGTGTGTGTGTGTGTGTGTGTGTGTGTGTGTGAACCTCCTCTGCCACCCACTCATGACAAAGTTTAATCTTAGCTTACATCACAACATCCCCTCCCTCTACTGCAAGTTTACCATGCTTTAAGGCAAGTTAGGGAATTAAAATATAATTTGTAGTTATGGATTGAATTACAACATAATTATACAACAAAATAAACTGTTAAACATTCTCAGATCTCAAAGAAACTTGACTATTTAATGGATATCAAGATTTAGAGCCAATTAGCACAGCCTAATAACATTAAATCCTGAATACTGACTGCTGGCATACAGGGAGGGGGGGGCGCCCAAAAAAGCCCTCCACTAATCTTCTGTTGTGTAACAATCCCCCTCAGTCCATACCCTGTTTCAAACCACTATAAAAACACACACACACACACACACACACACTCAAACACACACACATAAACACTGTCATAGAGAGAGCGACAAGAAAAGTATGTCAGTCAGTCAAGCACACCCCCGCTGTTCAATCAGGCTGCGGAGCATTGTGTGTGTCAGTGTGTGTGTCAGTGTGTGTGTCAGTGTGTGTGTGTGTGTGTGTGTGTGTGTGTGTGTGTGTGTGTGTGTGTGTGAGTGTGTGTGTGTGTGTGTGTGTGTGTGTGTGTGTGTGTGAGTGTGTGTGTGTGTGTGTGTGTGTGTGTGTGTGTGTGTGTGTGTGTGTGTGTGTGTGTGTGTGTGTGTGTGAGTGTGTGTGTGTGTGTGTGTGTGTGTGTGTGTGTGAGTGTGTGTGTGTGTGTGTGTGTGTGTGTGTGTGTGTGTGTGTGTGTGTGTGTGTGTGTGTGTGTGTGTGTGTGTGTGTGTGCGCGTGTGCGCGTGCACCTGTGTGTGTGTGCATTGATCAGGGCTGTGCATAGGCAGGGAAGGGGTCTGCTGGCATCCCGTCCTTAATCCTGTCTGATGAGAATCGAGCGTAACCCGCTTTTATCCCCCGCTAAGGAACCAGGTTTTTCCATCTCTTCGTTGTTGTCTGTCCGTCTGTCTGTCTAACCGCCTTATCTGATTTGGCTTCATGTAACTTTTATTGACATTTTTCTTTACAAGTTCCTTCTATTATTACCTCCCTTGCTGTGTGGCTTTGTAGCTTTGTCTCTGTGTCTCAGAGCAGTCTAGCAGGACTTAGGGCACTTAATTTAATCGGAGTAGTTTACACCAGTTGACAGCTAACATAGCTTGTGACGCTCAAGCCGCCCACTCACATGCAGCGAGTGAGCAGTGAGGTCGGTAGGTCACAGACAAAAGTCTGGATAATGTGATTTTGTCTACATGGCTGTTTGATTTATTTGATGAATAGTCCTCTTAACTTTACTCCCAATAGTCTGACATGAAGAAGCATCCACTCTCACAGAGCATGACATTATGCCTTCACATCTTCAAGTAAATTGTTTGAATGTCATGGTCCCTAAACCATTAGGACATTGCTTGTACAATATGTGTGTGTATGTGAAGTACACACCTTTGTGAATGTGTGTGTGTGTTTTAATATCAATCACCCATCCCCACCACCAGCAGCTGACTACAGCAAATATAATAATGTAAATGAATCCGCTGATCTCCATCTCCATCATCCCAGACTCTCACGCTGTCAGGTGCTGTCCCACATCCAAGCTTAGGGAGGCAAAATGTGTTTCTGGGTCAAAATTCATAGAATATATTTAATTTATTCCAAGGTTTCCTGAGCCGGAGATCTTAACATCTAAAGACATTTGGAAAAAGCATATCTAAAATGGCAAGATTTCCGAATATTACACAGTGGGATAATATGTGATGAGACTTTAACATCATTTACTTTAAATACCAGCTTCAATGTTTTCATTTAGAAAGCTAGACTAGGATTTGGTAAGTGAGGAAAGGTAAGAAACTGTCTATATAATAAAGCAATACTGAATTAAGTTATTAAGATCATATTTACATGTTGGCGCTCACTATAATCAATGCATGTATTTGTATTAAAATAATTTCCAAGTTTCATTGCTTCACAGTGCAGTGAGTAAGAAAAGATTCTTCTCCACTGTAATGCTGGAGTTTTACATAGTGGTTGAACATTGTATAGCTTTGGTGAAAAAATAACCACAGTCTGTTTGGTTCAGTGTGGGTGTATTGTTCAATTTGCTTTGAAATGTGGTGGAAAGCAGACTAACGAGCGAGGTTTCCTGGCCGTCACATCACAGCACGTTGGCTCAAAGATCACATTTTTTCTTACCGAGAGTGCGCACGGGGTTGTTGATGTTGCTGGGTGGGCTGACTCCGTGCATGTTGGCCGCCCTGACGACAAACTGATACTCTGTTTCCGGTAATAACCCCTTCATAACCATGGAGTTAGTCTCAATGGGCTCACGGATATATGTCCACTCAGTGTCCATTTCTGGCCTGCGAACGACAAGATACACAAAATAAAGGATTTGGGATTAATTTATCAAAATGTTACAATTACCTTGAAATAATTATAATTATTTGTTGACAAAAAATCCTCATTCTCAAAACATCTTAAAAGTGATTGTATTGAGGATGATGATGATGACGACGATGTCGATGTGGATATTTGTCTTTGTTTTCCTTGAAAAAGTCTATAAGTGTTTGCAAATATAACAATAACTAGAGACTGTAGATCAAAGTCGCAAAAGAGAGAGATGTTACTATTTTTAAGGCTCTTTAGAAGCTTTCTTATTTTTTCTTTAATCAGAGCATTGTTTTGAAAAGTAGAGCAAAAAAACAAAAAGATGAACTCCTGAACTTAATTTCTTCTGCCTATCATCTCCAGCTGCCATATTTGGTGCTGATTCTTTGCGCCTGGAGCCACGGCTATCTGTTGAACAGAGTCATCTTCACCACCAATCACTGTCTCTCTTCAGCAAGGCCTCTTTTGAAGTAGGGGGAGAAATATTTGCCTCTGATAAGGCCCTTTTGTATTGAAAAAGCCCCTGCATGCAAACACAGACGCTGATTCATGTCTACGCTGTCACAGTAAGTGACAGTTTCTCTGCCTCTGTCTCTCTGTCTTTGTCCCGCTCGCTTTACGCAGTCTGGAGTTAACTCTCTACTGCAAAAGGCAACACTATTGTGATTGAACTTAGTTTTCGTCTAATATCTTTAGAACTGTTTTCTGTTTATTTGTATTTTTCTTTTATGGAGGCATTTAAACATTTTATCTCTCTTTTTTCCTTATGTTCTGGCAATCAGACAGAGGACAAGGAGGATCATTATCCCACTTCCTTGAATTTGTAGCCTAGACAGTGGCGGGTGTGTGTGTGTGTGTGTGTGTGTGTGTGTGTGTGTGTGTGTGTGTGTGTGTGTGTGTGTGTGTGTGTGTGTGTGTGTGTGTGTGTGTGTGTGTGTGTGTGTGTGTGTGTGTGTGTGTGTGTGTGTGTGTGTGTGTGTGTGTGTGTGTGTGTGTGTGTGTGTGTGTGTGTGTGTGTGTGTGTGTGTGTGTGTGTGTGTGTGTGTGTGTGTGTGTGTGTGTGAGTCTGGACACTACCAGTCAGGGTCCCAACTGATCCTCACGTCAAAACACAAGTGATTAGATTGAGCAGACCCGCAAAGGCCTCACGAAATTCAGTGTTAAAAGGATCTTTGTATTCTGTGTTGTAGTAATGTGACGAGTGATGAGTGTCTGCAGATGGTCTGAATAAGGAGGCTGAATGTGCTGCTTTACAGAGAAAGCTTTTTGGATAAAAGCTTTTTTTAATTTTCATATAACCATTGTGTATTCTGTATATTGTCAATTCACTTATTTGCTTTTGCTCTGCTTATAGAATTTGAAACTAAAGCCCAAAGGACAAAAATGTTGTTTCTAGTTTGTTTAATCCATACCCAAACCCGTCTTCTTAGAAAATGTTTTACATTTAGTATCCTTGGATACCTTGGCATGATGACTATGTACTATCTGTATGGTTGTAGAAAATACCTAAGAGTATTTTTTCTCCAAAATAACCTCTCAGAATGGTGGTCTTTGTTCAGTTTTATCCAGAGACAGACAGCTTATCAATTAAGAGAATGACGATGAAGATCAAACCAGTCAGCCTATTCCCTTTCCTCCCACGGCCAGTTATGATACAAGGCTTTTTACTTAAGGCCGTTCTTTCCCTCTGTGGCTTGGACACGTCAGTGTCTATATGGGTTGGGGTTAGTGTAACCTGAATGTAACTAAGTGCATCTGCAAATCTATAAACCTGTCAATGTGTGTTAGTGTGAGTTCTGGCAGCAACACCAAAAGAAGGAATACAAGTAGATGAAACCGACCTATAGCCACTATAAAATCTATGACAGGAGCAAAGGCCAAGTCAGTTGAATTAGTATTAAAAACTAAAAACTCCATGAGGGGTGAAAGTTGTCCGATCGATAAGACACAAAACACAGGACACACACCAAGTAGTTTGCATCTTGTGGTACGAACAATGTCTGGGTGTTTCTTTTTCACAACGTTACGTTTCAAACTTTAACATGTGTGATTTAATTATTTAACCTGTCATTTTAAAAATAAATTTAACAACGTAGTAGTAGGTGCAGTTTGGCTCTCAATAGCAATATACACCATTGAAGACTATAAATGGGTGATATGATTTGAAATAAATGGGCTTGTTTTATAAACATCAAGCTTCATTACATGTTTCTTTGAGTTTTGTAACGACTGACCTGATGTAGGCCACCAGGAAGTGAAGGACAGTTGCGCTTCCCTCGCTCTCTCCTTGCTGCCATGACAACGCCAGCTCAGTGTCAGATACAGCCATGACGACAGGCTGAGTGGGGGGTGATGGGGGCATGCACTTGTCTAGTTGCACAGAGAGAAATTGAATTCAGAAGAAGATATTAACAGTACACCATTGCAGAAACATTAGCATCAGCTGTAAAATGAAGTCACTACGACATATTCTTACCATGTGTGGCAGTGCTGATGTCTCTAGGCATGCTGGGTCGGCCTTCCCCTGCCCAACCATACGCTCCGACTGTCACTCTGTACTTAGTGTTCATCTTAAGATTACTGATCTCCACATCCTACAAACGTCAGAGTGGTAGAGTAGAGAAAAAGACAGATATGGATTAAGATGGCATCAAGGATTGTTCGGGGAAGATGGTGGAAGAGGACGAAAGACTAAATAACATATCATTTATTATTTGAGATTTTTCCGAGTGGAAAGTAGTTCAAATGCAGCTGTAAATGTCAAGCTTGATAATAAACCAATTCAATTTAGTTTGTTATAAAAGAGAAAATAATACTCACAAAGCTTGCTTGTCCTTCAAATTGGCCCTTTGGAGAAAAGAAGAGCAGAGGGTTACCTAAATGTTTAAGTGTATCAGTGCGGCGGATATTATCACAAATGTAATTGAAGGTCCAAAACATTCTAATATTCAACTTGATGTTAGTGATGTGTGAAACATGGGGAATGTAATGGTCTAGTACTCTAGTTAGTACAAAGTTGTATTTTCTAAAAAAGCAAATAGTTCTCCAAAAGAACTGGGCTCTGCAATTTGTTATATATAAATAAAACAGAAAACAGGGCATTGGCACATACATATTTTCAGCAGCAGATAAACACACAATTGGTGTTCTAGTATTAAGGCAGCAGGACAATGCGGGATCAACTTTAAATATATATCAGTGTCCATGTTCACAATAATGAAGCAACATGTCACTATGTGAATAATTCATGTGTTTTTTATAGTTGTTTGGAAGAAAAAGGAGCTCTTTGGCATAGAGGAGAGACGAAGAGAGGGATACAATGAATCAGGCTTTGGCTAAAGAGTTTTTTATTATCTTTTCTGGGGAGGGGTTTTGTGTTTTTGAAGCATGTTTTCTTCGTGCAATCATAAAGCAGCTCTGCAAAAATGTGTTGGCTACCACAGCTGATAATTCCCACATCGGAAGTTAGAGATGGATCAAAGTTGAGTGGTGAATACAATGGGATACTATAGCACATGTGTCAAACTCAAGGCCCGGGGGCCAAATCAGGCCCTTGGTGGATTTAATTTCGGCCCGCAGGATAATTTTTAATTACTATTTAATCTGGCCCGCCGGTATATTGCACGCACACCTTCACTCAATCCTGAGGGTCTCCTCAGCTCAGAGCCTGAGCCCAAACATTGATGAACTTGCACCCAAGATGAGATGAAAGTATCTGGCTTGAACTAGCATCACAGAGCAGCAAACTGAGTTTAAATGGATGTTTCCTTTTGCACTTTTTCTCTCACGACAACAGGGCATGTTTGTTTTGTTTTTTGAGAGAAATTGTTTTTTTGAAGTTGTTGTTGGCCTGGGAAAAAATGTAATCATAAGAAATGACTCCGGAAAAGCTGCAGATAGAGCCATAAGAAATGAATGCAACTGATTATTTAATGTTTAATGTTGTTTTTATAGGCAATAATTTAAGCTTTGTTAGTTCCAGGTTTAATATGTGCAATAAGTTAATCTCAATACGTTTTGCAATAAACATTGAACCAGTCCGGCCCTCGACTAGTACCAATTTTTGTATTTTGGCCCAGTGTGTATTTGAGTTTGACACCCCTGCTCTATAGCATGTTCACCACTGATTTAAAGATAAGATAAGATAAGATGCTCTTTAAAGTTTAAAGTCATTGTGCTCACAGTGGTCAGCATGTCCAAGTTGAGAGGCACCTCCATCAGAGACCCTGTATCCATCGGACGACCATTCCTCATCTCTGTGTAGAAAACCTGAAAAACACACACACACGGTCAACGAAAAAGACGCATACAAAGATATATTTGTCTATGAAAAATGTTAAGATTCATATTATTTCATGAAAAAATCTAATCTATTCTGTCAGTGTTGTATTTGACATTCATAAATATCATGTTTTGCTATTTTGGATTAAAGCACAATTTTTGTTTAACCTGTTCCAGTATGAAGTCATGGTTTCTTAATGGATAAGAGGAAAAAACTATGAGGAAACCCGATTATCAATGATTTCCAAAGTGATTGGTTAAATGAACACATACGCTGATCTTAGAGCATTGGGGAAGCTAGGTAGCTGGCTAATCCTCTTAGTGCGGACATATGTTCAAAAGCAGAGCACACACCAACACTCGTACTGATCCACGCTTTTGGTAATGGTTGACTCAAAACAAACTAAATAAAGGAAGGAAGGCAGGAAGGAAGGAAGGAAGGAAGGAAGGAAGGAAGGAAGGAAGGAAGGAAGGAAGGAAGGAAGGAAGGAAGGAAGTTAGTAGGGCATAATATCTCATTCAAAACGTTTTTTTTATTTTAAATCTACGTATAAGAGAACATTGGCTCTTAGAAGTAATGACTGTAAAAAAAGAAAATTGGTACTCCTTTTTCTATTCAGTATCCTGTCCATTAGTTCAACGACTATACACAATCTCTTGACCTGCCTTTGCATATCATAAAATATATATGTGCTATATGTTTCTACCAAGAAAACAGATCCCACTTTAGTACTCGAAGCACAGAGCAGAGCAAAACATCTATTGACAAAACGCTAAAACAAATATTTGTGACATCTTTCAGAGCTATATTGCCCCCTTAAAAGCATAAATCTAAAGTGAAGAGGTTCCTTTAAAACACAAGAAATGTTGAAATATCAATCTAGCCCTCAAGGCCATCTTGCTGGACAGTGTATTTGACAGGCACTTTATAAAAGGTGGGGGCCCCCAACTGAAAAGCTTGCAGAGGTAAATGGGTATTGGCTTAGAAGAAAGAGAGGCAAAATGATTTATGACATATCCGAGAGGTTTTTTTTATGTTTACCAGGTTGAAAACCTTTCAATGCATTTTGAAAAGGAGTTTGTAGAGCAGGATTTTAAGCCCGCTGTTTGTAAAGCTAAATGTTTTATTTTCCTTTTGTACCATTTTTTCTGTGTAGTGATTCTTTAAATGTGTGGATGGTACCCATATCTATGGTGGTACCCAGCAAGGAAGCCATCACAATGAAATCACTGCTGGAAATCCTGATATAAATTGTACCAAGCATCTCCCTTTTGGACCAAATTAAACAATATGTAAAAATAATACATACAATACTGAAATATCTGTGTTATTATTTAATGTAAAAGACACGCTCTGTGACTACCTTGTATCCGGTGATGGTGCTGACGTGTCGCCGGGGCATCTTCCATCGTACACTAAAGGTGGTGCAGTTGACTGTCTCCAGTTGGATGTCTAATGGAGGACTCAGGCGTTCTAACAAATACACACAGAGTGCAAGTGATCAGGCATACTCAAATTGTTCATTTGATTTTTAGTGCTGACGGATTATTGAACAAGACTATTAGATTTACATGGCAGCTTTTGACCAATGAAACATAGAATGAGCTAATTAAGCATCTCAGCATCCTTAAAATAAATAAATGATATATATAATATAATGTTAACAGTGGATCATATGTGAAAGGTGCTGCTCCTGACACCAAACCCACTGAGAATCATCCGCTAATGTGTCAAAGGATGCTCTAAACAACCCACAAAAAGAAACTCAAGTGCTGGTGTTACTCTGTATGTCTAATATTTATTATATTTATGTATTTGTTGCTAACATTCATCAATGCAAATGTTCACAGCTTGTTCTGATGATAACAATGGTGCAAAGTGTCAGGGGAGGTTTCATAAATATGAAAATATATTTTAATTTATATTTACAACCTTAACCCTACAACTTGTGAAGATGATATATATTGAGTACTACTTTCAGTTGTGACAGAATTGCCTGTCGATTATATATAAATGCTTTGTCAATACCACTATGAAGTTTGAACAAAAGCAGGTCTTTGGCAAATGGTTTTAAAATAGCCAATGATAACATAGACATTACCTTACCTTTTGTTAGAGTTACAAAAGGATTTTTTTTAAATGGCATAACCCATAGCTCTCTGCGGGGGATTCTAATATCAACTGACTCGCTTCATATGTCATTATTTTCCTGGTTTGGAGTCATTAAAATCCTGGGTGTTTGTGTGACACTTCAAAAGATTGTAATTTCAGACTGCGGCCTGAAAACCCTCTTGAAGACGAAGAAGAAAGAGAACGGGCTCTAGAGGTGTAGATCCTCCTCACCTCTGATGACCTGCTGTATATTCATCACCTGGCTTTAATAGAGATAGAGGAGCAGACAAGGACCCTTATGGCCATGCAGTCATGCACTTTATGTCATACCATTTACACAAACACAATGCTACATTCAAACAATGAAGAGGCTACGTGAAAATGCAGCATACAAATAGCTAAACCTTTCTTTTTTATTTATCACCTTATTAGAGTAGACTTGTATATGTCCTGATCTGGTCTAGTTGACAAAAGGACAGAAGTCCCTCGTATACACTGACACGAGGAATAAACAAAGGTTAAAGTAGGAGGCAGATCTCTGTAAATTGAAATATCATGTAGCTAGAGCGTTGCTCTTTTCCATTTTCGTGTTTCTCTCCTCTTTATTTCTTGTGACTCCCTTCTTCTACTTCCTAAGCCGACCTCTCTCCTAAATCCACTGAACATTTCTTCTGCTTTATCGAACCCTTTCCCCTGCTCTTCCATCCAAGCGGGTAATTCAATATGTCAGCTGTATTCCCTGATCATCCATTTCTCCCCAGGGATGTGTACGGGTGAGCTGAACTCACAGAATAAGGGTTGATGGAGAAAGAAATTCTTAAATCATTATTTGTATGTACATGATCATCAGTGGCGAACCGTGTCTATCACAACTGGACCTTCTGTAGACACACACACACCACATTTGTAGTTTGTTTTATCTGAGTGTTCCAGGGTATTCTCTGAGTACAGCAGCTTACAATGGTGCTTCAAGGTAGCTCTGGGTACATTAAGCTTTTGACCATGAGTGAGGGACAGAATTATTTTTCCGTCAACCTTGTTTTTGGTTACTCTTCAAGGTACTGTTTATGCTGTTATAATTGCCACATAAGCTGCTTTTGCTATACTGTGACTTCAACTTGGCCGTACCACCCAGAAACCCCACTTGAATGGTCAAATCTAATGGGTGCATTGCCCTCGTACATGAATGGGACAGGAGAGGCCAAACTTTAGAGGTTATGCAAGGCGCAAACTTCTACAATGTACAGTATAAACACACTGTTTGGAAAATGGCCACAAGAGAGCACACTGTCAGCTACCAAAACATTGTCATTCTCTCTTGATAACACAAATAAATAAAAACATCTGCAGCCTCTCATGCAGAACACATCAAGGAACACACAGTATTACAGGCCATCCCAAAAATTCAACACACCACGTTGTCAAACTACCACTCTGAGGTGCTTCCTTTGAAATCCCTTGTTACGCTGAAGTGTGGATGCAATAACTCCAGTGGTCAGGTAGCATTTTCATGTTTTACAGACGGAAAGAAATTCTTTGTAACATAAGTCAACATGACACAGGAGTCGCAGGATGTTGTTTACCGATTGGCTGCAGGTACTCTCTGGCTCTCTAGAACCAAAAACACATAGACATTGAGTGGCAGCCAGACATCTTTTGGAGCAAAGCACCTGCACATTTCACTCTGATTTTCCGGCTCCACTTTTGAAGTCAGTCATGTGAAAAAACACTGCTTCCAGGTCTGTTTCATCCACCAAGACGTGTGCTGCCCTTCAGCATGGCTTAGGGAAGGATATAAGATATTTGAATGAAATGTAAACTGAATCTGACAGGATTAACTGGGAAATGTCATCTCCTGAAAAAGAAATGAAGTATATTTTCATTGTTTTGGAGCTCCTTGGTAGCAGTGTTTAAAGTGGATGCTACATTACCATGTTGTCCTTTGTTTGATTCCAGCATTGGGACGTTTGTTTAGCTTGTAATACTCCTCTCTCTCCCCTCTTTTTTACTCTTTCAAATACAGGTGAACATGCCTTGTATGTAAGATTCATTGTCTTTCCAGAATAATTCAACAGCTTTCACTAACTATCGAGAGGGCTGTCAAAATCTGGCAAAAGTAAGACAATCTCGGGGAAAGACGTCATTCAATCTTAACTCTTTCCTTGTGCTACCAGCTTTGTTGTGTAAAGGCTGATGTGATTCATCTGGACATCTAGTTGACACCCCCAGCCCCCCCTTCCCTCAGAAGGAAGCCTGAGAGACCTCAAAAACAAACCAAAAAAAAGTACAAATGTCACTGGAGGTCATGGAGACAGAACCACAGCCGTCCACTGTATGGCAGTCCCCACTGTGGTGAGTCTCTGTGCTGACAGACAGATGTGATAGTTAGCCTGTGGGTCTTAGGCTGAGGGAGAAATACATCAGATAGACTGACAGTGAGAGAGAAAGGAAGTGATTGAAAGAAGGAAAGAGGGAGGAAAGGGAAGAAACTGTGATGGAAAAAGTGTTCAGGGTGTCAGGATATCAGAAAAGGTTGGAGGAGAGAGAAGGCACTGTGGGAAGAACAAATCAACATCCACTGGCAGGTTTCCTTTGTATGCAGTTGATCAGAAGCTGGATACTTCCCTGTCTTTATTCAACAACCATTTCATATCTGGGAGAATCCCTAAATTATGTGTTTTAGTCAAAATGTTACCAAGTTATATCCATTTTATTTTCGTTCCTTCCTAAAATGTATCAGAACAATGTGTTAAAATGACATCGAAGAGAGGGGAACTTCTTTAAATGGTCTAAGTAACATGCTGCACTGTAGATTTTGTTGTAGAATTATCACTTTTATGAACAGGGGTGTTAAGTGGAAGGGGCTTGTTTTGAACAGCAATGTTCATATTGTATAGTTTTTATCACTATAAAAAGGACTTTAAAGTTTAAATTAGTCACGTAGATGTTTGGAAATTAATGTTTAAATTGTATTTTTCATGTATACTGAAAAATCATTTCAAAAGCTGGCTTTATGATACTGGAGTAATAAAACAAATGGAAAGATGAGCACACACAAATGCTGCCCTAATCCACAATGTTTCAATAAAAAGGATTATCATGATATTTACTACACCATGTCAAATGTGGAATAAAGGTCAGCAGGTAAACTCACCAGATCTCCGAGCACTTGATTTTCTTGCACAAAGGCACACGTTGGCTGTGCATATTGCGAAGAGAAGTAACAGAATCCTTTCTTTAGATCCCATGTCTTCTGCAGGTCGAAAGTTTAAAACGGTCAAATTATCATTGTATCCCACATGCAAACGCGCCTGTAGCTGTAAATAAAAACAGACCTCTGTGATAATAAAGTTTCTCTCTGATCAAAATCGTTTTTTCATCCAGATTTTTCTTGCAAATGCCACTCGAAGACAGACAGAAACTGCCCGAGAGGAAAAGGCAGGTACGGTTTGACACTGATAAGATTACAGTCTACGAAAGATCAGTGGGTTGGACACATTGACGGACGGACAGAAATCCACTGCGCCCCACGCGCTGACAAACGATAGAGAGGGTTGTCCCGACAAGTCGCGCGTAATGCGCAACGATTAAAACAACTGAATAGTGGGCTCAATCATTTTTAAGCATGAATCTCGCTTTCTTGTCACGCTCAGGTCCGCTTCTTAGACAGGATATGAGACGGACAGCGGAATGCAGGAACGTGGGGCCATTTAGAGCTAAGAGGATAACAAGCCTCTAATCCGCACAATGGACACAGATGGAGATCATGAAGACGCAGAAGCAGAGTAACTGTACGGTGTGTCAGTGTGTGTGTGTGTGTGTGTGTGTGTGTGTGTGTGTGTGTGTGTGTGTGTGTGTGTGTGTGTGTGTGTGTGTGTGTGTGTGTGTGTGTGTGTGTGTGTGTGTGTAACAATTACTAAACAAGGCAAAACAATGAAATCTTAATTAATGTTCCACAAAGACATTGCTGTACTGATTTTTATGCGATTCTTTACAGATGATGTTTTTTAAGTCTCTATAATGACATACAGTTTGTTTGAAATGATTGCTATTTGAGTGTTGTGCACTTGTGCACGTGTAAGAGAGAGAGAGCAGTGTTTGCAGGAGTGCTCAGCCAAATCACTTCAGAGGCATTTTTCTTCTTATCAAGTAGCTAAAAAGAAAAGGAGAGTGAAAGATGACAGGGAACAATGCACACACACATTATACCTGGCAATCTTAACACTGATTGAGCATATATTCTAAGTCAGGCTTTGTGAAAGTGCATTTCATCCATCACTTGTCCTGCTCATTTTCGTTATTATTGATAGAAGAAAGATTTAGACACCCACATTATTAGTTACTGTAAGTCTTTAAAAGTGGAAATGTAACATTAACTAGTGCGGAGACCCCTAAGCTTCACATGTTCCTTATAGTCCTTTTCGTAAAGACTTCGTCGTTACAGTACAGATTGTACCACACAGCATGTTTTGTTAGGGAGAATGATGATGTTAGGCCAGGACTGAGTGAAGGTGAAATGTAAGTAAGACATATCAAAGTATATGACTTTATCATCATGAGTGAGGGTGTGACATAACACTGACATTTCCTTATGATCCCCTTTGTAAAATTGTAAATTGCTTCAATTATAGTCTGCTTTACAATTGAACTCTCATTCCAGACGCATGCACCAATATCAGCAGTTAACCATGCAAGGTGTAAAATGTAATGAATAGCACTCAGTATAATGTAGTTGTAAGCTGCTTTAAGGATATCTGTCACTGTTGATGCATTCATCAATGATGCTGATAAACTAACAGGCGATGACCATCACAGTATAAAAATACATCTTCATGGGAGAAGTTATAACTATTCATAGTGTTCATCAATAAGCATCAATAAAGACAAACTCATTTTAAATAATAATACTCTATTTAAAGATTACAAACATGTGTTTTCCTTCATGTCATGCATCTATCAGATTGTCAAAAGATAAAAAAAGAAACCAAAATAATCACGCCACCAATCATCATCAAAGACCTAGAACAAATACAACATGATATTAGTGTTATTGCACTATGCAGAAAATACACAATTTCTCTTTAACTTGATTCCAACCTTCCTTGCATTTGTCAATTGTATTTATCATAAACTCTCTGGGTCACAGAGGCATAATGTGATCTAATTATTCAAGTTTCTTCACCTGAAATTATCAAACAATCACAAAACATGACCCAAACCGCCGGATAAGCACTCATCTGCAGAGGTCAGAGGGAAATACTGTGAGAAAAAACATCATTAGTGTTTTTGGAAAACTCTACCCTGTGTCAAACAATATAAGCTGATTTTGGCAAAGACTAAGTTACAATTTAATTCAATTAAATCCTCTGTTTGTTTGTTTTTAAGTGCATTTGGTGAAATATTTAGTATTTTGACTAATTCAATGGAGCAGGATCCTATTGTCATGTTGTATAATCTAAATTACATTTCTAGCTCATCTATGTTCAAACAAAAGAAAATTATTTAGCATAACTGATGTTTATTGTGTTGTCACCATGTAGTTGTAAAATAAAAACATGTTTACTCATAGGACTACATTTCAGAGACAAGACTTCCTGCTTTGATTTAACTTGTAAAAACTCAGTCAGATCAGCACAAAATGTAACACATGTAACACGATGTAACACAACACACTGTTAATTGAGAGCAGTGTCTGAGATGATTGTCACGTTGTTGCATGAACAAACTCACTGGTTCCATCTCCTGGACAAACACATATCGCACAGACTGGACAAAGAGATGCAGGCAGCCAAAGCACAAACAAAAGCATATATTTTCTCATAACATTATCATACAAACAACCAGACCATCCATCTACTTTTCTGGGGAACTCACTCAAAAATAAAAGGGAATCACAAGGTAAAATTCGTATTAGCCTTGTCCAAGTAAATTAATTAAAACGTTTTTTTTTTTTTTAACAAGCTAATAAACCAGACTGGTGGTTTAGAAAATTGTCCCTCTCAAGGAGAAGAGCAACAGTCTGAAGTCATAGGCATGTGACAGGATGTTTGGGATGTTGGGGGAACTAATTTGTTCTTTCTCACCACACTACAAGATCATTACAAATATCAAGATTAATTGATTTTATTCTTCACTTGCATCAGTGGTTTTGGTTTGCTGTCACACTTCAACCATAAGGACTTTCAGTCATAACAAATCATAGAAAAAATATAGAATTCTGAATTCATTTCAACTCTGTAAGTTAAACAAGAAAAAAGGAAATACAGAACATTTTACTCTCGGTTGTCAACACTGTGGTGTTTAATGCTGTACATGTTTACCATTACTATGTACATTGACATCAGTACATAGAAATGGTAAACAGTGTCCACTAGTGGCGGCATTCATCCATGCAAGTCCTAAGAGTTACATAACAAAGTCCATCAAGGTTAATGACAAGTTGATTTGCTCATAACTAGTTGATCATTTATGGTAATTTTCTATTTTTTGGGTAACTTTAAATTCTAAATCTTAATTTAGAATTGAAAGTTTCACATCCTGAATTAAATTAATCTTATGAGTTGACCATTTAGAGTTCACTTTGAGGTTAATGTAAGCAGTTTTCCTGCCCCAAGCCATAACCCCTGGCAGCTGCAGGGGAAATGATATAAATAAAAAGTGATATAAATCTCCCTAGCATAAAAGATGACTACAAGTCTAAAGACACGCTAGTGGCTCATTGAGGCCTTACTCAAACACACCAGTGCTTTAACCTTTAAGCTGTACTGCTTATGATGACAATGTTTACATTCTGATGTTTAGCTGGTTAATGTTTACCACTATGCTTTTTAAAATATCTTACGCAAATGATTGTGCTAACCACAAAAAGCTGAAGATGACTAGAATGTTTGTGGTTTTGAGAAATTCTAGTCATAAATCCATCAAATTCAGAAAATGCGAGTACCACATTTTGAGGCAATTATTTTAATATCTATTAAGACATTTTTGTCAAAAACATAAACTTTAGACTCATTATCGTACTGGATGGGAATTTATGGGATGACCAAATAAATAATTAATTGCCTGGGAAGATATTTCTATGTATAAGGGAAGAATGTGACCTGCTTGTGATGCTAGAGGTAAAGTCAGGTTATCCTCAGTCACTACAGTTCATCCTCTTGGGAACATGAATGTCTGTACTGATTTCCATTGCAATCCATCTAAAAGTAGTTGAGACATTTCAGTCTGGACCAAATGGGCCATGCTTCTAAATAGAAAACACATTCCACTGTAAGTATGAGATTAAACACGTATTAATGTAGAAAACAGAACACAGGATATTATCACCAACCCCGAAAAACAGGTCAGGATATTATTTTTTTTCCCTGCTAATTTCTGCACCAGCAGCAGTGTCCCAAATCAGACGTCTATTACAGCTGTCAACTCCCTCTTCACATGAGTCGCTCTGGGGGATGCAGATTCATGCTGGCCGATAATGACGGGTGAAATGACCTGTGCAATTAACCCTTCTTCATGTGAGTAAAACTGAGCCCCATAAATGGCTGACAGATTCAATTGCAGTTCAGCCCCCGGTTAGCCGCTCATGCCTTGCAAGAAGTAGAATGGACATCTGTTTGGTGTATTTTCTGCTTGTGAGGGTCTAATTGCTTGACGATGAGATATTTCCATTCAGTTATAGTGGGTCAGAGGAAAGGATAGCCTCTTCTGAGTGATTAGTAGTCTAACTTTTAAAAACACAAGTGGAAGAAAACTGTTATTCTGTATGACTTGTCAGTTACAGAATACATGGATGCTCAAATGGTTTTTGCATGTTCTGTGTGGTGAGGTGATTACAATACAGTGTGGCTAACATCCACTGACATGAACATGATTCATTTCCAAACACAACACTTTAAGGGTGCATGAGTGCATGTGTGTTTATACATTTACATGTACTGTACACACACATGTGGACACACTGTATTTCAAATCAATCTTGTAAAGTTAAACTATACCTTAGAGGAAACAGCCTTATTCAGTGCAGCTGGAGAGAAAACAGTGACATTTCTCTTCTTCCTGGAAAGATTTGTCTGGTTTGTCTGCAACGGGACAGCAGCACATTCTATCCACAAATAGCACTGCGGAATAAGAGAGAGGGTGGATTTTAAAATGTTAGCAGGAATTCAAAGTATCCTAGCACTTGATCATTAAATTGGCATTGGTTATCTCCATTAGAACAGAACTGGATGTTGTTTATATCTGGACTTTCAATCAAATATTATCACGTGGTATACATAATCATATAAATCGTACATATCATATGTGTTGTGCTTACCCTGATCTACCTTGAAGTATTAAAGCATTACAGCTGTGTGAGTAAGTTCTACTGTGATGACTAAAATAAAATAAACAACTTTTAACAAATCCTGGAAAAAGAGCATTTGACACATTAAGCCTTGTTTATAGAGATAGAAACAAATCCCATAACACTGTTTCTGTTCCTTCTCGTTTGAGTTTTCTCTCTTGTTTCTGCACCACTGTACTCTTTGGCTTACTTTCTTTACCTTTTTAAAACATTTCTCTACAAGCATATCCCGCCTTTAACCTCCTTTTTGCCACTTATATAGTGCCCTTACGACTGACACTTGCACTATGGAACAAGTTAATGCCACACGAAACAACTTTACATTTGTTTAGTTTATATGCAGTGTTAGGCACATAAACTCAATTACTTCCACTCATAATTGCTCTGGTCTCGATTATTAAACACAAAGAGATGTGTGCCTTGTAGCCTGTCTAATTTAAATTATTAGATTATAAGAAGATCTGTCACAATGAATAAATAAGAAAATAACATTTACTTAGCCTCCTACATTCTTTCACTAAATAATGCAGGAGACTGTTGTCGGGTTGAGACCAAGATGTGCTTTCATTTGCAGTTTGGTGTAAAGTGAAGTTCTGACTTTCATTTTAACACCCACAATGGCTGGTTTACAGCTTGAGTTTCCAAGGGAAGTTTGGAGTTGTTTAATTTGTTTAACAGGATCACTCGCAAAACACATGTGCAGCAGGCTGATCCGTATGCAGTTTGTTGTGTCTCACAGCAACCGTATATCCTTGTGCATCAATTGTAACTTAATAAAAAACAGAAACACTTGAATGCTTTCGCCAATTTCACTGATATTAACACCATGTATGTCTTTAAATGGGTTATTATTAATCTTAAAAGCAAGTTGTTCTTGACATGTTGCTATAAATATAAATTGAACAAATAATATACTTTTACCTTAGATAATTCACACCATTGTTTGTCCCTTGATTAAATGTCATGTGTTCATTAACTACAAAAAAGCGTGCTTTGAAGCGCACTGGGGTTATAACACAATTCAGTATGTTTTGACTGGCTGATATGAAACACATTTCCCATCCAGTATCAATTTAACACCAAAAGCAGGGCACGGAGTCTGCAGTATTCAGTGGAAAGTGTGAAACTTCTCTCTGAGTGGACAGACTGAGTCTCTTTCATAACAAAACCCCTATTCCATTACCCACACTGGAAGTGGAAGTTGAAGCCATTAATCTGGACCCATCCCTCTGTGTACTCTG
This sequence comes from Notothenia rossii, assembly GCF_949606895.1. Taxonomy (NCBI): domain Eukaryota; kingdom Metazoa; phylum Chordata; class Actinopteri; order Perciformes; family Nototheniidae; genus Notothenia; species Notothenia rossii. The sequence continues at coordinate 20,279,312 of NC_136909.1, forward strand.
CATGGGTGGGGACTGGAAGAAGCAGAGGATGGACCCTCAGACGTCACCACCTCTGCCCAGCCTCTCCTTCTGCTCAAGGCTCAGTCAGGACTGATGGTGAGAGGGGATGAGTGTATGACAATAGAAACCAACAGGAACCGCTGAGTGGAAACCTGTAGACTGTAAACTGGGAGTAATGTGTTTCTTATAAGCGTCGTTGGATTTGCTTACAACTTCACGGGAAGTCTTTGTTTTGTGCTTCTGCCTCTGGTTTCGTGTCTCCTTGGATGTTGCGCCACGCTGCACACCGTTTGCCAACTGGCATGTGAGGGATCGCGTGCAGTTTACAGTGCGCTGGCACGAACACGTTTATCTTCAGCCTTTTCAGTGGCAGGAACCCGGCCGAGCCGATGAGTGCGCCCCACATGTTCCTCTCAAACGTATACAACATGTTGTTCATCACATTTGCCAGATGATACCTGTTGATTTTTCCTCGCGCCATGTCCTCCTGTCAGACTGAGCTGGACAATGAAGTTATGGGATAGCCTGACCACTTGTTTGATACTGCTGAGCGCCGTGCACGCTAGCTGGCTGCTCCGGAGCCGACCGCAGTCCTCTTCCACCGAGAGGAGAGGGCGCGCCGCCGAGAGTCCCCCGGAGCTCCCGCCGATTCAGGGCCGCCTGTCTCTCGCTTCCCCGGGAATGAGCCTTGCTGAGGCGGGTACAGCGGACTGGGAAAGGACGCTGGCTGAAGGAGAAAAAAGTAAGAGCCTGTGGTTTTACGTATGGAGTGCCCAAAGTGCCGAAAAAAACAATAAGATTAGCCTCCAGCAGGCATGCTCGGTCTTGAATTATTTTTATTTTCCATAACAAAAAATAGGTAACTTTAAAAAAAAAAAGAACTGTTCAATTCAAAACATGTGAAACTGATTTGACTGAATTAAACTTCAGAGAATTATCAATGTTTACACATATTTTATGTCTACATAGTTATGGTGCCTGTTCAGCTTTTAAACCTTTGTTATGGTGTCCCATTCTTGCCTCCAATCTTAGGACTGCCACATTCAGAGCTCTTGGGTTGTGGTGGTATTACTTTCTTTATACCTTTAACACTGGATAGGCCGTAACAAGAGTTGGTTTTGGACATAATTCAATTGTGTTATGTAGGTTGGCAAGACAAGATACTTTTTCAATTGATTACAATATAATTGTTTTGTTTATACAATGTTATGTTGTAAATGACAATAGTTGTCCATTTAATTTCAGTAAATCCGCAATTTTAACTCTGGTGGTATTTGCTATAAGAGTGGCTTCTGTTTCTTTAATGAAGCACTCAAATTACAACAGTCTGGTTCATAAATAAAAACATTTGTAATTTGGCAGTCAGTTCAAATTAAATTCCTCACAACATCTGTTCAATAGCCAGATGATGAGTGAAGCAATATGTGCTTGCTGCCCTTCTAAGAGTACCATTTGTCTTGATGTGTTTCAGACACCATGGAGGAGTCCCCTACAAACGAGTTTAAGGACATGGTGGATTTAATCAAAGGGACCATCAGTAGAATACGTCGTTCCTCCTCATCCACTGTGTCCTCATCTACCTCCTCCCCTACCTCTTCCCCCTCCGAAGAAGACCTGAGCAGCAGGACTCGACTCAGGAGGGAAAGGAAGAAGGGGGCAAGCCAGCAGAGTGGAGAAAGAAGAGGAAGAGCTGGAGGGACAGGAGGGAAGGTAAGGGGAGGTAACAGGAGAGGACAGGGCTGTGTGCTCAAACAGATCCACCTCAATGTGACAGACCTTGGGCTGGGTTACAGCTCCAGCGAGGAAATGATATTCAGGTACTGCTCCGGACCCTGCAGGAAGTCTGAGACAAACTATGACAAAATCCTTTATAACCTCGCTCACAACAGGAGGCTTCTTCCTAAGGACACGCCCCCACAGACCTGCTGTCGGCCAATATCGTTTGATGATGACCTCTCGTTTTTGGACGACAACCTGGTGTACCACATCGTGAGGAAGCACTCTGCCAGGAAGTGTGGCTGTGTGTAGGGAGCTGGTGTCAGGTGTTGTGTAGTTTAACATACCCTCCCACTTTGAAGTTGATGTTGAGTGTTTTTTCTTCTGTTTTTCCCACTGTGAGGAGACTTCCAGGCATTACTTGTGGTTGAATCCAGTCCAACAGTAAAGGATTAAAGAAGAAAGGAGTTTACAGTTTTAACCTCAAAGCAAGGATACTCTTCTTCTCCATTGCTTAATCCAAATATCCATAATTTCCTTCACAGTTCACACCTCACATTGCTAATATGTTCAGTGTGATTTTAAATGTTTCCATGGATACTCTACCTATACTTTCTGGACTGAAATCAGTCAAACACAATGGATGATTCAGCAGACTCGTTCCGTCTATTGTATAGCACGTATGTTACATGGAAAAAGTTATACACATATGAAATGTATTTATGAAATCTTGAATTTTATTAACTTATTAATATTTATTATGTTTTTATAAAAGGAATACATGTTATTTATTACTGTAATGTGATATCTCAGACCGTGCCAAAGGTTTAAAACAAATAATTTGATGATCTATTTCCATATAAAAGCTGTTTAAAAGACTGGTTTACAGGCCCTGTGGAAATGTCTTGCAAACAAAGGTTTGTGTTCATGTATTGCTTTTCACCAAAGCACATTGTGTGTCCTTGAAGTCTAACAAAAGAGTTTTCTAAATAATTTTCTTCCTCATAAAGCATTTTCGAAGCCGATTTTGAAAACAGTCATTTCAATTGTGCATTGTTTACATCATGATCAAGCTTACATCATGATCAAGTGCTTGCAGGCTTCTTATTTGCTGTTGCATTCATTGCTACTTTGGTGCATTGCTCACATGCTCATACTATACAAAGAAGCAGGGACCATCTCTTAAAAACTCCACAGGATATCTTCAAAACTGCCCTCACTATCTTATCCTAGTGTATTCACTTGATGTATAAGTGAAACAAGATTTCCTGATAGAAATGTACCTACAGCTATATTTTTTATACGATATTCACTTTAAAAATGCCTCATTTACTTGTCAATAAATGTATTCTACACAGTGTATTCTGTATGTGATTACTAAAACAGGATTTTGTGTTTCAGATCTATGTCGATGAGTTTAGCAGACAAGAAGCCATGTTGTCATAAATTGTCCATCTGAACAATAGACCAATGCTCAGAGAGAAACTCAGGTTTCCAACATTACGCCATACAGCCATAACATACGCTTGGCATTGATAAAAAAAAAACAAGACAGATAACAGAAATGAATCATTGTATTTCCGTCACTTTTTGTGTGAAAGTGGAAAAGCAGCGAGAGGAATGGGGCGTCAGGGATTTGCCTTTGTAATATATAAAGGATTATAGAAGGATCTTATCAAATTACAGGAACAGACATCAGACAGAAGAGGATGGAGTATCTGTACATACATTAGAGTATAGTGTACAAGTATAAAAGGAAAATGAGATGGACAGCAGATAGATAGATGAAAGACAAGTGATACAACATACAACATGGATTAATGAGTTAAGAGATAACGTATGTGTTGGCAGAGAAAGGGGGACAATGAGAAGACAGTATAATTGAAAGGTGGCGCATATCCAGAGAAGACAGTGATGATGGAGAACTTGAGAAGACATTATGTTTCTTGCTTAACTAATGTATGGGGTCGATATCTGATCTATCCGCTGCTCGCTCACATTTCACAGCCCTTCCTCTGCCTGTCCCCGAGCTGTGAGTCAGTGCTGCCTGGTTCAACAATTACAGGGCAACACTGGGGCTAAGACTCCCTTATTTTATTATGTTACTAATTATCTCAATAAGCGACACTGTGATTCTCTGTGAGACGCTTTGCAACCAGAGCTGATACACCAGTCAAGCTCAGAGCTGGGGATTGATAGATTCTGACAGCTGGGGTTACACTGACGTGTTTACAGTTCAGCTCTGTTGGCACTGCAGATGTTTACGTCTCTGTACTTGAAAATGTTCATCTTTTGGATGTTGATATTATTACCATGGTACTGTTATGGTAGTAAAAAGCGCAGCCAGTTGATCATTGATGAATTGAAATCAGCTACGCACTATACCAATATTGAAATAAAACGAGTGCCACGTTCACTTTATTTTTGAGCTTCCTCGCTTTTTGGTCAACCTAGAAATGCAGTTGAATGAGTCAACACTTTCCATTGCTATAACTTCTATTTCTCCTTTATTCAGTTATCAAGCCACAGTTTTACTCAACACTTAACATTTAACAAATTGGCCGAGTGTGGACTGTGGTTTGATTGCTGCGATGGGACCAATAAAGCATAAAACTGAGTTAACCATGACAGTGCCAAACCTTTATTGGCCCCCCTGTAGAAAATATACACAACAAGGCCATCAGCTTAACCTGTGGAGAGCAGGGGAAATCATTAGTGCTCACTGACAGCCAGAGGATAGTGTCATTAGTCAGATGAGTCTGAGCTGCTCTTTTGTTCGTGGTGTCAGAGGAGCTTGTAATGGAGGATAATGTTCCTGTGGAGTGTAATACAACACAAGCAATAGCAGTTAAAGGGATGGTGCTCCAAACAGGTGCTAAATACTGTCAGAACTGAGAAGGAGACACTTATGTTACAGTGATATCTTCAAAGGGCTGGTTCACCTAAAATATAATGTCTAGCCATATAACGTTTTCAGATATGAGATATTATCTTAGTAAAATGTGAAGTGTATAAAATAATGCTTGTAGTGCACGATGCAAAAAATATGCCATATTATATATATTTATATTTTCTAAAAAATAGAAAATGTTTTATTATTGTTAGTTGCCAGGGCACATGTTCAGGGAAAAACAAGATTGTTTAATTTTCTAAATTATTTTCCATATGGATACTTTTATTGTGCAACTGAGTAGCTGAGCAGTCAAAGACATATTTTAGTAGTTATTATGGGGTAAATAGGGCAGGCAAGGTAAACACTGCTGTTAAGTCAGTTTCTCAGAAGGAAAGCTTGTCAGCATGATTGTTTTAAATTGCACTTCATAAAGTGTCTCTGCAGTAGCTCAAACACTCATCATTCCATCCAAATGAGTGGCCAGCTTGTTTACAAGAGAAAACAATTGTGGGCAGAGCCTTTCGACCACCATTGTGCCAGCTGGCGTGAGAAAAGATACAAATTATAACTTAAGTGTAATCACGGTTATATGAGACATAACGCGGGTCTTCATCAGAGATCTGTCAAACCACACAAGCTCTTTGTGCCACTGCTGTCAGTGTGACTCACTATAGGAAGAGTCAATTGTAAAGACAACCACAGAAGGAGGAAGGAGAGGCTTCGCAGATGAAAACAATACAGCTACCAATTCCAGATGTATGATAACAACACTGACGCTTTCTCACTTATTTTTAGAGATTAAAATAGACTCCAAGATGTGATATATTCTCATATACACAATTGATAAAAATAGTTTGTCTTTTGTGGGTCTTGAAAACGTAGAAAGGCAAAAGGGGGGTTTTGGTTCCAAACTTCAAAAATCTTTAAGATAAAACTAAAAAAAACACAATATTTTAGTGATCCATGCAAGAAACAGACTGAGAGCTTTAGTTTAGGAAGGATAGCTGTGCTGACAGTGGACTGGCTGCAACACAAAGCAGAAGCAGAGGGGATTAACGTGGAGCTCTAACCACACTGCCCTGATCATCACGTCTACTGGCCTATCGCCAAACCTCCAGTCTGGACCACCAGCCACAGGCTCCCACTCATCACTACCACACACACAGACACGTGTTATCAGTCATCTCTCAAGTGAACTGCAGATGGACTTTACATTCATACACCCAATTATCAGAGAGATGAAAGACAGAACAATGGACACCATCAAAAAAACATCAGTGGTGAGACACTTATCAAAACCCTCATTTTCATTTTTTAGTTTTTGATTTAACAAAGGTTTAATATTTAATGGGCTTGCAATTGAAAGGGTTGATGGTGTAATATAACAACACTGTACTGTACATAGTGTATGATGTAACACTTCATATACGTAATATAAGTCAGTTGAACTTCAGTTAACTTGTGAACCTGACCCAGCTCAGTCCTTTAGCGGATGCAATATTTTGACATAAATTATAAATGTCGAGAAGGAAATGGCAAGAGGTGTGAATGTAACACTATCACCTGCGAGTTGGTGAGTACGAGGTGTTCGACCCGATGGTTAAATATTCAGGTGCAACCTGAGAATGTGCATTACAACGTTCTCAGCCTCACTAATTTGACACATTATTGAGTGTATGCATGTAATCATACAAGAAAAGCATACATCTCTATGTTTAAGTGCTGTGGCAGAGGGCCAGCTTAAACCTTTATCAAAAGCCAGAAAGTGGAATTAAATGTGAAAATAAAAGTTGTCTAAAATCCACGCTAGATGTGCTCTTATGGCTATGTGTGTAAATCCTATTCTGAAAGAATGCCTAGTGAGTAGGCAGCTCAGCCAAAGACATTTACTGGTTGATGACATGATTTTTCGGCCACTTCTGTCTGTGATGTCAGGGTGAAATTATAAGAAATGGCTCCCATGCCGACTGGTTGAAGCCCTGCTGGACAGGAAGCTGTCCGCTGTAGTGTGACACGCTACATCAAGCCGGGAGGAAACAGCTGAGATGATGTGACAAAGTCACACAAGCTCACAGAGAGATTGAGCAGCGAGGATTTACCTAGTTAAACCCTTCTTTGAAACTGTATTTCTTTCAACCCAAAGGCTTCAACTATTTACTTGCTTGTGACTATGCAGACAGATTACATAGTTAAGTGACTTCCTACTTGTACCACTTGTTTCTCAGATCGATTTCGAACTGTTAAGCTGTTTTTATTTTTTTTCATCTGTGAAAAAGGTTTTGCCAATCGGATAAAAGTTTTCAGAGGAATATTTGTTTGTTTTAATCTGCAAAAACAGGTGTATTGGCAAGGGAATTTAAACACATTTTTCAGTGTCATGCTATTTTTATTTTTATTTTGCAACAAGAGACCGATTGTCTTGCGAGTACAATAATGAATCAATCAATCAATGTTTATTTATATAGCCCAATATAACAAATGTTACAGTTTGTATAGAATATCAGTATGACAATACGACACCCTCTGTAGACCCTCACATCGTTGACGTTAATAAGTATTTATTATACTGCCACAACATCTTTTGTGGCAATACACAAACGAGACAGTTTACTTGTTTTTACTTCAGACATTGATAACTCGAAATATACTGAATCCCTAAATAATGGCAATTATGATGAACGACATCAAACAATCACACTTTAAACTTCTGTTACAGCCTAAATGTTTTTGTTGCTTTTTGCAGCAATAATTACATTTGTATTAGTTGTTCCCATCTTATATTAAGTGTACATTGGAGTGACCCTTGACCCATGATAACAAAATAGCATACATTGTCAAACATCAAAGTACATTCCTCTCATCGTTTACACACATGGGTCTGAAGCACCTCTGCTACGCTGAGGTACGGAGTGGAACTGCTCTAATCTCCTATGTATCTTATGTTGTATGTGTGTGTGTGTGTGTGTGTGTGTGTGTGTGTGTGTGTGTGTGTGTGTGTGTGTGTGTGTGTGTGTGTGTGTGTGTGTGTGTGTGTGTGTGTGTCCAAGGCCCCAAGAGGCAAACCAGACTACTAACACACCATTCATTCTCCCCTCATGAGGAAACAGCAGACCTCCCTTGACCCCCTTCTTGCTCCTCACTTTCCCTCCATCCTTCTATATCTTTCACTTCCTCGTCTTCAGATACCTTCCCACCTCTTTTCTTTTCCTTACGTCCCTCAACGTTTTGACGTAATTTAGCTTCATCCATTATTGTCTGCAGCCCTCCTTCCTCTGTGTTCTCGTAATTTATACACCCTGTGAATAAACTCAGAACTTGGCCCCAGTGTGTGTGTGTGTGTGTGTGTGTGTGTGTGTGTGTGTGCGTGCGTGCGTGCGTGCGTGTGTGCGTGCGTGTGTGCGTGTGTGTGTGTGTGCGTGTGTGTATGTGTGGATCCACTGCTGTGTGTGTCTGTCTGTATATTCCCTGGTGTTAAAGGGAGGAACCTCTCACTTCCTCCATAAACACCTCAGTGGTATGCAAAGGATCTGTAGCAAAGACTTCTGACTCCTACACCCTCGCTATCTATTTAACCTTTATTAAACAAGGACAAATCTTTTACAATAGAGTCCTGGCCAAGATAGGTAGCAGCACAATTAGAAACAAACAATTACAAACGACAACAGAGAACCAACCAGAGTCACTATCGGAAACATCATTATAGAGAGTCGATGTCCCGCCCATCTACTTCCGACCCATGGGACCTTATTTTGGAAAAATTATGTATTGAAGTCAACGGAGAGAAAGATTATCTTTCGATCTCGTTTGAATTGTGCCAAGAATTACACATATGATGTTTGTCAATCTTCAAAAAGAATTTCCATGTCAAAAAAGTCACAGTTTGTCGTAAAACTGTTGAAATATAAGACTATGAACAATACGCAACTAGAAAGACTACAAATCCCAGAATCCCGCTGGCTCTTACGGAACCAACTAACTCCCCTTTTGTGTATGTACAGCTCTCAACATGCCCAGACTTGTAGTGATTTTCACCTCTTTTAATACTTTTCGCCTCATTTTGAAAGAAAGAAGTGAAATGTGCTGACGTGACGGCCGTCTTGGTGTGTGGTGCAAGACGGGAGATGTAGTTCATTTAGCGGTTTCACACACAAAAAAGTGTTACTTCACAGTTTTATGACACATTTTTATTTTTTTGACTTGCAAACATATCTTTTAAATTGACAAACATCATATGTGTAATTTTACCATAATACTTTTCTGAAATAAGGTCCCATGGAGGTCCCCCGGAAAGGGAGGGACTTCGCCTCTCTATACAAAGCATCTACAAATAGAGTTGCCTGCTTCACTCTGCATTGAATTAACAATTGTCCATCATCAGCGACTGAATCAAAGTTCATTTTTAACAAACTTCCCTCTTTATCTTTATATATCTTTGTTGTTTGGAAAAAAATGTTTGTGTTTTCCCTTGTAGATCTGCAGAGGGAAAAGTCAAGAGGTGGTCATAAATCTGATGAATAGATCACGCAGCTTGGCTTTAGTATCTGACTTACAATATAACTAATATTCAGATAAAACACACAAATACAAAAAGATGGTACTGTATCCTTATCATCCACACAAACCACATCCATAATGTGAACAGGGCCAAATGCAAAAAAAGGAACACTGCTGGATGCCAAAACTGACATACCACCAAACCATGTGTGTATAAAACTACAGCTCATCAGGACACTGGAATAATACTTCCCAACCATCCAAAGGAGCAAGAATTCCTTTGTGAAAGCTGCAGCCTTATAGCAGTGTTTCCTCATCTTTGTAATTTTGTCATATTGGTTTGGCTTTACTCGATAATATGCATAAAATAGACAAGAGATGGAGGGTGTGGCTAAGTGGATAGTGTGCTGGACTTCGAATCAGAGGGTAGCAAGTTTGATTCCCACTGCAGTCAGCATGTCGTTGTGTCCCTGGGCAAGACACTTCACCCCAAATTGCTCCTGTGGGGATTGTCCACAGTACTGAATGTATGTAAGTCGCTTTGGATAAAAGCGTCTAACAAATGACATGTAAAAAAAAAAAGATGTGTTGCAGAGGAGGGCTTCAAAGAGCATGAGCCATATTGAGACTCAAAATTGTGATTACACACCCAGAATATTTAAGAAGTGCATAGATTCAGTGAAAAGAAACCTCATCAATTACTCATGGAAAGCAAACTATTGGTGGAAAAACAAGGACTGCCACCAAGTGTTGCAGTTATTAGCTACTGATCAAATCCAAACATAAATGTGTAACATTCCAAAGATACCTACCAAAGTATTTAAAAGCCTCTGATCCTCTGACAGACATCTGTTTCCCCCCTGAATGGACGCTGAAATGGATCCTACTAAGCCAGAAAATGACTCACAGAGCGAAGGCACGGAGCAAACAGTTCAAACCTCTGACTCACAGACCCTTTTATAAACTTTCAGAGTCTACAATGACCTTCGGAGGACCCCTCCTTGGAACCTAATAACCCCCATCCAGGCCTGAGTGAGCTGAGACACAACTGATGGACATTTGATATCTCAGCCTCAGTTTCCCTGTGATTCACTAAAACACATTACATTACATGTTACTTGTTAGACGCTTTTATCCAAAGCGACTTACATACTCAATACTGTGGACAATCCCCACAGGAGCAATTTGGGCTGAAGTGTCTTGCCCAGGGACACAACGATATGCTGACTGCAGTGGGGTTTGAACCTGTGACCCCCTGATCCCAACACATCATCTAGATCCAGACCCAGATACAGACACTAACCACAGACACATCATGTTCATATGAACCCACACAGACACACACTGATTGATGTCGGACTGCTTTAAGACTACCATTTTACTGTTATATAACTATGAGTAGAAAGCAGAAGGTGGATAATAACATGGCATGTTTATTTGCCCTTTGATTCGTTTAAGTTTTGCCATATGGTGGAAAGTGCCCTATGCCACTGTGAAGTGAACACATTTCAACAGAGATTAGCAGGACAGGAAATAAAACATTGACCTCTGTAATGTTCCTGCCATGCTCTAACCTTTGACATACACAGAACAACAGCAATGGTCTAAAATAAACAACTCCTCTCAAAGGATGTAGAAAATAAATACCTGCCACAAGCACTTTGAGTACAGGCCGAACACAGAGCTAATACCTTTAGTTCATTGATTCAGCCTTTTTTCATCCATTACTCCTGAACTCCAAAAGACCTTATTGCTTACATTGAGATGTGCAGTGTCTCAAATCTGCAAACCAGAGAACAATGATTACAAAATATTTTAAACCTTGAGTTAGACATTCTGGTAAATTAAATTGCTGTCTTTCTTACAGATAGTTTGATTAAAAAAAAGATAGATACTACTTACGTTACGTACGGTATTTATGAAACTATAGCCAGGAGCTGGTTAGCTTAGCTTAGCATACAGAATGGAAATTAGGAAACAACTAGCCGGAAAGATGTTTCCCAGTTGAATTATGGGAAATCGTTTTTTGAATGTTGACCCATACGAGGGATTCAAAATCAGGAAAACTCAGCCTCAGAACCTTTGATCCTTTTAATGTCTCTCAAATGTCCACCAACTTTATAGAAGGTAAAAATCTATCAATCTGACTACTCCTTGAAAAAACAACTGAAGCTAGTTGTGTCTTTTGATTTCTTCCAAACACTTGTTGACTCTCATTAGCTACAATAACAATGGTTAATTCATGTTTGTGTCCATTTCATTTAGAATTACTGTCATGTCATGACAAGTACGACATAAAGTGTTTTAATGTTTATGTGTTATTTACAATACATTTAAGTTAAGGGAAAATTGAGTAGTAATTTGTAAGTTAGTGGTCTCTTTATTAAAATGTATAGGCCTACATGTTGGAGATGAACCACAAAACATGGAATGTTCCCCAGACTACACCATGTGTAAAGTCCAAGTAGATTTCCAGCTGCTTTTTCTTCATTTTTTGTGGAGCTCTGCGTGACTGTTGGACAAACCTATGTTTTGTTTTCCTGCTCAATCTGTGGTTATCTTCCATACTGTGGATACTGTGGATAAATCGTTCTGCCACAAAAGAATAACATTTAAGGAACTGTTATGTTTCATGCCTTAGCTGAATTATGAGCGGGCTGAAATGGAAACACCTGCTGTGTCTAAACCAGTCAGTCATTGAATCTATTATTCAACAAAAGATACCCTGATTACACCGTCTCACACTGAGGCTGAACACACAGGAAACTGTCAACATGCGCTGAAGTCACACAGGACGCTGCCGTAGTGTCAACACAGACCACTGCGATCAAAGGAACCATAATAAGAAGGAACCACTGGCCTCACACATGCATCACGAGCAGAGGGAGAGCCCGGGGAGGAGCTGTGGCATCACACAAGTGGTGACAGAAGTACACTCTCTACTACACTACTGGCCTTCGTCTTTGCTGCTTCTTTCAGGACACAGACACTGGTCGGTATCACTCTCCTCTCATATCACCAACCAGCTGCATAAAGGTTTCATCATTGTTGTAGAGCAAGCTGATGAGTCTTTACATATTTATTTTTCTATTGGTGTACTGCATCCATTTAGTGTTGCACTTTCATAAATAAAGGGCATTCTCAAGAGACAGTTTGAGGGATAAGGAATAATCATAATCAAAGCATCATGGATTGAACTGTCCTGCATAAATTTAACATAAAATAACACCTGAAAACCACAGATAAATAATGAGACATTATAAAGGCGTTGATGCACAATCAAACATTACTTAAAATGTATTAGGCTCTCTATCCAGCTGCTGATACCTTGACAACACAATCAGATGATTATGTAAGAGAAAGTAAGTCCTTCAATACACAGACTCTCTGCTGTAACAACTTTCAGCTGGTATAATTTTGAGTTATTTGCATATCTGATGTATCTTGCTTTACATATTTGCATATTAGGCGTGCAAGGTTGTCTGATCTAAAGCATTTCTTTCTGTCTGTCCCTCTGTAAGGTTTCATATGTAATTTATGTGGACAAGCAGACACCCTTACCCTTCAGCACGCAATGAAAGAAATTAAATATAACCGAGACAATTGGAAACCAGCAATAAAATGTCTTTAAAAACGCATCACCTCAAACAAGCAATTTAAAAAGAGCAAAATGTTGCACATATATACACCATATGTTACAGGCACAGAAGGATGCATTACTCGTTTTTTTTAATTGCTGTGTAATTGTTATTAATGACTGTACTAAAGTCGAGACATCAACAGTTGTCTGGCGGTCTGAGTCTGAATCTTGTTACAACAGTTGCATCATTTCTATGCCTGTGTTTTGTGCCATAGCAGGAGAGGATTTGCCTTCTAAATCCGGAGACAATTAGTTGCTGGAAGGGAAATCTAAATGCCAGGGCTAGTCATAATGTAGGGCTAAGGAAGACTGATTTTAGCTACACAATGGTGTTTTGACAGGGAGCTGGGAGACAGAAAATAGAAAGCATAGAGTTATAAAACAGCCCTCACTTGCTTTCTTTATCTTACCCTCTGCCGCCATTTCCCACATCTGTAGAACAGATTACTCTTGTTGCGGATGGGTGAGATTAACCCCAAATAAGACTCCACATTAACACCTCGCCTATCTACTGTATCTGGCTGTCTCTGGATTGACAGATTAGCTGCTGAAAGCCCTGTGGTACATGGGATAGCAACAACACACACCTTCTCCAGGTCCCAGGGCAGGAAGAAGATAACCTACCACATACCCTCCTCCTTACATCTCTCTTCTATTAGAGGCCCTGTGTGAGAGAGAGAGACACACACACACACACACACACACACACACACACACACATACACACACACACACACACACACACACACACACACACACACACACACACACACACACACACACACACACTCACACACACACACACACACGCACACACACATCTCCTGGAAGAGTTAGGCATTTTCCCTCACCCGTGTCACATTGACTTCCCCTGTGTGAGAGGAGGAACATACATTATATTAAGAATTCATGGTGCATGTCTTTGAATGCAATGGTCCAAAATAAAATAGGTCCATGCAGGCTGAGGGCCACAAGCAACATGGGACAGCAGACACACACATGCAAACACACATATAAAGATCCATGGAAACAAGCAAGAACATAAATACAAACCCAGGCATGTGCAGAAATGAGCACGCAAATTCCTGCACGAGGAGTCACACACATACAGTTGCAAGAAAAAGTATGTGAACCCTTTGGAACGACCTGGATTTCTGCATAAATTGGTCATAAAATGTGTTCTGATCTTCATCTAAGTCACAACAATAGACAAACACAGTCTGCTTAAGCTAAAACCACACAAACAATTATATGTTTTTATGTTTTTATTGAACACACCATGTAAACATTCACAGTGCAGGGTGGAAAAAGTATGTGAACCCTTGGATTTAATAACTGGTTGACCCTCCTTTGGCAGCAATAACCTCAACCAAACGTCTGCATATCAGACCTGCACAATGGTCAGGAGGAATTTTGGACCATTCCTCTTTACAAAAATGTTTCAGTTCAGCAATATTCTTGAGATGTCTGGTGTGAATCGCTCTCTTGAGGTCATGCCACAGCATCTCAATTGGGTTAAGGTCAGGACTCTGACTGGGCCACTCCAGAAGGCCTATTTTCTTCTGTTGAAGCCCTTCTGTTGTTGATTTACTTCTGTGCTTTGGGTCGTTGTCCTGTTGCATCACCCATCTTCTGTTGAGCTTCAATTGGTGGACAGATGGCCTTAAGTTCTCCAGCAAAATGTCTTGATAAACTTGAGAATTAATTTTCCCGTCAATTATGGCAATCTGTCCAGGCCCTGAGGCAGCAAAGCAACCCCAAACCATGATGCTCCCTCCACCATACTTCACAGTTGGGATGAGGTTTTGATGTTGGTGTGCTGTGCCTTTTTTTCTCCACACATAGCGTTGTGTGTTCCTTCCAAACAACTCAACTTTGGTTTCATCTGTCCACAGAATAACAGCCAGGCGCTCTTTTGCAAACTTCAAACGTGCAGCAATGTTTTTTCTGGACAGCAGTGGCTTCCTCCATTTTATGACCAACTTATGCAGAAATCCAGGTAATTCCAAAGGGTTCACATACTTTTTCTTGCAACTGTACACGTTCAGGTCACCATGCACATGCCTCTGGGGGTACAAAGATACACAAATCTAGACATTTCTTTTTTCTCCCCCATGCAAAGACACAAACACGCACTCTTAAGTCCTAAAATGGCATTTATGGAGGCCACCTGTCCATATGGGATCTGATAAACACACCAAGGTCAGCCCTGTTTAGTTTGAATTAAGGCTCTGTGAATGTTAACACACGGCACAGGCTTCCTCTTCTCCTCTTCCTGCACCCCACCCCCTCCCTCTTTTCTCCCTTTCCAACACACACACACACACACACACACACACACACACACACACACACACACACACACACACACACACACACACACACACACACACACACACACACACACACACACACACACACACACACACACACACACACACACACACACACACACACACACACACACACACACACACACACACACACACCCACACACACACACGGGTTGCCTCTGCTAGTAGTGGAAGTTATCCATCACATTTTTCATACCCTCTCTCCACGGAGCCCCTCACAATCACCTCATCTTTTCTCATCACATCTGCCAAAACATTTCTCTCACGCTCGCAGCACCGGTGCTTTTCAAACGCTCTCCTGTAAAAACTTCTTCAAGATTATTGTGTTTTGGTGTATTGAGGGGCCGCGTGGCGTAGTGGGTTGTCCGTAGGTGTTGGGATCAGCAGGTCACAGGTTCAAACCCCACTGCAGTCAGCATGTCGTTGTGTCCCTGGGCAAGACACTTCACCCCAAATGGCTCCTGTGGGGATTGTCCACAATATTGAGTATGTAAATTGCTTTGGATAAAAGCATCTAACAAGTGACATGTAATGTATTGACACAATGTGGAGTTTCAGTGTCGGGCCATTGACCCGATGACACGAATGAAAGTAGTTATTAAGTATTTCAGGATTGCAATAGTTATTTATTATTCATTTTTCTACAAATCATATGCTTAAATAATATCAACCATGTTGTATTTGATTAATCCTGCAATTCTTTGCTTCAAATTAAAATGTTTGCCACACTGTTGCAAGAAAATAATCTCTGTATGTTGATGCATTAACATGTCATAGTGTCCCTGGGCAACATTAAAAACAACATATTGCTTTGCTTGTGGTGCTGTATACGAGCGTTGGATCTAAGACCTTCTGTATAAAAGCTTCTAAATACGTATGTATCCAGTCATGTGCTATGACACAATGGAAAATAAGGACATTGTAGGGAAATGTCTTCCTTTAAAGAGAAAGGAGTGAATTGGAAATGGATGGGAAATCATAAATCAATGACACCGTGTCGAACAAGAGCAGCTGAATCAGAAAACAGACTTCTTTGTTTAAAAAGATTCTGTGAAAAAAACGTATGAACCGTAAAGTTTCATAAGACAGTCTGACAAACACTGCCTCAGGGCCCGTATTGAAGGATACAGAAATAAAATATATATTAAAAACATAAAATGGAATTGTGTACAGCTTGCCACAGGATCTCTGGATTGCATCACAAAAAATCACAAAAGGCAGATTTCTGTGGACACAGGGACAATGAGCGATGCTGACCATGAAATAGAGAAAGCATTGAGAAGAGAGAAGTTCTCACCACCAACTACGCATCAGCGAAGAGATTTTCAGCAAACACAGACAGCTTCAAACCTCCCTTTTTGTAGTTGTGTCGGTATAAAGTGGGCTTATGTAGACTGTGGTTGCAATCAAGAATACAATGAGGAGATTCAGCCGACAGAATCAATGTAAACACTTCTGTGGTGCTTACTCTGATCAAGAAAGTTGTTGCAGCTTTGTCTAATTAAATGTAAGACTTTTTATAATTTTTTCTCACAATGAAATGTAAGGCAGATCTTTCAACGGGCAACTTACGGTTAGGGAAAGTACTGATGTTATAACAATGTTATTGTTACAAAACATTTCACATGTAGTTGTTAGCTACAACAAACTAAATTAGTTTTTGGTTCAACAGACATTTTGTAAACTGTACAAACATAAAAGAGGAAACAAATGACTGAGTCAGAAAAAAAGAAAACATTTAAATAAAAATGTCAGGCTTATTTTTACAAAATGAATTGCCTTTTAAGAATGTGTGTATATATATATATATATATGTGTATTTGTGATATATATATATATATATATATATGTCAGTTTGAGCAACCGAAAGATTGTGCTGCCCTCTAGTGGCTTCAGCTCAACACAACTGCTACAGTACGACCAAATGAAGACTGATGTTTCTTTACACCACAAACTAGCAAGTTTACAAACAACATTTTGACAAAATGTTAGATTTACATTTCTATAGATTGCATTATATTTTAAGAAAAAACATAGTTCGATGTTTTCCTGTTGACAAGAAAATGGCTGCATCTCAGAAACTATTTGATTTAGATATATATGTAATGGAAAATGTCACAACTTTTAATAAGTGTGATTCTTTATGTGATCTGAGAATCTAAAAGGTTGTACTATTAGATACTTACCCAAAGTTGGTCTGTAGACTTTAGACCAGGGGTCGGCAACCTTTTTGATATGAAGTGCCATTTAAAAAATTGTTATCAGCGTGTCAACGATCGAGAATCATCAACGGGAGGGGGGGCTTGGGGAGCTTGACACTCGTGAACTGTCAACAGGAGGGCGGTGGAGCCTCGCTGCGGGGAAGCAGCGTGTGGACCTGTCAGCGCAACTTACATGATGCCGAATTTAACAAACACATTTAAATAATTGGTTTAAACGGCATAATAATAATTATGATTCTCCAGAGCACACATATTATGATATTAGGGTCATGCAGAGTGAGATGAGATCGCTGTCCCTTTAAGAGAGAGAGGGGTGTGGATTGTGCATGTGTGTTTGTGGATGGTAGAGCGACAGTGAGGGAATGTGTGTATGTTTCTGGATGTGAAACGAGGAAGCAGAACAACAGAGGTCTGTAATGTATTTTGTGAAACAGAAGAACAGCTAAATAAATGCAAAGAGCTCGCCTCTCTCCAGTCATTTAAGCTAAAGTGGGTTATTGAACCTGAAGCTTGTTGCTTCTGCCCTCCTCGACTATGGTCTGGGAGCCGACAGGAAAGTTCAACACACAGATGGCCAGTCCGCCCCTTTGTAGCATATTATTTCGATGAGATGAGCAGATCGCCACTGGGCTTTCAAATAAATACACAACCACGCAAAAACTGCGGCATTTGTACAGCTCCTTATGGGTACTGCAATTAGTGAAGTGCTTTCCTCTGTGGTGAAACGATCAGCACTGCACCACGGAGGAAAGCGGCAGAAAGTCACCTGGAGTTAAAGAGAGCGGGGCTGCGTTGCTTGCATGGCTTCCTTCTGCAGGTAACGGGGCGACGCGCTCTGGCAGCGGTCTCGTTCAGGATCCGAAAATACAATTTAAATATTTTTGCACACTTATTCCACTTATTCCTAGTGTGCCAATGGTTACAGTGCCGCGTGCCAATGCTGGCACGCGTGCCAGGGGTTGCCGACCCCTGCTTTAGACCAATCATAAAAAGGCTTGGCCATTTGTTCTTATAAATCTAAATGTTTCTTTAGGCACAATTAAGTCGTTTTTATTTAGTATACAAGGGTTTCATAATTAAAAAAAACTGAGATGTGTCAAAGAATGACACAAAAGACCAACGTGAAAAGCTGGAACATGTTAATACAGGGTAAGTGAACAACACTTTCATTATGAACTAATGAATGAGAATCTAAATCTAAGACACAAAACAATGTGTGAACAATTTCAAACAATTTAAGAACACAAATGTCAGATAAAGCTCCCCACGCTTCCATAGTCTCTTGAGTTATGTGCCCAACGTGAACATCTGGAACATGTAGGTACACAGGGTAAGTGAACAACATGCATCTAGACTTCAAAACCTTTTTCTGGATGGAGCACTTTTTTCTAACACAAACAATTTAAGAAGACAATGTCAGATTTGTCTGGCCATGAAGCTCTTGGAAACGTCCCTCAGCTTCTGTATGGCGGCGTCATCGTCCTCCACAGCCTTTGAGCAGACACGCTGCACTCCGCTGAGCAGGTCCTCCATGCTCTTCTGTTGTAGCACAACCACACACACACCAATGGGTTATATTACATCCAGTAATGTAAATACAGGTGTTGATGCAACCGGAATAATGATGCCATCAGACCAATACACTATAAATTAAACTATAGCCGCATTCACACCGCAGGACTTTCCCTGGTACTTTGGTTCTTTAGTTCCGTTAGTACCAATAATGTCGCGTTCACACCGCCGGGACTACTCAGTGCTGGGAACTAGGCATGGGCGGTATAATTTTTTTCATACCGTCATATGGCCCCACCAAAAATATTTTCCACCAGCCGCCACTGACGGTATGACTTTGGTCGACTTGAGTGATGTGGCGTTCGGCGGCAAATAGATGTTTCGAACGGTATATTATATGTTCGGTGTAAAATGCAGCCCGAGCCGGTAGACGCTCGCAAAGTGCCGCGAGTGCGCGCAAGTGCAAAACAAGGGCTGCATACACGACACATTGTGCAAATGGCACATTTTGAGATCGGATAAAGGACGCGTTTGTAGATGTCCGACGTTGTTTCCATAGTGAGCTAAGTTAACAATATATCATCATACATAAACATTTTCCGGGAGTAAATACTTGACTTATTGAATAAAGTTGGCTATATTCACTAACTAGTTTGGCAATATTATTCCGTGCATGTGTTAAAAACCTTATTTCCATTTGATTCATTGGATTACTCGCGTGAATGTTTAGCACGTAAATGCTTTCGTTTTTAAAACCGTCCGACCTCGACTACAAAACCATCAACCAGTTGCATAGGATTAAAAAATGTCAACACTCACTCACCCCGTCTTAAACATTCCCAAAGAAGTGCCTCTGTCTCTCGTTGTGCTGGATGAAGTCACTGGCGACGAGTAAACCCAAAATAGTCCCAAACAGGCGCAGAGGCATTTTTCTTTTTTACTAGTTGTCCAAGTTCGGGGCCGGCAAATGCTGCCTCCATCTTGCTCAGCTCAGCTCTGTGCTGAGTTCTGAGAGCGGGAAAGACGGACTGCCCTCCCCTGCCCTCTGCTGGCGCGTGCTGTGCATTACAACCAATGTCGTCCCTGTCAAAACTCCGTGTCAGTGCAATAGAATGAAACGCATCTGTGATTTGGCGCACAGTCTGTGACGTGACGGTATTGAAAATCATACCGACGGTATTTCGAAATACCCTGGTATACCGTAATACCGTCATACCGCCCAAGCCTACCGGGAACTCTTTTGGCCATTTTCATTCCCTGCTAGAGAGGTGGTACGAACCTGGTGATAAAAGAGTGCCAATTTATATTCTATTTCTATTGGCTGGGCGAATTGCAAACCACGCCCCGTTAGACTCTGAATTTGTTTTGTTAGGCAGCCATTTTTTTCCTTGCTACAAAACCAAATCCACACCTGAGCGAGTAGTTTTTTTGTACTTTAAAGCAGCTATGACCACACATACTACAACACCGGAGCGGTGGAATGATGCTTCTGGCAATTTACTCTGAGGACGGGATGCAGCAGCTTCTACAGAAAGCAGTTCCCAACCCCAAATGTTTTGAGCAATGTTCGCAAAAGCTACTTGAGCGGCGTGATGCCGTTATTGTTATGTCTTGACTTGCAATAAAACAAACAAACTGGCGAAGCTTTATTTATTGTGTCCCACCCCAAATTTGCAGAATGGAAGAATGTGAGAGCAGACAGGTGTCGGTGGTTGAATTTATCTGCAATGTTGCAACCTTGTGCAGCAATGGCAGGGGCAGAAACACAAGTCTTACACACATAAACACAAGTAATTTATCATGTCATTTGTTTTAGATAAATAAGGGAAAAACACCAAACAACGTTTAATGTCCTTTTCCAAAATCAGCCTGAGGGGGTAGTATATAATAAATACATAAAGATAAAGTCCATTGTTATAATGGGGTATTTTATTTGTAAATTACCCTTATAACCCAGCCTCATGGTGCACATGATTCTTTGCTTGGACATTTTGTTGGTTTGAGTCATTTGAGCTCGGATTCTAGTAGGGACATAAAGTAACACGTATCTTAGGAAGATATGAACTTCATCTTGGTGAAGTTGATGCTGAATTCACTATTTAGTAGATAATCATGTGACACTTTATCTTTGCATTACGGTCTGTCTGCTGAGCCTACCTATTATATATATATATATATCATGTACAGCGGGTGGGCTTTATACCCCCTCCCCCGTGTAGTTCTTCTTCTCTCGTCTTTTTTTCTTTTTTTGTACTCGCCGTGAAGTGGTTTTGCGGCCTGCCAGTAAACCCAGAGAAGAAGAAGACGAAGTGACGTCAGCGTAATCTTGCCTCAGGGAAAGTACTGCGGTGTGAATGCGATTGGCACTAGCCCCCTGGCGGATTCAGTGCCGTGCTACTTTAGTGCCGACACTAAAGTACCGCAAGTCCTGCGGTGTGAAAGCGGCTAATATGTACCGTAATTTTCAGACTATAAGCCGTGCCTTTTTCCCCATTTTTCGACCCTGCGGCTTATATAACGGTGCGGCTAATCTATGGATTTTTACAGCTAACGGCCACTAGGGGACCTCCTAAATCTATGGATTTTACAGGTTACAGTCCACCACCTTTAACTCTATGGGCTCTATGGCCGGTCCGCGCCCCCCACCTTTAAGCGGCGGGCTACAGCAGGAAAAGCTGGAGGCCGGAAAAGAGTGACACAGGTAGCGCGCAAAAGTAAAAGTGGAACCGAGAGTGGTACGAGAGACAGAACGAGAGCAAGACAGACAGACATTACGAGAGCGAGACAGTTTGTCCCCGTACCACTGGTTGAAAACCACTGCTGTAGATCACTGCCGGTACATAAGCTGGGAGCACAGCGTTTTAGTTTGAAAGTTGAAAAGCTTGTGTGTCTGAAACGCTATGTGATACAGTACAGTTTACACAGCACAGTACATGTTCTGTAGGTACTATTGCACTAAATGGTAACACTTGAATACGTTATGCAAATATGCAACTTGTTTGTTGAAATGTTAATAAATGGGAGCTTCCTCAAACAGCCATCTCTTTCCCGACAATCCCCTCTGTGCACGAACCCTTACATATGGTAATTAAACATTAAAACACCTGCGGCTTATAGTCCAGTGCGGCTTATATATGTACACATCATTCAATTTAGCTGCTGCGGCTTATATTCAGGTGCGCCTTATAGTCCGAAAATTACGGTAGTTTATTTGCATGCTAAAACTGATTGAAGTATTCCTTAGAAATAGATTAGGAGGCAGGTGTAGAGTAAGAAGGTTACCTCTGCGATTGACATGTGGTTGGCAGCTGTGGTATATACAGATGCAAGGTTACTTGCTACAGTTCGCCTCTCCTCATTGGTCTCCTGCAGCACCAGGTGGTACCTGGAAAATAAATAAGTGTTATATTCTAGAACAGAAAAAACAGAAACCCGGAGCACTTAAAGCTAATTCCTTTTTAAAATAAAAAATGTTTTAGAGCAGAAACAGTATTTAGAGTGGGCTTTTGATAATGTTGTGTTGTGTGATGGCCACAGCATATAAACAGTATCGTCAGTTACTCACTGTTGTTGTGCTGCCTTTAGTTGCTGCACGGCCTCCTCATATCCATACGTAACTTTCTTCGCCAGAATATTGCGATGGGTTTCCACTGTCTCCATCTCTGTGGCCCAGTCCTGTTCCTCCTGTGCCGACTCCTACACAGACACAAGCACACAGGAAACATTATGTGCTTCAAATATTTGAAAATGTTTCATATTCCTGTTTTTCTGCCTTGAAGACAAACCGTTCAATGCTGGATTGACACGGACATAGTTCATCTTGTTAACATGTGATTGGGTCACTAGATGTGTTATACCTGAAGCATAAGCGTGAACTACATGGACTTTACCTGCATGACAGAATCCAGACGCTCATCCACCTTGCGGATCTGCTCTTTGAGAATCTTCAGGTCATTTGACTTGTCCAAGATGTTACAACCCACCTAAAAGACACACATACACATGAAAATGGACAATTGAGATGGAAAAAATATAAACTTTGGTAATAATGTGCGTCAGTAAAGGAAAAAGTTAGCATCGCAAAACAATAACGATGTTTTTACCTGTTCAAAAAACTCTTCCAAACTAAGTTTCATGTTGGCTAGGCGACCGTTCTCCTCCTCCACGTTACCGACCAGCTTTCTCAGGAGCATCTACAAACACACCGCAAAGATCAGAACAAGGACACAGAACACACATCTTTCATTTTTGACGAAAAAAGAAAATCGAATATCATTTCCACCTGATAGCATTAAATGTATCAAAGCTCCAAATAACTGGAAATTACATTAGTATAGGTATAATAAGCCAGCTTTGATCATACTCTATGTATCTGTATTGAATTGGATCTTGGCAGTACCTGTGTCTTAACTTTATGCTGATTCATGGCGCCCGACTCAAACAGCCTGATCTCAAAGTCATGACCGCAGGCATTCTCTGCAGACAGCGGGATCAGCTTCAGTTTACGGGCCAGCTTGTGGTATTCTGCCACCTTCAGCTCCGCCTGGATGGATATATGGAAAGGACACACACACACAGAAGGGGCAAGGAATTCAAGTTAAATCAAATGGTGAAAAGCATTTGGCATTATCAATCTTTAGCAGCCACAAACACTGACACGAAATACCATTTTTATCCCAACTATGTCACTCTCTTTTAAGTATGCACACTAGATGCTCATACCTTTTCGTTGAATTTGGCCAGGGCGATCTCCTCGTTCCACTTGTGCTGCTCAGCGTCTTCTAGAGACTTGCTGAGGCTGGAGGTGGTCTGCTGGAGCTCTCTCTTCTCTATGGTGATCCTCTCCACATCAGCTGGAGTAAACTTCTGGTTCTTCAAGAGTTGATGCAGTTCATTTTGCTCATGTTTGAGAGACTCCAGGTGACTCTCTGCAGGAAGACAGAGAACAAAAGGATTCTAAACCCCATCCAAACCTCAGTATTGAACGATGCTGCTCAGTGGGAGCTTTGTTAGCATTGAGTGATCCCGTGTTGACAGTAAGAGACAGAAAATGTTTCTATCGCACGGTAAAGTGCGGTCTCTGGGGACTTATTTAAAGCAAGAATGTTAAATGTTTTTTACAAGGATTCAGACAGAGAAAATATCTCAGTCAAGAAGTCCAGTTAACTCCTAAGAAGAATCCTTGTTTAGTTGGTACAGAGTAGAGACAAGCCAAAAAAGAACATGTAAATTCAGAGTTTCAGTAACTTAATGAGCTTTGATAATTAGCACATGAAACTGCTTGGTGTCTGAATACTGAAATCTCCCCCATGATCCTGTACATCCTGCTCAACAACTGGTTGAATGTTATATGTACCAGCAGTCTCCTGCTCATCACACAGTTCTGAATATTTGCACTCCAGGTTTGCTTTAAAGGACTCCTGTCTGGTTTGATATCTCAGGAGATTCGACAGGTCTGTCTGCAGCTTCACTCTTTGCATCCTCTTGGTCGTGACACGGTCCTGTCCAGGAGAAGAAACAGAATCTTATCCATCCGTCTTATTGTTGCTTAAACATATATTCATTACGTTACATTGCATTTAGCTGACGCTTTTATCCAAAGCGACTTACAATAAGTGCGTTTGACCAACAAGATACAAACGATGTTACTGATAGAACTATAAAACGGGTGCACACCCTCATAAAAGCCAAGGTATATTGGCTTTAGCTTTAAACTTTTGCACCTTCGATCATCATAAATGTCTTGTTTTCGTTTCATTTTGTTGCACAATTATTTTGTTGACGATTGTTGGGAAAATACTGAATGTACTCTTCTAATATCAGAGTAGCACATGATAAACGAAGGCCCTACGTAGGCTGCCAGACTAGCTCTCCACTGTTCGAAGCGCACTCATATTGGAGTTATGCATAGAAACCTATCATGGCTTCCAGTTGAGAAACGTCTGCTATCTCGTGTTATCACTTTTCAAAAAAATGTACAATTTAGCACACAAAAAAAGATTGTATTGTTATGATCAAATAGTTTACACAAGAGACGAGCATGACCATAAGACTAGACAAGCTACATCAGGCCATCTACGGGCACCTAAACCCAGGACAAATCTCCTGAAATCTTCTGTGACTTATAGAGCTATAAAGGAATGGAACTCATTGCCAAACTAGCTTGCTGAAATAGAGTCCAGAGCCTCTTTCAAGAAGAGATTGAAGGGCCATCTACTAATGACCATGTACCTTGTGAGCTGTGAACCCTCATTTAATCTCATGCTTTGTACTGGTGGGTGTCTTGTGCACTCATCCTTGGCTGAGATTGATATTGAAAGTGGATGAGATTGTTGATGATGTTGGAAATTGTTGATGATATTGTTGATTTTGTTAATGATGTCAGGACTTATGTCTTAAATGTTGTTGTATTATTGTTGTATTGTTTTAAGTGTCGGATCCCAGGAAGAGTAGCTTTTGTCAAGAGCATGGGGATCCTAAATAAACATAAACGTAGCTGTGTACGTAACAGGAAGTATGATTACTTAGAAGAGCATCAGGACACACTGTTTTAGGCATATGATAGCTATGTGACAACGATTAACATGATGATTCAGCCTCTATGGAGATAGACATATGACTGTCATGTTTATTGCTTACGTAGGCCTTAGCTAATCTGAACTAAACATTGAATACTGCTTTGAACCGGTTTTCCGCATCTTGTGATTGTAACTCCCTCTCTTGTATATAGGCATGTGAAGGACACTGTTCTGGGAACTATTTGTCCCACGCGGCCCTGTGTGTGATGACTACCGTAATTTTCGGACTATAAGCCGCGCCTTTTTTTCCATTTTTCGACCCTGCGGCTTATATAACGGTGCGGCTAATCTATGGATTTTTACAGCTAACGGCCACTAGGTGACCTCCTAAATCTATGGATTTTACAGGTTACAGTCCACCACCTTTAACTCTATGGGCTCTATGGCCGGTCCGCGGACCCCCACCTTTAAGCGGCGGGTTCCAGCAGGAAAAGCTGGAGGCCGGAAAAGAGTGAAACAGGTAGCGCGCAAAAGTAAAAGTGGAACCGAGAGTGGCACGAGAGACAGAACGAGAGCAAGACAGACAGACATTATGAGAGCGAGACAGTTTGTCCCCGTACCACTGGTTGAAAACCACTGCTGTAGATCACTGCCGGTACATGCGCTGGGAGCGCACTGTTTGAGTTTGAAAGTTGAAACGTTTGTGTGTCTGAAACGCTATGTGATACAGTACAGTTTACACAGCACAGTACATGTTCTGTAGCTACTATTACACTAAATGGTAACACTTGAATATGTTATGCAAATATGCAACTTGTTTGTTGAAATGTTAATAAATGGGAGCTTCCTCAAACAGCCATCTCTTTCCCGACAATCCCCTCTGTGCACGAACCCTTACATATGGTAATTAAACATTAAAACACCTGCGGCTTATAGTCCAGTGCGGCTTATATATGTACACATCATTCAATTTAGCTGCTGCGGCTTATATTCAGGTGCGCCTGATATAGTCAGAAAATTACGGTACTTCCTTTCTTGCAAGGATAATAAATACATGTATCCTTCCTGATATTGAAGACCTAGGCGGTGACTGATCATTTTTCCTAACAACGATGATAGTTTTTCACCCTTTCCACTTGTGCAGTGCAATAACCCTAACCCTATATAAAAAACCGTAATAGAAATATCAAGATTCTAATCCTAATCTACGCAGTACAAATGGGAATGGTTTTATAGAAGGTCTCCTTACCTCCTGGCGGTCGCTCTTCAGTAGGCTATTTCACCTCATCGGTTTATAGAGCTCCTGTTCGTTCAGGTTTTCAATGGACGAGAGTGAAAATGGAAAGAAAAACGCTATTTGTTGTTTGTTTATATCACGGAGGCTGTTCTTCTTCTCTGTCTTCCGGTTGTTCCGGTTGTTGCCTCTTTTGAATGATGAATACACACTATCGCCGCCTGCTGGTAAGGAGAGTTATTGCCATTCACGCATACGCGCAGTTCATACGTGCTCGGCTCGGATTTGCGGTGTGTTCCAGTGCGCGAAGTTGGCAAATACGCAGGAGAGTCCGGCGACGCAACAGTCGGTGTCGGCGACTGCTCAGGTGACTGGCCGGTGTATCTAGGCCTTAACCCTATATAAAAAACCGTAATAGAAATATCAAGATTCTAATCCTAATCTACGCAGCACAAATGGGAATGGTTTTATAGAAGGTCTCCTTACCTCCTGGCGGTCGTTCTTCAGTAGATTCAGCTCAGTGCTGAGGATTTTGTAATTCTCCTCCATCGAGTCCAGCACGGCTTCGTCAACGTTATAAAGTTCGGCTGGGGTGAAGACAAACGATTCTTGTTGTTTTGTCGTTTTAGAAAACAACACTTTTAAATGGGACTAAAATCCAGTTTTAAAAATCTAAATTTGAACGTACAAAGTCATTTCAATTCTGTTCAAACAACTATGGAATGCAAAGATTTTTTTTTAAATAAATGTATTGCATAAAGAGATGCTCTGCTTACTTAGTTTATTGAGGAATACATCCCCCATGTCGTCAAACGTGTCCTCGCCCTTCATGAACTTGGCGTATTCCTCAGCTGAGTACTCCTCGACAAGCTGCACCGTAAAGACAAAGAGAATAAAGATAAATAAACAACATGCTTTAGATTTAGACGGATAAGAATAACCTTATAATGTGCAGTTATGTTGAGGATTTGGGTCCGAAATACAGAGGAAAAACACTGAATGGGTTTGGAATACACTGTGTGCTGTTTAAACATTACATTTCACTTGTTAGACGCTTTTATCCAAAGCATACATACTTAAAGAGGTACCTTGTTATACTCCAACCCTTCCTCGATGTTCTCATTTTCATCACAGAAGTCACAGAACAGCGTCTCCTGCTCATCCTTATGCGAGACAATCTGGCACAGAAAGAAAACACAAGACTGGTTTTAACTAGGTTATCAAATTACAATAATGTATTCTGCTTCCTATGCAAATGAGCCTGTTCTTTTCAAATTAAAAAGGTCTATAGCTTCTCACCTTGACAAGATCAATCATCCATGTGAGAGCACCGAGGGCCAGAGGCCAGGTGTGAGGGGCTCCAACGGAGTACATTGAAGACTTGGAGAGTAAAAATGGATACCTTCAACCAAAAAGAAAAGAGTTGAATGAGAAAAAAAGAGTGAGAGAAAGGAAAGGTGATCGTTGGCGATGGCTCCAGCGATCTGAACATCAATATGAAGCCAACAGAGGTGGGAGAAGTACTTAAGTAGACGTACCAGAGTGTAGGAATACTCGGTTACAAGTTGAAGTTCTTAAAATGTATAAAAGGAAGGCTACAACTAATTAAAATAGCTACTTGCATGTTCAGACTTGTTGTACTATGATTTTTTGATATGCATAGTTTCTTAATAGTTTCTCTTCATCTTTCTTTTATTTTTAATATTACTTCAATCCATTCAAATCTTTATATTCCAGTGGTACTAAAGTGCCTTCCCGATACACAAGGTAAACCAACGGGTGCTTTTTATGATCAAAATATGCAATGTGGGGCACTAAACAAAACAAAGTAATATTAATGAATATGTACTTATTACAACAAAATGACATCTTACCTCAGGGCTTTAAGGAGAGCTGGAACCTCCTCCTCAACTTTTGAGTTTGGCATCTCAAACGTGGGGTCTATCTGACAGTAAACAAACTCAAACACCTTCACAAACTCCTTGGTGGAGGGGGACACGAGGGCCTTGGATGACAAGGGGCCTGGGTAACTGTGCTCTGTCAAGAACTAGAAAGACCAGAGAGAATCAGACTGGACAGGGCAACGGTATAGATTCCTACTCATATTAACTAACTATATATGTTTTTAGAAAGGTACATAAAAAGGTTAAGCTACAAATCAGATACCATAAGGATTGATGTTAAATCAGTGAGAGTGTAGTGATACAAATACCTGAAATCAGCCAATATTTATTTTATGCTAAAGTAGTGTTGTTGCATTAATTGTAATCAGTTCAATGCAATGAAATGTACTGTATGTTGCTGTCTGCCAAATTAGATCCAACCACCGAAGTCTTTCAATTTTGTTTTATCTCCTACACATTGGATTTGATGTATTGAATATGAAAGGGTGAAGCAATGTTAAATCTAACTATTCGTGTGTGTATATACATTACATGGGCTGATAAAGTGTTTGTACCTCGTGCAGCTGCCTGGTGCATTGCTGAACAAACGCTTTATCATGCAAAGGTCTGCTGTCTTTTATCTTCTCACTTCCTCCAAATCCTGACATGTTGTTGCGAGGCATGCTGGCTCCACTAGTTCCGCAGACAAAATGTTAGCATTACACCACAATATAAAAAATGAATTGTGTTAATTGACAAAAAAAACGGTTAAATTATATTTGCATAGAAATAATTGCATTGTAGAAACATATTAATAGATATAAAAACCTCAGTCAGCTAAGGTTTTCATATAGAACATGCATTATACTCTTTAAAGCCATATTCACAGGATGTTCAGGTACTGAAGTCTTTATTCCTGTATAAAAAGGCAAAGTCAACATTTTTCACACTTTATTTAATCTTACTACTACTTAAGTTGTATTAGGACCTGTATAGTATATTGCCGATGTATATATATGGTTATTCTTAGTATTATATATGTGTATTAGCACTTACATTGTAGAAGTACATGGTAATGCAACTTTAGATATTCTTTCAATATTATTCACATACCGGCCGCCATTAAAGAAGCAAGTCCGCCTCTCAGAGGTCCCAGACTGCGGTTTGGACATGTTGAGCTTTCCAAAGGAAGGCTGTGTGCTGAAAAGAAACAAAACTGTGAACAAATGTATATAATTCACATGACTGCTATTAAGGCAAAGTACCACTAATCTATTAGTCTGACTTTACTGAGTTCTCACAGGTTCATAAAACATTGTTCATAATACACTAAATTAAGTAGAATGTAATCTATGAAGTCTTTAAAAAATAAAGCTGCAGTGTCTCCCAGTTTGTTATTAAACTTTAATGTAATATACAATAACATGAAGCTAGGCACAACATCTCAATCTATCTATAACAGTGTAGTCCTCACTAAGTTATCTTATATATAATATCATATCGTGGATACAACCTATTATAACAAGTAAAGTATCTTGTAAAGTAGTTATGTGGGTGTACCAACTACATGTATGCTTCATACAAATAAGAGTGTAATCCGTAAACGACACAAGAAACCTGTATCTTTGCTAACTATACAACTTAAACGAATGAATGTAAACACGTGTTTGCATCAAACCCACTTCTTGGGTGTTGTACACATCATTCTTTTTCTGTTGGTGTCTTGCACGCGCATCGGCAGATCCGATGGTCTGCCGCTTACTGCTCGACTCAGCCTTCCACTAGAAACGTAGCGTTAACAAGAACAAAATAAACAGATACCATTTATAAACATTATTCGTATGTTAAACAATGTCCGCAAAATATATACAAGTGCATTTTATTGTGGAAATGTCGGCCACAGTTAAAACAATAATCATCAGGAGCAACCGCTGGCTAACGTAACGGATGTCATTATTTCAGTGTAAACCAGAGGTCGCGTTAACCGAATATGTTCCGTCTATGACGGATTTTTTTTGAACAATGACGGAAAAATCTGAAAGCAGTCCGTCATTTTGACGGATTAGAACAAACTACGAACAGCGCCACAGTTTCACCGCAGCGAGGCTCCAGTGTTAAGCATGCCTGCCTTTCCAAACCCAACTTTGCCGTACAAATCATTGAAATGTCTGTGAGTTTTGGCTTTACGCTGTGCGTACTCCCGCGAGGTGCAGTGTGCATGCATAACACGGCGCTAACAGTTCACAAGCGTAGCGTTAACAAGAACAAAATAAACAGATACCATTTATAAACATTATTCGTATGTTAAACAATGTCCGCAAAATATATACAAGTGCATTTTATTGTGGAAATGCTTGTGAATCCCCCCCCCCCTCCGTTGACAGTTCACGTCCGTGCTCTCCCACGCAACCTATGGTGTAAGCACTAGCTTAACAAGCTAACTAGCTACTCGTTCAGTGACATAACTTGAAAAAACTCTACACGCCGAAATCGTTGGCTTCTTGCTAAATCTAAAATAGTTGTTATGAAAAGCTTACTCAAAACAACCTATTAGGATTGATAACATCGTTTAAATTAATGTTACAAAGACCGCAACTGGCAGAACCTGCTTTGGCGAGCTAAAAATCATTACATATTTTCTGTCTGTTTGCTGATTACGTTCAGGAATAAAACAACTGCAAATGTAATACGTACCACTCCATAGTTCGTATTAAGAAAGTTGATGTTTACAAGATCGGATAAAACGTCCGAGGGGAGGAAGCATAGACTGGAAGACACAAACGGTAACAGACCCCGCCAAAAATATACGAATTTTGCAGGAACAGAAAGGCTTTTATAGAGTGGCAAAGTCCCTCCCTTTCTGGTGAACCTCCATGGGACCTTATTTCGGAAAAAATATGTATTGAAGTCAATGGAGAGAGAAAGATTATCGTTCGATCCCGTTTGAATTGTGCCACGAATTACACATATGATGTTTGTCAATTTAAAATATAATTTTGCAAGTCAAAACAAAAAAAATGTGTCGTAAAATTGTGAAGTAACACGTTTTTTTTTGTGTGAAACTCTCAATCAACTACATCTCTGCTCTCGCATAACAACACAGACACGTGGGAGAAAATACGTTTCTAGCTAAACGTAATTGAGAATGCAGTTTAGTTCTGTGGGAACATAATTTTTAGGAGACAGGGTTGGGTCGATAGCAGAATACATTCATTAGTCAGGACAGGAGTTTAAACGAGTATTACTCAAAAAGTACACAGTAAAAGTACTTGATTGTACTTTTGGTAGTAGGCTAGTCCAAGTAGTATAGAATTCCACATAACCGATTTTATTAAGAACTTATTGCAAAAAATGATTGTATCTCTCATCAAAGAGGGCAGAAAACATGCATTATTTTACTCTGGAGGAGAGTTTGACAGAGTATTACTCAAATAGTACACAGTAAAAGTACTTGATTGTATTTGTGGTAGTAGTCTAACAAGTATTGAGTCCAACAGTTCCAATTTTATTAAGAACTTATGGCTAAAAATCATTTTATCCCTCATCAAATCTCATTGATTGATTGATCAAATATAGCATACGCACTTGTACTACCGTCAGCGCCGCTTCTCGGCGATTACCGTAAAGACGCTATTAATCGCGCACTCAAAAATGAAGCGCTGCTCATTTGACCAAGCAAATGCGAGAGACGGCTGAGTTGACCGCAGTATTGTCTCCAGGTGCAGCCTCTTCCAATATCCAATCAGGGCCTCCTTAAAGGCTCCTCTCCTTGGCATGTGTGCAGCATGGTCTCTATGTCTCTGTGTGGGACCTGTGTTTCTTTAATCATGAGATGTGCTCCAGTATATTTGTATCTAAGTTTAGTTTGCAAGTTGGCTGGTGAGCCCTTTTTCTTTTTGTCCATTAAAAGACCTGCTTGTGGCTTCAGAGATCAGCTTCCTCTCCTTTTTCTCTCGCCTGGTCATTTTATATTTGTGTTACGGATACGGATGTATTTAAAAGAAGAGAATATTGAAAACTTTGGTTGAAGTACTGTATTTTAAATCTTAACCAAGTCCAAGTACAACATTTTGACCATCAAGAGATACAAAAGTAAACTAATAATTTTTGTACAATGGCCTATATTTTGTATTGCTAATCTACATTTGCAAATCAACTTGAGGTTTCATATAAATGTAATTATGTAAAAACGAAATGTAGAAAACAAAGTTACATTCCATCTCTTAATACAAATAAGTGTCTGACAGGTTTGATTTGACAGATTTAAATGCAGCTTGTATACAATTATCCAATATAAAGACAGTACCATAGGCAGTAAATTATGTTAGGAGACTGTTTTCCATAGTGGTGTAGCATGATTCCCTGGTGGACACAATACAAAAAAGGGTACCACTTTACAATAAGACTACCCTTATAGAGGATTCATAAAGGGTTTATAATTAGGTTGTAAAGTAATGTAAACACATTATTAATCATTAAGAACCCTTTATAAACCAGTTCTATACATCAACACAGGCTCACTATGTGGCAAGATGACTAAGCCTTATATTGGCTACTTAGCAAGAATCAACTCAGTGAACAACAGACACCAAGGATGCTGGCTGATGAAGAAGATGAAGTAAGCTAATTAGCCAATATAAGACTTAGCAGTACAGATAAATGTGGGCTCACTATTTGGCAAGCAACCGGTCACAATTGCCCTGTTTATCTCATGTCTTATAAAAGCTTATTAATGATTTATAAAGTGTTCACAACCTTAATTATTATAAATGAATTACCTTATTATCCATAACCCTTTATAAGGTACCGTACTTTTTAATTGTAAAGAAAGGTACCGGTCAGGAGCTGACTTGTTTTAAATTGTAACGAAATACTTCAGAAAGGATGTCTGTATATACTTTTTTAAGCTTTCCGCATCCCTCAGAATGTAACAGGATCTAAGCCTCTGAGACCTATCTGTGTTTTTGCAGTATCCAGTTCCTACGCTTTTCTTCATTTATAAAATGAATAGATCAGATTAACACCTTGAGCAGACAAGTGACAAAGAAGTAGAAACATGTATTGCAGTATTGTTCCACCAAAAGGGTATGAATCCCCTTTCCTCTTATTACTAGGGTGACCTAATACAACAAAATCTACATTTACAAAATATCTTCCTGCAATAGGCCAGATATACTGCATGCGTATTTCGAAATAGAATAAATTATGTCCAGAGGACTCTGCCATTGTACAGCATGGACAAATAAAAGTGAACAAAAATAATTTTTTTTATTTTTTTGGTCTTTTTTCTTGTTTTCCATAAAATATCTAAAAGCTAAAAGGAAAAAACCATCAGGGTGCTAGTATTATAATAAACTCCAAAAAACACTTTAATAAGAACATCAAAAAGACTAATTTCCAACATTCACTTAAGGTTTTATTCTTTTTTTACAGCTTTTTTGTCTTCAGAGATATAAACATTTTAGTTTTTTGTTGTGTTAAACTATGATACAGTGGGAGTAGAAATGAGCGATTAGAATCTGCTGCACAACAGCGAAGGAGCTCCCACAACAATGTTGACATAACATTTCCCTCCAAAGGCCTGTACTACGAAGCTGGATTTTCCTAACCTGGATATGTTGGAGTTAGCCGGTTGGCCTAATCCAAAACATACGCGCTGTCGCTAAACGGTACTACGACGCTGGTTATCAAGTGGATCGCTCAAGCCAGCAGTGTCCTATCTAGTTAGGTGCGCGATCACATAAAAGGGGTGGTATTTGGAGCATTCGACCAATCACAAACATGGAGAAGCGTACTGACAGCGCAGCGTCATACTTCCTGAATGAAAAGTCAACAATAATATTAGACAAATATGAAGAAGTTAAACTTTAAACATCCATGACTTAAACACTTTATCCAGGATAAAAGCCACATAGCTGCACCTGCAAGGTGAATACAGCTGGTAAAAGAAAAAGTGTTTGAATGCGTACATTAACAGGTTTATGATATCACTGCCCCATCTAAGACACGAGTGGATCTGACTTTAATTACATATGTCTCGAGTGTTTTGTCAACTTAATGTGTTTCTTAAAATAATACTTCTGCATACAGTATGTGACACTGTCTCATCACTTTTTCCACATCCTCCAAATCCAAATCCTCCAGATCGGACTCTGAGCTCTCCGACTCTGGAACAGGTTTTTTGGCCTTTTTAGGCCGCCGTACCACATCTTCATTTTCCTTGTTTCCTTCCTCATTGCTCCTGGGAGAATCACAATGAATCTTTTCCTCCTCCTTATGTGGTGCATAATGAAGAGAGGCTCCTCCTGGCTCTGGTATGGGAAACAGGCCAGGTTGTCTGCTACAAACAGCAGCATGTTCACTTCCGTCCTCTGCAGAAAGAAAGCATTGCTTAATGGTAAGTAACACTCTCTTCTTAGTATTCATCTACTAGAATTTAATTCATACATGCTACAAATAAAAATTCTTATTACATTTGCAAGACAGTAAAAGAGTGGGATTTAACATTTTGCAACACCAGTGTGTCTATGTATAAAAGGTTTTGCTTTCAGTGCTGTTATCTGTATCTTTAAGAAATGTTCTCCTAGCACAGGAGTCTGCAACCGTTTTGACCAAGAGCCATTTTGCCCCCTTTTCCACCAATTTATTTTGTATGGAGTCGCAAAAAATATTTGATCGCTTGATAGCTTATAAAGTTGTATTTGGTTGACCTGATTAAAATCGGGTTTTAGATTCAGGTAGATGCTGGAGAATGTCTCACATCTCCAGAAAGATTGACCAGAAAACTGCAGTTGGGTGCTCATTCAGAGATTCCTGGAAAAGTAACATCTTTTCTTGTAGGATTGATATCTGTGGACGTGACATCTGGATGATCGCTAACTTCTCAGTAGCAGTGGTGTCTTTCTCAACAACATCTTCACAACATTTTCTACTTATGACTGCCAGTGTTGTGTTTCTCTGTCTGCTGCACATGCCTCAAATGCTTGCCAGTACAAGCGCCACATGGCCTCACTGAGGATCCTGAGAGCATGCATGGTTTGGTAGTAGACAGCCTTCTCACCAAAGAAGGTTCCAGAGAAACGGCGGACGTAGTTTTTTTTGCTAAACAGATCTAGGTCAAATGTCACTTGTTTTGCATCAATCTTGATACAGGGTACTTATTATATGTTGTTCTTTGGATTCCTAACCCTTTTAGTCTAGCATCCCATTATTCAAGGTTGGTTTTCAATAAGTAAAAAATAATATTTGGACAGATACTATCATTTACAGTTTTTTTACTATGTTCAATCTGAATTTAAAAATAAAATAAAAATAATTATTGATTCTGACTTTTCTACATCCAACTCAAAGGTTTATCATTACTTTGAGAAAAAATATTATTAATTTTCCCCTTTTAGAAGGGAAGATATGGTCATGTGTTCTGGGAATGTCCTTTTCGAGCCTGAGACCTGAAAAACAGGCTTGGGGTTTAACAGGTTAATAGGTTGTTAAATGTTAACACTGTAAAACTGATTTACAAATTATTAAAGAATTGTAGTTTACAGTAACAGTGCTGGCTAGCTAGCTAGCTTAAAATCCTCTCACTTACTGGCAAATCTGTAATCGGCAAATTAGTATCGGCAGTAAACCTTCTGTATATTAATGTAAACCCTTCAATATGTTATATAGAAATAATCTTTTAAGTATATTGACTCCAATCTGCCAACACTCTCAAATCATTCAAACAATCCCTAAAAACTCACCTTTTCACTTTTGCCTTCAACTCCTAATCCACTAACCCCTCACCCTTATTCCACCTATCTTAGCACTTTTGTTATTTTTCTTCTTTAGTTGCTTGTTAAGCGCTTTGAGCACCAGGAAAAGCGCTATATAAATCAAATGTATTATTATTATTATTATTATTATAATTATTACCCATTTTGAACACAGCAAACAATCCAGAGGACCACAAGTGCATTGCTTAAAATGGATTTCGCTTTGGAGACAAAAAAGGCAGTTTCATCTTGTGGCCTTATTGATAACATGCTTAACCAAGGCATCATCTGAAAGCTTATGTTCTGCTCTTTCAATAGGTTGGCTCAGTTTGTCTTTACCATGAACTGTCACAGAGATATTCAATCAGAAAGGGAATGATGGCATCTGATCGAGACAGAATTGTTGACTTTTTTCATATAGGGGTTGCATTGTTTGGACCCTCACTGTAGCTTTCCAGTAGCTAGTTGACCGGGTTGTCCACCCAGGTTGTGATCGTTGAAGGTCCTTGATATCATTTCTGGTGGACAACCTTTTACAACATTCTATGTCTGATTTCCCAAAAAATTGGGTGTTGCCTCCTGGGTTATTTATATTTATATCTATCTATCTATCTATCTCTATATCTCTATATATATCTCTATATCTCTATATATATCTCTATATATAGATAGATAGATATCTATCTATATATATATATCTCTATATATAGATAGATATAGATAGATATCTATCTATATATCTCTATATATAGATAGATATAGATAGATATCTATCTATATATAGATAGATATAGATAGATATCTATCTATATATCTCTATATATAGATAGATATAGATAGATATCTATCTATCTATCTCTATATATAGATAGATATCTATCTATATATCTCTATATATAGATAGATAGATATCTATCTATATAGATAGATATCTATCTATCTATATAGATAGATATCTATCTATCTATATAGATAGATATCTATCTATATATCGATCGATATCTATCTATATATCTATCGATCGATCTATATAGATCGATCGATATCTATCTATCTATATAGATATCGATCAATCGATATCTATCTATATAGATATCGATCGAGAGCGAGAGAGCGAGAGAGATCAGTTTGAGCAACCAAAAGATTGTGCTGCCCTCTAGTGGCTTCAGCTCAACACAACTGCTACAGTACGACCAAATGAAGACTGATGTTTCTTTACACCACAAACTAGCAAGTTTACAAACAACATTTTGACAAAATGTTAGATTTAAATTTCTATAAATTGCATTATATTTTAGGAAAAAACATAGTTCGATGTTTTCCTGTTGACAAGAAAATGGCTGCATCTCAGAAACCATTTGATTTAGATATATATGTAATGCAATGTAATGGAAAATGCCACAACTTTTAATAAGTGTGATTCTTTATGTGATCTGAGAATCTAAAAGGTTGTACTATTAGATACTTACCCAAAGTTGGTCTGTAGACTTTAGACAAATCATAAAAAGGCTTGGTAATGTGTTTGAACTTCTTATAAATCTAAATATGTTTCTTTGGGCACAATTAAGTCGTTTTTATTTAGTATACAAGGGTTTAATAATTTTAAAAAACTGAGATGTGTCAAAGAATGACACAAAAGACCAACGTGAAAAGCTGGATCATGTTAATACAGGGTAAGTGAACAACACTTTCATTATGAACTAATGAATGAGAATCTAAATCTAAGACACAAACAATGTGTGAACAATTTCAAACAATTTAAGAACACAAATGTCAGATAAAGCTCCCCACGCTCCCATAGTCTCTTGAGTTATGTGCCCAACGTGAACATCTGGAACATGTAGGTAACAGGGTAAGTGAACAACATGCATCTAGACTTCAAAACCTTTTTCTGGATGGAGCACTTTTTTCTAACAAAAACAATTTAAGAAGACAATGTCAGATTTGTCTGGCCATGAAGCTCTTGGAAACGTCCCTCAGCTTCTGTATGGCGGCGTCATCGTCCTCCACAGCCTTTGAGCAGACACGCTGCACTCCGCTGAGCAGGTCCTCCATGCTCTTCTGTTGTAGCACAACCACACACACGGGTTATATTACACACAGTAATGTAAATACAGGTGTTGATGCAACCTGAATAATGATGCCATCAGACCAATACACTATATAAATAAAACAATATGTCGTTTATTTGCATGCTAAAACTGATTGAAGTATTCCTTAGAAATAGATTAGGAGGCGGGTGTAGAGTAAGAAGGTTACCTCTGCGATTGACAGGTGGTTGGCAGCTGTGGTAAATACAGATGCAAGGTTGTTTGCTACAGTTCGCCTCTCCTCATTGGTCTCCTGCAGCACCAGGTGGTACCTGGAAAATAAACAAGTGTTATATTCTATAACAGAAAAAACAGAAACCCGGAGCACTTAAAGCCAATTCCTTTTTTAAAATAAAAAAAATGTTTAGAGCAGAAACAGTATTTAGACGGGGCTTTTGATAATGTTGTGTTGTGTGATGGCCACAGCATATAAACAGTATCGTCAGTTACTCACTGTTGTTGTGCTGCCTTTAGTTGCTGCACGGCCTCTTCATATCCATACGTAACTTTCTTCGCCAGAATATTGCGATGGTTTTCCACTGTCTCCATCTCTGTGGCCCAGTCCTGTTCCTCCTGTGCCGACTCCTACACAGACACAAGCACACAGGAAACATTGTGTGGTGGCGTTTTAATCCTTGTCTACAATTTAATAGCCACCTCTATCGGTGTTGTGGGTTTTGACGCGCCTCTCTTTGTTTCCAAACAATTCAGCAGAGATCGTAGTTGAATCAGATGAGCTTTATTCATTGATCCACACGGCATATACAGGAGGACACATTTCTTCGCTTCATAGTAACTAAAAAGTGTATCATTTTCCAAAGTAACAAAAGAACACGGTCAAAAGACTTTTCCGTTTCCCCGTCTCATCAACATCAGCTGTGTCCTATTAATCTACAATATATAGGCATAGGCAGAGCCATGCACGTGATACTGACGCACATAACAAATAATAAGTGAGCCTTAAATTAATACATTTTAAACCATAGTGTGACTCACAAAAATAGCCGATAATTTACAGTATAAGCTAATTTATATTATTATTAAGCCCTAACTATCAGACAATAATAAGTCAATGAAAATGGCTCCAACACATTGTGTGCTTCAAATATTTGAAAATGTTTCATATTCCTGTTTTTCTGCCTTGAAGACAAACCGTTCAATGCTGGATTGACACGGACATAGTTCATCTTGTTGACATGTGATTGGGTCACTAGATGTGTTCTACCTGAAGCATAAGCGTGAACTACATGGACTTTACCTGCATGACAGAATCCAGACGCTCATCCACCTTGCGGATCTGCTCTTTGAGAATCTTCAGGTCATTTGACTTGTCCAAGATGTTACAACCCACCTAAAAGACACACATACACATGAAAATGGACAATTGAGATGGAAAAAATATAAACTTTGGTAATAATGTGCGTCAGTAAAGGAAAAAGTTAACATCGCAAAACAATAACGATGTTTTTTACCTGTTCAAAAAACTCTTCCAAACTAAGTTTCATGTTGGCTAGGCGACTGTTCTCCTCCTCCACGTTACCGACCAGCTTTCTCAGGAGCATCTACAAACACACCGCAAAGATCAGAACAAGGACACAGAACACACATCTTTCATTTTTGACGAAAAAAGAAAATCGAATATCATTTCCGCCTGATAGCATTAAATGTATCAAAGCTCCAAATAACTGGAAATGACATTAGTATAGGTCAGTGGTTCCCAAACTTTTTCTGTCAGGCCCCCCCCAACACAAGTCAGGCTCAGTGGCGGCGCCAGAGATTTATTTTGGGGGTGCTGTGGGGTAGCTTGACGTTTCATAGAGGGTGCTCAAACATTTAGGGTTTCCCATTAATGTACCGTGTGCTACAGTGGAATTTTCTACTGCAACATTCCCCACACATATACACAATGTCCCCACGACTGTTACAATGAAGGCTCGATAATCAGCTCACAGCACATAGGTGTAAGCAGGGGTAAAGTGCTGTTTTTATAGGTGGTGTGTGGACCTCACATGGGGGGGGTCCGGGGGCAAGCTCCCCGGGGAAGATTTATTTTTAAATATTGAAGTTAAAAGCATCAATCTGGTGCACTTTGAGAGCAAAATGAAGAGATCTATGGAAACATCTCTCAACACCCATATGAAACAGAACTGTTAACAGATTTACTTTTTCTTTATGGATATTTTACAAATCACCTTTTTAAACTTTATTCTTTTTTTACTGTCATAGTATTTCATACCTGTTTTTTATTTATTCTCTTATTTTTTTATAATGATCATATGTAAACGTGTGCCTCGGAAATAAAACAAAACATTTGAGACCCACTGAGAGAACACTGAGAGAGTCCTTTAGTTCACTGAGTCTCTCAGTCTGACAGGAGAGGACTCTCCTCCACTTTGTTGTTGAAGAAACTCCTTATATCCGTTAGCGTAGCTCGCTAGCACCAGAAGCTAACAACAACGATCTCCGGTAACGGTGCGCTCTCTCTCGCGCACGCACACAAAATGGCTCGTTTCACACACACACAGAGCCAAGCTTTAATGAAACAGAGACCCAGACGTAATAGTACTGTATCATATTATTTTCAAATCAATGCTTTTTCAAATGATTTTTTTTAATTTTAATTTTTTAATATATATATATATATATATCTCTTTTTTATAACCATTTTTCCTCCTGGTCTCTCGCGCCCCCCCCCTGTCATGCCCCACACTTTGGGAACCACTGGTATAGGTATAATAAGCCAGCTTTGATCATACTCAATGTATCTGTATTGAATTGGATCTTGGCAGTACCTGTGTCTTAACTTTATGCTGATCCATGGCACCCGACTCAAACAGCCTGATCTCAAAGTCATGACCGCAGGCGTTCTCTGCAGACAGCGGGATCAGCTTCAGTTTACGGGCCAGCTTGTGGTATTCTGCCACCTTCAGCTCCACCTGGATGGATATATGGAAAGGACACACACACACAGAAGGGGCAAGGAATTCAAGTTAAATCAAATGGTGAAAAGCATTTGGCATTTTCAATCTTTAGCAGCCACAAACAACGACACAAAATACAATTTTTATCCCAACTATGTCACTCTCTTTTAAGTATGCACACTAGCTGCTCATACCTTTTCGTTGAATTTGGCCAGGGCGATCTCCTCGTTCCACTTGTGCTGCTCAGCGTCTTCTAGAGACTTGCTGAGGCTGGAGATGGTCTGCTGGAGCTCTCTCTTCTCTATGGTGATCCTCTCCACATCAGCTGGAGTAAACTTCTGGTTCTTCAAGAGTTGATGCAGTTCATTTTGCTCATGTTTGAGAGACTCCAGGTGACTCTCTGCAGGAAGACAGAGAACAAAAGGATTCTAAACCCCATCCAAACCTCAGTATTGAACGATGCTGCTCAGTGGGAGCTTTGTTAGCATTGAGTGATCCCGTGTTGACAGTAAGAGACAGAACATGTTTCTATCGCACGGTAAAGTGCGGTCTCTGGGGACTTATTTAAAGCAAGAATGTTAAATGTTTTTTACAAGGATTCAGACAGAGAAAATATCTCAGTCAAGAAGTCCAGTTAACTCCTAAGAAGAATCCTTGTTTAGTTGGTACAGAGTAGAGACAAGCCAAAAAAGAACATGTAAATTCAGAGTTTCAGTAACTTAATGAGCTTTGATAATTAGCACATGAAACTGCTTGGTGTCTGAATACTGAAATCTCCCCCATGATCCTGTACATCCTGCTCAACAACTGGTTGAATGTTATATGTACCAGCAGTCTCCTGCTCATCACACAGTTCTGAATATTTGCACTCCAGGTTTGCTTTAAAGGACTCCTGTCTGGTTTGATAACTCAGGAGATTCGACAGGTCTGTCTGCAGCTTCACTCTTTGCATCCTCTTGGTCGTGAGACGGTCCTGTCCAGGAGAAGAGACAGAATCTTATCCATCCGTCTTATTGTTGCTTAAACATATATTCATTACGTTACATTGCATTTAGCTGACGCTTTTATCCAAAGCGACTTACAATAAGTGCGTTCGACCAACCAGATACAAACGATGTTACTGATAGAACTATAAAACGGGTGCACACCCTCATAAAAGCCAAGGTATATTGGCTTTAGCTTTAAACTTTTGCACCTTCGATCATCATAAATATCTTCTTTTCGTTTCATTTTGTTGCACAATTATTTTGTTGACGATTGTTGGAAAATACTGAATGTACTCTTCTAATATCAGAGTAGCACATGATAAACGAAGGCCCTACGTAGGCTGCCAGACTAGCTCTCCACTGTTCGAAGCGCACTCATATTGGAGTTATGCATAGAAACCTATCATGCTTCCAGTTGAGAAACGTCTGCAATCTCGTGTTATCACTTTTCAATCCAATTTAGCACAAAAAAAAAAAAAATGGTATTGTTATGATCAAATAGTTTACACAAGAGACGAGCATGACCATAAGACTAGACAAGCTACATCAGCCATCTACGGGCACCTAAACCAGGACAAATC
>NC_136909.1:20322309-20398485 GCF_949606895.1 Notothenia rossii
CGGTGATTTACACTCAGCCTACCTGCATCAGGACTGCTGTGGGTGGGAGGCAGTTGATCAAACCATTGTGAGCGAAATGTGGGGGGGGGGGGGGGGGTCACAAACTTTGGAAACTTAAAAACTCGCTATGAAGTGTCTATAATCAGCACAAGTGCTTTCATTGCGTATTATTAATTCGATTGAAATTACATACTTATGTTTACAGTGATATAATTGGGGGGGACATATCATATTTTTCATATTATCAAAAAGTGGGGATGCAAAAGCACAGGTTTGCTCCCCCCAAGGTCAATTGTGGGGATGCACCTGCTCCGCTTGCTCAGGCGCCCATACCATGCAATGAATAAAGGGATGGGTGCTCATTCTGTCAAACAGAGTAACAAGCACCTGTTTGTTTCTTTTGTGATGTTTTTTTTTTAATACAGGCAATTATACTTTTGAGTCATCTACATTAACTTACTTTAGGATAATAATAAAACCATATTAATAAAAAGATAATAATAGTGTTTTCTGGGCCACTATAAGCGGCAGGTGTTTTAATGTTTAACTACCATATGTAAGGGTTCGTGCACAGAGGGGATTGTCGGGAAAGAGATGGCTGTTTGAGGAAGCTCCCATTTATTAACATTTCAACAAACAAGTTGCATATTTGCATAATCGGTTTCCACTTTTACTTTTGCGCGCTACCTGTCTCACTCTTTTCCGGCTGGAGCCCGCTACTTAAAGGTGGGGGGCGCGGACCGGCCATAGAGCCCATAGAGTTAAAGGTGGTGGCTGTAACCTGTAAAATCCATAGATTTAGGAGGTCCCCTAGTGGCCGTTAGCTGTAAAAATTCATAGATTAGCCGCACCGTTATATAAGCCGCAGGGTCGAAAAATGGGAAAAAAGGTAAGGCTTATAGTCCGAAAATTACAGTACTTCCATTCTTTCAAGGATAATAAATACATGTATCCTTCCTGATATTGAAGACCTAGGCGGTGACTGATAATTTTCCCTAACAACGATGATAGTTTTTCACACTTTCCACTTGTGCAGTGCAATAACCCTAAAGGCCCAGATACACCGGCCCGAAATCGGCAGTAAATGGGAGTCGGGCCGAACATGATCGTGGGCACGCCCTATTCGGAGTGGTGTGCGCCGCACCGTCGGGTCTTTTCTGCCGACCTTACGCCTTTTCTTGCCGATTCAACATGTTGAATCGGCGTCGGGAACACCACCGGAAGTCGGACAAAGGGATAACACTGATTGGCTGTTCAGCTAGCGAATCAGTGCATGAGAAGCGTTAACGGAAGTGAGGGAGATAAACAAATGATTTAAAATGGAAGATGGAACACACACGGACAGCTATTTCACCTCATTGGTTTATAGAGCTCCTGTTCGTTCAGGTTTTCAATGGATGAGAGTGAAAATGGAAAGAAAAACGCTATTTGTTGTTTGTTTATATCACGGAGGCTGTTCTTATTCTCTGTCTTCCGGTTGTTCCGGTTGTTGCCTCTTTTGAATGATGAATACACACTACCGCCGCCTGCTGGTAAGGAGAGTTATTGCCATTCACGCATACGCGCAGTTCATGCGTGCTCGGCTCGGATTTGCGGTGTGCTCCAGTGCGCGA
Organism: Notothenia rossii; assembly: GCF_949606895.1. Taxonomy (NCBI): domain Eukaryota; kingdom Metazoa; phylum Chordata; class Actinopteri; order Perciformes; family Nototheniidae; genus Notothenia; species Notothenia rossii. The sequence continues at coordinate 20,323,923 of NC_136909.1, forward strand.
AGTCGGCAAATACGCAGGAGAGTCCGGCGACGCAACAGTCGGTGTCGGCGACTTCTCAGGTGACTGGCCGGTGTATCTAGGCCTTAACCCTATATAAAAAACCGTAATAGAAATATCAAGATTCTAATCCTAATCTACGCAGTACAATTGGGAATGGTTTTATAGAAGGTCTCCTTACCTCCTGGCGGTCGTTCTTCAGTAGATTCAGCTCAGTGCTGAGGATTTTGTAATTCTCCTCCATCGAGTCCAGCACAGCTTCGTCAACGTTATAAAGTTCGGCTGGGGTGAAGACAAACGATTCTTGTTGTTATGTCGTTTTAGAAAACAACACTTTTAAATGGGACTAAAATCCAGTTTTAAAAATCTAAATTTGAACGTACAAAGTCATTTCAATTCTGTTCAAACAACTATGGAATGCAAAGATTTTTTTTTAAATAAATGTATTGCATAAAGAGATGCTGTGCTTACTTAGTTTATTGAGGAATACATCCCCCATGTCGTCAAACGTGTCCTCGCCCTTCATGAACTTGGCGTATTCCTCAGCTGAGTACTCCTCGACAAGCTGCACCGTAAAGACAAAGAGAATAAAGATAAATAAACAACATGCTTTAGATTTAGACGGATAAGAATAACCTTATAATGTGCAGTTATGTTGAGGATTTGGGTCCGAAATACAGAGGAAAAACACTGAATGGGTTTGGAATACACTGTGTGCTGTTTAAACATTACATTTCACTTGTTAGACGCTTTTATCCAAAGCATACATACTTAAAGAGGTACCTTGTTATACTCCAACCCTTCCTCGATGTTCTCATTTTCATCAGAGAAGTCACAGAACAGCGTCTCCTGCTCATCCTTATGCGAGACAATCTGGCACAGAAAGAAAACACAAGACTGGTTTTAACTAGGTTATCAAATTACAATAATGTATTCTGCTTCCTATGCAAATGAGCCTGTTCTTTTCAAATTAAAAAGGTCTATAGCTTCTCACCTTGACAAGATCAATCATCCATGTGAGAGCACCGAGGGCCAGAGGCCAGGTGTGAGGGGCTCCAACGGAGTACATTGAAGACTTGGAGAGTACAAATGGATACCTTCAACCAAAAAGAAGAGAGTTGAATGAGAAAAAAAGAGTGAGAGAAAGGAAAGGTGATCGTTGGAGATGGCTCCAGCGATCTGAACATCAATATGAAGCCAACAGAGGTGGGAGAAGTACTTAAGTAGACGTACCAGAGTGTAGGAATACTCGGTTACAAGTTGAAGTTCTTAAAATGTATAAAAGGAAGGCTACAACTAATTAAAATAGCTACTTGCATGTTGTACTATGATTTTTTGATATGCATAGTTTCTCTGCATATTTCTTTTATTTTTAATATTACTTCAATCCATTCAAATCTTTATATTCCAGTGGTACTAAAGTGCCTTCCCGATACACAAGGTAAGCCAACGGGTGCTTTTTATGATCAAAATATGCAATGTGGGGAACTAAACAAAACAAAGTAATATTAATGAATATGTACTTATTACAACAAAATGACATCTTACCTCAGGGCTTTAAGGAGAGCTGGAACCTCCTCCTCAACTTTTGAGTTTGGCATCTCAAACGTGGGATCTATCTGACAGTAAACAAACTCAAACACCTTCACAAACTCCTTGGTGGAGGGGGACACGAGGGCCTTGGATGACAAGGGGCCTGGGTAACTGTGCTCTGTCAAGAACTAGAAAGACCAGAGAGAATCAGACTGGACAGGGCAACGGTATAGATTCCTACTCATATTAACTAACTATATATGTTTTTAGAAAGGTACATTAAAAGGTTAAGCTACAAATCAGATACCATAAGGATTGATGTTAAATCAGTGTGAGTGTAGTCATACAAATACCTGAAATCAGCCAATATTTATTTTATGCTAAAGTAGTGGTGTTGCATTAATTGTAATCAGTTCAATGCAATGGAATGTACTGTATGTTGCTGTCTGCCAAATTAGATCCAACCGCCGAAGTCTTTCAATTTTGTTTTATCTCCTACACATTGAATTTGATGTATTGAATATGAAAGGGTGAAGCAATGTTAAATCTAACTATTCGTGTGTGTATATACATTACATGGGCTGATAAAGTGTTTGTACCTCGTGCAGCTGCCTGGTGCATTGCTGAACAAACGCTTTATCATGCAAAGGTCTGCTGTCTTTTATCTTCTCACTTCCTCCAAATCCTGACATGATGCTGTTGCGAGACATGCTGGCTCCACTAGTTCTGCAGACAAAATGTTAGCATTACACCACAATATAAAAAATGAATTGTGTTAATTGACAAAAAAAACTGTTAAATTATATTGCATTACACTCTTTAAAGCCATATTCACAGGATGTTCAGGTACTGAAGTCTTTATTCCTGTATAAAAAGGCAAAGTCAACATTTGACCCACTTTATTTAATCTTACTACTACTTAAGTTGTATTAGGACCTGTATAGTATATTGCCGATGTATATATATTGTTATTCTTAGTATTATATATGTGTATTAGCACTTACATTGTAGAAGTACATGGTAATGCAACTTTAGATATTCTTTCAATATTATTCACATACCGGCCGGCATCAAAGAAGCTGGTCCGCCTCTCAGAGGTCCCAGACTGCGGTTTGGACATGTTGAGCTTTCCAAAGGAAGGCTGTTTGCTGTAAAGAAACAAAATTGTGAACAAATGTATATAATTCACATGACTGCTATTACGGCAAAGTACCACTAATCTATTAGTCTGACTTTACTGAGTTCTCACAGGTTCATAATACACTAAAATAAGTAGAATGTAAGCCTTTAAAAAATAAAGCTGCAGTGTCTCCCAGTTTGTTATTAAACTTTAATGTAATATACAATAACATGAAGCTAGGCACAACATCTCAATCTATCTATAACAGTGTAGTCCTCACTAAGTTATCTTATATATAATATCATATCGTGGATACAACCTATTATTAGAAGTAAAGTATCTTGTAAAGTAGTTGTGTGGGTGTACCAACTACATGTATGCTTCATACAAATAAGAGTGTAATCCGTAAACGACACAAGAAACCTGTATCTTTGCTAACTATACAACTTAAACGAATGAATGTAAACACGTGTTTGCATCAAACCCACTTCTTGGGTGTTGTATACATCATGCTCATTCTGTTGGTGTCTTGCACGCGCATCGGCAGATCCGATGGTCTGCCGCTTACTGCTCGACTCAGCCTTCCACTAGAAACGTAGCGTTAACAAGAACAAAATAAACAGATACCATTTATAAACATTATTCGTATGTTAAACAATGTCCGCAAAATATATACAAGTGCATTTTATTGTGGAAATGTTGGCCACAGCCAACATTACTGTTACTAACTGTATATCTGTAGACTTGGTATGTCTTAAATGTCCGGTTAGGATGTATTAGAACGAAATCTAAAATGAAATTTGTAAGTAAGCCATCTGTATGTAAAAAAAAAAACACCTGTATGTAAATTGTAAATAAACAATCTGTATGTCAAATATGTCTTGTATGTCTTAAATGATATGATGAATTGGAAATGGGGGACCCTGATGTAAACAAGACGAAAGTCTTTCTCTGGTCTGCATCCCCTTAACAATTGTATGTTTTGAGCTGTACTGTACCCAATATACAAGCTGTTAATAAACTTTTCAATCAATCAAACAGTTAAAACAATAATCATCAGGAGCAACCGCTGGCTAACGTAACGGATGTCAGTATTTCAGTTTAAACACTAGCTTAACAAGCTAACTAGCTACTCGTTCAGTGACATAACTAGACAAAACTCTACACGCCGAAATCGTTGGCTTCTTGCTAAATCTAAAATAGTTGTTATGGAGTCAAGCTTACTCAAAACAACCTATTAGGATTGATAACATTGTTTAAATTAATGTTACAAAGACCGCAACTGGCAAAACCTTCTTTGGCGAGCTAACATTCATTACATATTTTCTGTCTGTTTGCTGATTACGTTCAGGAATAAACCAACTGCAAATGTAATACGTACCGCTCCATAGTTCGTATTAAGAAAGTGATGTTTACAACATCGGATAAAACGTCCGAGGGGAGGAAGCATAGACTGGAAGACACAAACGGTAACAGACCCCGCCAAAAATATACGAATTTTGCAGGAACTAGGAAGGATTTTATAGAGTGGCGTAGTCCCTCCCTTTCCGGTGGACCTCCATGGGACCTTATTTCGGAAAAAAATATGTATTGAAGTCAATGGAGAGAGAAAGATTATCTTTCGATCCCGTTTGAATTGTGCCACGAGTTAAACATATGATGTTTGTCAATTTAAAATATAATTTTGCAAGGACTTTTGAAGTTCCAAACCATTTAAAACATCGAGGTCAAGCTGGGTCAAGATCATACATCTGTTTACCTCTAAGACACATGAAACAGCACAAATGAAAAACAAAACGCCATGAGAGCACACTTACTCCTGTCTCATTCTCACACACAATCACTCACACACATACAAGGTATAAGGAGGTTTAATATGTATGAGTGTGTATGAGTTTGGGAATGAGGGAGTGAGAGAAAAAGAGAGAAAAAGAAAGTGAGATATGAGGCGAGAACTGCGACTTGCTGTAAACCAAATCTACTGTATATTGTTGTCTCTGTACACACACAATGTACATCTTCACACACACACACACACACACACACACACACACACACACACACACACACACACACACACACACACACACACACACACACACACACACACACACACACACACACACACACACACACACACACACACACACACACACACACACACACACACACACACACACAGGTACCACTCTTCCACATCCATACCAACACACCTACATCATATTAGTTGCATACATGTATTCCAATGGCTGGCAGGGCCCCATTATACAACAGGCAAAGAAACCAATAAATGATAAGCATGTAATTCAATGGTAAAATGTCACATCCGGTGATATACAGTAAAAAGGACAAATTGAACTATTTTCCTCCAATATAAAACCCTGACACTACAAAATGCATGATTTATACCGGTATGGCGGAGAGATCAAATTATGTGGTTATAATGGGAGTGGATGGGAAACGAGTGGCTAATGTGTGAGTTTTTTTGTTTAATCTGATTTTGTGCAAAAACTAATAATCCACCAAAATAAATGTTTTTGCTAATCTTTGACATATCCAAGACTGTGATAAAAAAAAAAAACATTAATTATATGGAAAATAACTGCCTTTTTGTGCATGTTTTTCATAGGAAACGCAAATTCACGTTTTCAAACTGGCAGTTAAAGGGTTAAAATCCTGAACATAATTTAACATTTGGTATTTTTGATCAGGACTGAAGTTGATTGAAAGATTTAACCCCAAACATTTAAAAAAATATTAATCTGTTGTCATTTTAGAGCAGTTTTTGGAAGTGGACATTTTTGTCCCGAATGACTAATGTGAGACTTTTTTATTCATTCTGATTTTGTGCAAAAACTAATAATGCAAAAAAATCCAGTTTGTTGCTAATCTTTGACATATCCAAGGCTGTTATAAAAAAAAAAAAAGAGCCAGTCCCCAGATATGTATTTTTTGGAAAATAACTAATTTTCTCTGTTTTCATCATGAAAAAAAACAGCGGTTTCATGTATTCAAAATGGCATTTAAAGGGTTAAAATCCTGAAAATGATTACATTTTTGGTATTCTCTATTAGGGCGGAAGTTGCTTTGAAGATTTAACCCAAAAAAGTTGTAAAAAAAACCTTTTAATATAATGTTTTTATCAAAGTCTTTTGCAGTGAACATTTTTGTCTCGAATGACTAATTTGCGTAGTCGATTTGTTACACAGTGAATTAAAGACCGATTTGAAAAATTGAAATTGGAATTCCAAAATAGATCGAGAAAATAGCCTTGTTACAAAAAATCAGGACATTTGCACCAACACAACCAAAGTTATTGCAAAATGAAAATTGAAAAATGAGCCATATGGACAAAAACGTCCACAGTGATACCGGAGGGTTAAGAACCCTTTATAAACCAGTTCTATACATCAACACAGGCTCACTATGTGGCAAGATGACTAAGCCTTATATTGGCTACTTAGCAAGAATCAACTCAGTGAACAACAGACACCAAGGATGCTGGCTGATGAAGAAGATGAAGTAAGCTAAGTATCCAATATAAGACTTAGTCTTAGCAGTACAGATAAATGTGGGCTCACTATTTGGCAAGCAACCGGTCACAGTTGCCCTGTTTATCTCATGGCTTATAAAAGCTTAGTAATGATTTATAAAGTGTTCACAACCTAATTAATAAATGAATTACAAACTATCCATAAACCCTTTATAAGGTTATTCTTATTGTAAAGTGGTAGCGGAGGTTGCTTTGTTTTAAAAATTGTAAAGAAATATTCAGAAAAGGATTGTCTGGTATACTTTTTTAAGCTTTCCCCATCCCTTAGATGAAACGGATTAAGCCTCTGAGACCTATCTGTGTTTTTGCAGTATCCAGTTCCTACGCTTCATTTATAAAATGAACAGATCAGATTAACACCTTGAGCAGACAAGTGACAAAGAGAAGTAGAAAAATTTATTGCAGTATTGTTCCACCAAAAGGGTATGAATCCCCTTTCCTCTTATTACTAGGGTGACCTAATACAACAAAATCTACATTTACAAAATATCTTCCTGCAATAGGCCACATATACTGCATGCGTATTTCGAAATAGAATAAATTATGTCCAGAGGACTCTGCCATTGTACAGCATGGACAAATAAAAGTGAACAAAAATAAAAAATCTTATTTTTTTGGTCTTTTTTCTTGTTTTCCATAAAATATCTAAAAGCTAAAAGGAAAAAACCATCAGGGTGCTAGTATTATAATAAACTCCAAAAAACACTTTAATAAGAACATCAAAAAGACTAATTTCCAACATTCACTTAAGGTTTTATTCTTTTTTTACAGCTTTTTTGTCTTCAGAGATATAAACATTTTAGTTTTTTGTTGTGTTAAACTATGATACAGTGGGAGTAGAAATGAGCGATTAGAATCTGCTGCACAACAGCGAAGGAGCTCCCACAACAATGTTGACATAACATTTCCCTCCAGGTCTCTTTTCTAATAGCCTTTTTAAGGGATAATTATTCCTTTAATGCCTTCTGGATCCTATCCTCTGCACTTGTACACAAACAAAACGTGAGCAGTCCCTCTAATATAACAAGTCTTTTGTGTCATTTTCATTTCTGCAAGAATAACTCATGTAAAAGCATGTAGTGTCAAATATTCTTGCCCTCTTGTGTCTTTCTTACAAAAATGAGGAAGAAGAGGAGCAGGGTAGGAATCCAGTGAAGTTTGGCTGTGTTGTTGGAGGTGGCAGGTTGAGGAGGAGGAGGAGGAGCAGGGAAGAGGAGGATTTTGATAAAGTAGAAATGGGTAAGGGGGACCAAAAAAATAAAATAAAAATCACACGGGAGCCATTAGCTAGCCCCTCCTTCCCGCGCTGCATACAGTGAGCGTAAAGTCTGTACTACTTTGTTGCTCAGTTTGTGGTTGCTGGTCAAGGCAATCTTCTTGTAAATGATGTCCGACTCCTTAATAGTGTCCACCCAAGGCACCTGTTTGCGGCCATCGCGTTTCTTTGCGTCTGCCCAGGGCCCCGAGTAGGAGCCGGCCATCCAGTGGATGTGGTATCCATTGGAGGTCTTCTGGATGACTCGAGCTATTTGCGGCCGGTCCTTGTATTTCGGACAGCAAAGAGCAATCACATCCATGGACTCCACTATCTCGTTCATGGAGTCAACTGCTCGCCTTGACCTTCGAGAGGACTGCAGGGATGACAAAAGAAAAAAGGGTTGCATTATTTTCCCCCCGTATTCGAAATTGTATTTTATACATGGTGTGTGTATCCGTTTCTCTCACCCCTGGGGTCTTTTCGTCGCCATCACTGTAGTCGTCATCAGTCTCTGGTCCAGGCTGGTTGCGAGGGCTGGGTCCCGACATGGGGCCGGAGCCTCCCAGGAGGGCGCTTATGGCTTTGTTTCTGATGTTAGCGCTGGCAGACGCTTCTCCCTCCTCATCCTCCTCGTCTGGGTCCAGATGTTCCATCAGAACCTTGAACTGTCGCAGAGAACAGATCAAAGCTGTCTTTCAGATGCAGGTTTCACACACAACAGCAAACGTGACAGAATATAGTGGAAGTAACAGTACAAGTCATGTACAGGTATTGAATGATTTCAAGGGCAAACTACAGCCAGCACTGAACATTTCTTAGATAATTAGAAACAATTTAGTATTTATATCTTGGTAACTTGTGAGTAGACCAAAAGCAGATTAACTTTCACGATGACGTACATCAAATATTGGCAAAGAAAGTCTGTTATAGCTTCAATGCTTACATCTAGGTACTGTCGGACAATTCGCCTCTTGACATCGTTTGACAGTGTGGCACGAAACATGTTGTTGGAGATGAAGTCGATGGTTTGTCGCGGGTGGAAGACAACAGTGTTTTTCCTGTTCACCGCCTTATCGTACACCTTAGCTGACTCTGTTGGAGAGTACTTCTGAATTTTGCTGTTGAAAGATCAAAAGACTTTGAGTTTCTAAAGGTTTGAATTTATCGAACTAATCAACACATACAAAAGTAGATGTCTTAATTTAGAAAAAAGTCTATGAAGAAATACATATTACAAAAGATCTTACCCATCAGAGAATCCATATTGGTTCTTCAGATGCTGTTTGAGCACCAGAAGCAACAAGATGCCCTGAACAGAGTTAGCAAAGTCCAAGAGACCTGTGGGATTGTCTGGGAGGAGCCTCATCACTTTTTCCACATCCTCCAAATCCAAATCCTCCAGATCGGACTCCGAGCTCTCCGACTCTGGAACAGGTTTTTTGGCCTTTTTAGGCCGCCGTACCACATCTTCATTTTCATTGTTTCCTTCCTCATTGCTCCTGGGAGAATCACAATGAATCTTTTCCTCCTCATCCTCCCCATCTGACATTTGCTTCAACACCTTTATCTTCTTCTCCTTACGCCGTGGCTCCTTTAGCAGAAGCTGGAAAAGGAAGACAAATCTATATAAATGCTTCACCATAAAAAAAAGATTACATTTTTGGATTTCATCTATGCTGAAACTACTTTCAAAAAATGCTACCCTACCTCTTTGAAGGTTTGCAACAAGTTGCTGCCGGACACAGACAGGGTGATGTCTATGTGGTGCATGATGAAGAGAGGCTCCTCCTGGCTCTGGTATGGGAAACAGGCCAGGTTGTCTGCTACAAACAGCAGCATGTTCACTTCCGTCCTCTGCAGAAAGAAAGCATTGCTTAATGGTAAGTAACACTCTCTTCTTAGTATTCATCTACTAGAATTTAATTCATACATGCTACAAATAAAAATTCTTATTACATTTGCAAGACAGTAAAAGAGTGGGATTTAACATTTTGCAACACCAGTGTGTCTATGTATAAAAGGTTTTGCTTTCAGTGCTGTTATCTGTATCTTTAAGAAATGTTCTCCTAGCACAGGAGTCTGCAACCGTTTTGACCAAGAGCCATTTTGCCCCCTTTTCCACCCATTTCTTTTGTCTGGAGCCGCAAAACATATTTGATAGCTTATAAAGTTGTATTTGGTTGACCTGATTAAAACCGTTTCTTTTTTTTCTTTGTGTGTCACAGTATCACCTCAAAATACGAAACATTTTCAACCGTGCAACAAAATATAAATAGTCCTACAAATATTTTCATTTTATTTCCTTCTTATTTTTGTCTAAGCTCAAGGGAGCCAGAGTAGAGGGCTTAAAGAGCTGCATGTGGCTCGAGAGCCGCGGGTTAGCATGTTGCTAATTAGGAGAGAGAGGAGCCCAGGTTTACTCACAGAACTGTCATCGAAGAGGTTCAACAGCGAGATGAGGAAAGCCCTCCGGTGCTGCCGGTTCCCCCGGATCATAGAGAAGAGGTGGGCGCAGAGAGCGGAGGTCGTCTCCTCCTGTCTGAATCCTCTGATGATGTTCCTGCGAGACGATTCGATGGCCTGCTGCAAGATGTACGACATCTTCATCCCAGCAACTGCCTTCATCTGTGAACAAATGTGTTGAAAGAAAAGTGTTACAGAATCTCCAGCCCTGCAGCAGATCCATCTACATTGTATTCTTGTTTAGAATCCTGCCGTGTTATTTTTAAACTTGACAACACTGAACAACGACTCACATGGATGAATCCCGTGTACTTCTTGTCGATCTCCACCAGCTGCTGGTCAGATTTGATCCTCATGCTGCTCTCTGGGTCTGTTCCCATTGCAATGAGGTAGGGTACACACTGCAGACAGGGCAAACAAATATGTGATGTTCACATGCTTATGTTCATATTACTGTGGATTTATTCAGCTAAATGAGTTATTACAATGTAACTTTATTATTTATCACAAGAGGTGGGGTGGTTTGACAGCTTCCGGCTTTCATGTCTTACCTGTACAGGATGGATGAGACCCTGGTTGAGTGTGAGAGCGATGACGTTGAGAGCAAAGTGCCGTACACTGGACTGGGTGTGGAAGAACGCCTCCAACACCTGTTTCAGATAAAGCTGCATGATGGAGCTGCTCATCCCTGATGAGATGTCTCCCATCTCCTTCAGATCCTCCTGTTTGGACAGTTTCTTCCCTGCAAGGACCCAAAATATGATCAAAGCAACCTGCACCTTGCTGATAAGCTGTAAGAGAATGTAACACTGCAGTGCTAAATCAACAAAGCTTAAAGTACAGTCACAAACACAGCTTCACTTACAATCTCTGTCTGCGTACTGCATCCGCGTGTCTTCCTCCTGAAGATATGTCTGGAGGTTTTTAAGGATCTGGATTTTGAGGTTGATGGAGGAGGCCCTGTCAGCCAGGATGCCGTTGTACAAATTCTTCACCTCAGGCATAAACATCTGGCTGGGATGCATGATCACAAGGAAGCCTAAGAGAAAAGAATAAAGACATGAAACAACAAGCAAACAATGTACATCCATCCGCTTGGACTAGAACGTGGGCTTCTAACACATAGCCCGTCTTTCCCTTTCAGCCCTGTACAAGTTGACACTGACACAGAGACTTAGCAACAACTTTATTGTATATAGAAAAAAAAAAGTGTTCTTGCCTAAGCCGATGATGGCTTTGGTCTTGACCTCCTCGTCTTCATGTTTGGTGAAGTAAACCAGCAGCTCAAGAACTTTCTCCTTGATAACAACCTGTTCACAACACACAGACATAGTTATAAGAGTTGTAGGTTGGATCATGTGTTAGAGCAAAGGCTTTGGTTTCACATCAAAGCCTTCCCTACACTTTCTCTATCCGTGTCTAAAAGCAAAATCACAATAAATACACTTACAGCTACAATCCATAGCTTTCACAGTTTTAATTTCAAATTTGTGATATTATAAAATCGTCCTACTTTGTTGGTTCCTTTGAACTCCTCCAGATCAAAGTCAAAGTGCCGAGCCAGGGCCCCCACAGTGAAGAGCGATCGCAGCAGGAAGGGCTTGTTTGCTACCAGCGTGGTGCTGTTGGGATCCTCGTGATGCTGCACCTTCAGCTTGTTAAGTGCACCTGCAAAAACACATTAAAACAGTTTTGGTGTCTCCTAATTTAGTTTTTTTTTACAGTTTTTATCTCTCGAGAATAGATCCAATGATAACATGATATGTCCTTTTTTAAAAGTTGAAACAAAAGTTGAACTTTGTTTGTATGGGGGACATCTTAAACTGCAGGCAAACTGTTGCAAAAACAGAAAATGGAAGGTCAACATTTCTAACTGTATGTCTCACCATAGAATCTGTTGAAGCAAGCCCACACAAACTTATAGTTGTGCGTGACTTTGTTGACAACAGCTCCGAGACAGCTCACACAGTGTTGGACCACCTGGAGAAAAGGCAGGAGGACCATCAATTCATCTCCTTAGCAACACCATTTACACTTCAATTATAAAATGTTACTAAGTCAACATGGGTCCACAATGGTGTGTGTGTGTGTCCCCCCCCCATATGATTGATAAAAAGCCACAACCACGCACCGTCATGCCATATTTGATGATGAGCTTCATGAGGTCTTCTTCGATGGTGGCAAGGTAAGTCTCGCTGGGATGCTCCATCAGAGGAACCACAAGCTCCAAGATCTTGGCCACGTTACAGATGACCATGAAGTCATTGGCAGTCTGAGGTTGAAACAATAAAAGAGTTATTCATAGGGAAAGCTCTGATGGATCCCAACCAATATCGACTTGTTTGGGGAACTCTTCTATTGACCAATCAGAAAGGTCGTTCCTGAAATCAATCTCTGGATTAGGCAGTGAAATCTTTGTTCAAGTTTCTCTGTTCTGTTGTAAAAGAACATATTATGCAAGCAGATTGGGACTATTGCTTCGTATATTTATCAACAACAAAAAGGATTTAGTATGCACAACTTACGTTACACTTTGTGGTCAGGTAGGGTTGCATGGTCATGGCATGTTTGACCATGAGCTGGGCCCTGATCTTGCTGAATAAGTACAAGGTGGTGATGCACGACACTAGCCGTGTTGAGTTTACACCTTTGTTCTCTGCAGAGTCAAAATGGAAATGCATTAATTAACATTTGAACTCAAATCAAACCTACTGCAGGGAAATGATTGGCTAAACTGTGAGTATAGATAGCGTTCTGAAAGAAAATCAACTGCTCCATTTTTGGAAAGTTGAATTTGATGAAAAAAGGATAAACCTGCATACCTGAAAGAGTTTCCTCGTATTTGAGGATGTGCTCCACTAGATTGTCAACAAGCTGCACACAGGCCTTTTTGGCTGGTTTATACGATGCATCCTCTTCAGACTTTAGAAGCTAGAGCAAAAGAGACAATGTTCATTTAAAAACGTTTTTAAACATCCATATAATTCCCGTTAGACGAAGCTACAACACAAAATCAAATACTTACATTCTGAAGAAGCTGTTCAAACCAGTCATAGCCGGTGTCTCGACACGCTGAAACCTGAAGAACAAATCAGACTCATGTCAATCGAAGATTCCCATGCCAAACTTCACCAGAGAGCACATTGTTTGTTGGCTTCCAACAAACTGGGAAGTCAGCCAAACTTACCACATCAGTGATGTTGAGGATCTTTCTGGTCATGGATACTTTGTCATTGGCGGGAGTCGGAGTAAACCACAACTTCTGGAATGTTTCATTCACCAATTTCTATAAAGCAAACAAGTTCACGCCTTCAGTTTAAATCTATACCTTAGAACATATCTTTCAAAGGTTTTGCGATCCATATATTTGAACACAGAGCATTGTATCTTAAAGATGAAAGAAAAACTAATTGATGAGTAATGATACATTTTGAACAGACAAAAGGTGCCGTGGATCCATACCTTGATTCCTTCCTCGTCATTGACCCTGCGGATCATCCTCACACACATCTCAGTGATCTTACTGAAGGTGGGCTGCTCCAGGCAGATGTCTCTGAGGATCTTGATCACTCGCTTTCTTACGCTGATACCAGTGTCCTGTGTATCATAAACAAAAACTTCTGAATGGGGTGCAATGCCATTTTTCTACCAATAGGTGGCAGCTTAAGACCGTAATGAAGAGTGAACTTCTCATGAACCCTCTTGATCATTTCCATGACAACAGGCACAACAATTTCAGTATGTTCACTTGTCAGGAGCCGAGTACAAAGACTTAGTGCAGAGCTTGTGTGTTAGATGGTGTTTCGAAATCACAGCTTATAGTGCCACCACCTTCACGATGTTCTTTGTTAATACTAGACTGCATCCTGCGATTAAACTGGTTCCTTATTTCCATAAAGCAAAAGCAAACTTGAAACACCCAATAAGAACATTTCAAGCTCAATCCCTGCAGTGCTTTTCCATGCAAACTGTGTGACCAGAATTAAAAAGCTTGCAATGTAAATGATGCGGATAGTGTGATGGTTAAGATCACTTTATTAGAGGGCCAATATGTCATGTAATTAACATCATGGTAAACAGCTGGGCATATCCTAATAAATGGAATAGCAAAGACCTAAAAATGCTCCAATTGCATCCTCACAATCATGCACGGGAACCGAAAAACAGTAATAAAGAGTGCATTGAACCAAAAGAAATATACATCAACATTTTGATTACACTGCGTGCCATCACACCACTGCAAAAATAATTAAACAATGTAAGCATTCTACCATGTGGACAGTTCACATGGTTGTAAGACCTTACAACACAAAAGTGTCTACAATGAGTCAGATTCAGTAACTTACCAGTATCCTCTCTGTGAGCATGTCATAGTACTGCTCAGTGAGTTGGGGTCTGCTGAGCACAAACTTGCCCAGCAGCTCCACAGCTGCCTCTCTCACACTGGTAGAGTTGTCCATCAAACGGCCGTGGACGCCCCGCTGCATGTCGGACTGCAGAAGTGGAGAAGAGTGTGTCAGAATATAGCACTTGCATACATGATAGCATAGGACAGAACTTTTGACAGAGCAATAAAGTAACAAGAAGCCACATGATGTATATTATGTGGAATGTGAAATTCAGACATGACAAATGGTCTTGGCAAACACAGATCCTCACATACCCTTGCCAGTATGCTGGGGTCCACAGCCACAACCTCGGACAGACATTTCATGGCTTTAGTCCTGACGGCGATGGCACTTTCCCCAAGGACTCGCAGAATCTGTACAAAAGAAAAAGATCCATTGATGCACCAGCTCATGAAAACATCTTTACTTTTCTTCTTCAAAAAAGCTAAACCAGTTAGTCCAAATATCAGCTGTATTATACTGTGTGAACAAATAACAGATGATTTGTGTGTAGCTGCTGTGACTTGACAGATGACAAATATACTTATGGTAATAATATTTAAATCTTACCTGTGTTAAATAAATATCAAAGCTATGGGCGAACGGCCTCATGGAGGCCAAATAACGCACAATCAGACAGGAGTCCTCATAGTCCACAGTGTCAGAGTTCATTCTGGGGAGGGGCAAAGAGGGGGAATGTTAGAGGGTTGTACAGTTAACAGACAGACTGTAACTGACAGGAGGCCCGAGACAAGACAAATGAGAAAAATAGGTTTGAATATGTCAATACGATATGAGTGATATGGTGATTGCTGACACATTGACAGAATCCTCACTTCAGTGTGGCAAAGTGAGCTGGCGTGGCCTTGATGATGTTGCGCAAAAACTTCTTGCGCTTCTCAGCACGTTGCATAATTTCCCCGGTCGTTTCTATCTCCTTGGCATGTTGCGGTCCGTCCGATGAGTCTTCATCCTTCGGGTTCTGGTTCCTCATGGACTTCTCAGCCTCTGTCGTGGTGTCCCGGAACCACTGGGCAATGTAGAACTTTCTAGCAAACTAGAGGACAAAAAATCCAAGTATCGAATTTATTCAGACTATTCATAGTAACAGATTATTAAATACTAATGTAAAAAACATATAGGTAGTGATACTATGAGCCAGGGCTATTCAATTGGCGGACCGCGGGCCAAATCCGGCCCCAGGGTGATATTTACTGGCCATTTGAGTATAATGTTAAAAAGTAATCTACTTTTTTTTTTTTACGATTTAAAAAAAAAAGTTTTTCTTCATGGGCCAGAGTGCCTTTATTCCAGAGAGGGTGTTACATTGAGAGATAGAGGGGAAGACAATCCCTGAAAACTTCAGTGGGCTCGGGTTTCGAACCCACCTACTCGCTACTGTAGTGACAATTCCTGTCATTTATTGCATCTCTGCGTGAATGTTTATATAATTTCACCTAAATTAAATGAAATGATGTTGATGGTTGAATTAGCTTCACATGTAGGCCTATTGAGTTCTGAACTTGCCATTTAGATCTATAAAGGCCTTGGGGCTATGTTGTTTGATTTATTTAAACACAATATATGCACTCCACTATGCTGTTGTAGTATTTACTGTATCCGAAGCACTTAATATGATTGCTCATATTTCAAGCAATCTTTTTCCCGGCCCCTTGCTTTGGATCATTTTCATCAACCGGCCCGCATTCCAAACTAATTGAATAGCCCTGCTATAAGCCCTTTAGCCATTTAATTTTTTTAAAAGGGCCTATTAATCATTTGAAGAGATAACAACACGTATGGACAATAGATGTTTTTCAAGCTTGGATGGCCAATTACCCTAATTAAAGTAATAAACCAAAAACCAACATGACATTCAAAACATGCACATGCCCTCAACTTTAATTTAAATGAAGTTCAAATGGTTTCTAAAATCATCACTTGCTCAGCCAGTCTAATGTAAACCCACCACCAGTGAGGCATCAGTCTCAGCATTTTCCTCCATGTAGTCCAGGAGAGCCTTCTGCAGCTGCTGGGTCTCATCATTACCTTGAGACTGAATAAGCAGAGAGAGAGACAGAGACAGATTACAAAGGCATTTTAACAATGTTCCATTTAGTTATTATTATATACATTAACTTGTATGTTCAAGTGAATATGAGGGCATCCAATGTGAAGTCTCCTACCTCTTTCAATATTCGATCAATTGATCTCTGGTCCATTTTGCTGGTGACCGCGTCCTTCCTCAGGCGGGCAGCCACTGTGCCCAGGTAGTCCAGAGACGCTACTCTCAGAGCCATCTCTGTCTGCTTGTTACTGAACTGGTGTACCTGATGGGAGGAGAGACAGAATTAGAAATATAATGTTACACTTACACAAGATTAACTTTTATCTGCACACTTAAGAAAAACAGAAATAATCCATATCATCATTTCATTAGTGCATTTACAAAAAGAGCTTTCTTCTTAATTATGTCCGGTGCCTCTCTCCAGGGCACCACGGCAGGGCCCAGGAGGTGAACTGGGACCTCTCTAAGTACCAGTCCAAAATCCATATTATAAGGCTGTTCGGGGTCTTTAAACCAGTGACCCTCCCAATCCAAGCCCCTACTGACTGAGCCACTGCCGGACAATAATAATAATAACAATAATAATATATTATAATAATAATAATAATAATAATAATAATAATAATGATGAACTTTATTTGTAAAGGATTGTTCAAATCTAAAATGCTTAACAATTAAAATTTTTTTTTGACATAATTACTGTTTATAGTGTATAACACCATGCACTTGTTTCTATACAACCTACATACAAATGAGGCCGCTGGATACTTTATATTTGGAACACTTAAGTAGAAACGGTTGCATTTCCAGTTTAAAGAAAGAGCTCTGCTTTACTAACCAGTAGTCTGCCAAGCAAACTGAGCAGCAGCTCTGCAGCCGGCCACTCTGGTTTGTTTACAGTCGATAACAGGTCCTGGACAAAGTTCTCAAACAAAGGCCGGTAATCTTCTTCTCCCTGCTTACTGCCACACCTGGGGACGGGAAAAGATAGAAAAGTGGCAGAGGAGGAAACGTGGGGGAATAACAGGAACAAAAAGGGAAAGCATCATTAGAAAGAGATAATGGTAGAGTGTCATGAAGCCAGCAGGAAAGGAAGGCTAACATCCCTACACACTGAAGCAATCACTCTACTGCATTTTGTCTACACTGTACACATTTATAAAAATATAAGGTGACTGCCTCAGTACAATTCAAATAGCCAAAAGGAAAGAGCATAGCCTACTCGAAAGCCGTTCAAACTGTGAAAGTAATTACTTTTTGAGAAAGACGGAGAGGAAGTTTTGTGCTGTTCTCATTGCCGTCTCATACGAGTTGGTTATCAACACATCTTGATCCACCTGGAAAAAAGAGCAAATTCAATGAATGTGGTTTTTTTATTTGCCGCTTGCGAGGATGTGTCGTGTGTCTGCTTGCTGTCGTACCTTGCCCTCGTACTCGTCGTAGAAATCCTTGTCGTTGGGGAGGTGGACCACGCACTGAATCAGCTGCAGCACCAGAGCAGTCACCATCTGGATGTACAGAGGCTCTCCATCCTGGTCTGAGCTGTTCAGCCTAGACACAAGAGGAGCATGGATATGTGTAATGTTACTACTAAGGGTATCTTCACCTCTACCTCAACTATTATTAGATCTGCTACCTTGTGCTACCTAAGCCTCTGGTTTGATGCCTTTCTCTGCGTCACCTAACAACAAGAAATCATGTGAATTCACAACTTACCGGAAATTCCTGAGGGAGCGTTTGCTGGTGGGCAGTCTGGCCAAAGAGGTAAAGATTTCCTCCAAGATCAGCTGCCGATGCTTCTCATATCGTGAGAACACCTGGAGACAGAACGTAGAAAGAAAAAAAAGATGAATCTCTACTCGTAGTTTTGTAGAAACATGCGTTCAATGGATGGACACACAAGTCAGAGGGAGACAGTGAAAAACAACAATGCAGGGTTGCACATAACGGTACAACAACGATTTGAAGCACTACGTTTTTCTAAGAGAAAGTAATGTGACTCACAGCCGTAACGAGTTTAATGGCACACAGCTGCAGCTCACTGACATTCTCCACAAAGAAAGGAGTGATTCCCATAGAAGAAACCTGGATAGAGAAAGAAGGACATAAATCATCCACTGGTTAACGCTGAAACTTTTGTCTCGATGAACAGAGGACTGCAGTTAACATCGTTTTCACCTGGAGGATGGTGGTGTCTGTCAGCAGCTGGATTTCGAGGAGCTCAGAGATGTTGCTGACGATGTCGCACACTTTGTTGTACAACATGACAATCACTCGCTGCTTGTGTGTGGAGCACTTTGCCCGCTTTGCCTTGGAGCTCAACAGGCCACCTAGATGGACAAGAGTAACAACATTAAATACTGTGTTTGATAATAAACAATGATTTTAAATAATAACAAGTTTTAATAGTTGTTGAAAAAAAACTGTCTCTGAAATGTAGCAGTGTTGAAGTAACTTCTCAGATATTGAGGTTACGCTTAGTTTATGTATATAGCACATTTCAAACAAAAAGGCAATTCAAAGTGCTTTATATAGGCATAACACATCATAATTAAAAATTAAACAAAAAGACAATTAATAAAAGATTTATAAGAAGAAGAAGAAAATGACATTTCTCTCCAATCCCATCAGATCAAATGAAATAAAGCTCTCTCTAAACCCTCACCTCCATGAGGGTCCACCCTGTAGACCGGGTCGTATTGGGGGTACAGTGTGTTCTGCAGATGGAACTTGGTGTATTGTAGCACCCGCTCTATCACGTCTTCTATGTAGACCGCTTTGGGCATGTGCGCTGAGGTCATGATGTTTAGAGCTGTGAGACACGCGTCTGCTGACTTTGTGACTCTCTCCATTATCAGGTCCCGCCAGAGTTTTTCCTCATCTTCAGCATCGTTGTCCTGAGGTCACATGGAAACCATTGAAATAAACTACTGTTCTGAGGCCGAAGATTTATATTCAGTCTAGCCGTGAAAATGCATTTTAACGATTTTGAACTTTTGCTACCAGTGGCTAGGGCTGCTCAATTAATCGTATTATGAAAAAAACAATCGAAATAAAACGAAATTGTATTGGTTTTTCAGTTGAATTATACTTCAAGTTCAGGGTAATCAGCTGTTAAAACATACTGTTAAACTTTTTTTTTCCAATAAATGGATGTTTTCAAAGTAAATGGCTAATCGTTTTTTAATAATCGTGATATCAATTATTGACCCAAATAATCGAGATTATGATTTTTGCCATAATCGAGCAGCCCTACCAGTGGGTATCTTTTGTATATTCTCTAACATCAGGTTCACGGTATGTCACACATTGCTGATGTCAAGTCAATAATACTACAAACAATATTCAACACAGAAATGTGGAGGAAGGAGGCTCACATGGGTCATCATGGTGGAGAGCTTGGACCCATCCAGGATATTCTTCTCCAGTATGTTCAGCAGCTTCACCAGCTTTTCTGTTGGGATCTAGAACAACACAGACTGTTATTTAGACCTACATCTGAAACAGCACCACATATACGCAACAGTGGAATCTCTTTCTTTATATTCATATTTTATAACATGCTGTACCTTGCCGGAGATGCCCATGGCTTTAATCTTGGCGGACTCGCTGCCCAGCTCATTCAACTGGTGTTTCCCGAGCAGAAATTCTTGAGGTATCTCATCATCATCTGCTTCTGCTGGAGAACACAACATCACAACTACAGTTACTAACTAGCTGTTTTATGTCGTCCCCAACCACTCAAGTTGCAGTTTACATCTAAGTCTGTCCAAAATGTCATAATTGTATCAAGTAAGACAATGATTTAAAATAGTCATAATGAGCGCATTCATTTTTTGAGTTATGGCTTTTTTTTTGTGGTCACAGTGACATTGAACCATAACAATGAAAACCAATGGTTTAACCTAGATTCCACGTGGATGTTCGTGACAAATTTACAATTCACGTTCACTACAACGGATCTAAAAAAAACTAAAAACATAGTGTCAGTGCAGAGGAATAATAAAACAGAGCTTTCTGCAGTTGATTAACAAAGCAAAGTCAGCGCTGATATTTACCCATGGCAGTGAAATCCACATCCTCAAGATTCTCCAGTATGTTGTCAATGCTATTTAAGAACCTCTTGAATGTGGACGAGTCCATTAATTCTTCATGGGTCAGCTTGGGCTCGTATGCTTTCCGTTTCTTCTGCTTCTCCTTAATCTTCATTTTTCTGGCGACTGAGGAACAGAAATGTCATTTAGTCATTTTAGTTTATGTTGCTGTTATTGAGTGTGTGGGATCCTAAACAATCCCTGGACAGGTTCATTGTTTCTAGAAACTCTGTTTTCTATCTGGAAATGTGTTGCACACTGACAAGTAAAATATCTTTATATACAACATTACCCCCAACCTAATGTGGCATTATCTTTTACTGTGTAGGCAGTTCTATGACTGTCACATACACAAGTAAAAAAAAAAAACATTTAATTGGAAGTCAGGTGATGGAGGACTTATACAGACCTTCACTTATGCTTGGTGGCGGTGAATGTTCGTCAGATGAGTCTCGATAGCGGCTCCCTGAGCCCCGTCGGCTGTCCCGCGACACAATTTTCCGATGTTCGCCCGAACCCCGGCGCTCCCGTTCTTCCGTATCCCAGGTCCGGTCTTTTTCTTGGCGCTGGCGCTTCCTTGCAGCTGTGGAGAACAGGGAAACAACATTTAGGACCTAAATTATAAATAAAACCAAAGTAACACAAACCCTTTACAGTTCATTTGTGTTTAGAGATGTTCGCACTTTAATTAATATCAATAGGCTTTAAAGACCCTGTGAAGTGTGCACCTGTGCATGATCTGTTATGCTAATACGTATAGTAATGACCAAAATTGTCCATTGGAACCCATATCAAAAGATGTTGGAATAGCAACGAATTTGACGAGTTTTGAATTTGCCGGGGCAATCTGCAGTCGACCTTCGCCTTCGTGGGCGTGGCTTGCGATCTACTGCGTGACGTCACGAGATGGACGCCGCCGCACTGTTTACATTCACCACCGTTCATTTTTTCAAAGTCGAATTTCTCAACGTTTTTGAGCTAGTATTTTCCTGGAAAGTGTGTCGGAGTCGACTGGAAGTGATTTCCAATCGAGAAAAACCTGACAATGGAGGCGACAGTGAAGAAAGAGGGATGAAAAACACAGGGGAAACGATGCATTGCCGCTGGCTGTAGTAATGTCAAGTCTGCCGAAGTGGCGATGTTTCTGTTCCCAAAAGATGAAGGTGAGCCTGGCTGGTGTCATTGTTTCGTAGATTCTTTGATTGATCATGATAAATAAAGGCCACTGGTCGATTCGAGAGAGAGAGAGAAAGAGAGACTGAGAGAGTTACAGTGTTGTCGTTAGCATCTGGTGCTAGCTCGGAGCTAACGGAGATTAGCTGTTTCAACAATAAGGAGAGGGAGAGTGCTCTCCTGTGGGACTGAGAGAGATAACGTCAGCTCAGGGAGGTAAACTGTAGCCTAAGTTATCTCAGTGGGTTTGGTCATCTATGTAAACAAATATTTCCATCTATGTAATATTAGTTGTATAAAATAGGTTAAGAAATCCTTCCAATGTTTTTTGATTATTGAAATATATGTTTCATATGAGTGTTGAGAGCTGTATCCATAAATCTCTTAATGTTGCCCTCAAAGTGCACCAGATTGATCACTTTCCTCATCTATCCTGTCCGAAAAGCTGTCCAAATCAATCATTTCTCTCACACTAGTATCACTTTCCAAAGTCTCCACCATGTTTACAATCACAACTGGGTACATCTTGTGACGTCACAGCTACTATCGTCTGCAACTTCCGTTAGGCTCAGACGGCAAAATTAATAATTCATTAATTATGAAAAATTATTTTAGCCATGAACAGGCACAATGATATGTAAGGAATGAAACTGCCATTTCATTTTGGCGCAAACACATGCACTTCACAGGGTCTTTAACGGTTGGCTCAATAAGGTTATTCCATTTTAAGAATATTCCTCAAATGCTCAAACCTTGCAAAGACTTTAAGCAACAACTGATGAGAAATACATATTTGGACTTACACTCTCCATTTGCGTCAAAGTCGTCATCTGAGCTGACCTCAGCATATTTGGGCTTGTCATTTACAGTGCTTCGTTTCCTCTTGTTCACCTTCACCCGCTCACACAGGGGCATTGTTGACTCGATCTCTGCCAGCAGCTCTGGGGGAAGATCCCTGAGAACTGATGGGTCCATGCCACCTGAAAATAAAATGCTGCGGTAATACAGGTAATGTCGCTTTAAATGTAATTGCGTGGTGAAAACATGCAATAGATTCTTGCTCTCACCCGTGACAGATTTTGCTGAGGAGCTCCTGTTTTTCCCAGACTTGCTGTGTCGGATGATCCTCTGGATCTGGTCGACGGAGAGCTTTTTCAGAACCACTACAGGCTTGGGCCTCTTCTCAAAGTCCTGCACCAATCCAAGCCTCTCCAGTTTAACCTTGGGCTGTACCCACATTGGACTTTCAATGGAGCCACTGCCATCCTTTTCACGGTTGATCTGAAAAAATTCAAACAAACAGAAAGGAGTTAGAGAAGTGTTTGTCAAGTTTGAAGTTCAAACTTTTATAAAAATAGCAAGTTAAAAAATATGGGCTTTGTTTACAAAAAGGAAAATCATGTAAGATAATTACATGTAAACAATGGATCAAACTGATTAACATGAGATCAGTGATTTTGATGTTAGTTTCCAGTAAAGTTCTGATAAACACTCAAGGAATAATCCACTGTTATCCTAAAATTATCTCAATGTCTTCACAAAAACATTGTCAGAACTGCAGCGTCAAGGCAGCAACTGCCCCCAGCCACTAGGTGTGATGGGAAAACAGGGCGATGTCTTCTGTGGATGTCTACACTGTCAACCATTTCACAGCGTCAGTCTTTATCAATATGCAATATGCACTTATTCCTAACTGGCTTAAATTATACAAACAAACAGCCTCTGCTAAAAGGCTTAGCAAACTCAAAACACAGTTTTATGTTGCTAACCCTACCACTGACTGACATACATTCTTAAATAAAAATGTAATCGTAACATTGCTCTGCTGAGAACAAGAGTGGCGCTCTATAAAGACAATAACAAATGTAAATAATTAACTTTAACTAAAAACTTGATTAGCAGTCAGATTTTAGGCAGACATGCAATTCTCTGCTGGTATGCAGCATGGGTGATAAGCTACCAATTTGACTAAAACATTAAACGGCAGGTTATGTTGTATTTATGGGAGCTAAATATGGCTACCATATAGTGGCTGCTCAGGCACCTGTGTTTTTTTTTTTTTTTAACTGATCCTTTCAGTAAAGCAAAATAAGCTTTAGTATGCAATAGATGTAAAAATGTGCTAGCTCTTCGGTAAATAAATAGAAGCTTTACAAGACAAATCTTTCCAGTCCAGATTATTGGGCTTCACGGTACTAACAGTGAGAGTTTTGAGTCGACATTCACCCTCAAGAAATGTCTGAGAAACAGCAGTGGAGTATTTCTTTGAAGTACTTGCTTTTGTTTACACACAGGACTTAAAACTTCAATTCATAAATAAAGATTCTACTTTAAGCAGATGGTTAGGTTTGTGTCAATGTGTTGACATCATTTTACCCCAGGAATAAACAAAAGTCTGGCACATGAAAAAACATAAACATGTAAAAAAACAGCGAGCAGTGGTGTGGTTTGGTTTTGTGAAATTGCAGGCAGTGAAAGTTGAATGATTGGTAGGTGGGTAGACATTTGGTTTGGGTCGGCCCAGATCACCTTAGGGATCTGGAAGTTCTTCAGAGCGCCACTATGCCCTCCCAGTAGCTGAGCAGGGAATGCATCTGGCAGTTTAGCACCAGAGGCGGATGAGGCCGGGTTGGAACCATCTTGCCTGTTGCCGCTTCGACCAGGCTCTCCAGTAGAAGAAGCTCGGTACCTATCTCGGTCACTTCGGCACCGAGGGTCAGGTGAGCGTCGGTCACGACCACCAGTCTCGCTCCGATGCCTCCTATCTCTGTCAGACTCTCTGTCCCTGTCTCGACCGAGTTCCCCTCGGTGTGATGACTTTGGCATATCTCCCCGTCTCTCAGAGGACTTCTCATCGAGTCTGTGTTTTGATGAATCCCGACCATCTCTCCTGCTGTCGTGTTTATCGACCCTGTTCTTTATTACTTCCGGCCTTCCATCTGGTTTCAACCGTAAAGCCGTGTCAGAACCCTCCACTGCTGCCGGCCCACTAGCTGGTTCTTCAGGCCAGCGTTGGGCCTCTAGGGCTGGAATAGGGGCAGCTGGACAGGGGTCGAGCTGCCCATCAGCTCGGCCTGCCTGCTGTAGCTCGATGCTCACCATGAGGGGCGGTCGGCTGGCACCGTTCCCAGCTGCAGTGGCCTCTTGTGGGGTCAGTTTGCCAGCATTGCCCCCTCCTGTTGATCCACTGCCCGGGGCCCCCGTTGGTCCTCCTGGTCCCCCCGCACCTGGCTCCAGGGGAAAAGAGTCCTGTTTCCTCTTCTTCAGTGGCTTGTCTATAATGAGAAAGAAATGTAATGTTTACTTTTTTGTAAAACTTCTATATTTATAAACTTACAGCTATGTTTTCAGGCTTGCATCCATGTAGTCATAACCATAGGTATTGTACACACCTTTATCTTGCACCTCCTTGGAACACTTCTCACTAGCCGCTTCTCGTTCTATCCTTTCAATTTCAGCGAGGGCATCCAGCTCTGCCTCGTCGTACGGAGAACTGGGAGGCTGGAGACCACTGGCACTACCTGCATGATGCAACCGAGCTCCAAGATTCTGCTGGAGCACAGGCACCTGCTGAAAGCCCAGTTCTGCCTCCATATTGTCAGAGTTCTCGTCCATCCCTGGCAGAACATCACCTGAGATATTAACAAGAGCACATTTACATGGTTGTGTTTCAAAGGGCAAATAGTTTTCACTAGTCTAAAGGTTTTGACTGAGAGGGTTTTTTTCTTCTTCTTAAAGAAGTGCATGCAGCATACCTCTTTATAGTACTTCTAATTGATTAAAAAGCTGTGAAAGTGATTTAAGTTTGTAAACTGGAGATGTAGGAAACTGCATAACAGAAACATGGGAATCGAGCTAGGATTGAGCAAATGAAAAATCTTCCTTACCTGCTGAATCAGACTCATTGGACTTGACCCTGGACAGCTTGAGGGTAAGTTTTGTAGAGTCGTTGTTTGGAGAGCTTACAATGTCGTACATATCTTTCTCCTCTTTCACTGCTGGGCCTTTCTTCCTTTGCTGGAGCAGCTGTTTCTGGTCAAGTCCTCCCTCTCTTGGTGAGGCATAGGGAGGTGGTAACTGTAGAATCAGTGGAGGACGAGAACCTGCTGAGCGGAAGCAACACCAAAAAGAGAAGAAAGTTATCCTCCAAAGGCATGCAAAAGGAAACGAACAAAACCAAACACTGAAGTGAAAGTGCACTCGAATAAATAATAAAAAATCACTTTGGCATTGTATCAGTTTGAGGGATTATGGCCGCAAAGCATTCTGTTTCAGGGTAATGAGTTTTACAGAGCCAGAGACTGCTGTGTCCTAAATAAAAAAGGTAGGCTCTGTAGCGTCTTCTTTCCTCCTCCAGTGTGCTTACGTTTTGGCGTCCCTTCACTCCCTGCTGGGGAGCAGTCAGACTGTGGAGACCTCAGAGAGAAAGAAGGATTCCTCATGGCCGAGTCACCCTCCTGGACAACAGACAAGAGAGATGTAAGCTACCAGGTATCAGCTTTACACTTGCCTATCAACCGAAAGCATTCTCGGAAAATATCTTAAAACCTTTTTGCCTAATTGTTGCCAATAAAGCTCGTCTTATGAGGGGGAAGTGACTCCAGAGTGCAGGTTCATTATATTTACACAACAATTGGGGCGAATAAAATATTTTAAATCTGACAAATCAGAACTATAATGTCAATGTTATTGAATACCTAGCACTGTGCATATCATTAAGCTTACATTTATAAAAATGTTCTCCCTTAAAAAACCAAGGGAGATTCCACCTCATAACCACCGTCAATTTCAAAAGAATCTTCTGAACTCATTTAAGATTAAGTTATTACAACCTAAAAATAATTAAAGACACACAAATGTAACTGGACCTGTTTTTGCTTAGTTAACAAAACCAGCCTAAATATCTGTGCCGTCGATTGCGCCACCGATATTTAATCTTTAGAGCAGTGTTTTCAATGTTTTTCCCAATCGGAATGCTCACTAATGCCCGTTTGCTAGCTGAGCAGTGATAAGGCAGCGACATAGAATAAATAAATTAGATTTTTGGCTCACAATAGAGTTGGTTGGGTTTTATTAACTTAAAAAGTATTCATTCTAGTCTTTGTAAGTCATACCTCATTGGCCAGTACAATGTTCATATAGTCCTCAGGGCCATGTCTGTCTGAGTGGTGGTTGGCAGCGTTCCCCATCTGCCCCGCTACTTTGCCCTCATGGATATTTCTTATGCCACCTGGAACCATGGGACTGGCCACAGACACTGTCAGATAGAAGACAAAATAAAAGGTTTTTTTAACATTTAAATAAATGATCCATAATGGGGTAACCATCACATTGAAGAACACCCATAACAAACAAAAACATCTGTAAAATAAGACAGGGATAAGTCAAACACTTCATGACAATAAAAGGATAAAGGATTTTATTAGACCTAATTTGGGTTAAGCTGCATAAATGTGGCCTCAGCTCTTTTAGTATTCACATTAATAGGCCCATTAAAAATCACTAAACAGAAAATGGAATTACACTGAATACTGGTTGTATACGTAGTACAATTATTTGTCTGTTAACTACAAGCTTCTTTTGCCTCCAAGCTGCTGACTTTGGTGTGAAACAGACGGTGGGAAATTAATTACAGGGTTCATACACTTTTTCACCAATGATTTTCAATGACTTTTCCATGACTTCTCCATGACCTTCACCTCATTTTCCATGACCAAAAAAAATTACTCTCAGCGGTACCACTGGCATTTTTTTTATTTTAACATGGTGTGCCTATCTAAAACAAATCAAATATTAGGCTTACTAGCTCCTACAGACTAAAGCCACTGTAGACTAGAGGGCGTGATTGTGAAAATCTCTCACCAGAAAAATACCTCGTCAGTTAAATGCCATTTTACGTTTCATTACTATACGATACAGTATTTATTATCATTATAGTATTACTATTTTGGCGATTAGATAAAATATAAATTATATTTGATGAAACTTTGGCTACATGTCCATGACTTTTCCAAAACTTTGGGAAAAATATTGTTTTCCATAACTTTTCCAGGGCCTGGAATTTGAATTTCCATGACTTTTCCAGGTTTTGAATGACCGTAGGAACCCTGTAATTAACAGTTCAAACAGACCGGTTCCACCTGTCATGGGTCTGATATTTGACCAGTCAACTGGGAATATGTAATCAATAATGCTGTCAAAATTATCGCGTTAACGGCGGTAATTAATTTTTTGAATTAATTGCGTTAAAATATTTAACGCATTTAACGCATGTGCAGAATGGCCCGCCCCATACATCCCACCAGTGGCAGCGCCAGGGTATGGCTGGGCTACAGTCATACCAAGAAATGGCTTAGCCCCACCATGAAAAATGATGTTAAAGTAAGCAAAATAAAGTCCGCCAACTCGCGCAGAGAATTGCACAGACAGCCGTTAGTAAGATTGATTTCAGCAGCCACTTGTCTGGAAATACCGAAGACCAGAAACGGTTTTGAATTTTTTTGTCACGTAGTGATCATCTTCTCAATAGAAAATCTTTGATAATGTCTGCTGGCCAATCAGAATCAAGATAACGGCGTGGTGTTGTTGCAGGAAGTCCAGACGGAGAATACTTTTGCTGTAGTACCGTTCTTATTATACATCCATGTGTAGTACAGGGGTGCACATAACTGGTACGCAGGTACGCATGCGCGGCAACAATCTGAAATGCTTGACACATCACTTGTGTCACAAAGCGCATTTGCGTACGGACGTACTTGTGAAGCTTTTCCAGAAGGCAGTTAGATCACCGGACGACAGAGTCGGTCTCCGTGTGCACAGACAGGGCTGCTGTTAACGTCGGTCTGTAGTACAACGGAATTGTGCCAAAACTATGCCAACCGGCTGCGGAGGGAGACTCCCCCCCCTTCACTGGAGAACTGCGCTAAAACAGCTGAACACAACGTTCACCCCCAATCCTGCACCACATAATGAAATAGTCATACTGACCTCGTATCATATATAACATTACTTTAATACACTGCTTTGTTACACTGTATTTGTGAGTTAGGCTCAAAACAAAAAAAGTCCTATTTTCATACAACATTCAGGAAATCCCTGGCCTACCATCTGAACCAAATGGGACCAAATGCAGTTGGAAATAACACAAACTAAAAACAACAACAGGCAACATCTGTGAGGCAACTGAAGGAAGTGTATTCAACAGTGGCTCAACAGAAAGACACAATTGTTTATACCAAACCAAAGTTGCTAATCACATGCTACAAACACAAGCAAGTGCATTTAGGAAAAAAAAGATAGGTACTTTGTTTTATAATGTGGCCATCTGACAGACTTAAATGTGCCTTTGACTAAAAATAATGTATACCTTAAAATATTTTTTTCAAGTCAGTCAGCAAAACATAAACACCTGAAAACATGCCAAAGCACAGATCTCTCCAGACGGAGGGCGTTTCTCAATGTCGAGGAAGGCTGCTCCAGAGCCACTATTTCAAGCATACTATGTCATTGAATGCCGCCGAAGGACTGTTCCAATGTCCAGCATACTTGGAATTCTACCGAGGTTGGCGTACTTCGTAGCGAGAAATGTCGAGGCTGCACATGTGTAGACTCCGCGGTCTTAAAATCCCCAAAATGCTTTGCGCACGGACAAATGTCCAAATCTTTGGCGGAAATCGCGCTCCATTTCAGACGGGGTCTCGGATATGACGCACACCTGTTAGCCTGTTTCACAATTCTTTGTTTTCTGGGGCTAGGAAGGATTCTTTCCTCGATTCTGAAGCAAGTGACTCGGAAGACATGTGCTACCAAGCAAGCGTCCTCGACATTGAGAAACACCCAGGGTCTACAGACTAAACTTTCTAAAGGGTGACCTTTGGAGGTCAACGTAAAACCTCTTGGCCAGGGGTTCACAAACTTTTTGTTTATGCGGACCACTATTTATTATCAAGGATTTTCGCGGACCACCTCATATGCAAACCTTAAAAATGAGTACATATATAAACATAAACGCAGATATTTTTTATAGTTAATTATAGACAATCAAAAGTAAATAGAAGCCTATCTGATACTTTTGTGACTGGTGTCTGTCTGCATTGTGTATGTTTCTCAAAGAGGACGGCGGACGGTTTTTTAATTAGGTCATCCCAAACAATGCCACAAGTGCGCATGCGCGCAGTACACAAAACGGGCAGACAGGTCTACAAAAAACTACCAGTATGCTTAGTCCTACTTTAGTTACTGTACTGCAAAAAACAGACGGCACTGCGCTCGACACACACAGACTCAAAACCATGGACACACAGGCATATAAGTAACATAAACAATGTATAGGCCTAAGTTGCATAAAGGCTTGAGCTACAGTATTGAAACCAAGCAGACAGCGCTGCTTCTTTCTCTATCTCCACTTTCAAAATGTATTTAAATCTCAAAACAAACAAACAAAATTCCCAAAGTTATCCTGAAATTAACTTATTAAATAAACAAAAAATATAGCCTACTCAGGGGTGGATCTAGAAAAATATTCATGAGGTGGCAGGAGATTTTGAGGGGTGGCACCCCCAGACAGAAGTATATGCTAATTTTAATCGCAGTCATATCAATCAATGTTAACTTGGAAAGCCAGATTATTGATATTTTAACTGAATAACAATAGGTGACACACTTGTGGCACATCAGTAAAGCCTTAAATAGAAATATATAAGATGGCAGACATAATTGAATGCATTTGAACTGAACAATTAGTTTGTTTCACTCTAACGGCCCCTACACACGGCGGCGTGCGTTGCCGCTTCAACGCTTCTGCCCATTCACTTTGAATGGGGTGACGTCACAATTCTCCAAACTGCATTGTGGGAGCAAAGCGTAGCTTCTCTCGCGGTGCTCGCTGCAAAAGTAGAGCAATGTTCTACTTTTACGCCTCGATGGAGGCGTCAGCCAATCGAATCATATGCCAGTACAAGCTCTAGCCAATCAAACCGCGTGCTTGTGTGTCTGGGGCGGGAGATTCATGTTATTGGTTGTTGGTTGAGTTTCGGCCCCCCCCCGCCGGCAAGCGACAACACACGCCGCCGTGTGTAGGGGCAGTAATGCTGCGTTCAGACCGGACGCGATACGATGTTTGGGGGCGGCGCGATTACATGTAAAGTCAATGCAGAGACGCGGACAGACGCGAATTTGCTCCGACGGCGAGCATGAAGCGGTCGACGCGACGCGAAACACGCAATTGAGGCGGTTGAACTGTGCCGCGTCAAACGCGAGAATTCACATTTTTTCCAACTCGAGCGTCACGTGGCGCGTTCTCGCGGGAGCCAATCAGCGGTGAGGATCTCAGCCTGCCGTTACGGCCCGTCCACACAGCGGCGTGCGTTGACGCTTGGCGTATCTGAAGCTTGGGGATTTTTTGCGAGCAACGCGACCAACAACCAATCACATGAATCTCCCGCCCCCGACATACAAAGCAATAGCAATGTTAAAACGAAGTAAACTGGATATAAAATCCCAAAACAGGCAAAAACCTACCAGTTTCACCCACTGTCTCTGCCACCTCCCTCCATGCCTGGCTGCTCCGGTTTGTATCCCGGTAGAAGAACAGAGACTGATCATACAGCACCGGGTGATTCACTACCGCTAGAATGATTTTTTCCTCCATTTTTTGGAATATGAGTTAAATGACCTGCGTACTAGTCTCTCCCAGCATACACTTGGTTTGATTGGCTAGCGCCACTGGCAGATTTGCATAAACGGGATTTCATTGGCTGACGCTTCTGCCGAGGCGCCAAAAGTTGAACATTGCTGAACTTTTGAAGCGAGCAACGCCAGCAACGCGTCGCTTCCCAAAATGCAGTTTGGCAAAAAGTGACGTCACCCCATTCAAATTGAATGGTGAAGCGTCAACGCACGCCGCCGTGTGGACGGGCCGGAAGCCAGAAAACATCAGCCATTAGCTGTTAGCAGTTAGCACACAGAGATCACAGCTCCTCGTCTTGCATCATTCAAACAAGACGCGCTGGCTCGGGAGCTAACTACAACAAAATGAACATATGTTACCGTGATTAAATTGTAATACACGTTTCTAAATGATGCCGACGTAACGACATACTGATACCGGTTAGTAAAAACCATGAATTAATGTTTGACAAGTCTGCAGACAAGACGGCAGGCGAAAAACCTTTTAAAATGCTTGTTTTCTGAATGGAGATTGGGTCGACCAGGCTAAGCTAACGTTGTACATGCTCACTCCACACTCATAACAACGGCCTACAGACATAAATAAACCAGCGACTGTATTTGCCATGACACAGACAGTCTGTGGTTTGTACTTGTTTAACTTGTGTACAGTTTCTGAACAGATATGAGGAGCTGTGATCTCTGCGTGCTAACTGCTAACAGCTAATGGCTGATGTTTTCTGGTTGAACGTCAGCAGGCTGAGATCCAGCCAGGGGTACCAAATATATGCAGACTGCAGCAAAAAGTACATTAATTAACTGTCTCATCGATGTTTGTCTGAATTAATATGTAATATTAACTATCATATTATTCCTATCAGCTGTCAATCACTGTTATGATGCGGCGATTACCAGTTTGTTCAGCAAAACGCCTCACAAACTGATTAAGATCCAAAACTTTAGAGCGTTTTGATTCAATGCTGAGTACAGCCAAACTTGACAGTCTCTTCTCTGTCATTGTAGACTGCAAATACCTCGTTCCTTCCACCTACAGTACTTGGGTCCGGATGCTTCTCGTTTTGCTCTGTCCCGTTCAGATGAAATCGCTGCCAATCACTCGCGCCAGGGCTGGGGGAGGAGTTACAAGGCTCGTGTCTTGTGGTGCATTCACTTGCACTCGGACATTAGAGATTTTCTCTCATAAATGTCCAATGAGCCCAACGACCACTACCCCACTGCCTGATATCATTAGAAAGCTAGGAATCTCCTCTTTCCAACAGTGTATACAACTCAAAAATGTGTCTTCGGGTCAATGCGACTGATTTCGATAGAGCAAGTCACATATGAGGTAGGTCCCCGAAAATCCTTGATAATAAAAAGTGGATTATATTTAGCTTTTTTCCACGGACACCTGCAGTACCCTCGCGGACCACAGTTTGAGAACCGCTGCCCTAGGCAACATAAAACAAATCCTCTTACCTTGTTGTATCTGCTGGTGTTGATTATAGCTGGGAGGTTGGTGGGGAAACTGCTGTATGTACCCGGGGGCCGGGCTCTGAGGAGTGTAGGGGCTGGGTACTGGACTGTTCTGACCCAGGTACCGACTACTGGAACTGGTCGGGGGCGCCACAAACCGACTGGATAAAGTGGAAGAGAACAAGGAGAAAGCAATTGAGCAAGAAAGCAGAATGAAGGTGCATGCCAAATCATGAAAGAAATTATGGGAGCAACAATGACATTGTTTGAAAAAATGTAATCACTTGGGTCTGTCAAAGAGTCCTGCGTACCTTGGTGGATTGGGAGACATGGCTGCTGGCTGGAAGTTTGCGGACTGGGCAGGGCTATGCAAGGAATTTTGGGCGATCTTGTATGGTGGTACCATTGGCTGCTGCATAACATCTGTTCAGAGAGGAAAATATGGTACATGTTTTATAAATATCAACATGAGCCTGGTCTTTATGATGGTATGCTTTCCTTTCATAATGCTTCAGGTATTTACAGGGTTCCTGCAGGTTTCGCCAACTCAAATGTAAGACTTTTTAAGACCACTTTGAATAGAATTTAAGAACTATTTCACGGCAAGAAAGTATGAAGAAAAATTGCTATGAAAGAAGAAATACGTCCCATAATTAATTACAAAGTAAATGTATTCATGTTCAACATAAGAACAATGACTGAACATAACAGCACAACAGTACAGAACTGTGTTAGCCAAAAAGTGTGTATGTGTCTCTGTGTGCTTGTGTGTGTGTTCGGGCTGTGCAATTAATCTTATTTTAATCGCAACTACGATTTTGGCCTGCCACAATTACAAAAACAACATAATCGAAAAAAACAATTATTTAGCTTTGCAAGGTTGTGACAGTGACAACATATTTAATCTAATTAATTTGAGTCTAATTTATATTTATTTATCATATTTATATATGTTTAGTAGCTTGTGGAAGTGCGCTCCAAAATATTTGTTGATCTTGTTTATTGGTATTTATTATGTTGATATTATTTATTTAAATATATCATTTATTTAATTAATTTTTGTATTGCTTTTTCAGTTGAATTATACGTTCAGTGTAATCAACAGTTAAAAAGATAATGTTCAAATTATTATTTGTTTTAAAGTTCAATAAATGGATGTTTTCAAACTCAATGAATAATCGTATTTAATAATCGTGATATCAATTATTGACCAAAAATAATCGTGATTATGATTTTTGCCATAATCGAGCAGCCCTAGTGTGTGTGTGTGTGTGTGTGTGTGTGTGTGTGTGTGTGTGTGTGTGTGTGTGTGTGTGTGTGAGTGTGTGTGTGTGAGTGTGTGTGTGTGAGTGTGTGTGTGTGAGTGTGTGTGTGAGTGAGTGAGTGAGTGAGTGAGTGAGTGAGTGAGTGAGTGAGTGAGTGAGTGAGTGAGTGAGTGAGTGAGAGTAACAAGAGCTATATTCAGAGCTCTGCTGCCTTGGCTACAATCTTTCATCATTGCTGTTGTATGATTGGTGTTTAACTACGGTATTTAGCGTCTACTGCACCTCTGCTTTTAGGGTTGACGGAGACCCAAACGTCGCCCGGAGGTCCCCCGGTGTTGTTGCGGGAGCTGCTGCACTGGCTAACGCTAAACTAGCTAACGCTACATTAGCAAAACAAACGCTGATTTATTTTGCAAAAGGTGCAGCGGGCTTCAAACACGTTCCCCTCCACTGGTTTCAACCAAGCACTAAATTCGATGTTTTCCAACCAAATACGGTTGAACTTACACTTCCCCATATTTATTTGTAAGTAGATTCGAAGAGACATGAGTTTCTGACTGCCGCTAGCTGAAGCTTGGTTGCTAAGTTACTAGCTGGGTGTTCTCCGATAAGGGGCCGGGGGAAACAAAGTTAGTGATTACTGGTTCCATGTTGATTTATTTCAATACAAATTGTTGGGGGGAACTGAAAGGCTCTTACTGTACTGGTTACTTTGCAGCCCGGACATTTTCCCAAAAACACGTTTTAGACGCGATCGCAACACAGAAGTACCTTTCAAATCCGATCATTTTTAAGACCTTCTAAATCATATTTAAGACATTTCTTATTTTTTTGGTCATATTTAAGACCTTTTTAAGGCCTTGAATTCAGATTATCAAATTTAAGACTTTTTAAGACCCCGCGGGAACCCTGTATTTATCTTCATACTTTTCTCCCTGAAGATGCCAGGGTTCCTGGCCAGCATGGTCTGCAGCAGCAGTGGTGCATCTCCCTCTGGCTCGTCGCTGCCCAGGTTGTCCTTCAGCTCTCTGAAAGCACACGTGAAAAAGTTCAGTCACATCATAAAGCTATGAGAGTAACACAAGTTGGGAGCATAATTCAAAGTAATAGATACAGACAATGATGAACTATGTTTAAAATCTAAAATATGTATGAATGCAAATATTTACTACAAAAATATATAAATAAAGTAACAATGTTGTCATATTTACACAGGTTCCCTTATAAACTCACATGTACTCTGTGGAGACCTGGTTGAGGCCATGGGCTAGCTGGGAGGCCAGGTTCTCATCCCGACAGCCCAGTAGGCAGGTAACTTCCTCCGCGATCCTCCCATTGTATAGCAGGCTTTTAGTGGTAGTGGCCGGGAGAGGGGAAGGGAGGGGCAGCTGGTTCAACACTGAGGCGAGAAGAGAGATGATGGACAGGACAGAGGTTGGGAGAAAAAAAATTGTGTCAGGGTGAGAAAAAAGGCATAAGCAATATAGAAAACATGGTTATAGAAAGGTAGAGAAGAGAAGAAGGAAGACTATGCTAAGAGAAATATGCTACTCAGGTTATCATAATTGCACATTTAAATCTGTTCAATATTTAACTTTGGCATTTGAAATTGGAAGCAGAGATACAACCTAATGTGTGATAGTGTATTTGGAGCACGGCTGTGTGTCACTCACAGTCTGTGAGGCTAGCGATCCCAGCGAGAGTGGTGATGGGAACATGAGGCATATCCCCATTCATGCTGAAGGTGGGGGTGGGGGGGTGTGCTGATACACAGGTAGATCAGGGGGCCGATGGACGACTCCCGTCCTCACATCTCCTGACTCCTAAAAGAGTTAGGTTAGTCAGGGAGAGAGAAAGAAGAAAAACAGCATGAGTGATGGACATGAGAAGGAATAACAAAATGAAAACAACTAGTGTGGGTAAAAATTAACAACTGCAACCAAAATAATGTACCAATAGTATTAAAACAGATATATTTGGATCAAATGCAGTAAATGAATTAATATTTGCTTTATACATTTATATGTCTGCCCCAATGCTGAGATTATGTTTTGTGAGGGAAAGGTGCCGGCTGCATCATCTGTAGACCGCCATGGATCTCACCATTTTACTGTTATATCTTCTATATGATTATGTAAATAAGGTACTGCTTAGATCCCAGGATCAGGAATGTAATGCCAGTACAATGAATGCAGGTTAAGTTTCTTGATCAAGAAATGTTCGACAAATACAAAAGCACTGACAGATCAACAATATAATATTCAAGTGTTCTTACACCTTGATTGATGTTTATTATTAATAATTTAAATATGTTAGATTACATTTCAAATATCTTATTGGCTTCCAGCAACATGGAAACAAATCTATTCTCTATATTGAACATACAATGTAAAACATGTGTATGACAACACTGTGGCGTTTTACAAAAGAAAGAGGCTTTGAGGGGGGGACTATAGTCACGTATAATACTGGGTTTTGAATAACAGTGATCATGTACGCCACTGAATGAGCCTTTATATTCTGATGGTTGGTGGTTATACAGCAGATCCTATGCCGTGTGTGTAATACATTCTTCTATTTTCCACACTTAATTATGCTACTATTGTGAAACTGATTAAGAAGGCCACTGTGTATTTTTTTTTTAGAAACTATCACAGGAGTCTGTTCCCTTTCACTCATTTCACACCAGGGCTCTTCATTCTCTGCTTTTAATGACATTTCTACAAATTAGGACCCTTAGTTCCATGTCATTTGTCATTAACCCCTTTGCTTTTAAGGTGTCCATGGCCTCTCAAGTAAGAGTGCACAGGAGTTTAAAGAGGAGCAGAGTGAAAAGCAAGCTGCAATTTTCAGAAATAACCTTTTCAGCATTCTGCATCATTTAAGAGCATTACGATTGTTGATAATGACAAGTCAATTAAATGGCTCACACCAATATAATAATACCTTTTTGAAGAATTTTTAGCTTGGATGGACTCAGTGACATTTCAGATTAAAAAAGTCCTACTCCTTCAATCTGTTGAAAGGAGAAAAACATGGCTCTGCGTGAGACTTTGTGACATAAAACCGCATTATTTCTCTTGATAGAAGATAATATGTTTTGTCTGTAGCAGTCAACTATAACCTTAACAACAACAACAATGCACGACAAATACAGTATAGCAGTTTTGACTGTCACACAAGCATATGTTTGCAATGATCCTGTCATTACTGCTACACAATCTTTAAACCTAAAATGCAAAACTATGCAGCTCTGTAGACCTTTTGGAAATGTATTTATCTAATTGAACATGTTTTCACAGTAACTTATCTAATGACACCTACATGTGTAAAGACAATCTTAGGTCAAATAGGAAACACGTGCAGCTGATCCTGCATCACTTTACTGTTACAACTATTCAACAGATGGATATTGTAAACATTACATTAGCTAGCTGTAGCATTAGCATGCCCAGGCTGTGGCTCTTCCTCAGCACGCAGGGGCTTGGCTGACAGCTGTGAGACTGACAGGCAGGAGGCAGCACAAAGGAACAGATGCACTGTGATGGTGGCGGCAGCAGCAGTGGGGGGCTCATCCTCCAGCAGCCGACAGCCCCCGTACACATTCTGCAAACTAGCTAACTGCAGAAAGCAGCCACACTGTATTTGTTGTTGCCAAAAACAAGCATGTACACGATTCAAAAAACATGAACATGACTGCCAGGCTCCGATAGTGTAATAACTATAGCTGTGAAAACGTAGTTTGCTCTCAGTCTGTGGTCACTCAAAACAATTCAAAACAGTATAGCAACTAAAACCAACATAAGCCCTGCCAAAGAATCCAGCAAGCCAAAACACAACTTTGAGAGTCAAATAACACAAAATAATGAAAACACAGGGATTAGCTAACGTATAGTTGGAGGTAGCATACGTTACTCTGTTTATATTAGTTAGCTCAAATGTCAGCTGCAGCCCGCTACTTGTGAACACAACCATTAACGTTGAACTGCAAATAAGTTGACTGCCTGCAGCTTTCCTGCGACTCGTGAAGCTAGGTCTACTACTCTAACCATAAAAGCAAAGATCACTGATGCTAGCTGCCAAAAATGCTAACAACAACAGTCCTTTTTTTAATGGCTAGCTAGTTATGCTAACTAGCTCAAACTGTTGTTGGTTAGCTTTTATTGATGTTCCCCGTTCAAATAAACGCTCTGCATTTCAAATTGTACAAGGAAGCGCTTGTCGGGGCTGATGAATTGTTGTCAATTTCCCATAGGTTTTGAAAAAAAATGCGTTGTGTTAGTGCGAGTACATGAAAAAAAAGCAACGGCACGGAACATAATTCCTCGGCAACGGCCCAATCCTCGGGCTCGACAAATGACATCCAGTTGAGGCCGTGCGCCTTGGCGGAGCAAAAACACACCTAGCTAGCTCGGCTAGTTCGCTAGCTTCCGTTACCTCCCGGTCAACGATTAACGACGCCGTAGGTGGTCTTCCAACACAACGTGTATTACATAATGCTATTATTTATAAAATGTGTTTTTAAAAGTTTGTTGCATGGTTGTAAATGCGTGACTTTATTTACCTTTAGATGTTGCGTTCAAAGGGAGGGGAATGTTTTAGCTTGTGTCCGTATCTCTAGCTCCCCCTTTCTTCTCTCTCGGCTCCTCCAGAAGGAACTCGATTGGCTGCCAGCTAGCTGGTTAGCTAGCTTGCTAGCTATCAACAATAATCCGGGTCGGGCTGATTCGTGCTTTTTCCGCCTCTCAAGGGTGAACGTCTCCGCGTACATTCATGAGGAAACATTCGTTCTTCGGAGTTTCAGTCGGTCTGTTCCGCCTTACTCAATGAGTGCAGCCAATTTCGACAGTAAATGAGAAATATGACGATTGTTGCGATCATCAAGAGGCTCTCGTCTCGTAGAACAAAATGCCGACCGGAAGTTCTGCCGTCTGACTGACCAAAGTACTCAGGAGTGACTCCCTCCATCGGCGCCAAACAAAATGCCATGCAGCGTTTCGTGTTTGAGCCGCTAGATACCGCTGTAGGACTACGCTAGCGACGTCGTCTGCTGTTCAATGTATGCTCATTCTTTATCATTATCAACAGATGGTTTTATATAAAGACCGTAGCTCAAGGCAAAATTATAGCATTTTTTCTAATTACATTTTGTGTAGGCCTATTATAGCATATTAGCAACATTTCACTTTCTAAAAGTAAGATATAAGGTAAAACTTTTTTTTTATATCACCTTCATGTATCAGTGACTTTCTGAGACTGTTCCTAATCTATGAAGTGGAGTGGTACACTACGAAACATGTGTTTTTATGCTTTTCTTCTAAGGTTTGTTTTTAAATCTCTTTTGTGATTTAAAATATTAACCACTTAACCCATGGTACACTGTAAAATTTAATTATTTGTTTGGTTACTGCACCTGTTTTAAAATAGAGGAATTAAAAAACTTTAACTTATCTGGTGGCCTAAATTTACTTTAAAACTGCTAATTAAATAGAATATATACATATACTTTCTGTCAATAAAACTGGCCATGGAATCACCCAAAACATCAACATCAAACTGTTTAATCTTTAATGCGTTATAGCTTACTAATATTTTTTATGTTAGATATTATTTAAAATATAGTACACTCCACTCAGAAATAATGCAAGGCCATGCATTACAATTGTATTAAGCTAAGTAACCAGTAACTTGCTGTCTTATAAATGTGGTGGAGCTTAACACACACAGGGCAGCTATTATATCAAATTGAATTATTGTCCAAATGCTTGCACAATTACACACTCATCTTGCAGAATGATTCATATAACATCAATAAGGATAATTTACATTTACATATATTGGGAAATACAAATTAAATCAAAGGATAGAGGAGAATTTACACATAAAATTAAGGGACTTGCATGTACATTTATAAAATATCTCAAAATGTGCCAACAGCAAGATACATTGTGTTGATGTGTAAAACATGACACAAGTGCCTTAGTCTGCCCAATGTGAAAGAGATATACTGACTTTTTTTTTGGAAATCAAATCACTGTTTGACCTCAAGGGGTCAGCATCAACCTTTGGTAAATATGACAATTACAGTATTCTTAGAAATATTGATGTGTTGTTGAAGGAAACTGTAGAGAAATAATACTGGTTTGAAGTTCTAGCCAGGAAGTTCAAGGTTGGTTGAGGTAAATGAAAACCACTTGCCCCTCCAGTACCAACAACCACGAATAACCCTTAACAAGATACAGCCTCCATCTTCTATACTCACTAATCTGTTCAGTATCTGTTCCATACCTCGGGACAGCTCGTATGCATGCTGCTGATTAACAGGCAGTTATTGCCTCAACAGGAATGTCCAAACTATTTAGGTGAAGACAAGTCAATTATGTGTACAGCCCAATATCAAAAATTGTAAAATTACCTTAGGGAGCTTGACAATCAGTACAACACCCTCCGTATTTAGACCCTTGATTCCTAAAACCTCTCCAAAAACTTTAACGGGATAAAAAAGTAAGAAACCTCAAAATAGCAACAGAGGATGGTTGGACACACATGCAATAGATGAGTACAATAAACCAACAAAATAGGATAAAAGAATGGACAACGATGACAACATTTTAGAAATGTTTTTAACATTGCATCCTCCCGGATTACCTAGATTCTAGCTAATCCGGGAGGATGCCAAACAACGATTAAATAAGAATTTTAAACATCAAATACATATAATCATTGAAACATAAACAAAGGCTGATTTTAAAATCCACACGTATTTCAGATAACTATTATAATAATGAAAAAGATACAAAAACTGATTACAAATTTTATTGATAAAAATCCATGCAAGATAGAACTACAAATATTGTTCAAATGTGTGTGTTTGTGTGTGTGTGTGTGTGTGTGTGTGTGTGTGTGTGTGTGTGTGTGTGTGTGTGTGTGTGTGTGTGTGTGTGTGTGTGTGTGTGTGTGTGTGTGTGTTTGCAGGTACATATGAATTCATGTGTGAAACATTCATATCAAAAGAGACACCAGCTACTGTAAACAAAGGAACTATTTCATTTCCTCAAGTTCGTACAGGTAACATAACAATTGGTCCTTTAAATCAGCCAGTTTTGCATTTGTAAAAGGAACTAGAGGGATTATTAGTTTTGATCTTTAGGCAATAGCATTGTAATAACATCTTTACATACAAAATCCTCAAAGAACCTTTTACAATTTAAATCTACAATTAATTTACATGTTTATCTACATTTCTCTATACAAACACAGTATATTCAAAATAATCTTCTATACAAAGCAAAGATTATATAAATGTTGCATTTTTTATGTATATACTTAATATTTTCAAGTAAGCCTAAATGTTAGATACAAAAAGATTAGAAAATAACTCAAATGTGTTACTTTACAACATGCGTTGATATTTAATCAAATGGAATAAAACATTAGATTTAGTTATCTAAAGAGTCTGATTTGAGAAAAAAAGGATTAGAAAATTATATATTCAGCCTACTGAATACCTGGTTTACTAATTTAATACAAAACAATAGTTCGTACTGACATGTGAATGTTTCAACCCAATCATTTTGAGTTAAATCCCCTATAGGGCAAACTCACAATCAAAATTATGATTTCAATAATACAAAAATCACTATTTTCCTTTTTTAGCAGTACTGTTAATGTACGGGTTAGCAATATTTTTTCCGGGCATGGGCAGGTATGATTTGATGAAACTACCCACATTTGACAATAATATTTGGTGTTTTTTTTTTTTTGGTTGATATCTTGATATTATTACAGTTTACATTTTAAGTTGATCAAATGTACAGGTAAAAACACGGCTGAGTGATTTTGGTTTGCCAGTCTTTATGATTGAAATGATTGGTTTGAGCAGTATGTGTCACAAAAAGGGGTTAGATAGTTGCCAAAATATTCTGAAAAGTGTAGCACTTCCTGTGTTGGACTGGTATGTGTGTTTTAGGATAAATTACAGTAGGCCTACATAATCCCTCCACCAAATCGTAGAAAATAAAGCCACTAATGTCCATACAGAAGTTTGCAAATAAGCAGCCCTTTTCCCAAAAAAAGTGGACATGGTCCTCCTATATGTGCATGGTATCAAACACTTTTCCCATGAGTCTCCAAACAGATTTTTCACAACCATTTCACCTACATACATCACCACTCAAACAAAAGAAAAGCAACCATTTTAAAGCCAGAGAAAGTCAAGTTTGGGCGGTAATCTGCTGTGGTGTTAAGACTCACAGCAGTACTGGCCTCTAGTGGGGGAGATCAGTCGTCACAGTTCAGAGAGGAGCTGGATATGGCGTGTCGGCCACAGAGCAACAAGGCTAAGCTAAAGAGTAATTCATTATTGCTGTAATAGCAAATACCTGCCACCCTATGGCAGAAACACATAGTACTCTTAGGAAACATCATAATACAAACTTTTAGAAAAAACAAAGCAACAGTGAACCATCTGTCTCGGAAGCTCACACACATAAGTATAACTCATCTTGGTTGAAATATATTCTAGCTGTAGATCAATTTAATTTGGTCCCTCCACACTTGAGAGACAAAGGTATTCAAATTAAGTAGGGCTTAGTTTGAGAACGTGGTTCAATGCAGTGCAATTGTTTTCCTAAGAATGTAAGCAGCCTGAACAACAATCTACATCTTGGTCTCGCTGTCAGCAGGTCTCTCATTCTCATACTCATTCTCCTGGCAGATTAGCTGGTACGGCTTCTTTTCTGCCTCCTCCACCACCGAGTTTCCCACCTCAGGGTCCTTCTTCTGCAACTCGTGGCGAGACAGGTGCTCCACTATACCTGCACCAATGGAGTCTCCAAGGACATTGGTCATGGTGCGCAGTCGGTCTCTGAGGAAAGATAGTGAACAGGTGAGGACAGGTGGCAGGGAGAAGACAAGAAACGACAAGATGAAACAAGATGAACCATGTCATAACAAGATGAAACGAGACACAACAAGATGAAACGGGACTCACAACACAAAACAAGTTAGAACAAGACACAAACACATGAAACAAGACAACATGAAACAAAAAGAAGACAAAAATGACATGACAAGGGAAGACAAAACGACGAAGAAAGACAATCAGTATGAAATATCAACCAATTTATTTTGGATGTAGAAAATTAAATCTACATGTGTCTGTAAATGTGTGTGAACCAAAAATGATGATAAGTAAACTGAATGGTTTTAATCGCTCCAGGCAATCTTGAAACCACATGAAGCACACAGGCGGTGGATAAGAGGAGAAGGCTTTGCACTGGGTTTGGACCCCGACTGAATAAAAACAGATGGATAGGGGGACGAGGAATGTGATGGGAGTGTCCCTGCAAGCTCTCCTATAATCCATAGTGCAGAGCACACCAATTTGATCCCTATTTACCCCCTAAAATCCCCCTGGGAGGAGTTTAATTGAACTCATACTGCATAATTCTTGAACTACTGTAACATAACAGAGTTTTGCAATCACACTGCTCATGTGCAATATGAACATTGTATTATGTATTATTGTTTTTACTGGCTTCTAGTCCACTTGCGTTTATATTGCCTTCCCTGTACCTTTGCTGTTACTCTGTGAATCCCCTCGCTATGGGAGGGATAATGGATTTCATA
Source organism: Notothenia rossii (assembly GCF_949606895.1). Lineage (NCBI taxonomy): Eukaryota > Metazoa > Chordata > Actinopteri > Perciformes > Nototheniidae > Notothenia > Notothenia rossii. The sequence goes on from NC_136909.1 coordinate 20,367,607, forward strand.
TTCCTGATGTTACCTCAACCCTCTTAACTAACTTATCTTATTTGAATAGCATTTACCAGTTTCTATAAAATGCTAACCAAATGTTTGTTTTGTGTGTTCATTTTCGTTGGATGCTCTGCCTCTATATATCAGACACTTACAAGAACCAATCAACAGCGATGATAAGCGAGATGTCATCAGTGGGAAGGCCTACAGACGTTAGCACTATCACCATGGTGACCAGTCCTGCCTGAGGGATTCCAGCTGCTCCGATACTGGCTGCTGTGGCTGTGATACTGTTGGGAAAAAGTGCAATTTTTTTTTTAAATTGTCATTCATTTTCAGTGAAACTTTAAAAGACAGGTCCCTTTATTGAACTCCAACCCCTCCTTGGTAATATGATTAAAGAGGGTCACTTGTAATTCATTCATTTGGCTGAAATACTATCTGCCATCAAGCCCTGGTCAAAAAGCTGCAACATTACATTACATTGCATTGCATTTAGCTGATGCTTTTATCCAAAGCGACTTACAATAAGTGCATTCAACCAAGAAGATACAAACTTGAAGAAAGCAGAATAATATAAGTACATCAGGTTTCATAGAGCCAAAACATTTCAAGTGCTACTCAACTGGCTTTAGATAAGCCAGTCCTTTATTAGTATATAGTGCTTTGTTAGTAATTCTATCGCTCGAAGGGGAGTCGAAAGAGATGAGTTTTCAGTCTGCGCCGGAAGATGTGTATGCTTTCTGCTGTCCTGATGTCAATGGGGAGCTCATTGCTGGAGTGGATTCCACTGCCCTCTTCTCAGAGCTGGTCCAAATTCCTGGAGTGGATCCCACTGCCCTCTGCTCAGAGCTGGCCCAAATACCTGGAGTGGATTCCACTGCCCTCTGCTCAGAGCTGGCCCAAATACCTGGAGTGGATTCCACTGCCCTCTGCTCAGAGCTGGCCCAAATACCTGGAGTGGATTCCACTGCCCTCTGCTCAGAGCTGGCCGCAATACCTGCAGTGGATTCCACCGCCCTCAACCAGTGGCGTCAATTCAGCCAAAGCTAAGGTATGGCAAGGTTACTAGTCACATGACTTAACTACAGTATCAATCAATATACATGCCCAGCAAATAATCATAACAAAAGTGACAAGTCTGCTATGTAGCTTTTCTGTGTGGTTAGGAAAATTTGAACTTTTTCAAATGCAGCCTCACTCACATCCCGCTAGCGCAAGTAACTATGGACACAAACACTTAACTACGCACGTCAATCAATCAATTCAGTCAAATGCGCCGTTACGCATCCGTTTTCAGCACCATGGATAGCAAGCGGCAGGGTTAGACAGCAGTAATAGCCTTTCTGACACAATTTCACTCTTTCTGTTCACTTCATTGACTATGTAATTGCAACAATATCACGTGAACATACCAGGTAAACTGCTGTAAACTGTTAAAGTCCAAATATAAAGAGGAGAGGGAGGGAGGGAGGGAGGGAGAGAGGAGAGGGAGGGAGGGAGAAGAAAAGAGAAAGAGAAATCATATTAATAAGATGTTTGGGTATCTTACTTTGAGATTAACTTTATTAATTATTCCACAAGTGGATAACGGCGGGTCCTCAAAGCAGCAAAGTTATTGACGAGTTCATCTGCGTCCAGGGATTTTACGACAGCAGGCTCAACAGCCATCAACATGAGGTTTGTGAGCCTGTCATCGCACATTACCCCGCATAACACTTGCACCATCGTAGCATTGTGCAACACACAGCTGAATATCTAAACTCGATAATTCCTTTATTATTTTCTGGGCCAGGGATTCAGCTGTCAGGTCCTTCATGTGATAGGTTCCAATGGCTCTTTCCTTTATAATCCCGTCATGTACATAACGGATCAAAATGGCCAGCTGCTCCTTCTTAGACAGGTCTTTCGTTTCATCCACTAACACTGAAAAGTACCGTGCTTCTCCTACTTCATTTATGATTATACTTCTGATATTTTCCCCAATAACTCTCACCATATCATTCTGGGCTTCTGGGGAAGAATAGTGCGCATACCTGCGTTCCTGTTTGCTTTTCACGTCATCTGTTGCAATAACGTCCAAAAGTTCAAGGAAATTTCCTTTATTTTCATCCTCATCTCTCTCGTTGTGGCCACGGAGAGGGAGGGCCTGTCTTCCCAGAAATGACGTGATTTTGAACAAGGATTTGACGTGAGCCCGGTTCTCCTGCACCTCATCTGTCCTGTTTGCGTCAATCCGACTTGCGATGGATTCCTTATGTCCGCTGATCACAGCCTTAAAGTTAGACCACGCTAATGCAGCACAATTGTGTCTACTGCTCCCTTGATGATCCCGGAGATTTTTTTTCATGTTCTTCCAACATGTGTATCCAGTGTCTATGAACACACGCAGTCCATGCCTGTCACCTGTTAAAGTTGAGGCTCCTCCAAAATGACGGCATGCAAAGCAATAAACTGCATCTTCTTGCGCAGAATATTCAACCCAGTCATATTCCTGATACACACTGACATTAAAGCGTCTTCCATTTCTAGTTGGGAAGTGGGTCAAACGAGGACGCCTGAGTCCGTCTGTTTTACATCCACTAATATCCTTCTTCTCTGCTCCAGTTGACCCAGAGGCTGCTACTGCTGCTGCACCCGGGCCTTGACCTTCCTTATCGCTGTCCACGTCTGATCCAGCTCTTTCAATCTGAGAAATTGGTGGGGACTCAGACTCGGATTCAATTCGAGAAGTCGGTGTGGACGAGTTCTCAGCCTCCATGCATGTAGTCTCCGTCTCCCTGTTAGCATCTGCATCCCCGGCGCAGGTGCTGGAGTGGCTAACAGCCTCGTTAACAGCTTGAATCCCACCTTCACTACCTGGTCCTTCTCCCTCTGCTGCTGGGGCAACATTGGAGCCATCACCTTCACCTGCCTTTTTTTTGATAAAAAAAGATTCTAAAGTTCTTTGCTTTCTTTTCATTTTAGTTAATTAGCTTAGCCGAAAAATAAAAAAAACCGCGATAACATGACCCGCTCTGACCTCCGGCGGCTTCTCGTCAGGAGATACCACATTTCAAGATAGGGAGGGGGGATACGTTACGATAAGTATTGGGAAAGATAATATCTAGACTAGAGAAATCGATTGTGTTGTTCTGATTTTCATTTGTATTTAATTTATATGTATTAAATAATAGAATAATCAATACAAATTGACACAGAGTAATTCCATAAATTTATTTTTTTAAAACGAACATTTACATTTTCCCCTGGAGCCAAGGTGTGGCAGCTGCCATACCTTGCCATACCCAATTGACGCCTCTGCCCTCAACCACCAAAAACTGATAATAACACACTTCCTTCCACCTCCTCTCCGCTCCTCCCCCCCATCTCACATTCCTCCCCGCACTGTCAACCTGGACAACCTCTCACCTCTTCAGCCTGTGACCATACCACGTCCCTCCCACTCAACTAATATTGCCCTCCTTAACATCCCATCACTCAACAAGAAAGCCCTCATCCTCCATGAACTAATCTTGGAAAAATCCCTTGATTTCCTTCTGCTCACCGAAACCTGGCAACAGCCCGATGACTTCTTCTCCCTCAACCAAACATCCCCCCCTGGCTTTAAATACATCACTAAACCCCGCCCCTCCCGCCGTGATGGCGGCCTTGCTGTAATCCACAATCAGAACATCCAGATCACAGAACTAACCCTCCCCTCAGTATCATCCTTTGAATTCATTGCCTTCAAAGCCCCTCCCTCACTGACAGTCATCCTCATCTACCGGCCTCCTAAACCTCATCCCTCCTTCCTCTCCGATTTCACTGAGTTCCTCACACTTGCCTCATCCCTGTCCCAACGTCTGTTACTACTTTGTGACCTCAACATTCACATTGACTCACCCACCTGCAAGCTGGCATCCGAATTCACAACCCCACTGGACAATTTCTCTATCACCCAACATGTCACCTTCCCCACCCATGACAAAGGACACATTCTTGATCTCGTCTGCTCTACCAACCTCCCAGTGATTGACCTCGACCCTTGCCCATTTCCCCTCTCCGACCACAAACTCATACAATTCACCATTGCCTCCCCCACCCGAAACCCCTGCCCACCCAGAAACATCACCTTCCGTAATCTACACTCCATTGACCATAACCATCTCTCTGAACTGCTATCGTCTAACCTCCCCCTGGACGCAACCCTCAGCTCACCTGATGATCTGCTCAACCACCTCAACTCCACCCTACTCACCTCCCTCAACACTTTAGCCCCCCTCAAAAATAAAACTGTTACTTTAAAGACCTCCTCACCCTGGTTCACACCCGCACTGCGTAAAATGAAGCAGCGAGGCCGCCAACTTGAACGTCTTCATCAAGAAATCATCCCTCACAGTCCATTACATAAGCTACAAACTCCATCTCAATGCATACAGAGATGCTCTTATTGCCGCTAAATCTGCCTACCTCTCCAACATCTTCACTGACCCCTCCCGTAACCCCAGGACCCTCTTCTCCACAGTTAACAAGCTCTTCAAACCTCGTGCTGATAACCTCCCTACTTCTACTTCTGCTACTTGCAGCTCATTCCTCCAGTTTTTCGCAGACAAAATTAACACCATTAACCACTCCTTCTCAGCTCCATCTGATTTACAAGCGTCTCCCCCAACCTCCACCGCTACCATTTCTCCCCCCATCTCCCTTGACCTCCTGACTCCTCCTCCCCAGCGCCGCCTTTCCCAGTTCAACCTTGTCACCCCACTTGAAATACTCCATCTGATCGGTTCCTCAAATCCCACAACCTGCTCCCTTGACCCTCTACCCACTCCTCTCCTGAAGTCCCGCCTCCCCGTCCTCTGCCCCTATCTTGCTAACCTTTTCAACTCCTCGCTGTCCCATGGAACCGTCACCTCTGCCTTCAAAACTGCTGCCGTTACTCCAATCCTCAAAAAACCTGGTCTTGATCCCTCCTCCCTCACTAATTACCGCCCCATCTCCAACCTACCATTCCTCTCAAAAACTCTTGAACGCATTGTAGCCAAACAAATTCACTGCCATCTCCAAACCAACCAGCTTTATGAACCCCTTCAGTCTGGATTTCGTCCTCACCACAGTACAGAAACTGCACTCGTCAAAGTCCTCAATGACCTCCTCACCTCTGCTGACACTGGTTCCCTCAATATTCTCATCCTCCTCGACCTGAGTGCAGCCTTCGATACCGTGAGCCACAACATCCTGCTCACCCGACTCAGGGACATTGGTATTGAAGGTATTGCACTCAGATGGCTCCAGTCCTACCTCACTGAACGATCCCACTTCATCTCCCTCCCCAACCACTCTTCTGCCACAGCTTCAGTCACCCAAGGTGTTCCTCAAGGATCAGTACTTGGACCCCTCCTTTTCATCATTTACATCCTGCCCCTAGGTCAGATACTCCGCCACTTCAACCTGGACTTCCACTGCTATGCTGATGACATTCAGATCTAACTCAGCACCAAATCCCTCCATAACCCACCCCTTACCCACATCGATTCCTGTCTGACAGCTATTAAAACTTGGATGCAACATAACCTCCTCAAACTGAACAGCAACAAAACAGAACTCCCCCTTATTGGCTCCAAATCCACCCTCCGCAAGGTCACTAACATAACACTCACCATCGATGGCACCATTGTTTCCCCCTCCAATCAGGCACGCAACCTTGGCGTAATCTTTGACCCCACCCTCTCCCTCGAACCTCACATCCGCCAAACAGTCAAAACCTCATTTTCCCACCTCCGCAATATTGCAAAAATCCTACCGTCTCTCACCCGCCCCGCAGCCGAACGACTAATCCATGCCTTCATTTCCTCCCGCCTTGATTACTGCAACTCACTTCTTTACGGGTTCAAAATGCAGCTGCACGTTTCCTCACACATACTAAATCATGGCATCACATAAGCCCAGTCCTCAAAGAGCTCCACTGGCTTCCTGTCTCCCATCGAATCAATTACAAAATGATGGTCCTCACCTACAAAGCACTCCACCATTTGGCCCCCCCTTATCTCACAAACCTTCTCACTCCTTATCAACCCCCACGGTCCCTCAGATCCACCGCAGCCGGACTCCTATCCATTCCCACATCCACACTCTGCAGCTTTGGGGACAGAGCCTTCTCAGTGGCAGCTCCTAGGCTCTGGAATTCCCTCCCCCAAGATCTCCGTGACTCTGAGTCCCTCACAGTCTTTCAGTCCCGCCTCAAAACACATCTTTTCAACTCTGTCTACCCATAAGCCCCCCTCCTCTCAATCAACTTCCTCTTGACTGCCTTTTTATTTATTTTACTATACTTACTTGTTTGCCTGTCCTTGTTTGTCTACCCTCCCTAATATTGTAAAGCGTCTTTGAGTTGTGAAAAAGCGCTATATAAATAAAATGCATTATTATTATTATTATTATTCCACCATTTTGGATTTGAGGCTTTGAGATGCTTGGTTAAGCAATATCTCTTTACTTAATTAAAGACAAATGTGCCAGTACTAGAAATATTCCAGAGCAGTTCCAGGCATAGTTTACTGGATCAAGTCCTCTCAGGCTCTCTTAACGCCGGATTCATCAATTTTAGAGAAAACATTTTGATAATTGAAAGGAATATTAAAAGAAACTTTCCCCCGCCAGATGTATTGTCCATCTCACTCCCATTTTCTTTGTATATGTGTATCAATGGCCTTTTTCCTGAAATGTGCTCAGGCATGTAAGACACCCTGTTGCCTTATTGCTTGACTAATATTGTGTGTTGTTTATTTCTCACTTATAGATATAGTGAGAAATACATAGCCAAGGCTATGTATGGACCCTGTTGATAGGGTCATAGACACAAAATGGACAGGTAGGCAGACATTCAATACATTTGACAAGAAGTGTATTGGATTGGATTGTTGAATCCACCTTAAAGTTATTGAATGAATTACAGTATTCATTTATGTTTAAATAGCATACGGTAGATTGTGATGCAGGTGCTCTGTATATAACTTACCTGATGGTGAGAATCTGTCCAAAGTCAAGGTTATAATTGTTGACCTGAGCAATAAAGATGGCAGCCAGGGCTTCATACAGAGCTGTTCCATCCATGTTTATGGTGGCGCCAACAGGGAGCACGAAACGGGTCACACGCTTGTCCACCTTGTTATTTTCCTCCAGGCATTTAAAAGTAATGGGCAATGTGGCAGAGCTTAGGAAGGATATAGGGAGAGGATGGATTTTTTTTTTTAAAACAGCAAAACAGAGACATAGCCTATTATGAATAATCAACCACCTCTTTATGACTCTCATCTGACCACGTGTGGGTTTAAGCATCAAGAAGGCTGACAACATACTAAGTCCAAAATCAATGCTCTAGTAATAATCTAACAAAGCAACTATTGCCGTTTTGAAATGCATAATATCAGGAAAATGTAAAATACATTATTAAAGTATTTTTTGGGCAATTAATATACTTTTTATCATCCAGTATTGAAGTATTACATTGTATTAAGGAAGATTATAATACATTCTATCTTGACCGTTCAGTCTGTGAAGTCTTTAGTTGCTCTTAAGTTATATAACACAACCACATACCTTGAGGATGTTCCCAGAGCGGTGATGAGCGCCTGCAGTAGCCCGCCAATGAAAACAAATGGGTTCTTCCTGGTTACGAGGAAGTAAAGTGTTGGCAAGACGAATAGGGCATGAACGAGCAGGCCACAGATGACCGTCACAGTGTACATGGCCAGCTGTCCGCCCATGGATGAGATGTCATCCATCTCCACGATCTTACCAGCGATCAGGAACAGGATACCGATGGGGGCATACCTGAGGATCGATGAGTAATGTAATGAATTTGTAATCCAGACCCAGCATTTTATTTTACGTTAGCCTTATCCATCCATCCTTACCACATGATTATGGCAACCAGCCTCATGATGGCTTCATTAAGACAGTCAAAGAAGTCCTTGAGGGGCCGCCCCTGCTCCCCCATGCTCGAGATGATCAGACCAAAGCAGATGGAGAACACAACCAGGCCAAGAGCATTGACTCCATTGACCGCTACAGGCACCGGGATCATCTCCTCCCGGGTCATCTCGCTACCATTAAGTTTGAATATGGTGTCGTTCACAGTCATTTTCACATGGACTATTCTCTTGGCATACTGTGTCTTAAACTGCAAAGACAAATGGGTTAAACAATGATTAATCCTTTTGCAATAACATGTATATGCATGCTTTTATTTAAGAACTATATTTGACTTTTTAAAGATATCCTATATCTAAATTGCTGTATATTAAGATCTGTTTTAATAAGGAGGTTGAAGTGGCCTTAGTTAGCATCTCAGCTGTGTAAGCATGGGTACTGGACATGTGATATGCTTTGATAATGATGGCAAATTCAGATTTAGTTGCTTAATAATTTAATTTCCAGTGCAACAGAGATCTCCAGTAAGCAGTTTAAAGTTCACATGAATGAAATTTGCAATACCCTGTACCTGAGAGGCTTAACCATAGCAGCATGTTTACTTTAATGGGCTTAAGCAAGATCATTTAGAAACAAATCATTATGTAACTGAAGGAAAAAGATAAAGAATGGATGTGGTGAGAGGGTTACCTGTTTGGTGCAAGCCTCCACAAGGTTAGGGGGAAACATATTTCTAGAGAAATAGAAAATAGGTAAATTTGTATTAGGATTTACAAATAACAAATAGACATTTTCTAAAAAAACATGCAATATATAGACTATTTGGGCCAGAATAAGTGTACCGGAGTTCTCTTGTGACTGTGTTTTGTTGTCCCATAAATGTGTGTGTACCTGATTAAGTCCAGGAAGGCGTCAGCAGGGCTGATCTGCTCAATCTTCTGCTGGTTGGTGAACTCATCCTTTGATCCTTGTCCAGGATGAATAATGAGCACCATGACGATACCAATGAACACAGCAATAACAGTGGTGGTGGTGTAGTACACAACTGCCCGCATACCCATTTTCCCAGAAGCACGGCCGTCCAGAGCTGCCATACCTGAGAAGGACATTGTCTACATTAATGTATCAGTACAAAAGGTTATATCCTCAATAGAGTTTTTTAAAGTATTTATCTGCTGGTAGCTGTACTCATTATCAGAATTATGGAAATACTTTCAAGCTGTAGACATTTCAGTTCCTAGCAGCAACAGCACTGTACTGTTAGCAGCTTTATTTGGTCTCATGTTGCATACTGTACATGAGAGTAAGCATGTGTTTAAAAAACAATATAATCATCTCAAAGTTCAGTTACTGTCATAATAAATACTGCAACTTTTCTATTGTTCTACATAATGGAAAAAAAAACTCCCTTTCATCTTTAGTCATGCTGCCTTGTGACCTTACAGTTTGCATAGATGTGTCAGTTACTTGTGTCCCTAAGAGCTTACAGTTGATCTGGGAAAAGGTGCTGTGATTATAGGTGGAATACACCCATCTGTATTATCTGCCTTGATATCTGTGGAAACAAAGAGCGGCAGGGAACACAATCTGGCTCTGACCTTTACTGGAAAACAACACCTACTGTACAGCACCCATGAGGAGATCTAGTATACATTATCTGACTTTAAATACAGATACAATATTATAGCTACAGGGAGAAACTCTGTAAAAACAAGCCAATACAATTTAGATTTTGTGGTTTTGATAGTTGGGCAAAAAGCTTCACCTATAGTAGGGTTGGCCTCATTTAAATATTTTCTTTTATTTGATCATGTAACAGTGATGCATGTCTCCAAGTGTGACATTAGTTTGTTTTGAACTCAGAGACTGTTAGTTAAAGATTAACAGTCTGAGCTCCATTGAATATGTGTGAGGGCAAGGTGACTAACAGAGCTATGATTTATGCAGAAAAAGATTCTTGCAACATAATACAAAAGCTGATGATGAATTTCCAAGGAAATATTTAGCTCCCTGTTACAGTATGTTGGGTAATAACTCCTACAGGAATCAATTTTGGGTTGCTTGAGAAATAGTTTCCACAAAGCTTGTTTTCGGTTAAGAATTGACAAACCTCCACTGGAGAAAGTGACGTTTAATCGGAGCCAGAGGAGAGTTTGAAGACGTCACAGAGCCTGGAAGCTAAACCGTTGTCTACAACTCTAATAGCATTAAACACAGGTCAGGATAGTGATGGTAAACAGAAAGACATGCCATTCAGGAAACTGGATTTAGAAAGGGACAAGCTGCCTCAATAGACTTGACTTTTCCGTTTCAATGTGTCAGTTCCTATTATGGCTATTGTCTTCCTTTATTCAGAGCTTTATGAGGCAAAGCAGGCTTGTGTGATGGAAGATATATGTGTTCCTTTTATATGTGGCAAATTGTATGTGTGTGGTGTGTGTTCGTGTGTGTCCCTACTACTGCGCCCCTACTGCCCCTGCTTTGCCCCTCTCCTTTCCTCTTGTCTCAATAGGCCCACGACTAAGGCTTTTATTCTCCTCATCCTTCCCTCCCTCATTTTCTTCTCCCAAATTGTTCACCTCCTCCCTGTACCTCCTTTTGTTTCAGGGTGCCCCCTGGTTCCCCTCCCCTCTTGCCCCCACATCTTTACCTCCCTTCTCTCTTTTTCTTGCACACTGATCTTATTGCTGCAATCCTTTCATAGCCACCCGTTTCCTCCTCCCACCCCTCTGTTCTGCTCTCCTACAATTTCTTTTCTGACAGCCCTGGGAAAACTTGTTGACTTAGTCAGCCCTGCACGCACATAATGATCCCCAGCCTGTTGTCCAGGCAACAACGGACGCAGCCTCACCAATTTCATCCTCTCAAAGGAACAAAAGAAGCGAGTATGAAGGAGAGCGAGGAGAATGACTTTCTTTCTCAAATGGGGAATGTTCATCAAACACAAAAGTAGGCCTACTTTAGAGGGGGGTATAGTTGGGTTTGACCAGAGGGCAATTAACATCCACTGACGACTCACAGTTCTAGCAAGACTTTGCCTCAAGGCATGCAGTCAGAAGATATCTCTACATAATAAAAGAAAACTTACAAGGTAATGTCTTGCAGTGATCGATGGACCAAATAAGACCCTTGCTTCTTACATCATTTATATTGATGATGTTTTTGGTGAATCATTAAAAAAAATGTACATCCACAGAGCTTTAAGAAAGGTCTAGACATTATATTTATAGCACAGTTTGTTCACATTAACTTTGTTCATCACTTAACTTCACCTTTATGTTGCTGCCTTTATTCAATAAGGCTAACTCACAGAGAATCAGTCCAGTCATTTAACCCTTGGCCTTGTCTTGACTCCCAGTCCCTCCACCTCCTTTCCTCCACATGACCTCCTTTGTAATCAGTCTCCTTTTCCTCCTTTTACTGACCACATCCCTTCTTCCTGTCCAGCCCCTTCATGTGTTTCAGCTCTTATTGAAAGGCCTTGAGACAACACATATTTGACGACCAATGCATTGAGCCGTTTATCTGAAGTCTCTCATACATTTGTATCCTTGGTTCCCCTGCCTGCCGGTCCTCTAATCCTGCTTTCCTTCATTTTCTACCTTGCAGGGCCCCTTTTCCCAATTCCCTATTCTGTCTCAGTTTTGGACAGGATCAAAATTCAGAAGCAAATTTCTTCAAACTGAGACAACCCACTTCACAAAGAAACAAAATTCAGCAAGGAGCGTGACACTCAGTTTACACAGGGGCCTCGTGTTTGCAGCAAGGAAGTCAAAGGAGCATAGCTCTGATGCTTTTATCTCCAAAAATATGTTATTTTCAAAGTTTTGCTCTGTCGCATAAATCAATCACAGCTCTAAAATAGAGCTTAATCACATTTATGCTGTATAGGATATTGGTTCCTGTTGGAAAGTTGGTGAATCAAGCCTTTATTTTGGGGTTAAAAACACTGATAAACATACAGCTAAAGTTTTCAAACTCTCTTCAAGATCAATGGTTGCTGTGTTTCTCCAAAGTCACCTAAAACGTCTCATATTACTTTCAAACGAGGTCAAAGTTTAAGCGGAAATCTGAAGACCGTGGGAGAAAAAAGTGAGCCTCAAATAAATGGTGACTAAAACAGCTGTGTTGCAGGAGTTTAGAAAATGTTTTACAGTATTTTAAAAACGATCCTTTTCTCCCATGACAAAGTACAAAACATTTTTTATTCTGATTATTTTTTTGAAAGTCCAAGTAACTTTAAGATAGTGAGTTGCAATGTGTCTGCATATGCAGGTGTGTGTGTGTTTGTGTGTGTTGTTTGTTTTGGTGAAACAGTTACTTTTTACAGTCACAGTTACATAATGCTTTTTCGGTGCTGTTCTTGTTGTGACCTCAGCCCTCAATCTGCTCTACAACATTTCCGACAGCTGGCTGATGTAACCTCTGTGGGATGAAATTAAATGTTAGATGTTGTGTTTGAATTAAGGATAGCAGGGGACTATGGAAGATAACAATAATCACATTTTATATTAACTTAATTTTAGAATGAACACTTAACCATTAAGATATTTGTTCAACTTCATTTTCAAGTAGGTGTTGGGGAAGATTGATGCATTTACTGTTTGAATTTTTTGTGTGCTATGCGCTCTATTTTGATATGCTCTGTAGAAGCAAGGGTTAATGTTAGGGTTATGGTTAGAGTTGTTTCACGCAAAATGACCAGAATAAGTGTAAGGTATTTTATTGGTGCAGTGTAGACTATCCATCAAGTTGCACACAAAATGACGCTATAAAAACAAGAAAATAAATATATATTAAAAAAAATGTCATGTTAAATGTGGGGTATGTAATTTTGGAGAAACCAGCTCGAGTGCGCTAGAATTTGAAAATACACAACCGGAAAAAATCTGCCACTCCCTTACAGAGCCCCTCCTCCAACACACACAAACGCGCACATGACCAATGAGGGCACAAGATAAGTTTGTGCACAGATGGAAGGCTGACAGGCAGGTAGGCCATCCAGTTATTTTAGCCGGGCCGGCTAAAATGATTGGTCGTGCTTTTTACAGTACTACGGCTTCCACAGACTAAATTATTTTATGTATTTATTGTCAAAGCATTTAATATATTCATTGCTATCGGGATGTTAAGAGCATTCCATGGAAAATAACAAAAAGTGTTTTTGAAATCAATTACATACCCCACCTTTAAGTGTGTTATCTGTAATAATAATGGACTTTTATAGTCCTATGAAATCTTTATAGAAAATAATATTGTATCTGATTAGTTCAAAAGGCACATCCCTTAAGACATGAGAAAGGAGCCGTGTGCGGGATGACTTGACAACAGACCGCGCTCTTTGTTGGTGTTGTAGCTGATGTCATGTGACATGATGTCAGAGGATGCTGATGTTACGCCCTGCTGCAGCACAAAGCAGGTTATTATCAGGCAAAGTGTGTCTGTCATCCCTTTAGGAGACGGGCCTGTTGCCCGGTCAATCACTGCTCTGGAGATTTGGTGTCAGTATATCCCGCCTTTGCCAGTCAGTGCTGCTTACGAATGGAAAGTCACATGTTCTACTGTACATATTTGTTTCCATTACAAGTAGAGTCTGGACAAACCCTTTTCCTCAGGGAGAAGGCCTGCCTGCGTGTCGGACTCGCTTTTGTGAACTATGTCAACAGTGACGAATGAACTAATTTCATCCCTTGATTATAACTGAGAAAAAGGCTTTTGTCTTTTGCTCAAACATAGGTCCAAATACATACTGAGTTGCAGAGATCTTTAAGAAACCACAAAGTTACCTAGCCCAACAGCTCTGAATTTCTTATTCAAATTGACAAAATAAAGCTTAGATCACTTTGGTTGTGCTGTATTAAGTTTCAAGAGCATTACAACATGGGCCAAGCACGTGATTGCATGAGGGTTGAAAACATATCATCCTTTATCCGTCTGTATAGCACATGAGGTCATGCCAACACGCACCGCTATGCCCAAAACCAACTAGAGCGTTGGCTGAACAAACAGCTGGCTCACTCAGATGCCAGATATTAGGTAGCCTACACGTTAGTCAGTGGAGCCACAAAACAACAAGCAGCACTGTCACTGGTATTACGATTATACACAGAAAACACATGCTACCTGCAAAACACAAACATAAATCCCACATAAACAATCAACAAATTTGACCTACTTTTTCCAATATGTAAAAAACTGATGCTTTGATTTACTTCAGACCTCTAGGGGACATTGGTGGAATTTATCTAGTGAGGCATCATTCATATAATAGATGCCAGGAAGCCTATAGGTTACTTACGTAACCCCAGTTCTCAGAGTAACATGAAGAGAGATGTCTCACTATGGGATGCGCCTCATCGCGGAGCAAACAGAAGCATCAATCTCATTTACGCCAATTCTGATTGGCGGGTGATCTCAACGTCATCGTCAGGGAATCCACCCCCTATAAGTAGCTTGCGCCACGAGTCCACGACGCATGCGTCATTCAAAATAAGCACCTCTTCTCGCTTCATCATAGCAAGGAGGGCCGTCTGGTGAGACATCTCACTTCATGTTACTCTGAGAAATGGGGTTACGTAAGTAACCTATAGTTCTCATTCATAACACTCCGTTCGATGTCTCACTATGGGAAATCGTAACTCCCGTATTGCCAGACGAGCTTATCTCGAAAATCACCAAACCAACCAGAACCTAACAGGTAGAGCTCTGACTCAGCGGGGCGCCCAGCACTGCTCGGGCCACACTGGGAGCAGAGACGTCTAGCCTGTAAAGGCGGACAAAAGTGAGCGGCGAGGACCAGCCCGTCGCTGCACAAAAGTCTTGGATGGAAACACCCTTGAGCAAACAGCCCAGGGTGTAGCCAGACCCCGAGTCTAAAGAGCACGCAACCCGAAGGTGCCCGCAATTTCCGACTCGTATAGGCCAAAGCAATGGTCTCTACCATTCGGTGGGAGAACCGTCGCCTAGTAACGGGCCTATCCCTGTAAGGGTTAGCCCAGGACACAAAGAGTTGGTCATTATGACACAAAACTCCCTTGATCTGTCCACATAAGTGCATATGCACGGGCTAGACATAGCAAATTCAACTGCTGGCGAAGAAAATTGCCTCAATGTCAATTGGGGTATCTGAACCAACCACCTTAGGATAAAGGTAGGATTGGGCCTCAGCAACACTCTAGTTTGCCCTGGGATGAACTAGGTGCGTGGAGGATGCACAGATAGCGCATGAAGTCACTGACTCGCTTGGCGGATGCCAGAGCCAGTGATTGCACTGTCTTTAGTGACAGATGCTTCATGACAGCTTCTCCCAGAGCCTCAAATGAGGTACGAGTGAGCCCATCTGAAACCACTGTCAAGTCCCATAAGGACACTAGTGACCTGGAAAATCCTGTGCTTCCAATTAGGTCCTGTGGAAATGATAGAATCACTCCACCGGGACATTGAAAAGAGGTGTGTCCTCTTTTAAGGACATCCTTCATCCCCATCTTCCACTTTCAGTCATAACGAGACACAATGGAGGAAACTTTCGCACTCTGAGCAGTGCCCATCGCCCCTCGGGAGACTCACTGTATTCAGATTGCACCACCTACGGGTCAGGTCCATAGGACGAGACACCCCGGGTGTGGGCGAAAACATCGTCCCCCCTGCCCCGGACAGAATGTCCCTGAGGGGGGGGGGGCTGTCATGGCTGACCGCACAGCCACTGATAAATCCCCGCCTGCCAGTACATTACAGGTCAGTGCGGAACTATCAGGATCAATGCGTGGTGCTGTTCTCTCACTCTGGTCAGAGATGGGTTCTCAGAGCCAGGGGTGGGAATGCGCGCGGGGGAACCGGAGGTCAAACGTGCTCGAGTACGCCTACGCCCAACGGTGCGTATAAGACCGCGCATTGAAAGAATAGCTGATAATGAGCATAATCTTTTTAATACGAACAGATTTATCGTGGCTCAGCCGCGACACACCCACAGCTGACTCACAACCATTTGATGTGAAGTCCAGTCTGCATATGGTGATATGCCTCTGGGCAGCAGGGCTGTCCCGAGGTTCGTCACAACTGGTGCATGTCTCACTCTCGAGGAGAGGAGGTGACCGTGGCACCACAAGATCAGTTTGCGTGCCAGCATGTAACTGAGGAGAACGCAAAACCTCCTTAATGGTTTACATACGATATTGTCGTATTATCCATCCTCACGAGGGCATGGTGTCCTCTGAGAGAAGACATACGGCGTTTTAGGGTGGGGAACACCGCTAAAACTCTCGGTAATTTACGTGCGACCGTTGGAGGTTCCTGTTTTTCCAGAAAACCCCCTCCCAGGTCGACTTTTGTAAATACCTCTCCAGCCCGTCAGACATGCGTCCGTGGAGATTCCTCTTTGCAATAAGACAGCACCCATAAGCATGCCCCATACTAGTTAAAGTCGGGTGCAGCCGGCGGCGCAGTGCCATTTTACGCATCTCATAGTGACCACTACTCTGCGCGGGGTTCAGTCTGAGGGCAGCTGTCCAGTGCTGAAACTCCCTCGGGGGAAGTACAGTCTGGGCTGGGAACAACATGCTCCCTTCTGTGTTTATGATGAAACTCAGGTTGAACAGGTGTATTACGGGGACATTTTTCCGTGTAATAACCCCCTGTTTTGACTGTGCGAGAAGCAACCAGTCGTACAGGTAGGTTGCCAGGCGAATACCCTGTTGTCTTAACGGGGTTATCGCGGCTTCCGTACATCGTACAAACCCTCCTGGACTGAGAACAGACCGAAGAGAAGCAGTCCGCACTTGTAAGGGACATCCTGAGATGTAAGTCACAGATATTCCCTTTGTGGGTAATATGCTGGAGTGTGTAAACATGCATCTCCCAGGTTGACTGATGTGAGCCAGTCGTCCTTCTTGTCGCACGAGACATATTAAAGATGTGTGAGTGAGCATTTTGAAGCTGTATCTTTTAAGATATCTGCTTGGAGCTCAATAATCTCAATATTGGCTGAGTTCCGTTCCCTCTTCGTTTGAAAACAGGGAAATACTTGGAATGAGAGCCGCTCTGACTTTGTTCGACGGGTATCACAGATATAGCCTTGTTTTCTATAGGTGAGAGAATCTCCTCTCTCAGAAAACGGGTTGACTCTCTCCGGGCCTGTGAGTACAGAATGCCCGAGAGCGGGGGAGGAGGGGGGGATGACATTGGGTCGGAGGCCGTAGCCTCATGTTACTGTCTCGAGAAAGTCCCCGGCAGACATTGTGAACATCTCCTGCTGATTTCTCTTTAGAGTCTGCAGAGACATGTCTCCCACCCTCAGAGTCTCAATTTTGTCACGTTCTTGGGGTCCTTTCTGAGCACAGTAGTACCTTAATTCGACAATCCCCACCGACACTGCGCATGCGTGTGGTGGTGGTGTTTTTAACAACCTCGGCCGTCACTGCGTTTGCACGTGATGCTGGAGGCTTCACAGTACCAGCCGCCACTGCGTTTTGCACGTGATAGTTGAGGCTTCACAGCACCAGCCGCCACCGTGCTTGCACGTGATAGTGGTGGCTTCAGAGCCCAAGCTGACACTGCATTTGCACGTGACAGTGGAGGCTCCACAGCCCCAGTCGTCACTGCGTCTGCACGTGACGAAGGCGGCTTTAAAACTCCTGTCGCCACTACGCATGCGCGTGGCGAAGGTGCCTTCACAGACCCGTTCTAATGTCCGCCTTTTGAGATGCCGTAGCTGCTCTCAAAAGGGGAACAATAGGTCCAGAAAATAACATAACAATATTTTACAGACATGTGTATTTGTGCACTTGAGGATGGCGTTGAGGCATCTCTCGAGGCAGGAACACATCTGGAGCTGGAGAACGCAGCTCTTTCACAGAGGGGAGAAGAGGAGGCCGTCAGGTTGCTCGCTTCTTCCTTCCCGTCAGGTGGCTGGGGATCTGGGTCGGCTGCTGCCGGAACTGGAGATCTGCTCGGCCATCTCATCCCCGTCTCCTGCCTGGGCTGGGGACTCGGGTCGGGCTGCTGCCTCAGCTGCCTCGGTATCATAAGCCGAGCAGGGTGAGGGGCATTTCGGGCCGGGGGCTGCCGTGAGACCGTTGTAGGTGGCGGCTGGACCCTCCGAGGAAGACAGGGGTGGAGGGCCTCGTCTTCTCTCCTTTTCGACTCCCGTCTCCGCTGTAGTGAGACCAGAGCAGAGCCGAAAATGCCCTCGGGAACGATAGGCATGTCCATCACATCCTTCTTTTCCCGGTCTGGGAGGTTGGTCAGGTCGAGCCACCTGCCTCTCTCCTGCACCACCATCATGCCCATGATCTTGCCCGTGACCTGGACCGCGCTGCGTTGTACCCGGAAGCAAATGTCCGTTACCGCTGCGATCTCGTCCCATAAGGCTGGCCCAGATCCGCTCGCTAGATCCCCGCAGAGCTCTGCCTGGTAGGCAGTTAGCAGCGAGGAGATGTTGAGGGCCCTGGCGGACAACGCTGCGGCTTTGTAGGCTCGATCCGCCAGTGTGGACTGCAGTCGGTCCGCCTTCACCGGTAGCGTGGGGTTCCTGCTCGGTGCAGACGTCATCCTCGGGAGGAGGTGAGCTGCCACCAGCGGTTCCATTGGCGGTATGTGGAGCAGGCCGAGCCTCTCCATACCGTCACAGTCCAGGGAGGAGGCACCCTGGATTGGGGCCTTGTTACTGTAGGGCCGGTCTCTCCAGGAGACCGACACCTCATCCAGCAACTCTGGAAAAACCGGCAGGAGTTGCATCTTTCTCCTCGCTGCTTGGGGCACATTTTTCCCCTCGTAGCGGGACCTAGAGGTCTCCTTGGCCATCTCGGGCCATGAGATGTCTAGCCTGGATGCAGCACGTTGGCACACGGCCTGCAGGTCCACGCTGAGACATGCCGAAGCTGGTGTGCTGTCGCCTGGGGGAGCAGCCATCGCTCCCGGCACTGCAGCCCGAGCTGGTGGCATGAAGACGTCCTCTTCTTGCTCATCTGAGTCGGAGAGTAGGAACTCAGAGGAATCCTCTTCGTTCTCCACGCCTTCCGACTCCAGGATATCGTCCGCGAGTGTGGCCATGGTGAGGTCCAGCTGGGAGCCCCAGCTTGGCGTAGCCAGGGGTCCCAATCTCACGTCTCTCGCTGCTACCGAGTTCCAGCCTGACTCAGGGTGGGACTTTGGCTTCGCAGCTGGCGCTGTAGATGAACCCCAGACCAACACAAAGGTTCGACTTTAGCGGTGGGTGCCCTCGTGTCCTGGTAGCCGTCCGGCGCGCCAGTGTACACGAGGGATCCCATGCTCGCCAGGTTAGCTTGGCTAGCTAGCCGACGGCGGAGGCTCTTTCGGGACAAGCCGGAGCAATGTCCGCACGAGCCGGGGTTATTGACAGCCTCCTGGGCGTGTTCCAGCCCGAGGCAGGACGAGCAGACCTGGTGTGTGTCTGTGTCCGAGATCTTGAACCCACAGGGCCACAGAGCCTTGCAACTGAGTTCCCGGCTCCCCTGGTGTGAGGGAGAGAGGCGTCCATCTTGCCTGCCGTGGTGACGGCGTGGAGAGGGACCGCTCTCAGTAGGAAAGTTGCCGGGGAAAAAATCTAAGAACTCGTCCTTAGTCCGGAGAAAAGCGACGGCGTAGATTTATTTCCGAAAGGGGTATTAACTGGTGTGTTAATAGCCCTTAATTCTTTTCTTATCTGGTATGAGAATAGAAGAAAACGTCCTCGCCGTCGTTAGCTAGCTAACATGTTGTGTTCTTGATGGTCTGTCTGTGTGAAACTTTAAAAGACTACAAGAGTAATAGGTCATATTTATTAATTAATTAAGAAAGTGGAAGATGTCCTAATTTAAATTATATGAACTGATGTTCTTACCTGTGATAAGACTGGAAACCAGCAGGGGCAGCACCAGCATCTGAAGCATTCTCATCAGCAGCTCCCCAGGGAACGAGAAGAACTTCATCTCCCGGTACGACATCTTGTAAGGCCGCAGGCCAAATCCCATGATAGTGCCTGCAATGATAATAAGATGTGGAAGAAAAGTCCAAACCTGATCAGAATTTCAAGACCAGATAATCTAGTTGACACATGTTGTTTGATGTAAGCATATTACAGCAAAATCAAGCATATTTATGAATGGGGGGGGGGCTGAGGTTTGTATTGTAACACAAAAATGCCTTGCAGACTCACATTATAAAATAGAAAATACAGTGTAGTCTGCCTATGGTGCAGGAGAGTTGGGGCTCCGATGATCCAGGTTTAAGCATGAGTAGCATTGTTTCGAGGAATTGCATTTGCTTTGCTCATTGTATATAACTTGATTAACTTTTTTTTTGTGTGATATTCTTCAGTTTCTGAAACCTTATATTCATCTATCAGTTTATCCCCTGCAGCTCTATCCACCAACAGGGCCCAGGTGGTTGACCCGGCAGCCTGAAGTGAAGTTAACTCTATCCTGAATGCAGCAATCAGGATGTGTGTTTGTCATGACATGGTGTAATTCTAGCAGGGTTGCAGATGTGCAGGCGGTGGGTGGGCCTGGCTTACTTCCTACTGAGACCGACTGAAAAGGTTAATGGCAGCAGGTCAAGGGTCAGCTGCCGGGTCAGACTAAGGCCTGCCTGCTAGGTTCATCTGAGGTCCCTTTATTCTCTCATC
Source organism: Notothenia rossii (assembly GCF_949606895.1). Classification (NCBI taxonomy): domain Eukaryota; kingdom Metazoa; phylum Chordata; class Actinopteri; order Perciformes; family Nototheniidae; genus Notothenia; species Notothenia rossii. Next base: position 20,388,125 of record NC_136909.1, read on the forward strand.
CTCCACCGTTTGTTTCTATTCTTTTCCTTCTTCCGTCCTGCTACAGGGGAGTTGCTTACACCAGATAGACGTAATGATGAGACAGAAAATCTCCTGCCTTTTTCTGTAAGTGCTAACACATTCTTCTCCAATAATATTCAATCAATTAAATTACCATGTGGTGCCTGGACTAGTCTTACTAGACCAAGAAAAGGTTCTCACTTACCAATAATGACACCAGCGACAGTAAGGATAACAAAGGAATTTCTCATGAAGCATCCTCTCAAATCGTCCTTCGTGATGCTCTCCACTCTCTTCTTGGCCAGCAGGGATCGGGACTGGACCCCGGCCCGGATCTGCTGCAGCCCGCTCCGGGTCCTCTGTGGGTTCTCCCCATTGCTCTGAGTCATAGCTGCTGCTGGGTCTTCAGATGCGTTATTGACCTGCAGGAACTCAAGTTAACTGTAAGGAGGACGCCTTAAAGGTGCTGATGAACCCCTGCTCTTTTTAACACGCATCCTTTGGCTTAAGTATTGTTAAGTGTCCTAGTCGAAAGGGAAGACATATTGTCCTAGCGTTAAAAACATTGATTGACCAAAAAAAAAACAATGATGAAAGGTAGAGAAGCACTTTGTCACACTCTTAGTTAAGTCAGATAATAATAGATTTAAAACACATTTTAAGTTGTGCTTTGTATTATTGATATGCTTAACTCAAAACGCAGCATATAGGAGTGATTACCGGAGCCTAATAATCATGAAACCCCCAAAATATGCATAAAGACATAAATGAAATGCATGCGTCAAGAATGTGTGTGTTTCATTCACAAATGTAAAGGCATGCACACTTCCTTATACGTACACTTGAGTCACTACAACACACGTGTTGTTATGCTGATAAGGATTCAAGGTCTCATACATGCAGATACACACAGTTACAACGGTCAAATGGTAAAATGCATTTGCAGGCACATTTAAAAATGGTAAAATACTAAAATAGAAGTAGTTTCTGTACCTTTAGACTTCAGCAATAAGTTCCTCTGGAGTAATGTTTTCTTTCAGAAGTAAAGTTCTGGTTTAAAACCCAGTGTGAGAGAGACAGAGGAGCTCTTTGGTTGGGAGCTGGTTGGTGTGAGCAACCAGCAATGAAGAGAAAGAGAAGTAAAAAGAGGAGAGGGGGGGGAGAAAAGAGAGGAGGGAGCAGCAGCGAGATGAGGGAATGAAAGGGCCAATAAGAACGGAGGCGGTGCAGTAGAAGAAAAACTAGTCACTCACACAGTGTGGGCTTTTGGGGAGGTGAGGCGGGATCTAAGAAAGTGAGGTAATTTAGAGAAGGAGGGTACTTTTCAGACAGAGGGGAGTTTGACGAATAATGAGCTTTCCAAGCAGGAAAAAGAGAAAGGACCTTCTTATTTCTTCTATCCCTCTCAGCCTTCCTTTCAAATGGTTTTTCACGCTTGAGAAATTCACCCTGATTGAAGATTCCTGTGGAGAGTGAGTCAACAGTGAAGTAAAAGTCCTCAATCAATCACGAAAAAAAATTGAAGTGGATTAGCCATTCATACATTTATTTTGGCACATCTCCAATTGACACACTCATTAATCAATCTGCCTTTTTTTTCTAGATTTAAGTCCATTAGACATTTACATGAGACAAAGGTCACCTTTTTGTCCATGAAAACAGTGGAGTTTTTAGTTAGGCGGAGCTAAACCGAACGGGTAAATGTTTACCAAGTTCCAGTCACAACTCGCGCTCTGAAACCTTTTGCTATAAACAAACAATCTGTTCAAACAGTGATGAATGTTTAGAATTTTGGAGGAATTTTGCAAACTGAATGCTTCTGGGACAGTAAGTTAAATGTGTGTCATTTAAACATAATGAATACTTTAGCAGAGGAGACATTGGTCAAGAAAAACACTCCCACAGAGGATCAACCAAACACAAGCAGCTGACAACCGGGAGCAAAATTAAGGAATTTAGAGTTTGGCATGTGTGATGCATTGAATGCTGAGGGTGTGTATTTAAAAATATGTATGTTTTTCTTGTGCATTTGTGTATGGTTGGGTTTATGTGTCTGGGTAAAAAAGTGGGGGAGAGAGTAAGTTGGAGAGGTACAGCTGAAGACATCCTGTCTGACTCATTGCAAGGGAATTCATGTTTGGCATAGTTGTTGTGAAATGTTTCAACCGTCAGTCTACATTGGCATTGACACACACACACACACACACACACACACACACACACACACACACACACACACACACACACACACACACACACACACACACACACACACACACACACACACACACACACACACACACACACACACACACACACACACACACACACACACACACACACACACACACACACACACACACACACACACACACACACACACACACACACATACCCTGCTACTTATGAGCTAAGATAAGTTATATAACCTCTGGAAGAATAATATCACCAAAGTATCCTTCCAGGGTTTGCTGTGTGGAGATCAGAGCTGTTTCAACACAGTTCCACTGTGTTTGAGTGATTCAAGGCACCGACTATTTCCATTCAGCAGTTATATATATATATTGTTTACATGCACAGTTAATCACAATAATGCACAGTTATTGGTTTGGACTGATTCTTCCCTTTGTGTAGAGAAAGATAATTGTGTCTGCAAGAGATTTTGTTTTAAAGCATGGGACACTTTTTGTCTTTAGCTGCTTTCTAGTGCTATAGACCCATTGCCTCTGAGTTCCACTGCAATATAATTTCAGAAAATTACATTTAAATTAACCATTAGATTGACTTAAAGTAGAATCTGGTCTTAAATGTATTATTGTGTTGAAACAAACATGTGTATGAAAACAAGCATGTGAGCATACACTGCTGACAAAGTGGTGTTTGCCATGTTGCTAATACTTTTAGACTGTAATGATTATTCATGATATAATGCAGCAACAAAGTAAAGCATCAAGTTGTCGGTGAAATCATCGTTCCTCCGAGATGCTTGGATAACCATCATTAGTTCTAACAAACAAGCAATTACTGTCTGAATTGCAAGCAGAGAATCTGTTCTGCTGCTCCATCGTCCCCTGGGCCCCGGAGACACTGAATAGCTTATTTCAACTCTGAGGAGCTTCCTGAGTCCCTGGCTTATTATTAGTGCAGACCGGTCAGCATTGTCAGTGGCTCCAAGTCCCACTGCAGCACTGCTGTAACAGTATTTATATAAATATAGAGACACTCGTGACAAAAGGATGGACATCCATGATAACCCAATATGGCAACTCATAATCAAAGTTGTATTTGATGAATATTACAGAGAATGAGATGCAAAATGTCACGCTACTCATATCAATATTCTTGCCTGAGTTTAAGAATCCTGTTGGTTTGCACAGGGGAGCAGGTGGATGTAGGAGTGAGGCGACAGGGATTGGTGGGATTGTCAGGGTTTGAGTTTTGTTGTGTCTAGTTTTGAGGTTATTTTGCTGTTCTGTTCTCCCTGTCATGTTTTCCTCCTTGTTTCTTGTTTCTTTTCTCCGTTAGTTTCCCTGGTGTGTCCAATTGTCTGATTGTGTTCACCCGTTGCCCTTGTGTTTTTCCTCCCCTGCCCGGCTGTTTCTCGTCTCGTGATTACCCCTCCCTTTATTTAGTCTTGTCTCTTCCTGTGTTCGGTGTCGGTTCATTGTTTCTTTTTCCCGTCACTCTCCATGTCAGTCATCGTCAGCTTTTTGTATTATATCTTCCTTGTGCTTCCTTTGTGTTTTTGCCATCAGCTTTTACTATAAAGCTTGTTTTTGTTTTCTACTTACCTTTTTTTGTAGTCTGCTTTTGGGTCCTACCTTTCCCAAACCGTAACAGGGATAGTCAGAGTGCTTCGGCTGGAGAGGAGGAGGATGGCAGGTCTGTGAAGTTCCTTTAGAAATGTATAATGTTAGAGGAAGTGAGAAGGGGCTGAACGCATCCTCCTGCTAAGATATAAACCCCCATTGGCACTTTTTTCCCATTATCTATACTGGAAACAAGGTTCCCTCCCAACTGAGACCTATTTTACATGACAACCTGCACAACTAAACAAGTAGCTTAATGCTTATCGATTGAAATAAATAAATAGAAAATAAACTGTGTGTGTGTGTGTGTGTGTGTGTGTGTGTGTGTGTGTGTGTGTGTGTGTGTGTGTGTGTGTGTGTTGCAATCACTTCCATGTTAAAAAAGAGGCTTAAAAAAGCTGAATATTTTTTAAAAGTATAACATTTGAACGTTTCCCATCATGTGCTGAAAAGGCTGAATAGTTTGATATTTGAATGGTTCCTGCAGCTGAAATTAGGCTGAAGGAGTTAAATAAAGATATCAAATGTAAGTAGTAGTAATTGAATGTTTACACCTGTGTGTGTAAACCCAGAGATCAAAGGTTTCCATGGTGTCTGCTCTGATTGGATGATGTCACTCACATAAATAAATAGAAAAGAAACAAATAAACAAAAAAAGTGTGTGTGTGCGACCGACCGGCCACTTATGTGAAAATGTTAATGGTTCACCACAGAGATTTCAGGTCACAATTCTTTCATAGTCATTTCCAACAAATGCAGACCATTTTCAGATAACAAATGTGTCTGGAAAATGTCTCGACATTGGGCATTATGCAGCAAAATTGTTGTTTAACAATTGGGGAGATGCACTCAAAGAAAAGCTGTACGAAGAAGACGTCCAGCTTTAGAGAAATTGAAGTAGTGTTGAATAAACGTATACACAATAAACTCACACCAATGAGTTGTATGTCAGCCATTCAGAAGCCAATCACCCCGCAATGTTTAAATGTTTTTATGGTTTTAATTGGGATCAGTGGACAAATAGTATTTCTTTAGCCCATTAAATTAATATATCAAACATTATAATTACTCAAAACATATAAATATCTACATTTTAAACAAAATGTATGTTGTATGTATGTACAAAATGTATGTTTGTAGCCACCACATTGGTTAACCCAAAATTCGAAGGATTGGAAGAAATAGTGGATTTTAACCTAATAAGAGAAAATGTATATCCATAAATCCTCTTGCATGAGGCCCATTGTGTTTGTGACAGCAATACTGACAGACCAGATTCCTGGCTTTCCCGTCATTAAACCTCAGTTCATCTGGAAAGCTTTAAATAAGCACCCCACCATTCTTCACACTCACCGCAGCGACCCAGATGGCACCCGTCACACAGCTATCCCAACAAGCAACACCGGACAACAGTCGCTTTTGTCTCGCTGTCCCCGTGCTACGTAGTGATGGAGTCAGCAGGAGAGCACTACTTGTAAATTAAAGAAAGAAAGAAAGGGAATCTGGCATCCTATAAAAAACAGAAACAACCGAGAAGCAGGTGAATGTCACATTGCCATGGATGCTGTGTAGAAAATGTGTGGACTTTAGTTATATAAATATACTTGTCTACTTGTGTGGGGACATAAATATGTAAATCAAGGGTCATAGAGAATATACAAATGTTTTTTGTGCTTCTGTTACAAAATAAAGCATGTTTTTAAAGTTTCTTTAGATTTGTACTTACTTTACTTGCTTTACCTCTGTCAGCTTAAAAGCCTGCACCGCCTTGAGTACTTTAGTTAGATGGTTGGTCTCAGTTCCGTTAAATAGATTACAGGAGGAATGTGGAACAAAATGGGTTTCGGTTTTTCCATCCAAATGCAACTATCTGTTCGCTCATTGTTGGCCATAGGATCCATGAGCCTGCAATGGTATCTTTTGGGATTGATTTTTAAGGGATCCAATGACATACCTGCAAGAAAACTGTACTAATTTGATGTGTTTTATGTTTGAGCCTTGATAAAAGAGGAAATACTCCTTGCGTGTCGCTGCCATCCTTCGTCAATTTTATGTAAAGATTTGGAGAAGATATTTAGGCACTCTTATTTTGGTAGAAGATGAGGAAATTGGGTCTGACAGTTTTTCAATTTCAGCATCTAAACTGCTTTTGTACTGTAGATTATGTAATTGGCAACCTATAGGCTTACTTTTGCCGACACAAGCTTTCCCTCTCTCATACACACACACATACACAAATGCATGTTTTATACACAAATACACACAGGCCAATCAATCCCTCAATCTCAGCACCATTGAGAAAATGTAGCTGCCGGGCTGCTGTACCAGGCCAGTCGTTTCAGATGGGAGTGGTCCCCTCTCAGGGGACTGATGTATCCAGGACAGGTTATCAGATCCGCAGGCTACAGTGGCCCTCTAGGGACACACAGAACTGGGGCCACATTGTTCACCGGCATCTTTGTGCACAAGGGTTTCCCATGGATCAAATGTTACAGACTTCAAACCCAGGGGTCTCAGCGCACTCATAGCTGTTTTTCAATGAGCACGATGGGAGATGAGGCTGTTCACACACCGTTTCTCACTGGTTTCCCAGTGGCTGCTCGTCCACAACATGAGGAGAGTTATGGTGGTGGGGTTGAACACATGGTGAAGAATACCTTGAGGTGCTGAACTCTGAGGAAAAATAGAGCGAGTAAAGGCAGTGTCAGGGACAGAGGAAGTCTAGACACTCAAAGGTAGATTTGACCACACAGGTAGACACTTTTTTCCTGCTCCCTAACAAGGAATCCCCTATGTTCAACACCTCTGGTGTAACAAAGACAAATGAAACGTGTTTAAAAAGGCAAAAAAACGTAGGTTTTATCATCTCAAGGGTTCAAACACATCAAGTGTTTTTGTGGATAAGAATAGTAGACTTTGCAGACTTTGTAGACATGTTTCATGTTATAGTGTGTCACCATCTCGTAGAATTATTACCCCAAAAAAGTATCTGAAAACCCACACTTCTGTATACAAAGTCACAAATTAGCTTAAAGAGCAGCGCTGTTGCATGTTAGGACATCTAACAAGTGCATGCGACAGTGTGACATCAGACATCTAACATTCCTGGTTATCATGTGACTAACAAAGCTAAGCTAGGAGTCCAATCTGTTGGTAATGTAATATAGTTGTTTTTCCTTTTTCACATGTGCAAAGTATTAGAAGTAGTCAAAAGTTAGTGTTTGTCGTATGTTTAGCTTTGCAATGTTGTTCCTGTTTTAGCCATTTGTCTATGTGTATATGCATATAAAGCAAGAAAAAGCCAAAGTATAATTACTTGTATGTGTTTACAATTAATAATAATAATAATAATTTAATTTATATAGCGCTTCTCATCTGCCAAGACAAATCTCGAAGCGCCAATTACTTGGCCATCAGGTTAAAGCTTGAAGCTGAAGCTATAACTGATTCAATTTAGTCTTAATGATTTTTTTCCTGAATTTAAGTGCATACTGCATGTCTCTATGTCTCTGGTTAATACAAATATACGTTCTTTTCTGTTGTATTGCTATCACCATTTAACTTCACTCTGTCCTAATAATATTGAATCTGAGATCACAAGGCTCTTGATACGGTTTGAGTTTCCAAATAATCTTTGCCATGTTGTGCCAAGGGGAGTGAACAGAAACCTCAGTCTTTGTTGAAGATGTGTTTGGCGCTCTCAAAGATTTAAATATGACACCTTTCTTTTTTGTATTATAACAAAAGGTCAAAGAAGCCCATCTTTCTTTAAATGAGAGATTAAAGTAATTAATGACAATAGAATGAAAAAAGAGAAGACAGTATTATGAAGGAGGTAGTCTCATATTATGTTTCAGTCTTCTGAGCTCTGAATGTCTGAACTCTCAAAAAAAAGTTGTTGGATTAAACTATGATAATTGTTCTCCCCTGACTTTCATTCATAGCATGAATTAAAATTCTAATGTATTATTATAACTATTTTTGTAAAATTAGGAAGACAATGAAAACATTTGAAACTTGAATATTAAATATTGTCAAGAACGTATTGCCTTTCTCAATGATTGTTAAAAGGTAGACTGGTTTGTCTCTCCACTGTTCGCGGTGGGATGCTGAATTAGTTTAAGGACTCATTTATTACCTCCATCTAGTGGTGAAAACTGTAACATACCATTTACAAACCCATTATATTCAATGCACTTCAACAGTAGAAATGCCACTGGCAATAACAAAAAAAGTGCTCGATCAGAGAGTGATGATCAGAGAGTTAAACAGATTTTTCAGAGTATGTGTGAGCATAAGTATCTTGTTGTCTGTGTGATCCAAAAATATTAATAACAGGGCTCAAACTGACAAAGACAGTTCAATAAATGGAGACTAGATGTTGTTCCCCCTGGTTCACAATGCTACAACTAAGGATGTAATAAGGCCATTATAGGCTATGATTAGTCACACTACTTAATCCGAGAGAAAGAGAGAGAGAGAGAAAGAGAAGTGGTTAAGGGGTTAATGGGTTAAGGTGAGCGTGTAGGCTTGTAGGCTGACAGATGGCCCCACTAAGCACCTGTCAATGCAGCCAGGTTTTATCTGCTTTGTAACTGTTTGAATCCGGGCAATAAGCCTCGCACAGCAGGAACAAGACAGCGACAGAGAAACAGAGACCAGAACCAGACCAGTGTAAAAGAGCAACACCGCGAATGGACTGCTGATCTATGGAGCTTACTTAAACCGATTAATGAACCAAATGGAGCTGTTGGACAATCTCCTTGATGACTTGCCAGAATCTATGAACATATTTGGGTCCGTTTGGATGGATGCGCTCGGTGTGTCCACAGCAGTTGGAGGCTGGTCTGTTTGTCTGAATATTATAGAGCATCTATGCCTGGACCTGATGAGCCAGATGGACATTTTACTGGAGCACCGGGCTGTGTGCTTCAACCTGCTGGGCCCACTGTATGCCGACGACCCATATGTGTGGATGTTCTCCCATAACTGAAATGGACTGAAGAGGATTTTCTTTCTCATTTGGAACATTTGGACCACGAGGAAAATGTAAAGCTCTTCAACTCAACAGAAACAACGTTTGGCCTTTTGAAGTTGCCTGTATTTTTGGACAATTAAAACAAGCTAGAAGGTTGAAAACACTGAAATAAATTAATTGAGACTTTTTAAATCATTTTTTACATTTACATCTGCATACAACAATCGGAGACTAAATGTGGTATTAAAAAAAGCACAACTGAAAAAGAAGAACTGCTGAGAGAAGTCGTGTTAGTCATTCATATTGGATAAGAAGTGTCTGGGAACATATTTACATCTTTGACTAGACATTTATCTACTTATAATCAAGATTCATGCACTTTTTGCTGCTAATTACAACTGGAAGCATATAAATTCAGATGTTATTATCTGAACTAAAAGCCAGTGGGTAGTGCATCATAATGTAATGTTTATACATGTGTGTGTAATGCCATATTTCAATGTGTGTACATCTCAATAAGATTGAGAATCTGAAATAATAGTTTGTATCATGCAATAAAATGTCACAGCATAATAAAACTAGGCCAAAAAAAGTTATTTTGTCCTCAAAAGTATTCATCCTAATGTCACAGCTTTTGATGATCACTTCATCACGGGTTTTTAACTATCTTTTATAAATCTTCACACCATTATAATTTTTCAATATCGTTTTTGTCAGATTTTCTTCAATACCCTTTTGTCATGACTAAAGTTTTAGAGTGCATATACTGTAATGTTGATTCATGATTTTTCTGTATGACATAATATTCATGTATACGAAACAAATAAATCAGTTGCTTTTGTACAACTTTTCATATTTCTTTTAACAGACTATTAATATAACAATGTATACCATATACAAAACATGTCTATATGTGGAGTCTTTCTTCATGGACCTACAATGTCAATATTTACTTGGGGCTGCCCGATTGTATGAAAGGTGCTATTTAAATAAAGTTGAGTTGACTCGCCTACATTACCCAGAACTCCTTGAAGTATCAGAGAGAGAGCGCATGCGTGCACGTCATGTGGCTTTTACGTAATGTAGTTTCAAAGGTTGTGTACATATTTCGGACTCCACGTCTAAGGAACACGATGTGACAAGAGATTCAGACAGTTAACCGCTTTACAAGCTTCAGCCTGAGCAGAGAAACACAGAGGTAAGATGGATCACTTTTTGTAGTTCATTTATTCACAGACTGTTTGTCCACAGACAGATTATTAACCGACGATCCGAGACCACTACCGAGACCAAGGCACTGCTTTGTTGTCCCATCAGTATGACCACAGTGCCCTCATGACAGAATAGAAACCATCCACAGCGTTGTTGGTATACATAAAAGTGATGGTAGTCAAAATAAATGATATTACATTTCAGCGAGCTGTCAGAAAGAAAAAAAACGGAAGATATTGATGTACTGTTCGACTGGTACCCGAAATAGCCTATAATAAAGAACATTTCGAACCACACCTTTATTTAATCTACAAAATAGCCCATATTGTACGAGTACTTTCTTTGTTTGAACATCTAATTAC